>NC_047019.1:34053351-35253351 GCF_902652985.1 Pecten maximus
TGGAAAGGCCACGTCTTGAAACCTCAGTGATCAACATCTTTGTCTGTTACATTTCTTTCAAAATTTGGTATCAATTTACCTTTCGGAAGTCTTCGTAAGAAAGACTAAGACAGTTCGGAATGTTCCATTTCTCTAGCTCTTGAATCCAGGAAAACCACGAACCGAAGAAATCTATATTAAGATGAAATTGTGAGCATCAAATCGAATTTGAATAAGTCTTCAGATATAAAAAAGAAAATCTTATTTATTTTATTTGTTTTATGTTTTCATGAAACATATAACAATAGAACATGATAAAAAGTCATCTTAGGAAATGCATGCAGCAGTACGAGAGACGTTCATAATCCCATAGTTTTCAGCCATATTAGTTTTATATTTGCTCTATATTTTCATAAAAATTATCACATTAAAGCATCATAAAATGTCACAAATTGATGCCGCCGTAAACGAGGCGTTCATAATCCCCCCCCCAAAAAACATTATAGTGGCCTGATTATGCTCTCATCTTCAAAACTGCATTTGCCTGAGCTGATCCAAGGCTTAGAAAGTTTTTTTTATTAAATTTCAAAGGCCACCACATGTCTCAGTTAAAATCTTACGTTCTTCGCCGAGGAAATACTTAAGAAAGCCATCAAACGTTCCCTCGTAGCCGACAAATTTTGTCAGCTTTTGCAGCATGTGGTACAAGGATACCACGATGTCCTTCGGATTACGGGTGATGGTGACAATTTTCCCTTTACCGAGCTTCATCTGTTCAGGGAGGAACCGGAAACGCAGGTGCGAGCCGAATGTTCGCGGCGACTGCATTTCTTCAATGTCGTTGAAATCCTGAAATTCCATCATTGTAGGTGTTCCATGATATTTCAAGGATCCTGACCGTAACATCATCACGGTGTTGTATAGCCAATGTGTACCTAGAGTATTAAACACTGTCATCTCAACTAGATTATAAACCTTCTCAATGATATATACCATGAGTGTGTAGGTAATGGTATCACATCAGATAAACATTGAGCTCAACATGTTGACCGTGTTATGAAATATCAAACGCATGTATGTCGTGTTTTTTTTCACTAGGCATATATATTACAAAAAAAAAAAATGGACAACCATAGGAGGATATATTTAAGTCGGAAGTCACATAGCCAAAGGTAAAATGCTTTTGAATACATGCTTTGTAATAAAATAAGACATTTACCAGATTTAGGAAAAACGCAAACCAGCACATCATCCTCCTTGATATTGCGCTGGGCTATTTTGTCAAGCTGATCTCTAACATTTCCAATGAAATCCGTGGTAAACGGGTATCCGTTGTAACGTTTAAAGGCGTACTTGTTGTTTTCTTCGTCGACGACGGTAACAAGTTCCATGACCTACATAAACATAAATATTGTTGAAAAGAACGGTCGAATACAATATAAACAGATTTTATAGTATACAGTTTTACTGCAAGATCAACAAATCGATCAAGAATCATAATTAATGTCCACAACAGACCTTGAAGACCAGTAGAATCTAAAATGGTTCTGTTCCGTGACAAAGATAGCTCAACTCTCGTGTAAGAGTTTGGCCAGGCAGCACGAGGCTTGCCGAGTGCTGGCCAGGCACACTCTAACACGATGATTAAAATATCCTTGTTCGGGGAACAGACCGAGGTTTGATTATTTTTCTCGCATACAAGTAAATGTAATTGTTAAGAAACTTTTTTATCGCGCCATTTTCAATGTTCCTTGGAATGTGCGTCAAAGTAAATGACGTCGTCATTTACGACATGGTTACTCAGCGTAAAATGATGACGTAACGATATTTTGAGCAGCGTCATATAGCACGTGCCGACTGTTTTACCCCATGTGTGAGATCAATATATCTTTTCCTTAGTAACAGCAGGACGATCCTGTTAAGTATGTGAGAAATAAAATATCACATCTATCCCTTTCCGAGTAAATAAACCTGTTATTTCGAAAGTCGCGTTCAAACAGATTGTTTATGAAAGTTGACTGCATATCACAAATAATACTAAGATACTTAGCCTTGATAATTATTGTTGGTATATTTTACTTAGTAGTGATATACATGGGTGTAGCTTGGTAAAAACTAATATTTATTCAAGGAGCAATGTTAAGTTGGCTTGCCATAAATATTCCACATAATATGTTAGTAACTTGACTATATGTACACAAACTGATAGCTTCATTTGATTGCTGTAATAAAAAACCCTACTACCCTAATTACATTTACCACTTAAGATAATAGTCATTTTTCATGACGAAGAATTAAATCCTGCCCCCTGTGCGTTGTCTAAACCACATAACTTAATGTAAGATCAGTACGCAACAAATTGGAAATAATAGAAGCTGCATTATTCGGAAATTACATGGAAACACATCTCAACCATATCATACTTCATGAAGGTGTCAGTAACTTAAAATTTTCATGATTTTTCATCTCTTGCAATTTCCTCCCTGATTAGGAGCTATCATTACCTCACACTTATCACTTTTAATCTAGATAATTTGATTATTACTAGCGCTGCGGGTAGGATGTAAGAAATTGTACCTGTTGCCCCCATTGCATGCTCATAAGAGACGACTAAATTTGGGATCTTATCTTTTTCTCTTCTTTCTTAGCAACTTCTTTCTTCCTTATGTCTCACTTGACATTGCCTCATATTTGGCCTTTAGTTGAGCATTCGCCCCTGTGAGGAAGGCTTTGGGTTCTGTCCCCTTGCCGAGACATACCAGAGTCTTTAACAATGGTAGTTGCTGCTCATGTTTAGCGCTCAGCATATAAGGAGTGGGACGACTGGTTCGCCCGTTGTCGATATAATGTGACCGGGTGGGATGTCATGTTGGGTTCACGGCAGTTGCTTCAGTGAGGTAGTACTATAAATCGGCAAAAAATTCGGCCTATCACATGAAGACTTAACACAGACATACCGCAGCCTCCTAAAACACAAATACGCACTGACCACACGCATGCATATCGCACGCACGGGAGGCCGTCCTTAAATGACATCAGCTGTCGGTAGGACGTTAAACAAATAAAACCTAACCAAATGGTTATTACTGGACAAGATGTGATAGATCAGCTTGATAACATTCATGACAAGAAACTTCTTGGTCCATACGAAATGATACCGAAAAGTTTTAAAGGACTCCAAATTTTCCATCGTCTTGGACATTAGCAAATTACCAATTAATCATGTTGCAAACTATAGACAAATGCTAATCACATCTTGCTTCAGTAAAATGAGAACATGTACACTCACATGAAAAACGAAAGTAACCGCAATAAACTTGTAGCATCTACATATCATTTTGTCGCTTTAATATGACCAGTAATGTTTATATATCGTTGCAGTTCTCCACTTCAGCATTTGCGCATTCGGGCTATCATAGCTGTTCCTCTTTTTAGAGTCACGAAGCTTTTTATTGGTTGGCAAACAGGGTATATAAATACAAGTGTTGAAACCCTCGATAATTCACAGGAACAGGTACACATATCCAGTCACTGTGCACACAGCATGTTCGTGGCAATGGTAATCTACGACCACGTTAGACAGGTACGTAAATACGTCCATATACGAGTTCAACCAGGTGTAGTCTTCCCCGATTGTAGTCCTACACCGATTGTAGTCATACAAGGCCGTACTTAGGTTGATAGTTTCAATAATAAGGAGATTTCTCCCACAATCAATAATATATTGAGCGTCAGCCTGACAAAGATTGAAGCTGAAAAAAAGATCGAAGCTAAAATTCAATTACATCTGACGTTTTAAATTGGTACCGCGCTCTTAATATTCGACCTATAGCATATATTTGTTATTGGGATCCTTAATGATATAGCTTAGGAAAGTCAGCTCGTCACTTACATTCACTACGGTATACATGGATTTGTAATGGTAATACTTCAATAAAACACTGTATCGGTGAAATGCTAACCGCCGTCTAACTGATATGATATCTCCCTCGGTCTATTTACTGGACACGGAGATATATATACAACAACTGCACCTCAAAAAAGGACTTTTTTGTTGCATGCTCTGGTATAATATGAGATTTTCAATCAGGGAATCTGCTTCGGGCAAGGAAACTAAAAAATTAAAGCGACGAATGCAAATATACTATACCGATCGCAGCATTTGGTACGGCATCTGTTTCTCTTCTACTTCATCTATATCAGTACATAGAATACATCCAGGTATTTCTTTACGTCCCGTTAACACTTTAAGCCATATAAAAGACAGTGTGTAGCTTACATTAAGGTATCCAATTAGTTATTTTGTATACTTGATATACACCTGACATGTTAGGTGTTGGCAAACCCACCAACAGAACTTGCCAACCTGAATTACAAAGGATACTTACAAAAGTCATGCAAAGTTAATAACACATTAAGAGACATATTTGATACAGTATATACATACCTGTTTCTCTCCTGTTAGTGGTACTACGTAATGTTCATGCAGCAGTGTTATGCATAGGCGTGTGTGAGTGTATCAATGATTGCTTTAATGTTATCCTTATATGACATATCACAGTATTCATTTTTTTTTTTTTTTAATTTTACATTCAAGGTTAACACTTACGGCAACAAATATATTTGTATTTGTTAAGAACAAATACATGCAATATTTCAAACGTGTGTCCTACAAACAACCTTTCTACGAATAGCCACTGTTATACACCTATATATATTCGTCATCTCGTGTGGAATATTCTCCCACTTCAATCAATTAAAAACTATTTTGTTTATAGGGGCATAGTATGTACGCGCGGAATAAAAAAATGTATTTTAGCACATGGTATCACTCACTACGAATGTATTCCTCATTCATCTTCTTGCTGACCGGCTCCATGAGCCTTCCTAGGTTAGGCAATCATACGAGGGAACTGTAACATCATCATAAAATTGAACTTTGTCGTCTTTTCCTTGTTATGCTTGGGTTCTCTTTCATACGAGCTTGGTTCTATTTCCCAAGAGCTTGACACTTTCCAACACGAACTGGCTGATGAAAGTGACTATGAAATCTGTGGGAATAAATTTTGTCTAGGTAGTTTGTTACTACAGGTAACTATATAAGAAGATACTCTCCACGGATTTATTGAATGATTCCGTTTAACGGCCCGTCGGCAACTACGGTCACTTTGTGTCAAAAAATATATATCTGGTTATCTCTGTGGTATATGGAATTTCAAGACGGCTGAATTTGTATTGTTATTCTTTGTTGTTTATTCTTTTTTTAAACTGTTGATGTTGACATCATGTGGTCGAGGGCTCTATATACACATTAGGAGGGTTTTACAAACAGTGCAGATAAAACATGAAACACACAAAAAAACGAATGATAGATTGGATGTTTTCGAAAAGTGATCAGGGTGTATTGAAAATATTCTTCTTGATTATGCAGTAATAAATTAATGTTTAGGATCGTACCTGTCCACGGAGGTATGTCAGATATTTCGCTGGGTGAGATAAAAAAAAAAGTCGATACTAAGATTGCTCAGGAGTAGGGCTATCCGGATACCAAATGTTGGAATCAACTTTCCGTTTTGAACGAAATCGAAATTGATATAGGATTAAATAATAGATGGAATGAAATATTGGTGATACCAAATTTAGATTAGGGTGTGAACTGTAGTAACAATTTTATGGTGGCATATTTCTGCCATCGAGTTGCCGACTTACGACTTAAAGAGGTCGACATATTTCCGAGAAGATGTCGACATAAACCGAAAAATATGTCGACTTAATAGTTTACTTACCGCGATAATATTGCCGTGATAATTATCTAGGAAATGGCTGGCAGAAATATGCCACCCTGCGATATAAAGCCGAGTTTCCGACTTCCTAGATACTTATCACGGCATTATTATCTCGGCAATTAAGCTAATAAGTCGACATATTTTTCGGTTTATGTCGATATATTTCTTTATGATGTTGACATCTTCTTGGAAATATGTCGACATCTTTAAATCGTAAGTCGGCAACTCGATGGCAGAAATATTCCACCATACAATTTAGCTCCAAGTGACTGATATAGTCGCAAAAGCAGTTCGCCGTCTGCACCCAAATATGTATGAAATCTTAAAAATGATGTAGTTTCCTTCTGTGGAGCTTTTCAGATGTATTGGTAGTCTTGCGGTTTGAGAGGCAACATCGATTGAAGAGATCGTCTGAACAGATTAAAAATGTATTGTTTTTACACCTTGAGATAAGTGAATGGTTTTCTATTCTCATATAACAAAAAGTTACCGTGTCGATTACATATGCCTTAAAACATCGGCCGATAACTTCGATCTTGATTCACAACATAACCATGTAACTACCATTTCTATATAGTAACAGCCCTGCTATACATGCAATGTTCATGTGTCCAATTTGACTACAAGAACTTGTAACAAATGACGACTGTCCAATTTATCCTCAAAGAAACAGAA
This sequence comes from Pecten maximus, assembly GCF_902652985.1. Lineage (NCBI taxonomy): Eukaryota > Metazoa > Mollusca > Bivalvia > Pectinida > Pectinidae > Pecten > Pecten maximus. Next base: position 34,059,792 of record NC_047019.1, read on the forward strand.
CGAAAACAATGAAGGAATACGTCTCCAAACTATCTTCTAAAGCTTCGTCAGAAAATATTTGAAGACTCGATTAAATCACCTAGGCGCACGCAGGCACTGTTGATTAAACTTAACAAATCAAATATATTGTGACAACACATAGTTTTAGTATAAATCCGGTACTAATCTATTTTTTTAATACACTACATTTTCTTTAATTGACTGAATGATTCTGTTAATCATATTACTTATGGAGTCATTATATCGTGAGTTGTCATGAAATTGTCGTATCGAGGCACATGTTACCGATACAGAAATTAGAATCCTAGTTGTCTCTTGCAATTTATAAGAATTATTCAGGTGTTTGAACGGTGAAACTAAGTCGTCTGATTTAGGGTGTTAGGCAAAAGTCTCTTTCCTACCCATATTTTAATGTGGCGCACTACCACATGTTATTTTCAAGATAAGTCATGATACAGAGTCCTGACCACTTATTAGCGAATTATTACTGGCCTCAGAACTCACCAATATGTTTGTAAATTACTTCTACTAACCATTACCGATATGAGAAGTAAAGAACTCGCTTACAGACGTATCTTGCCAATGCAGCTTTTCCAGATCAAATACATTAAAGAAACATTGCCTTGTATTTCTCTAAAACGCGTTTTGGGCTTACATAATAAAACATATTTTTAATATCGTGAACCTGAATGGTGGGAGGCGCGAAAATGACTACTTTTCTGAAGCAAGTAAGGCTTAAATCTGAGATAATTAAAGAACAATGAGAACAGAGTTCATAACCTTTCTAACGGGGCAGACACTCACCTTAAAGCCAGTTAAAAGTGAGTTAGTGGCAAAAGTGAATTAATAATATAAAAACTCGTTATTTTTCTCAATTATGCAATATAGGTAGTCGGTATAATTCGTACACATACGTTCAGCGCAGGGCATTCGAAAGTGTCCAGCCGTCTAGTCAAGTCAGTAAATATTCTTAATATCCTAGTCGTCAGTGTGTCGGAGAAAGTAAAAGGACAGTGTGCCTGAGAAATATTAAACAATATATTTTTTTAGATAGTGAAATTATGGATTGAGCATTGGTTTATACAATGTGTAAACCTGACTACCTGTGTTATGCTTGTTTTTTCACCATCAGAATTTGAACGATAGAGACGGAGACGGAAATCTTAATTACAAAAATACAAATCGCAGGGTTCAGTTTTAACTTTATTTATTTTCCTAGTTCGTGAACATGATATGACACTGATATAAAAATGTTTTCTTAATTTGATTATTCACGACAGCATTGTAAACAATTTTTAATACTTAAAGAAATTAATTAATGTCTGAAGAAAATATGAAGGCGTAAAGGAAACATATACAGCTCGAGGTAGAGGGAAAGGAGAAATGAGAAACTAAGTGAAGGAAGCGATTTGTAGACATATGTCGGTTTGATATTCCACCAACTATTGACGCGCCGACATTTTATAACAATGACAGGAATGATTATTAACAAAAAAATAATGTATATATAATTACACACAATATATTTGATACAATAATTATAATATATAACCACATTTTGCCAAATTAGGGTGGGCGATATTTTATAATATTCTATTAGTTAATTATATACTCTTTAATTATATACTTTGACCTCCATTGCCCTGCAGGTAGGGCGTAATAATTGTACCTGCTGCCCCCATTGCATGATCCTAAAAGACGACTAAATTTGGGATCTTATCTTTTCTCTTCGTTCTGAACAACTTTCTCCTTCCTAATGTCTCCCTTGACAATGCCACACGTTTGGCCTTTAGTTGAGCGCTCGCCCCTGTGAGGAAGGCTTTGGGTTCAGTCCCCTGGCCGAGACATACCAGATTCTTTAAAAATGGTAGTTTATTTTCCGGCTTAGCGCTCAGCATATTAGGAGTGGGACGACTGGTTGGCCCGTTGTCAGTATAATGTGACCGGTTGGGGTGTGCTGCTGGGTGTCTTCGGCAGTATGCTTCAGTGAGGTACAATGTAGCACTTTAAATCGGCAAAAGTTCCGGCCTATCACAAGGACTTCACACGAACATATCGCAGCCTCCCAAAACACACATACGCACTCACTACACGCATGCATGTCGCACGCACGGGAGGCCGTCCTTGAATGACCTTAGCTGTTAATAGGACGTTTAACAAAATAAACCAAACCAAAATTGACCTCCATGTGACGATGTTTTATACAATCAGATTAAAGCATATTTTGATAAAGCGAAAAAGTGTGGATACATAGTTCGTGACTTGAGATATACATAAACATTTAAATAACTTTTAAATCACAGTACCAAATATCGAATGATCATATGATGTGTGTCATATCTAGGCCCATATACCTGACACTACATCATGATCTGGCCATTGGTAGGTAGTGTCACACTGGTTATCTTCTAGCTAAAACTCCGGACTTAATATTATAATACATGTACGTCTCTGTTGGATGGTAAAATTGACTGAATAATGAAATAAAGTACAATTTAATATAGATTTTCAAATAATATTTCCGAGACTGACCTTTTTATTTTTATTTTTTATTATTATTATTATTACAAGCTAACCGGTAATAAGTATTTATATATTAAAAAAAAAAACTACTGTATCTATCACCTGTGTTCATTGCAGTATAACACAATCTGTGTAAGATAGATTTTTATTCGGGGGAAAAAGTCTTTCTGCGATAAAGCACTGGACAAAGTCTGAGTGCATAGAATCAAACAAAAAAGTGATGTGCATGATTTTTCTAAAACTTTTTTCTATTTATAGTAACATTATCTTTGACCTTTGACTTTCAAGCCTGAAGCTACATGTAATATTCTAAGCAAATACTTTCTTAAGTAGCAGTGATCTTGACCATCGGGCCCTGATAAGTTATCCTTGAAAGCAGGCACAAGGTAGAACTTGATAACTTCTAATAAGCATAATCAGCTCAGCTGAATTCATAATATATTGTACTTCAACTGATTTTCAATTTATAGAAATAGTGACATTGACCATTGACCTGCAGGCCTGACAGAGTAATGAAGGTATTGTGCAGCAATCAAACAAGATGCCCTATGGACCTGTATCAATGACCTGCTTCTCTGGACCTCTTGGCTATTGAGAAAAAAAGTGTTTCAATATTTTAGCATGTTCGACTCCCGTGACTGTGAATGAATGTCAAGGTCATTCATTTTAACAAACTTTGTATCACTTTACCACAGCATACTACAGGCCAAATATCAGGTCACTTGGCCTCTGGGTTATTGAGTAGAAGATTTTCAAATGTTTACAAGTTTGGCCCCTGTGCCCTATAATGAAGGTAAAGGTCATTCATTCCAAAAAACTTGCTAGACTTTCCGGCATGTGATTGAGTTGAAAATAGACGGACAGACAGAGACCATTTCATTGTAGGGCACCACATCTCGTGATTTGGGACCATAACTACAAATGTTCATTTGAATGGAAGAATCCCCATTTTGGTCCCATTTCTCCCCCTTGCGCTGCGAGAGAAACTCAAGTTTCTTAAAAACATTTAGTCCAGCTGAGTAATGCTCCAGAACAAGTTTGAAAACATTGTGATCATCAAGTTGGCCATACAGAAGAAGAACAAATTAATAGTGATGTTCTCTTAGACTATTGAATGAAAAAGCAAAAGGACATAATTATTGATGTGATAAACATACTGCAATTTGAATTTAGTACATGTATGTGCTGATCTGACAAATCAGCAAATTCAAGATGTCCAACACCATCAGTATGCTCAAACATTCAACATAAAAGGAAGTGGCAGAGCATGTCTATATTTATTATAGCCATGCAAAATATTAATGTATTGCAAAACAAAAAGGAATTCTGCAACAACCAATTCTCAAAATTCACCTAAATATGATCATATTTTACCAAAAGGAAACTGGGAATATAGAGAAATGAGAAGAAAAATATTTAACAGAAAGAAATATAAAGAACCTTTTGAGGGACTTTAACTAAAGAGATATTATGAAAAAAAAATCAGAAATATACAAATAAGAAAGTGGGAACCTTACTATATAAAAGTTATATCTGATTGATATGAATAAGTCCCCTATCCCCAAAATGGAAAGTAAAACAACCATAATTAAATCATGGAAACAGAAATGACTTTGTAAAGTTTCGAATCTTCTGTAACTTTAAGATTTCTTGAATTTGATGAATTTGAAAAATGAAGTCAATGAGTCTAAACAAAATAACGAACTTCATTTTTCGAACACTTCCAGATACATATGTATCATCAGATGTATATTAATTATGAAGTGCAGAACAATGAGGAAAAATGAACGATAAACTGCTAGAATAGCTAGACCTGTATAAGATATATATAGGAAAGAAAATAAAGGGACACAACTCTTCAAGTTAGTGGAAATCCAGCCCTGAATTTAATGTGATGATTGTCTTTTGAGAATGTTTTCCTTGTATGTGTCTAACTTCCAGTGTTTGTGCCAGAGGAAACTCTGGCAACTCATTCTCATGAAGGGTCTTTGACCTGTTAGAAGGTGAGATTGCCAGATCTAATAATAAAATCTGATAAAAAAAATATTGCAGTGTTTTTGGATGGATCCACCAATGTTACTACAATGTTTAATAAAATTGTTTTCGTATCAATAAAGCAAACTTATGTATTTTCCGTAATTATTTTCATTACAGATTTCAGAATTGAAGGAAATGCTTATGCTTGAGTTGATCCAAGAGATATAACACAGTATTCTAAAAAATATGTGTATTAATTATAATTGTCACAGAAAAATGTCAAACGCACAATATGATGTGGAGTGCATTGGATATAGAAAGCTTAATTCCTGCTCTGTAGTCAAGTTGTCAAGAATCATATCCTTTTACATACAATTTATATATATATATATATATATTGACTTTAATAGTTGTATTGAGGATTTATAACAAAGAAAAAAAACTATTCTTTCTACAGAGAATAGTGTGGAAATAGAGATGAACTAAATTAAAAAAATGTAGACAATACAATCTGGTGATTTGTGTAAAATGAGCTTAATTTTACATCTTCATAGTGTGTTAAATTTACAGTCTGTCAGAACTGACAGAGAAAAACATTCCATACACACATATGTTTTCTGCTTTTACTGGTGTCATTCCCTGTTGTGTCCAGTATGTAACATCTCATCTTCAATAACCAAAGTTTTATTTCTAAAACCATATTTTCATGACTTAGCCTTGATAGGCCAAATAGAATAAAAGCTTTATTTCTACTAACCAATCTTAACCTTAAAAAGATTTCCCCCTAATCCATTTTTTCCTAAATTGCAAATATTTGTTACCTTTGTGTAGTTGATTCCTGTTTAACTGTCAGCAATACAAATTTACAATGTATATGTAATTCAATTGCACTTAAAATATAGATATCTCCAGGTTTTCCATCCATTGGTTATATCTGTTTCTTAAACAGTTCAATGAACTGTTACATTGTTCTATTTCAGATTTTCCTGTGTTGAATTGTTTCACTATTTCAGATTTTCCTGTGCTGAATCGTTTTTGCCAGATTGTTTAAAAACAATCCTACCCACCAATTAACTGGGTACCCTCTTTTCCATTTACCTGTTCGTAGAAACAAACGAGCTTTCCAATTAGTGTGTGTGTCTTTTTTAAGATTATCTAATGAAATTGTGTATTACATATGGGTAGACCATGGGTTCAAAATTCATTGCAAGTCCCTGGAAGTGTAAATAGTAATGGCAACACAGATTACTGTGGTGATTTGTGCAATATGTCAGATTTTTTGCTGAAATTATTCGGGGAAAATTTTCTGTATTTATATCAATTGGGAAAAATTAAATTGACTATATTCTTAATGTAAATTGGCAACAAAGGAAAAGACTAGGTGGCCAGTGCTGAAACAATCATAAGTTTCAAAGTTTTTTATCGTAAAAAGTTACACTATAATGTGGCGGACGAGGGGAATTAAATGCAAGGCTAAATCTGCCAAGGTTGAATACAAGATAATCAACCTTTGGTTAGAAAAGACAGTTAGATACAGAGGTTCGATAATAAACTGTAATGTGTCTTCACTTTTCTTTTGCTGGGTGTCTTCAGCAATTTAGATTCGTTTTAGTGAGTTAACCTTAAAGTTGGCATCAGATCCACAGTTCCACACTACCAAAAGGAGACAAACATGAACACTGCAGACTCCCAAAAACATGTATTAATAACCAGACATTTATTTTGACTCAGTGGTAGAGAGTCCGTCTAGAGTTCGGAGGGTCCCGGGTTCGAACCCCAATCTGGTTCGAACCCGGGTTCCTGGGTTCGAACCCCAATCTGGCTACATTTTCTCCTTCTCCTAGCCTGTAACAGTAATTTTCCTGAAGTCCCGACTTTAATCCGTACGTATAGAGGAGGCATTGAAATAAATTTAATTGATCTTGTAATACAAAATAACTTTTCCCAATAGAGCTATGTGTTATCAACACCAACCCCTGTGCTCAGTGCCTTAAGCAATGTCAGTCAGGGCACAGGGCCTCGTCACAATCTTAGCGTTTTGTAAACACTTGAAGCATTTTAATATACCCTATGAATCATGATTAGCCTGAGAGCTTGATAACGCGTAATAAAAACGTATCAATCTTTTACTTTGGATTTCATACCAAAACATGCAAGTAATTATAATTGGTTTGATAAGTGAGTTGGCGATAAATAATCGTCAATATAACTATGACTATGAAAACAAAGCATCGTTTATATCAATTAAAACAATCAAAGGTTTGTGACGATGTCGATCCTTGATTTCTACCATATTTTGGTTACCTATGAGTAAGACTACGATACGGAATTCCTCACACATGCTAACTACTACACACGGATCAGAAGTTGATATCAACTATACTTTGTTTCGATAACCCATTGCTCGTACGTAAAATAGAAATGGACTCTTGTATCAAAATGCATAAAATATGACACTGTTACAGGAAGAGTTCCTCAGTCAAAATACATTTAGGAGATCTCTGGACCATATTAAAATGCTAGAAATATACAAAGGGACATTACTTCGATAACAAAAAGAAGTAGGAATAGAATGCAACACAGAAAACACTATATCATTATCACAAAGACGTCAAAATTTCAAAATAACGCAGGTCGATATCTCCGTAAAAACAAAAGTTTACGCATATGGGTCATTTTTGCGCCCTATTCTCACCGGATTCAATCGTACTGACCGAGCGGCGGTGTTTACACCTGGGCGTCGATAATTTCAATAGAAAATTGACGCCGAAGAAGGGATCGGAAGAACGGCTGAGGTATTTTTTCTTTATTGATGTGATAATGCTTCAAGGAAAATAACCCGACCCCGGAACAATATGATAAATTGGTCATAACTTGCAAGGATAACGGACAGGAAAAACACCTTTCATTTTTGCTAATTCACCCACCGTGTAGACGGGTATGACCAAATTATGCGCTAATCCACGAAGTATGCAACATATACAGCAAAATCCGTGATCGAAATTTCTGTATATCTCACAGTTTATCTTAATTATATATTTTGACATTATCAAGTCTTGTTGGATTGATTGGTAATAGTTAAATAGGAAAAAAATAGACATTTCAATATTTTACACCTGTGGTAACAAAGACGTTCTAGAGCTTTATACCCTGGTATAGTTAGGTAGGTTTTTTCTGTGCTTACTTCCGTTTCCTCGACCCTTTAAGGAGGCCTGTCCATGAATGAACTATAACGTATTGATCGGGCAACATAAATGCAGAAAAATATATAAACAAAAATCGTCAAAAGTTCAACTCTGTTATTTTTTTAGCGGTGAGCTTATGGCATGGCGCGGCCGTCCGTCCGTCAACTTTTCCTTTAAATCGCTACTAGTCCTAAACTACTCAGTGAATTTTGACCGCCTGAGGGGCGGGGCCAAATAGGGGAAATAGAGATCAGTCTTTAAATCGCTACTAGTCATAAAGTTTTTAATGGATTTTAACTAGATTTGGTCAGGAGCATCCTTGGGGGAAGGGGAACCGAGTTTGTATAAATTTTTACTCTGAACCCCCAGGGGCCTGAGGGGCCGGGCCAAATAGGGGAAATATAGCAAATTCTTTGAAATCCTTCTTCTTCTGTAGGAATAAAGGGATTTGATCCATATTTTGTCTGAAGCAACCTTGGGTGAAGGGGAACCAATTTTATATAAACGGTGGGTCTGCCCCCCGGGGGGTCTTAGGGGCGGGGCCCAATAGGGGAAATATAGCAAATTCTTTAAAATCCTTCTTCTTCTGTAGAAATGAAGGGATTTGATTCATATTTGGTCTGAAGCATGCTTGCGTGAAGGGGAACCAATTTTGTATAAACGGTTGGTCTGGCCCCCCAGGGGACTGAGGGACGGTGCCCAATAGGGGAAATAGGGTTAATCCTTTAAATCGCTACTAGTCATAAAGTGATAAATGAATTTGAACCAAATTTGGTCAGTAACATTCTTGGGAGAAGGAGAACAGAGTTTGTGTACATTTTTACTCTGAACCCCCAGGGGCCTTAGGGGCAGGGCAAAATAGGGGAAATAGATATTAGTCTTTAAATCGCTACTAGCCATGAAGTTTTTCATGGATTTTAACTAGATTTGGTCAGGAACATCCTTGGGGGAAGGGGAACCGAGTTTGTATAAATTTTTACTCTGAGCCCTCAGGGGCCTGAGGGGCGAGGCCAAATAGGGGAAATAGGATTAATCTTTTAAATCACTACTAGTCATAAAGTTATGAATGAATTTGAACCAAATTTGGTCAGGAACATCCTTGGGAGAAGGCGTAACAGAGTTTGTATAAATTTTTGCTCTGAACCCCCAGGGGCCTGAGGGGCGGGGCCAAATAGGAGAAATAGAGATTAGTCTTTAAATCGCTACAAGTCATAAAGTTATGAATGAATTAGAACCAAATTCGGTCAGGAACATCCTTGGGGAGGGGAACAGAGTTTGTATAATTTTACTCTGAATCCCCAGGCGCCTGAGGGGCGGAGTCTAAGAGGCCCAATGGTCTTTCCCCACCCTAAGGGACTTAGTTTCTTCAAATACAATTAGGTTGTAAAAATAATCCATCGGGTCTTTCAGTCTCTTAGAGAGTATGTGTTTGAACAAATTGAACATGAACATTATTTTGACATTTGGTCAAATCCAACCAGGTGAGCGATACAGGCCCCATGGGCCTCTTGTTTACATCACTACCACGTCAGCAAATTACAATGCCCGGGTGTAAAGCTCCAGAGCGTCTTCGTTGCTCATTAGTATATTCATTCAAAATATACATTGTTGACCAGTGTTGCAACTTGTACATATCGATGACGTCATTTTAAGTAATTTAATTTAAAACGATCGATTGCATTCGTTTGTGAACGTCTGTTCGTTTCTATATGCCGAATTCTAAACTGAAAACACTAAACTGTTCCAATACCGAAGCAAGAACATTAACATTTGCTCTATAAAACGACCCTAGAGCACCCCATTACCCTAAATAAGTTCTCTACAGCGTGTAGGCGCTTGTACGTGAATAACGAAAAGAGCTGTACATTCCAGCTGTCAAGCATCGTCAAATTTTCATTTCGTCAATTGATGCCAGTTATAATGCCGGTGAATTTGATTTATTTCGTTTAACGTCCTAAAGACAGCCCGGGTCATTTAAGGACATGTGATGTTTAGAAGCAGGAGTATCCGGGGTACCCGGAGAAAAATCAACGGCCTACGGTAAGGACCAGGCAACTGCCAAACGTGGGTTTCGAACCGGCAACCAAGGGGTGGACTGTGAATAACTGATCATGAAGAACATCTTTATCTAAGTTTCTAAGTACGAAGAACAAGCGTATCAAGTTGATTTGTACAAAAAAAAAAAAACTTGATTGAGTGATCTGGCCATATTAACCGACCAAGTGTTAATGTAGTCTTTCATGCCGGTCACGTGACCACGCGAGAATACGAGAACCGCAAACACGTTCAGATAACAACGCTTGACAAAAAACTTTGAAATACGGTTGTTAAAAATATACTGAACTGAAGAGGGAATTTTGAAATATTGATTGTATTTAAAACAATGTTGTTGTTTTTTTTTTGTTTTTGTTTTTTTGTTCTGTTAAATTATAAATGAACTAACATACTCAATAACATAATATTCTCCTCAGATTTTGACGTGCTAACAAAAGCAATCATATTTCTTCGTTATTAACTGTCATCTTAATACGATTGTAAATTTTCTCTTTAATATATACCATGTGTATATAGGTAATGGTATCACAAGAGGAAAACATTGCGTTCAACATCTAGATCGTGTTATGAAATATCAAACGTATGTAGGCCTTTATATAGGCATGGTGTTGAAAGGATTTGAATAAATTGATGAGGAACATCAAATGTCTTCGGCAAGCCTTTGGCTCTTTATATCCCAAAAGCCATGGACATAAAGCCATGGACAGTTTTCCTCCAGGCGTATATACATGTATTACAAAAGTTCAAAAGCATTTGACTTCCTGCTTTGTAACAAAATAAGACATTTACCAGATTTAGGAAAAACGCAAACCAGCACATCGTCCTCCTTAATATTGTGGTTGGCTATTTTTTCAAGCTGATCTCTAACATTTCCAATGTTTTCTAAGGGAAACGGGTGTCCGTTGTATCGTTTAAAGGCATATTTGTTGTTTTCTTCGTCGACGATGGTAACAACTTCCATGACTATAAAATGACACCTACAAAAACATGAGAATTGTTGTACTGCACGGCATAATACATTATAAACAATTTAAAAGGAGGTGGGTCAAACAAAGTGCGACATTTCAAGTTATCAAATGTTGATTGGGAAGTCCATTTATCTTAAGCCTAACACGAAACAACAAGATCTTGCAAGTTTTATTGCAAGATCAACAAATTGACCGAAGATTATTATTTAGATCCACAACAACCTTGACATTCAATTTTGATGTTTTGGTTCAAGTATGCTATTGACCTAATATCATGCCACTTGGCTATGAAAAAAACATTGTTTAAGATTTAAGCCTATTTGACCCCTGTGACATTGAATTTAGGTCAAGGTCATTCATTTGAAGAAATTTGTTAGCCTTCACCCCAGCATACAACAAGATTAATACACGGTCTTTGTCCTTCATGGCAATTGAGAAAAAGTTATTGAAAGTTATTGTTTTTAAGGACAAATGAGCTTGAAGGACGGAATGACGGATAACGGACGCCGCACCACGGCATAAGCTCACATTACCTTCGGGCAGGTGAGCTAAACACTCTTACTACCCTTATTACATGTACCTACCTAGATACACTGATAATAATGCATTCCTTACATTATTCATCCTTAGTTGATAATTATTTGCCAGTGTGTATAATTAGATCCAGGCCCTTGTGCTAAATCGAAATCACATTGTACGATCTGAATTATTCGGAAATGACATTTTATGTTGACAGAAAAGAATCTCAACTGTCGCATACAAAGCATTGGTATAATGATTGATTTATACTCGTGTACCATAGAGAAGAGACAGATTAACAGGACTCGATTGGGGGGGGGGGGGGGGGGGGGGGGGGGGTCTTCATTATGCCATACAATACAGTTGCAACTCAAGAGAAGTGCCTTAGAGACAAATGACATTGATATTGTATGGGTTGAAAGTTGTACTGGAAATCGTCCGTTTTATTGGGTTTTGTATTTATAGACCTACTGATGCTAATGTTGAATACTTGAGAGAATGAGATGCATTATTAGACAAAGCAATAAGTAGTCTATTTTATGATATTTTCACAAATAATATTAAAAATGACATGCTAAAATTGAGACCCCATTCTCATCTTTCTATTCTTTATCTGAATAAAATTTCATTTTTATAAAGGCGCTAACATGAGTAACTGCTCACAGCTCTGCATCACCTGACATAATAATGTTAGACTGATTCAAAGTATTGTGGAGATTATGAAGTGACCAGAAACCAATCAAGGCTGTTATATTTTCCTAATTTTTTTTAAGAAATTCGTCTTATTAAACGATGACAAATTTGAAAAAATGAATAGATCTTTGAAAGTGACTAGATTTTAATTTCAGATGACATACCTTTGAAGAACAAAAACAGAGATTATTCTTCGGCAAATAATATAATCCATACAAACATAAAAAGCGGCAAAACCAATACTCACTCGGAAACTTAAGAAATATATGAAATGATTTAATACGAACCGAAAGAAGAACATTTCGAAAATCTATAATAAGTCTTTGTAAGATATAGCAATGTGCGATGAAAATTTCGAAACCAGTCCTAAGAGGGAAAAGCAAAACTGAAAACATAGTTCTTCTACTTCGTGTAGGTGTCAGTATCCCAACTCTGTTGGATCAAGCTATAATTTTAGATTAAATTGTTAGTGAAGTTATATCAAGACACCCATCAGGATTTGTATTTGTGAAGTTAGTAAAGATATGGTATGGCATTCTGGTATCCTATATGAATCATAAACTGACGGGGTTGAGGGTAATCTATAATTGTTTAAAGACCATCTATATGAAAAAAGAACAAAGAGTCTTCGTTAAGGTAGCAAGCCAAGTTGCCAACTGTTCGCTGACGACACATCCTTATGTGTTGTTATAGAAAATAATGCAATCCAAGCAGTAGACGACCTTTGAAAAGTACATGGCCAAAAAATGGGATTTGAAATTTACTGGATCAAAAATGGAAACTATTATTTTTACTAGTGAACGAAAAGTGGACAGAACACAGTAAAAAAATATAAGCATTTGAAAGAATCAATATCTTACGAAGCCTCAAATATTTAGTTGTCAGAACATCTGCTTTCATTGACGTACACTTCTTACCTAAGTCCAACATAAGGCACGTTTGACCCCAACATATTTGAGGGATATTATTGAAGACGTATTAAAGACAATTCTAATAACTGATATCAATAAAGTGAAAATAGAATACATAATATATCTCTACAACAACGACAGTCCAGTATACGACATAACCACTCCTTTCCAAAACTATGTACCTATACAAGTTAATATTAGTTTCTTCTAACTTGCAAATAATGGTAGATATTTTAACTGTGATTTAAAGTATAATTACTTATCTGATTCATCTAGTTGTTATTGTTGACATCCACCCTAATATTTTCATTTGATTCCACACTTTTTAAAGACTAACACATATTGACATAATTCCTTCAAAATGGTGATCATGTATAAAATGATATTACTGATTTAATAAACGGATATACACACGGCAACGATGATTTTAACAAAAACCTATTTTGAAAGACATTCAAAATTTCACATAAGCATTAAATGTCTTACTTAGAACTATAACAGTATGCGAGTCAATGATGATGATGGTGATGATGATGATGATGATGATGATGATTTAGTTCATTTCAGCAGATGTATCTGAATGATGAACCGCAGATGAGGGTATGAGTAAGTGATATTACTGAGGTCCCGATCCAACAGGCACTGCCGGATGCATACGAGCCCTATGCACGCCCATCGACACACTGAATAACCGGCATCTGCACGGACCAGGAAGACAACTGTCTACCCATCAAAGAAGGGGCCGCGGTGGCCGAGTGGTTAAGGTGTCCCGACACTTTAACACTAGCCCTCCACCTCAGGGTTGCGAGTTCGAAACCTACGTGGGGCAGTTGCCAGGTACTGACCGTAGGCCGGTGTTTTTTCTCCGGGTACTCCGGCTTTCCTCCGCCTCCAAAACCTGGCACGTCCTTAAATGACCTTGGCTGTTGATAGGACGTTAAACAAAAACAAACCAAAGTCTACCCATCAGTCATAGACAACACTTACCGCGGGCCCACTTTTCCTTCTCATAAACAATAAAATAATTCATGTTTCTCCAATGGAAAAGTCGCAACAGACAAAACTACAGCCATTGAAAAAAAGGACTGCATCAACGACCATAAGGGAAGGGGATTGAGGCATGTTAATGCAGATGTATCATGAGATGTATTTTAACTAATGGCGCCAATGTTGTAAAAGACGACCAAATGCAATACACACTGAAGTATGGAGTGCCGACAGTGGCAAGTCTAATCTATGATATCATTAGTGTAGACACATAAACACAAATATACACAGGTTTGATCAGGCTTAGACCGATTGTAGTGATAACACGCCTGGTCAATGACACTTAATCATATTTCGGTCCATTAGTTATGTCTTATGTCCGCGACACGGTTGGGTGAGTGGAAGTTACGAATTTGCATTTATATCTCTAAACTAGAGATACCAGGATATTAAATATGTTGTTTGTGTTATTCTTAAATAACAAACAAAAAAGGAATTAAAAAAAAGAAGATACATCAAAACGTAAGATAACGTTAGTAAAAGATAGACGCCTTTTCCCACTAATGCAATATGAACAGTCGGTGTAATTCTTAGACATTCCGCGCAGTGCATGTTTTTCCCACCGGTAAAATTAGAACGTTGAAATCGTAGCCACATTTATATACTTCCTGGTCCCAAACGAATAACCGTATACGCACTAACGGATTTGTTTTTGATAGCCTTAAAAAACCGCTTATGCTATCACTGGAATTTCACATGCGAATCTTAATTATATCTTAATTATAAAACATGCCCTAAATATAAATATATATGAACAGCAGGTATCAGTTTAAATTTTATTTCTTTTACAGAGCATGTTATACCACTTATTTATATGTGTGTCCTTAATTTTATTATACATGACATCATTGCAAGCAATTGCTATTATTAAAAAAATAAGTTCATACATGAAGAATATGTGAAGGAGGAAAGGAAACATATTAAAAGCTCGAGGAAGAGAAAAAGAAGAAATAGGAGACTTAGGGAAGGAATTGTCTGTTCTATTGTGTAGGTTCTTGTTGGTAGTAAATACGGCGACTTACAATGAACGTATCACCATTCACGGTATAGGTTCCAATAGATGATAAATGATTGATAATTGATTTGATATTAAACAAAGGTTTGGGTCGCAAAATATGTGGTGACACAAAAACCTAAATAACTAGTGCAGTACCGATTACCAAAAGAACACACTTTTATGTAGCTTACGTGGCGTGATTACTGATTTTTCCCAACCAATGTTAACAAAAGATAATTTGTTATCAGTATGGCCCTGACCGAAGGGATTTATATCATACCAAGGTCAATATACCCTCGCACTATATTTATGACCTGGGCATTATAGGAGGTAGTGTCAAAACAAAAACCAAGCCTCTGAACACATGTCTTATCGAAAAGCAGATTGGGTCAATCTCCTATTCATATTAAATGCACTTGTTATCTAGCGGCGAACAAGTACTCCAGACTCAATAATTCTCACAGATAACACCTATACGTAGGTGTTAGATGATTACTTTGACTGATTTTTATGGGAAACAAAGAAAAGAAAAAGAAACAGTACATATTCTGTATACATTTCCCAATAACATTTTTAAGATTTCCGCATTGTTTTTTATTTTGTTTAAGACTCCATTCGCCTTGAAATTTCGCGACCAAGCACAACATTCATCTACATGTATCACTATAATAATATAATCTGGATAATCGATATAAAATTTACCCATGTACATGTATTTGTTTTTTCGAAACTGCTTTTGATCTTCAGACCGATTTTTGCCACTTTCTCCTCGAATACCTGATATAACATTTCGCTTTGGGCAACAGTATATTTAGATATTTATTTCTTACCAGAAGTATGATATTGGTTCGCCGCAAGCGATTTCACGAAGATTAATGGCTGGCTCTCCGTTTTAACGATTACCTAATGGGTCACTAAAATCGGAATAACTGAGAAAAATGAAGACACGTCAAGACAATGAACGTCATTAAAATTGTATAAATATTGGCAACAGATGGAAAGATGGAGAAAAGCGAAGGAGGTTGCCCCAGTGGAGTCGAACGAGGATACTCGACAACACGACAGGTTCGTAATGATAATATGCTTGAAGGTACGTCCTGCGATTTTAACTAATCAGTATACTTCATGTTTATAACAGTGCCTGTGACTAGCTGATACGCATCACGTGGCTGGGAAATAACACATCATATTTCCATGGAGGGCACACTCCCATGGCGACCTTAATATTTTGTTGTGCTGAGTTGTATCCCTTCCAGTTGTTTACAAATGGCAGAAGAACAGGAATGCATTTATTTTCATACAGCCGAAGAGACTGTTGGAGATATTTGGTAAAATGAGTAGCAAATAGGTGAAAGCTAATCAGGAGGAACAGGAAGGTTATACAATCGACAAGATGTGTCCTATTTTCCAGTGTCTGTGCGGTTATTTTACAGTCAGGCGAGTGGGAACTCGCACCAAAACAACGTACGGTTTCGCCGGAGACTGCGAGTAATGATGACAAGGAAAATACTACCCATTTCTATAACGGAAATCAATAAACTAAATATTGTGTATTCGACGGGATATGGGAAGGCCAAGCCGGTGTTTCTAACCGAAAAAGAGGTATTCGGCTATCGGAATATTGACAAAATCATGTGGTTGAAATATGAAGCAATTTCTATTTCTCTAGATGATGTTGTTTCACCTGAATATATTAATGGAATTCAGCGTATTGGTACGTTTTGGAGATTGTATGTTGACAATACTTCGGACAGAAGTTGTTGACTGAATGGGTTGTGATTAGGGGAAAGAGATTATGCTTTTACCCGAGAATCCATATAACCCAAATTACGGTCTTGTTACAACGACGTGTGTCTAGTGTACCGCTGTCAGCTGACGACATTTTGATAGGACGTGCTCTTTCTAGTGAGGTGACACCTGAAGGATGTCACAGAAAGAATTAAGCGAAATGAGGGGCGATTACTCTGTTTCTGCAGTTTTCATCAAAACAGCTCAATATATACGACCAATAAACAGACTGTGTGGTTGCTAAGACAAAAAAAAAAAATACAGTAAAACTTGCCTCCTTTTACCAAAATAAATGGAAATTGAACTGCATCTAAATTTCGATCAATCAGAGACAAGAAATTGGTGGCCATTTTGTTGAAAGCGTGAAAGTTAGGCTACGTCAGGAACCGGTTTCTCTTGATGTACATGCATATCAAATTTCATCGAATTCGGACGATATCTAAAACCGGACCAATCACATGTCAGGAAATAGCGGCCATTTTGTTTAAATGTGAAAGTGAGGTTACAACAGTGACCGGTGTCCCATCATGTACCCACATATCTAATTTCATCAAAATCGGACAATATCTAAATTTGAACCAATCAGAGCTCAGTTGATGTATTGTGGCCATTTTAATAAAACGTGAAATTGAGGTTACGAGAGGGACCTGTGATCATGATGTACTTAGATATCGAATTTCTTTACAATCTGAAAATACTTTAATTTCGACCAGTCAGAGGCAAGTAATTGGCGGCCATTTTGTTACAATGTGAAAGTTAGGTGACAAGAGTTGCCGGTGTCCCATGATGAACCTACAAACCAAATGTCATTAAAATCGGACACTATCTTAATTTGGACAAATCAGAGGCCAGAAAATGGCGACGATTTTGTTAAAATGAGAATATCAGGCTACGAAAGTGACTGGTTTCCCATGATGTACATATAACTCAAATGTTATTTAAATAGGACAATATCTTAATTTGGAACAATTAGAAGTCAGGAAATGGTGGCCACTTTGTTAAAAAAAAAGTTAAAACGAGGTAACGAAAGTAACCGATGTCCCATGATGTACCTACATACCAAATTTCATTGCAATCGAACAATATCAAAATTTTGACAAATTTCCTCAAAATAAAGGGATTAACTTGTTAATATGTAAATCTTTATGATTTTATGAGAATCAACTCACCACAATTTCAATCTTGGAGGAAAATCCCATTTTTTTTTGTATTTGCCATTGGAACCAAAATAAAAATAGAGAAGGAAAATTGTTTGTTTTTTTTTTTTTTGCTAAATCTATTTCAATAAAATGGCATTTTGAAAAATTCCCCTTTGTTCAACGTAATGATCAGTGTCTGTGTCTGTGGTCCATGTCAAACACATTTGAAAATGTCTATAATATATTTTTTTTTATTTGAAAATTTGGCAACTTCTTATGAGCAGTGTCTGGAATCACTGTAAAGGTCTTGTTCGATGAATCATGAATAGAAAGGGAAATATCAACAATTGCTACATTATAATTTGTAATTAATTTTAATCATGACCAGATGAGCGAGTTACCTCCCTTTATCTTTCCTCGATGAAAATTAGGTAATTAGCAAGTTTTAAATTGTTTTAAGTGAATTTTCAACAATACTTTATGTGAATGAAGCTTAATCAAGTATAAATTATGTTTTTCTTTTTAATAGCTTTTTCAACCCTTTTATCAAATAGCAATTTTTCCGGTTTCTGACAAATAACTGGCATCTCTTAGTTTGAGACTTGTTATCATTGAAGTAGTTGGTGACTACCTCACCGAACAACTTGCAGGTCGGCTGTCGTATGCCGGCATCCAGGTAACAACCACGACAGCACTGGAAATAAATGTCTCACTCTTACATGTTTGATTTTCTATGTTTTCTGTGATAATCACTCTTTTATTTTGAGGTGGGTCTCTTCGTAGTAGTTGGTGACTATCTCACTGAACATAACATTGGAGGCCCGCCGCACGCCATCAATAGTAATGAAAGTACTTCACAGTGTCTTGTCCAAGGACAACTGCAATTTACTGCGGTGTGAGGCCTTCAATTGCAATTAACTGTTCAAACTTTATTTTCCTTGTTTCTACGGTATTTTTGCTTCAGTAGAACACAGAGGGAAATTGATTGCGGTCAGAGGCCTGCAAAGTAGAATGCACCTTATGATGTAAATATATTTTCCGTGGCAGTGTGGGCCTTAGAACAGAAAAATACATTGCGAACTGTTTACACAGGTCCCTGTGCAGCTGTATTCTACCTGTGCGCAGATGGGATTTTGAAGACTATTTTGTAGAATTTTGATAATTACATTCTAATATTTTTTTTTATATTATTCAAATAATCTCTATAAAACATTTGCAGTAAGTTAAAATAAATCTAAATACAAAAGTAATAATTCCACCTTTAATACCTATAAAGTTGACTAAATGAGACATGATAAATATATAATAGTTCAATTGCTTTTTTTTTTTAGTTTAAACTTTTAATTTGTCAGAATTTATTTCTTGCACATTCTTTTCTTCGACATATGTAAGCGAAAGTTTTAATAAAATATGTACGACATGCTCTTACTCTCAAAAACTGTACGATTATTGATTTGTTTCGTGCGAAACTAAGAATGAACAATAAACTGACTAATTGCAATAAACTGACTAATTGTGATTGTTAAATAGCTATCCAATCATCTCCCAAAATTGCTGAAGGTAGTAAGCCCATTGCTGGGCTTTGCTACCTTGGCCAACCAAAAGTCGGTTTTGAAATGAAGATAGTATTCTGTGTCAAATGCAAATGCGATGATCACGTATTCTAGGATTGCAAGACAAGGTGGGTATGAAACTACTGCAACGGAATCGGTCATAAACAAACTAAATGTGAATATAACGGCTTTTCAGGAAACAAATCCACAGACACGAACGAAGAGGGGCGGGGGACGGAGAAGAAAGACGAGGAAAATACAAAGAAAAAAGCAGAGCAGAAAAGTTAGAGTGGTAAGGCACCGAGTACTACATGACCAATTGATCGCTTCATCAAGTCAGCCTCCCAACAGAAGAATCAGACACCAAACAGGACACAGAACAGAAGCACATATATACATAAAACACCTTCTACACCGATAGATGAAGCTGTAACCAAAAACACAAAAACAAAGAAAAATGAAACCTCAAGATAACACGATCGTGTTACAATTGTTAACCTTGATGATCAAAGTTTACGAGAAAAAGGGAAAAAACATGTAGGCTCTATGAATGGCTTAAAAATCAAAATTTTGGAATAGTTCTTATGCAAGAAACAAGTAAGTTTCTCTAAAGATTTGTGTTATCAAATTATTAGAGAGACATTTTACTTTGCTAAGGATTATCACAGTTTCGGTAAAGCAAAAAGCCGAGGTGTGAGTATACTAATTAACTTTGTATTAGACAGAAGATTGGATAATGAAGGTAGATACCTTATGATAAATATAGAAGTTAAGGATACGATCCATACTGTGTCAAATCTGTAAGCTAAAAATGTGTTTTTGAAAAATATAAAGAGAGTATTCAACGATTTAAGCAGGGCATGGTTATTACAGGAGGTGATTTTAACGAAGCTAAAAATGGAATAGACAGAATTTCTAGAAATCAGAATAGTTACAGGTAAACATTTCAGATTTTTGTTGTAGATGTTAAAAACGAAATTCACCCATTTTTAAAATGGCTACCCGGGAAAAAATTAAGCTGAATGACCCAACTTTCATTTTTGATTAAGTGTTATATGAGACACTAAATTTTGTTATAAACCATAATTGCCATATTGAATTCAACAATTTTAATGATATTATCCTAAATGTTAACACTAAAGTCTATGGAAAACAATTGGTTGGTCCCTATAAGCCGAGTGTTTGTCAGTGCGATTTGGTTTGGAATTCCTCTCTAAGTGCAGTAAACACTTTAAGCCCAATAAAATATGGTGTCATCTTGTGGCTTACATCAATGTATCCGATGCGTTATTTTTGAATAATGGATATATAGCTGGCATGTTAGGTGATGGTTACTCCACCGACAGAACTTGCCAACCGTAATTACAAAGGATACTTACAAAAGTCATGCAAGTTAATAACACATTTAAAGATAGATAAAGTATATACATACCTGTTGCTCTCCTGTTAGTGGTATTACGTAATGTTCATGCAGCAGTGCTCTTATATTGATACACAATCATAGGCGTGCATATGTATGTCATATGATCGTGTTTACGTTATCCTAATCTAATGTATATGACTTATCACAGTATAAAACTTTTTTTTTTTTTTTAGATTCAAGGTTAACAAACAACAAACGAACCTGTATTAGAATTTGATAAGAACTAATACGTGCAATATTTTGAACTATCTACGAATATATAGTTATGTACCGATATCCACGCGCTTCGTTAGGAATATGTTTAAAACCTACACTATACTTGTTTCTTGTAGATGTTTTAGAAATTGGTATGTGAAGTTGCCAGGTCATGATGAGGCGATTTATGAAGAGATTTTTTTAGCTCTGTAAGAAAATGGTTGTTGTAAATTTTTGTGTTCGTCGTTTTTAAAGTTAAGCTTTTTTGTTTCTTTTTGTTTCCTGACTGATTTGATTTTTTTAAAGTGGGAGGAGGAAATGAACATTATCGGATAATGTCCCATGCCTTCTTTGCTTTTGTTGTTTGGCGATATTTTGGGTCGATATTCCTTTAGGTTTGTTGGCCTTTTTTCATCCTTTATCTTTCTTCGTGTTTTTGATTTTTTTAGATTGATGTAATTCCCTTCTTTGATGCACCTTATGGCTTGCCGTAGTGCGATCCTACGGTTTAAACCACATTTGAAGGATCTTTCCAAAAGTAGGAACATTTGGGTTTCGCAATGGTTTTATGGATGAATTTTACGGCAATAACATAGATCTTTCATTTTGTTAAAATAAGACTCCATTAGTTCCTCTCTGCACAACTGTTGGAATAGGTTCCAGTAGGTTTTATATAGATTCCAACGAAGTACAGGTTCATGTAATGGTGATCCACTACTTTCCAAAAATGGATGGTAAAGCGAAATGTGGGTAAGATATCTTACAGACAGATGTAGATAGGTTGGGCTATCTGTATTAAACAACACATGTTTTGTTTGGTTATGACATTCTAAATGCGTCTATCCCTATAATTGATATTGCCTGATCACACATTTCCATCCTCAATAATAGGTTAACTTTAGACTCTGACTAGATAGGTTGACCAATCTAGTCAGGGTCTAAAGTAAACTGTTGTGTTATATAATGGCTCCGGCAACCAAGGCTCTAAGTTTCATGGAACGACGCACGGCAGGGTAGCATGAATTCAATATCATTAAATTATAATAATGTTATCACACTACACTTTTCTCAAGAGGGGCGAACAAAATTGATTTTTGCATAACAATTTCTTTGCGAACTCTGTTAATAGGAAGGGAGAAAAATATCCCACTTATTGTTCACACTTCCTCATATTGACATCTAACTTGAGCATTCATTCATGCGAGGTTGGATGTGTTCCGAGCAGTAGTATATCACTTTTATTAAAATGACGCTTCTAACACGGTTCGTCTATTGTAAAAATTTCATTCATATGAAAAACTATAATATTAAATGAAAGAATATGATTGTTCTCGAATGCATAGAAATCATTTTATCATACATAGTGGCCCAATACTGCATAATGAGTAAACTTTTTTATCTTACTGTGGCCTAGGAGTTTTGATGTCGTATGTGCTGAGCCCGGTTGGGAGAGTGATAGTCACGTATTTACATTCTAGTAATTAAACTGTAGATACAAGGCGGATATCAGCACTTCAGAATGAATAGGTTGTCTGAATAGGTAACATAACCCTTGAAAAGTTGTTTTTTTTCAAATCCACCTGGGGATATGTTCATGGTGTTATATTCGGAAATAACAAAAAGTTGCTGTGTCGATTTCATATACCTTAAAAGCACTTGCACACCAGGAAATTGGGTAGGTAACGGGAAGGTAAAACAAAGTTAAGAATTCATGATAAAATACCCGCGGTTTCCCCTTATGGCAATATTGACAGTCGGTGCAATTTGTACACATTTCGCGTAGGATGTTCAGTCGTCTAGTCAAATCAGTAAATAACGTTGACACAAAAAACAAGGAGGTACAAATTGGATATCAAATACGCTTAACTGGATGTTTGTTAATTTGTCCGTGGATCGAACTATTTTTATACCATGTATAAACCTGACATCATAGCCACTTTTGCATACTCCCTAGCCTCTGCTATAAAAAGAATTCCAAACTATATTCTGAGCTATGATATATTTGCGATAAGAACAGATACCAATAGGGAGAGCAAGTCACTGAAATTTGGAATGCGGTAATCTTTAACATTCCCAAATATATGTTAATATGCATCGCAGGTTTCAAATTGAATTTTAGTACTTTTCCTAGTACAAAGCATGATAGGACACTGATATAAATTTGTCTTCTTATTTTGATTATGCACGGCAGCATTGTAAGCAATTCTTAATATGCGAAGAAATACAGTCATTCATGAAGAATTTGTGGAGGAGGAAAGGAAACATTTACGACACGAGGTGGAGGAAAAGAATAATTGGAGACTATGTGAAGGAATTTATATGTACACCTATGTCGGGTAGATATTCCGCCAACTTGTTTCACGTCGATAGATTCTATACAATAATAGTAGGAATAGTTAATATGTCGGTTAAATATTCCATCAACTAGTGAAGCGCCGATAGATTCCAGATAAAAATAGTAGGAATCTTTAATAACTTACATACTTAGGACTATATAAGGCTGGATATTTTTGTACTATTTTGTCGGATTCAAAGGACTGTACTGAGCAGTCCTTCACACGAGAATAAACCAAGATATAACTACACTTCGGGCTCCATCTTCCTCTCTTACACCGCACCAAACAAAATCTACAAGTAACTACAAAACATTGTCGGTCACATTTCGGTAGTGACTGCGACACAGATCTTGACATAACATACCAACAAACAACTCGCCCTCGAACAAAAACTCAACTTCGCAAAACCCACCCACAAATTGTGAATTGCACAAAACACCAACGCGACAACTCATCTGATGACGAACCTGTTCTCCACATGGAATTGCGCAGTCACAGACACAAAAAATAGCACACTGTCCAAAACACAAATTCTGTTGACATATAGAAAATAATATGATGCATGCGAATGAATAATATAAGATGATGCATGCGAATGAATGTTTAGGGTGTAAGGAAAATATATAATATGCGCGATATGAAGTATAGTATGGCTGACATAATAATTGAATTATTATTTAATGAAGAAATGAATATTTATAAACATACAATTTGTTTATACATCCAATATATTAAGAGTGTGAAAATACATATTTATTATTATAATTATTATTGAACTCTGAAATGTATTAGTAGGGGTGTTGAATTCAAGGTCAAGTGTGTAGTATATATAATGTATTAAATGTTCACAGCTAGTGTTTATGGAAATATATACATGAACATAAATTAGTATGTCTGACACAATGACACAATTATTGACGTAGAAATTAATTAATGTACATGTGTCTATAAATTAAGGTATATTGATAAGGGAAAACATGATTCTAATGTACTGCAAAATAAACTATAAATGGTAAGATATACATACTTATGCTATGCGTGTGTGTAAGGAGCAGTGTGTGTGTGTGGGGGGGGGGGGGGGGGTGCGAGAAAGAGAGAGAGAGATGACATTAAACTTGTTAGAAGAAAGAAAGAAGACGTATGGCGAATGATAGCCCTCTTACACGAGGACATTTATGTATCTGCAGCTTTGAAAAAATAAATTTAATTGAACCTAAAAAAAAAAAAAAAAAAAAAATTCTGTTGACAATTATCAAACTAAAACTAAAACTTAACTTCTCAAACCTCGTCGATGTCATCGGATACAAAAACCACAGAAGCAGACACTAATCAAATACATAAATCATACAAAACTGAACTACAGCATATGTTAAAAAAACCAGGAAACATAACTTAACTTACTTCCTTCATAAATATATTGTCAGTATATCATATTTTTGTACGAATGTATCGTTATTAAATATTCCTTTGACGATGCCGATTTCCTCCAATTCACCAGGGGCCGCGGTGGCCGAGTAGTTAAGGTGTCCCGACACATTATCACTAGCCCTCCACCTCTGGGTTGCGAGTTCGAAACCTACGTGGGGCAGTTGCCAGGTACTGACCGTAGGCCGGTGGTTTTTCTCCGGGTACTCCGGCTTTCCTCCACCTCCAAACCTGGCACGTCCTTAAATGACCCTGGCTGTTAATAGGACGTTAAACAAAAACAAAACAAAACAAAACCAATTCACCAAAGTCAAGGAATCAAATTTGTGCTGCTTGCTGCACTTGTTGCAAAATATCATCTGGAATCTACAGCTATTACTGTCAACCAAGAAATATTTAAAGTTATACTTCTTAATGAAGAAGATGTTAGCTCATGTACTCACCCTTTTTATAATTATTGTCAATTCACATCTCCTATATACCCAAATATTTACATTTTCACTTCGCTCCGCCTCAACGAACATAGTAAACTCAGATCACTTCATTTCCTGTTGAAGATTTTGGGTCGCGTGCTTCTGTTCTGAGAAACGAATCACTTTCTTGATCAGTCACACAGAACATTCAATTTGACAAATTGAAAGAACTTCACAACATACAGAATCCGGCCAGTGATCGTTGGAAAGAAGTCTGCGAAGAAGGGCGACTACCAATATACAGGAGAGGTAACCATTGCTTGATAAAGATATGATGTTGTGCCTGAGAATATTATTCTTATAATGTTTTATCAAAACATTTTGATATATTTAACCCGGGATTATCAGCGACAATATTGAGTTTCAAATTAATATCTTCAACGTTAATTGGACGATACAATCGCTTTAATGTCCTGCCATAATCCCTGCTAAATCGATCTTAATAATACTACCAAATAGTTAAATGTTACTATATTTTCTCTGATTGACTGTCAGCACTGAACGCATAATTAGCCCATTTCAGTTTCATTTAAATAGGCCAGGTGGCTTGGATGGATTAAATCTGGTTAACGTAAATATAAGGATTGATTGTCAATTTGGTTGCTTGCATGGACTGATGAAGGGAAGTGAACCTCGTGCAAATGGTACATGAACTGCTTCGCAGTTCCCTTCATTTTCACGAGGTTCACTTCCCTTCATCAGTCCATGAAAGCAACAAAATTGGCAATCAATCCTTAAATAATTTAAGTATACATTGTATTGTTGCTCTGTTTACCGACAACAAAATAGATATGAATAAATAGTTTGTTATTATTGTTGTCCTAGGTTCTCAGCTAGCTAGCTACTGTAGCTTTTCATATTGCAAATGTTCTTGGACTATTACATCAGCTATTCGTCCACTAAATATAACATTTCCATCACACCTTTACTTAAATATTTCAATTAGCTCATTATGGCATCCCTTTCACCAAAACTTTCCAAACTATTCCACATTAAATATTGCGAGTAATTTACAAAAAAAAAATGGACAAACTATCTATGAAATCCTTGATTAAAGAACTCCCAATAGTAGGGTTATAAATAGAGATATTTTAGGATTTTAAACAATATGTACTTCCAGTGTTTTCAGCTCTGGTTGGTATTATTATATCTAAAGTTTTAGTTAATTTGTATTGCAATTGTTCAAGTAAGTGTAGTAGAAAGAGTCAAATCTACTTAGTATGTTGACTATAGCTTAAGTGAAAGTAAGCAAGAGAGAAGTTCTTCCCATGTGACCAGCTTATCACCAGTTCCTTTACCAGCGGCAGTACCACTGATTCCACCATCGTATCAGCAAACGCCCATTTATCCGCGGTTACAATCTGCTATGAGATGTCAGATAACAGCGGCCTATTCAATTAAGACTCGTAGGTACGTCGTTTCAATTTTTATATGATTGTGTGTTCATATCGACATTCGTCTCAATCGTTATGCGATCATGTGTTCGTATAGACATTTTAACTGTGAATTATGTATGTGTCCATTGCTTGTCAACATTAATTATTGTATTTGTGTTTATTTACAGATGACTCTGGTCATTGTCACGTAATGAACAAATAAAGCGTCGTACGTCAGACAAATAGAACTGGATCTTATTTACCGACTCCGATTATCGAAGATGATTAATGCATTCATCCATATTGTATCTTATCGTCAAATTTTTATTGAATAGTTCATGTGCTCTGTTTTTCCAGATATTACATACAAAAGTTCCAACATTTTCAACAGAGGTAACATCATATCATCCTCAACATATCAGATATATTCATATACACCGAAGAGACGTCTTCATCTAAATCAACAACAATGGAGAGTTCAGCCTAACGTGATTCCAACACGAGGTATATTTTGTAAATTGAACTTTTTTTTTATATTATATCAGTCAGAGACAGTGATGTGATAGTGCACGAATTATTATTTATATAATCTACAGTACTCAAACGACATAACAACACACCAAATTTCAACGGATAGGGAAATACCTGATGCATTTCAAATGCCAAGGAAAATAATTATACAGTTTCCTTTTCCGAAGAAGAAACATCAACATAACTATATATATCAGGTTATCTCTGTGGTGTAGGGAATTTCAAGACGGCTGATTTTTTATTTTTTTTTTTTTTTATTTTATTGTTGGTGTTGAAATCATGTGGGCGATGGATCTATATACACATTAAGAGGGTTTACAAACAGTTCAGATAAAACATGAAACACAAAAAACAAATGATAGATTGGATGTTGTCGAAAAGTGATCATGGTGTATTGAAAATATTCTTCTTGATTATGCAGTAATAAATTAATGTTTAGGATCGTACCCGTCTACGAAGGCATGTCAGGTATTTAGCTGTGAGAGAAAAACCAAAAGTCGATATTCAGATTACTCAGGAATAGGGCTATCCGGATACCAAATATTGGAATCAACTTTCCGTTTTGGAACGAAAACATGTTCATATATAGGATTGAGTACTAGGTCGAATGAAAGATTGGTGATACCAAATTTAGATTAAGATTTGAACTGTAGTAACAATTTCGCTCGAAGCTTTTCGCCGTCTGCATCCAAATATGTATGAAATCTTAAAAATGATGTAGTTTCTT
The DNA here is from genome assembly GCF_902652985.1 of Pecten maximus. Taxonomy (NCBI): domain Eukaryota; kingdom Metazoa; phylum Mollusca; class Bivalvia; order Pectinida; family Pectinidae; genus Pecten; species Pecten maximus. Next base: position 34,087,633 of record NC_047019.1, read on the forward strand.
TATGTGGCGCTTTTCAGATTTATTGCCGCACAGCAGTCTTGCGGTTTGAGAGGCAAAATTGATTGAAGAGATCGTCTGAACAGATAAAAAAGGTCCTGATTTTTAATTTCATTATGAGATAAGTGAATGGTTTTCTATTATCATATAACAAAAAATTACCGTGACGATTACATATGCCTTAAAACATCCGCCGATTACTTCGATCTTGATTCACAACATAACCATGTAACTACTATTTCTAGAAAGTAACATCACTGCTTTATATACCTGCAATGTTCATGTGACCAATTTCGCTACAAGAACGTGTAACAAATGACGACTGTCCAATTGATCATTTTTGTAATTTAAAGATTTGTATGGCAACAACGCATCGCCTAAAAGAAACAGAACGTTAGCAATGAAGGAATACGTCTCCAAACTGTCTTCGAAAACATCGTCCGAAAATCAATCAAATCACCTGAGTGCAAGCAGGCACTGTTGATGAAACCTAACAAATCAAATATATTGTGACAACACATAGTTTTAGTATATATCCGGTACTTAATTATTTCGTTCAATATCAACTCGATAATTCTGTTCATCATATTACTTGTGGATACTTTATATCGTGAGTCGTCATGAAATTGTCGTATTGAAGCGCATGTTAGCGATACAGAAATTAGTATCCTAGTTGTCTCTTGCAATTGATAAAGAACTGAAGCGCATGTTAGCGATACAGAAATTAGTATCCTAGTTGTCTCTTGCAATTGATAAAGAACTATTTAGGTGTTTAATTGTTGCTAACTACGTCGTCTGATTTAGGGTGTTAGGCAAGAGTCTCTTTCCTATCACATATACTAATGTGGCGCACTACCACACGAAATTTTCAAGATGAGTCGGGATACAGAGTCCTGACCACTTATTAGCGAATTATTGCCGGCCTCAGAACTCACCAATATGTTTGCATACTTCTACTAACCAATACCGATACGAGAAGTAAAGAACTCGCTTACAGACGTATCTTGCCAATGCAGTTTATTTTCAGATCAAATACATTAAAGAGACATTACCTTGTAATTCTCTAAAACGCGTTTTGGGAATACCTACTAAAACATATTATTAACATCATGAACCTGAATGGTCGGAGGCGCCAAAATGACTACTTTTCTGAAACAAGTAAGGCTTCAATCTGAGATCATTAAAGAACAATGAGAACAGAGTTCATAACCTTTCTAACGGGGCGGACACTCACTTAAAGCCAGTTAAAAGTGAGTTAGTGGCAGAAGTGATATCAGGAAGCAGCTAAATAGAATTGTTTAGGAATTAATAATATAAAAACTCGGATTTTTTCAGTTATGCTTATATAGGCAGTCAATATAATTCGTACGCCTACATTCAACGCAGGGCATTCGAAAGTGTCCAGCCGTCTAGTGAAGTCAGTAGATATTTTTAATACCCTAGTCGTCAATGTCTCGGAGAAAGTGAGAGGACAGTGTGGCTGAGGGATACTAAACACTCTGAATTAGATTTTGGTAGATAATGAAACTGTGTATTGAACATTGGTTTATATAATGTGTAAACCCTACTACCTGTCTTATGTTGTTGTTTTTTTCACCATTATAATTTGAACGAAAGAATTATAGCTGCGTTTCTCTACTCCGTAACACTAGTAATACAGTATACCGATGACCGATTTCCGTCTCGATAGATGGAGATATAAAAAAAATGTTAATATGATATACTTGAAAATCTTTATATGACTATATAAAACAATAAAACTATTTGTGGCCTCGACGGATACCAATAAGGAGGGGGAATCTGGAATTTCGGAGGTGGAAATCTTAATTACAAAAATACAAATCGCAGGGTTCAGTTTAAACTTTATTTATTTTCCTAGTTCATGAACATGATATGACACTGATATAAAAATGTTTTCTTAATTTGATTATTCAGGACAGCATTGTAAACAATTCTTAATACTTAAAGAAATTAATTTATGTCTGAAGAAAATATGAAGGCGTAAAGGAAACATGTACAGCTCGAGGTAGAGGGAAAGGAGAAATGAGAAACTAAGTGAAGGAAGTGATTTGTAGATATATGTCGGTTTGATATTCCACCAACTCTTGACGCGCCGACATTTTATAACAATAGTAGGGATGGTTAATAACAAAAAATAATTCATATCTAATTACACACAATATATATAATATAATAATTATAATGTATAACCACATTTTGCCAAATTAGGATGGGCGATATTCTATACTATTCTATTAGTTAATTATATGCTTTGTCCTCCATGTGACGATGTATACATAACCATTTGGATAACTATCATAGTACCATATATCGAATCGTGATTATTTGAATGTTCATAAAGGATAATATGTTATTGATGTGGCCCTGATCGAAGCTGGCCATTGGTAAGTAGTGTCAAAAAGAATAACAATACTACTCGACAAATCGTATGTTATCGGCATGGCTCTTAACGACGTGTATATGTGTGTGTGTGTGTGTGTGTGTCATATCTAGGTCCATATACCTCACACTACATTACGATCTGGCCATTGGAAGGTAGTGTCACAATTATTAGCTTTCTAGCTAAAACTCCGGACTTAATATCATAATACATGTACGTCTCTGTTCGATGGTAACATTGACTGAATAATGAAATAAATTACAATTTAATATAGATTTTCAAATAATATTTCCAAGACTTACACATTTGTTTTGTTTTTTTTTGTTTTTTGTTTTTTTTTCTTCATTTTTTATTATCATTACTTGTTTATTTTATTATTATTCTTTTGTTTTTAATTTGATTTTGTTGTAATTTCATGACTCAATCTCCCTTGAAACCTCGCGACCAAGGAAAACTTACAGCTATTACAGTGAGCATATGATCTGGATATTCGATTCAAGATTTCACATGTGTTCATGGACTTGTTTATTCGAATTTGATCTTCAGACCGAGTTTCGCCACTTTCTCCTTGTACACCCGATCAAACATTTCGCTTTGGGCAACGGTGAACATGTTTTTCCAGTCTCCTGACTGACCTGAAAGCAATGATAAACTGGTCAGCGATTTGTTTCATTATTTGTTTATGTTTTGTTGGTCCTAAAAGTGTCTGGCGCACCTGCTGTCCTCATCGTTATATCAGCACAGTACGATTAAAGATGGCGCTTACTTTGATGGAATGTGACCACGTTTAGGACCACTCTTTACTGTTATTTCACATTAAGATTTAATGTTCATGTAATCCACCCAAGCCACTTGGCCTATTTAAATGAAACTGGAATGGGCTAAGTATGCGTTCAGTGCTGACCGTCAATCAGAGAAAATATAGTAACATTTAACTGTTTGGTAGTATTATTAAGATCGATTTAGTAGGGATTATGGCAGGACATTAAAGCGATTGTATCGTCCAATTAACGTTGAAGATATTAATTTGAAACACAATGTTGTCGCTGATAATCCCGGGTTAAATATATCAAAATGTTTTTGATAAAACATTATAAGAATAATATTCTCAGGCACAACATCATATCTACCAAGCAATGGTTACCTTTCCAGTATATTGGTAGTCGCCCTTCTTCGCAGATTTCTTTCCAACGATCACTGGCCGGATTCTGTATGTTGTGAAGTTCTTTCAATTTGTCAAATTGAATATTCTGCGTGACTGATCGCAGAAAATCTTCATCGTGATCAACTTCTAAAAACTGAGCTAACTTGACGACGTTTGCAAATGTATTCTACAATATATAACGTACAAATATGCAAATGTAAAGTATGTTCGACTGTTTCCTTGGAAAATTGCTAGAAAATGGTTACAAGCAGGTCAACAGTACACGGCTGATTCATGCCTATTCAGTTAAAACCTTCCCCGAGGTCAGGAACCTAAAACCTATTTCTCGAGGTTTAATGTTATGTCAGGTGTCGTTTAGATTTGATTTTAAATAGTCTGATTATTTTTGGTTATTCAAGCAGGAAAAGCAAATGTATATCATCAGTCAGAAGTGAAACTTATTTCTCCCGGTGTTGTAACCGACCCAATGATGTCTCGGCTTGCGACAGTTCATCGGGTTAGTCCCTTCACCGTTGGGGAAAAGTTTTGTCTGGCTATTAATACCATCGTAATATTGTTTAACTATAGCAGCTAAACATTTGTCCAATTCATTTCGAAATTTTTATATTTTGTTTAAGGATCAAAAAAACAAAACAAAATACAAAAATGTCCTCACACATGAGGGCTAGCATTCGCCATACTTCATTCCTATTATAAGTTCGTACATGTATAAAATGGTGTTGTGCAGCCTTGTTAGCGTAGCTTACTCCAAATCAAGTGTTCCTTGCCGGATGCAAACTACCCCGAAGTAAACACGTGTAGGAGTGTATAACGTGAGTCTGTGCACAACACGTGTCATCGACTGCGGTTGTTTGGAGACTGCGCTTTACAGTATTACTGAGTAAGTCTTATTTGTAGTTATGTAAATAGTTCAGTATTTAAATTTTCATTATTAAAAATAATTTAAATCATATACTGTTTTACTAAAGACTTAGACTAAGTTATTTCTGATTCTGACGAGATTTTATGTGCCACATCGTGAAATATCTGTGTTTGTCAGTTAAACTGCATTCGAGGTTTTTGCATCAATTTACCTTTCGAAAGTCCTCGTAAGAAAGACTTAGGCAATACGGACTTTTCCATTTCTCCAGGTCTTGAATCCAGGAAAACCATGAACTGACGAAATCTAAGTTAACATAAAATTGCCAACGTCAAATCGAATCGAGTTTGAATAAGTCTTAAGATATAATAAAAATCTTATTTTTCTTTTTATTTGCTTTATATTTTCATGAAACGTATCACAATAGAACATGATAAAAAGTCATCTTAGATAATACACAAAATCATGCAGCAGTACGAGAGGTGTTCATAATCCCATAAACAGCATAGTGCCCAACCATCACTGGGCGCTCATCTAAAAAAAATTGCCTTAGCCATTCTAATGCATTAAAAACTTTTTTTTTCTCGATGACATTTAAAAAAACAAAGCATGTCCAAGTTAAAATCTTACGTTCTTCGCTGAGGAAATATTTTAGGTAGCCTTCAAACGTTCCCTGGTAGCCGACAAATTTTGTGAGTTTTTGCAGCATGTGGTACATTGATACCACGATGTCCTTCGGATTACGGGTGATGGTGACAATTTTCCCTTTACCGAGCTTCATCTGATCGGGGAGGAACCGGAAACGCAGGTGCGAGCCGAATGTTCGCGGCGACTGCATTTCTTCAATGTCGTTGAAATCTTGAAATTCCATCATTGTAGGTGTTCCATGATATGTCAAGGATCCTGATCGTAACATCATCACGGTGTTGTATAGCCAATGTGTACCTAGGGTATTAAACACTGTCATCTCAACTATATTATAAACCTTCTCAATGATATATACCATGAGTGTGTAGGTAATGGTATCACATCAGATAAACATTGAGCTCAACATGTTGACCGTGTTATGAAATATCAAATGCATGAATGTCGTGTTTTTTTTCACTAGGCATATATATTACAACAACAAAAATAGACAACTATAGCAGGATATATTTAAGTCGGAAGTCACATAGCCAAAGGTAAAATGCTTTTGAATACATGCTTTGTAATAAAATAAGACATTTACCAGATTTAGGAAAAACGCAAACCAGCACATCGTCCTCCTTGATATTGCGCTGGGCTATTTTGTCAAGCTGATCTCTAACATTTCCAACGACATCTAAGGTAAACGGGTGTCCGTTGTATCGTTTAAAAGCATATTTGTTGTTTTCTTCGTCGACGATGGTAGCAACTTCCATGACTATAAAATGAGACCTACAAAAACATGAAGATTTTTGTAATGCACGACAGAATACATTATTATAAACAATTTAAAAGAGGGGTGGGTCAAGGGCATCTTGTCAGACCTGTATAAAACAGAAACAAAGTGCGACATTTTCGAGTTATCAGATGTTTATTTGGATGTCCATTTAACTTAAGCCTAACATGCAACGACAAGATAAACTCGCGCTTTACTGCAAGATCAACAAAATGACCGATGATTATTATTTAGATCCACAACAACCTTGAAGACAAGCAATTCCAGTTCTTTCATTCAAGCATGCTATTTACCTTATATCAGGTCTCTTGGCTATGGAAAAAAATCATTGTTTAAGATTGAAGCCTATTTGACTCCTGTGACATTGAATATAGGTCAAGGTCTTTCATTTGAACAAACTTGGTAGCCTTCACTCTAGCATGCTACAAGACTGATATCCGGTCTTTGTCCTTCATGGAAATTGAGAAATTGTTGAAAGTAAAACCAGACGGCTTGAAGGACGGACGCACAGACTACGGACGCCGCACCATGGCATAAGTTCACTTCCCCTTCGGGCAGGTAAGCTAAAAACTCTTACTACCATTATTACATTTACCTACCTAAATACAATGGTAATACTGTATACTTTACTTGCCAAGATGTAGAAAAAAGATCCAGGCCTCTGTGCTAAGTCGAAATCACATCTTAAAGAATGTATGGGTTGAAATTTGCACTGGAAATCATACGTTTTTGGGGGGTTGTATTTAAAGACCTCCTGATGCTAATGTTGAATACTTGAGATAATAGGATGCATTATTAGAAAAAGCGGTAAGTTCGATGATATCATCACAAATCATATTAATATTCACATGCTAAAATTGAGATCCCGTTCTCATAGATCTTTCTTTTCTTTATCTGAATATAATTTTATTTTTATAAAGGTGCTAACAGCTCTACATAACCTGATATAATAATAACAAACTGATTCAAAATACTTTAGTTACCCCAAAATTGTGTAGTGGCCAGAAACCAATCCAGACTCACCGGGTTCAATCGTACTGACCGGGCGCCAGTGCTTACACCTGGGTGTCGATGAATATTACATCCGGGCAACGATAAATTCTATAGAAAATGAACGCCGAAGATGGGATCGGAAGAAATGGTTGAGATATTTTTTTCTTTCTTTTTGATGTGATAAAGCTGTCCTTCAAGGAAAATAACCTGACCACGGAACAATATGATAAATTGGCTATAACTTGCAAGGTTCACGGACAGGAAAAACACTTCTCATTTTTCGCTTATTCGCCCACAGTGTAGGTGGGTATGACCAAATTATGCCCCAATCCACGAATTATGCAACATCAGTCGTAAGAGAGGAAAGCAAAATCTGAAAGCATAGTTCTTCTACTTCATGAAGGTGTAAGTATCTCACATCTATTAGATCAAGCTATAATTTCAAATAAAATTGTTAGTTAAGTTATATAAAGACACCAATCAGGATTTGTATATTGTGAAATTGGTAAAGTTTTTTTATATGGTATGACATTCTGGTGTCTTATATCAACTATAATCCGACGGGGTTGAGGGTCATTTTTAATGGCTTAAAGACCATCTACATGTATCTATAAAAAGAGCAAAGAGTCTTAACTGAAGGTAACAAGCCAAATTGCCAACTGTTTGCTGACGACACACCATTATGTGTTGTTATAGATAATAATGCAATCCAAGCAGCAGACGACCTTCAAAAGTACATGGGCAAAAAATGGGATTTGAAATTTAATGGATCAAAAACGGAAACTGTTACTTTTACTAGTGAACTAAAAAAAACCACAGCATCCACCTCTTGTTTTGGCCTTACCTTGAGTGAAGAGGAAAAGTGGACAGAACACATTAAAAAATACAAGCATATATCTTACGAAACTTCCAACATTTAGTTGATAGAACACCTGTTATTATTGACGTACATTTCTTATCTAAGTCCAACATAAGGCACTTTTAGAATAAATACAGTCAGATTAACTACGGGTCTACAACGAGGTACTTTTAAATACACAACTTTATAAAGAAATACACATGTAAAAGACGTACAATGAGAAACATAAGTACGCAGAAGACACCAATAATAACTTCATTTTAGGTATGAAATATTACACATTGACACCCCCCCCCCCCCCCCCCCCCCCCCCCCCCCCCCCCAACATATTTGAAGGATATTATCGACCAATGTATTAAAGACGATTCCAACAACTGATATCAATTAAGGGAAAAATAGACCATTTAATCCGTCTCTCTGTCAATCAGATATATATTTTAATTTAATCCCTTCTACCTACTGTGTATAACAAATTAGACATCCCAATTTCTATCTCCCCAACTCGAATAAAAGTATTACTTAAAACAACGACAATCAAGTATATGACGTAACCACTTTCTTTTCCAAAACTATGGACCTAGAAAAGTTAATATAATTTTCTTCTAACTCACAAATAATGCTATATATTTTAACTATGACTTATATTATGATTACTTATCTGATTCATCTAGTTGTGATTTATGACATCCACCGTAATCTATTCATTTGATTTCACATTATTTTAATGACCAACACATACTGACACATATCCTTGAAAATGGTGATCAAATATACAATGCTATAACTATTATAATAAACGAATATACACACGGCACCGATGAGTTTAACAAAAATCTGTATTGAAAGACATTCAAAATGTCACATAAGCCTTGAACGTCTTACTTGGAACTATAACAGTATGATAATGATGATGATGATGATGATGATGATGATGATTTCATTTCAGCAGATTTGTCTGAATGATGGACCGCAGATGAGGGTATTAGTAAGTGACATTACTGAGATCCTTATCCAACAGGGAACTGGTGGATGCAAACGAGCCCTTTGCACGCCCATCGATACACTGAATGATTGGCATCTGCACAGACCAGAAAGACAACTGTCTACCCATCAGTCACAGACAACACTTACCGCGGGCCCACTTTTCCTTCTCATTCAGCATTGAATAATTCTTGTTTCTCCAATGGAAGAGTCGCAACATACAAAAAGACAGCCATTTAAAGCATGACTGCATCAAGCTCCAACGTCCCCAACATTAAGGAACCACCCAAGCATCTCATACGGAGACTTACGGATACAGACACTTACGGAAGCTAGATGTTAGAAAGCGTGTATACTTTTTTTTGTCCTTGGAACGAGCTACTGGCTCTGCTACTGCAAATTATTTTACGTTGCTTTAACACTTTCTTCTTTGCCAACTGGACAATATATGTCTTTATTTCTCCATGGGCCTGATTTTGGATAACATCTTCAGGCCGGGACCCGACCATCAACCCCACCAACCCCACATTACAGGCCAACGAATTGATATCGAATTAGGGCTTTAGTAAAAGTCCTGGTTCCGGAGCCGCCCGATATGGCGTTTCGGTACTTCCAGCAGGACTCACCTCCTAAAATAAAAACTTCCAAGCTTGACAGAGGTAACGTTCAAACCTGCAACATTGACCAGAAGTTAGCATATACCTAACCATTTCGGGAGGAGCTTCCTTCCTCAGTCCTTGACATACAACGACCATAAGGGAATGGGAATGAGGCATGTTTATGCATAATGCAATATCTGTATAAAAAATGTATTTTAACTAATGGCACCAATGTTGTAAAAGACAACCGAATGCAATAAACACTGAAGTATGAAGTGCCGACAATGGCAAGTCTAATCTATGATCACGTTAGGACAGGTACGCAAATACATATATACACCGGTTTGGTCAAGCGTAGACCGATTGTAGTGCTAACACGCCTGGTCAATGAAATCATAATTCGGTCCAGTAGCTATGATGTCTTATGTGCTCGACGCGGTTGGTTCAGTGAAAGTTACGTATTTACATTTATATCTTTAAACTAGAAATAACTGAAGGATATTAGATATGTTGATTATATGTTATTCTCAAATGAAAACAATTAATAGAATAAATGAAAAAAAAGATAAAAATAAAACGTGTCGATTACATTAGTCATATATCTTCAACACTTCAACATCAAACGATTTCAATAGAAGATACGCGCCTTTTCCCACTAAAGTAATATGAACAGTCGGTATAATTCTTGCACATTCCGCGCAGTGCATTCAAAAGTATCCAGCCGTCTTTCCAAGTCAGTAGATATTCTTAATATCATGTGCGTCAATGTGTCATAAGACATGAGGAGGCACCTATGGGATGTCAAATACGCTGACCTAGATTTTTGTTAGTGTATGCATAGATTAAACCATTCACAATGTATAAACCCGAATACCTGGGTTATGCTTGGTTTGTTTTCACCGGCAAAATTAGAACGTTTAAATCATAGCCACATTTAAATACTTCCTGGTACCGAATATATAACCGCATACGGGTGACGAAGTTTAAAAAAAATGTATGTGAACTATGATAATATAGATACCAATAATAAGGGAAAGTCACTGGAATTTCACAGGCGAAATTAATTTAATTAATTATAATTAATAATTAATTATAAAGCGTGACCAAAATATAAATATATATGAACCGCAGGTATCAGTTTGATTTGTATTTCTTTTTCTATTACAGAGCATGTTATGGCACTTATTTAGATATGTGTCCTTAATATTGTTATACATGACATCATTACAAGCAATTGCTATTATTCAAAAATTAAGTTCATAAAAGAAGAATCTGTGAAGGAGGAAAGGAAAAAAATGTGTTTTGACCTCCATTTGTCTGTCACATCCAATCAGATAAGAACATATTTTGATAAAGCGTATACTGATTGATATTTGATTTGATATGATACTTACCAACGGTTTGTGTCTTAAAATATGCTTGGCACAATAATCTAAATAACTAGTGCAGCACCGAATACCGAAAGAACACACTTTCATGTAGCTTGCATGTCGTGATTACTGATTTTTCACAACCAATGTTTACAAAAGATAATTTGTTATCAGTGTGGCCCTGACCGAAGTGATTTATAGGCAGAGTGGGTCAATTTCCTATTCATATTTGATACACTTGTTATCTAGCGGCAAAATAGTACTCCAGACTCAATAATTCTACAGATAACACCTATGCGCCGGTGTTAGATGATTACTTTGACTGATTTTTAGAAAACAGTACATATTCTGTATACATTTTCAAATAATATTTTCAAGATTTCCGCATTGTTTTTTTGTTTTTGTTTCAAGACTCCATTCGCCTTGACAACTCGCGACCAAGCACAGCATTCATGTATCACAATGATCATATAATCTGGATAATCGATTTTAAATTTTTCACATGTACATGGATTTGTTTTTTCGAAACTGCTTTTGATCTTCAGACAAATTTTTGCAACTTTCTCCTCGTATACCTGATCAAACATTTCGCTTTGGGCAACAGTGAATATATTTAGATATTTATTTCTTACCCGAAGTATGAAATTGATTCGCCGCAAGCGATTTCACGAAGATTAACTCTCCATTTTAACGATTATCTAATGGGTCACTAAAATCGGAATAAGCGAGAAAAAGGAGGACACGTTAAGACAATGAACGTCATAAAAAATGAATACATATCGGCAACAGATGGAAAGATGGTGAAAAGCGAAGGAGGTTGCCCCAGTCGAGTCGAGGACATTATTTGATGTAATGGAAATATCGATGATTATCTTGTATATAGAAAATTAACATGTAAAATAAACTGCATTGCTGAAATATCAGCCATAAAACAGGCCTTGTCCCAAATTTGGGTAAAAAAGGAGCTGCAAAGAGAAGGATCAATGTCAGTTGTTCAAATTGTATGGAAAATATAAGTAAGCATGATATTCATGCAATTTTACGGGATAAAAAAACTCATATATCACATAACTTCAATATAGGGAAAGATCATTTAAGTATTGGAGAAAACATTCGTCAAACTTTTACAAGCTTCTTTCATTTTATATTTAGAGTAATAATAGAAAATATTTCGATGGAAAATGTTTCATAATATTATTCCAAATGGAGTATTATTAAAGTGATGGAATATTATGTTAAGCGAAAGCTGTCATGTTTGTAAAATTAAGGATGATTATAATCACTATTTTATTGAATGTTGTTGTATTGATCCACTTTGGTATGATCTTTGTTACATACTTTTCTATAAAATAAGTTGTTATCATAACGTAACTGAAAAACGTCAGTGTGTAAATAAAAAGAAATAAAATGAATATATTAAGTACAATGATGAGAACAAAATGAGATTATATCAGCAAAAACACTTCACGAAATCAAGATATAAAAAAGATATATACCAAACTTTCCACGTAAGTATGTGTAGACATACGTGTATGTGCGTATGCGTTAAATGACTGTCAGTGTGTAAATATATACTCGTAGTTGAGGGAGTGACTGCCTGGTGTATTTGGCTTGAAATTATCTTTGTACTTTTTTCTTACATGTCTATCTAAGTATGTTCATGTCCTTCTTGAGCGTATGCAGATTGGTCTTGTTTGCATCTGCATGTCTTTGAGGTAAGCAGTGATCCTGTTTGTGTAAGTGCTGATTGTTTAGCTGTAAGACTGTGTTGTTTGTATTATTGTATTTACGGATGTGTGTGTACTGATGAAAGGACATGTATATTTGTTTATATATCCACTTTCCATGTCAGTCTGCGTTTTTTTCACCATGTGCATGTGTGAAGGAGTGTGATGGTATGCTTTTGAAAGAACGGACGAATGTGTGCATGTCAGATTGTGCATGTGTATACATTGTACGGGTATGAATGACATTTATGGAAATATATAATATGATATAGGAATCATAACAGATGCTGTGTTATTGCTGGCTGATAGGTCGCATTACTCGGCTCTGAGTATCTTCACTTTGTTTTTCAGTACCATCATTTTTTTGGTATCATTAACAATTTATGGCAAGGATACAGGGTAAAATGAAGGTTTATTTACCCTCAGCTCTCATATTTCCCTCTGGCAAAACCTCAGGAAATAGGATATCTTTGGGTTAACAAACCTTCATATTACTCTGCATCAAGGGCCATAAATGCGTATTATTATACCTCATGTTTATAACAGTGCCTGTGATTAGGCGAAACGCATCATGTGGAAGGGGAAAAACATCATATCTCCCTGAGGCGCGTGAGCCAGGGAGGATAAGAGATAAATATCATATCTCCCTAGACCGCCTGCCTCCATGGCGACCCCCACATTCACATTATGTTGCAAGGAGTTGTCTCCCTTCCAGTTATTTACAAATGGCAGTCGAACAGAAACGCAAACGTTTTCGTGCAGTTGAAGAAGCAGAAATATTTAACATTCTGCAAAACAAGATTGCTCAGAACACGAAAATATCAACTAATGTACACGCCAACTGTTTCCAAGAGTTTCTAAAAGAAACTGTCAATAACACCTTGACTTGGAATCAATTGAGCGACCGGGATCACAGGGGTTTGTGATGAAAATGATATTTCATATCTTCAGTTTATTTTTGAGTATCATCATTACTGATTATTTTTCGGTATAATAAACAATTTATGGCCCTGGATGGAGGGTAATATGAAGGTTTGTTTATCCTCTGCTCTCATATTTCCCTCGGGCAAGCCCTCGGGGAAAATTACCCTGCATCCAGGGCCATAAATGCATAATATTACCTCATCGAATCACACTAAACGATTTTATGATTATTCTGTGTATTGAACTTTTCTTGTTTTATGATCTGGCTGTATGCATCCTTTCATTAATATACATATGTCAAATGGTTATTTTTTGTGTGTGAAAGTTCGTTTTTGTATTATGTTTTTATGTTTTTTGAAATTCGAATTTCGGTTTTTAGATCAATTGCAGACGCAGAGCGACAACGTTGTATTCCATCAAAGTTAGGCATAAATATGAGCGTAAGTTTCAGTTATTCATTTATATGATAAATTGGTGTGCAACGCATATCTGCCGTACTAAGGAAGGTTAGACACATTTGTAGTCATATCAACACAGTACGGTGAGGAAGGCGCCTACTTTTGAATGCGACCAACTATAGGACCACTCTTTTGTGTAATTTCAAATTAAGTAAGATGTGGTTGTTTAGCAGTATTACATTGTTTTACTGAATAGGCGCTACGCCAGGGCATTAAAGCAATTGCATTGCAACGTTTAAAATAAATTTAAAGTTTAATGTTGCGCATATAATCCCGTGTTAAATATATCCTTATTCATTTGATAAAAACTTGACAAGAAAGCGATTTGCTCAGGCAACTAGATACAATTTTTACCTAGTTTGACGAAGTTTGCAAATGTGTTCTTCAATATAAGATATCGGATAAATGCATATACATTTGCTACCTGACTCTCTAAGTATTTTCGACTGTTTTCGTGGAAAAATCACTGGACACTGGTTACAGGCCGATGTAACGTGAGAACTGACCGGGGAAGAAAAAGTACCCGTGGCCATTCTTCTATAAACTTACGCGGGTAACTGTATAAAATGACCCACGGTTGTTAAAAATAAACCGGTTTGAGTGTCAAATTATGACTAAAGTAGTGATACGAGATTATTTGCGGTGGTCGATTTTTGGCATTTCGTCTGCAAAAATAAAAATTGGGGTTAAGATTTGGTTTGGTCTTTTCGCCCCAACCTACAAAAAAATTAACAATCCTTAAATCTTCGAAATATGACGAAAACGAAACGCGAAACACACGACAATTAGCAAACCTTCATTATCGTCTTTTCCGCTTTTCGGCCAGTATGTGGCTTGTTCTACAATTTTGTTGTTTCGTTTTGTCGCCTCGCCAGAACGACACCTTACGCCAAAATAATAAAACAAAAAGTTAAAGTCGTTCATTTGCGGGGATACTTAATTTGTCCCGCTAATAATCGTCTTTTCGTACCGACAAAACGAAGAATTCGTTATGACGTCCCGATAATTATCGTCCCGTCGAGCGAAAAGACAATATTAACTCGCATCGAGTTATAGCGTCTTACGTTGTGTCGCTACGAATTGACGATAATTAACGGGGACGAAAAGTCGAAGGTTATCGTTCTTTTGGGGCGACACAACGATCCAACGAAATGGCAGAATCAGCCACCATAGATATCAGCCATCATAGATATCAGCCACCATAGATATCAGCCACCATATATATCAGCCACCATAGATACAGCCACCATATATATCAGCCACCATAGATATCAGCCACCATATATATCAGCCACCATAGATATCAGCCACCATAGATACAGCCACCATATATATCAGCCATCATATATATTAGCCACCATAGATACAGCCACCATATATATCAGCCACCATAGATATTAGCCACCATAGATACAGCCACCATATATATCAGCCATCATATATACCAGCCATCAAAGATATCAGCCACCATATATATCAGCCACCATAGATATCAGCCACCATATATACCAGCCACCATAGATATCAGCCACCATATATACCAGCCACCATAATATATACCAGCCATCAAAGATATCAGCCACCATAGATGTCATCCATCAATGATATCAGCCACCATATATACCAGCCACCATAGATATCAGCCATCAATGATATCAGCCACCATATATACCAGCCACCATATATACCAGCCACCATAATATATACCAGCCACCATAGATGTCATCCATCAAAGACACCTTGGGGATATAGTTTTGCCTGGTTACGTATACTCATGTAAGGCATAAACCACTGTATAATTATGGAATTAATATTGTTCAAGTAATATATCGGCTATACCATTGTATATTTAACCACGAGGTCTTACGTGAAGACGCCACATCGTGAAACATCTATGATTAACATGTTTGTTTTAAATCGTTCCAGGTTAAGTATAAGTTCGGACTTCTCCATTTCTCCAAGTCTTGAATCCAGGAAAACCACGAATCGACGAAATCTTAGATAAAATGCCAACATAAAATCGAATCGAATTTGAATAAGTCTTCAGATATGATAATTATATTATTTATTTTACATATACTTTTTTTCATATTTGCTTTATATTTTCATGAAAATTATAACAATAAAACATAATAAAAGGTCACCTTGAAATAATGCACAAATACATGCAGCCATAAGAGAGACGTTAATAACCTTATAATAACTATAGTCGGCCGATCATCACCAGGTGTTCATCTTCAAAACATGGCTTTGAAATGATTTTTGATGACAAATCGTATTAACTTTTGCAGCATATGGTACAATGATACGATGATGTCCCCATTACCGAGCTTTATCTGTTCGGGGAGGAAACGGAAACGGAGATGGGAGCCAAATGTTCTCGGCGACTGCATTTCCTCAATAACATGGACGTCTTCAAATTCCATCAGTGTAGTTGTTTTCTCAAGCATCCTGATCGTAACATCATCACGGTGTTACAGAGCCAGTGTGTACCTAGAGTACACACAATTGACTATGAAACTACTTGTTTTGTGTTGGAATCGAATACCGTGAAAGGGTACGTGACCTTTTAATGGGACTGGTCCACATCATGCGTACATTAAACGACTAGGATCTACGATGTTTTCTCACTAAAACATCGTCTGTTTTAATTGATAAAGATATATGATACGTGATAAAAATGTCTGAAACTTTCTTTTATCTTGACCTATAATGTAAATGAGATGGCAGGGAAAAATCAATATCTCTTTGATTACGACCATGAAAGTGAAAACAAAGCATTGTAAAATATTACAAATTGTGATATCACTTTAAACAGACGATGTTTTGGTAGGAAACATCGTCGATCCTATGCGTTTGAACTGTTTTAAATCGTGATCCCCTTAGAATCACTCACTAACTACTCCACGTTTGTTCACGTTATAATTGCTATAATTAGAAGTCGATCTCATTGGTGCCCAGGATATGCACACAGTTATCTGTGGCTCTCAGAATCATGATTTTCTCAAAGATTTACCTCCCGTACAACATAATTTAGTGTAAATATGGAGTAGGGTTGCAACAAAGAATGCCAGGTCCAATGACGTTTATGATTGTGAAATGACAGGCATTTAGGATATAGATGTATATTAACACAAACTTCACAAACGAATGTACCTGACCTATAGAAACACATAGAAACAAGGCACTCGACTGCTTTCACACAGACTTGCAACCGGTCAAAAACATTTACATGGATTCACCAAATTCAATTCAATTTCCAGGTTTAGAAATTCTATTCATATTGAATGAATATGGTTTATCCATATTACCGATATATCATAAATGACGAGATATACTGAACCTACATTTAGCTGCAGCCAAGACGAAAATAACTGCTAAGACTTTTTAGAAAACTTCTTATTATGATAAACTATACAAAGTATAGATCTATATAATACAGAATATAATATGTATATCAAAATAACAATCAATAAAATCCACCCTGCATGTGGAGCCGGGGACCTGGTGCGAAAAGTAAAACAGTACCAGATGTTATCAATCAATGATGTGAACAGCTATACGACCAGCTACGAAGTGAAAGTGAAGAGAGCCAAGAGGTATAGAAAGAAAGAACGCGGGAAAAGAGAGACACCCACATCATGCGACACGAGGTGTCCGTAGCTAGTCAGTCAAAACAACATGATTGACATATATTCACAATACATTATGTCCCAAACGTACACTTGTAGGTTGAACAAATGTAATAATAAGAAAGTCACATCGTGAGTACAGTTATATGAAGCAATATAAAAAACATTAAATTTGTAAATACATTTATTCTATTTAAACTGTATGGGTTTGTAATGGTTCTATGATCTGTTTAGATCGTGTAAACAGACTGTATGTACAATATCTGCCTTTAAGAGGGCATACATAGACATAGTCTGTTGCACAATCATATTTTGTTTACAATTAAATACTTTCAATCACACAAAACATATAAACATTTGGCGCTCTGAATTCCTTCAACAAATCACTGTCGAACATTACAATCAAGCTTATCTATAACTGTACAAAGCATATTGTCGTCAAGAAATATCGATATATCGTTGAAGTATTGCACTACACTGTCTACACAAGGAGGCTGCTATAGTTGGTACTATATTTAGAGTCACAGGGCACATACTACCAATTTACAAGTGTTGGAAACATCGATGATTCATACGATACAGAAAATAACTGTTTACGCATTATTTCTACAGATACTGCAGGTGCAAATAATTGTTTATAAAGCCATAAAACACATTTAGTCTTTATGCACAAAGTTCATTCGTGCTACACATCTGCATCGCTCGCCTCTCTCCACACTCAGTGGCGTAGCTAGATTATCTAAAATACAAGCGAACGAGCCCCGAAGGACAAATAGACAGATTAACTGGTCAAACATTTATATATTGACACCCACTACACTTACATTCAAGGCCAGGAGGTTCAAATAGGCTAAAATCGTTAAAAGACTTATCAATAACCATCATAATGAAAGGTAACAAAATTTACTTAATTGGATAAACTGAGTCTACTCTGAAATTTGAATCAAGTGGTTATCAACGTAACACCCTGCTATCTTCATGTTAGTAACTTTCTTGAATATGGTTTAATATCAACTAAACCGTTTTTGTTTATTATAAGCTTTAAAACGGACGCGAAGTTAAGGAGAATGCAGGAACGATAACAAATTTAAAAACAACATTAACCGGAAAATCAGTGCTTGAGAATATATGTTATCATGAAAATTCAATAAGACGTGTGAATCTCGGTCATAGTGTCTAATATTCTTAACATTTTTTTATTTCTTTGTTTTTTATTTCTTATTTCATTTTTATTTTTTCCTCCAAAATTGATGTGCACGCAACTGCGTTTTTGCAGAATACTGTATAATTAAATGTCCTTTTACAAAGGACACCAACGTTATAAAGGATGACCGAATGTAATATACATAAAAGCATATGTCGACAATGTTAAGTGTACGATTACGTTAGGCAGGTATGTAAATACGTCCATATACGCAATAAAAATAAGCTCGTGACGTACGTTCATTACAGTGGATTTTTAATTGTAATACATGTACTTTAATAAAATACTATGTCGTGAAATGCTTACCGACATATGACTGATATGTCATCTCGGTTAATTAACTCCAAATGGACAGATACTGATGCATCCACTTTTTTCATGCTCTAGAATGATTTGTGAATTTCAATAATGGGCTCGGGCAAGGAAACAAAACAGCAAATAAACTACAACGATGGCAACATTTTGTTCGACATCTGTTTATCTTCTACTTCAAATATATATGTTCATAAAATACAGCAATATATCGTCGTAGTGTAGTTTGTCTCGCGGCGAAGTTTCTCTGTTTCACTGCTGGCTTTAAAGGGATCACACAACTCAATAATTTATTGTATGTTTTTACTAGTGACCCGATCCTTTTATTCGCTCGTATGAAGTTCTAATGATGTGACATTTATTATATCGGTAACAGTTGCTATTGAATTGGTGTAATAGCATACAAGAGCACAGGGTTACTCGTAAGACAGTTACCATGACATTTGCAGTGCATTGAAGTGTATATTTTTGATTTCTAAATCTCAATACCAAACTCTTTATTCTCGTTTATAGTAAGTACCCATTGCATATGTTATTAACTCTGGCACATCTGACATTGACTTGGGTTAATTTAGCCGAGTGTTTGTCATTGCGAATTGGGTTTGGTATTTCTTTACATCCCGTATACACGTTAAGCCTAATAAAAAACGATGTCATCTGGTGGCTTTCCTTAATGTATCCGATTCGCTATGTTTGGGTACTGGCTATAAAGATGGCATTTTAGGTGATGGTAACTCCTACGACAGAACTTGCCAACCGGAATTACAAGGGATAATTACAAAGGTCACGCAGGTAAATAACGCATTTAGAGATATAATTGATTCACTACATGAATACACATTCCTGTTTCTCGCCTGTTAGTGGTATTACGTAATGTTAACAAACATAAGCGTGTATGTGTGTGCCATATGATCGTTGGTATGTCATCCTAATCTTATGTGTGTGACTTATCACAGTTTAAAACTTTTTTTTAAATTCAAAGTTGACAAACAACAAACGAACATGTATTTGAATTTGATAGAACAAACACGTGCAATATTTTGAACTTGTGTCCTACAACAAAACTTTCCAGAATAGATATGTATGTACCGATATGTACGTGTGGAATATATTCAAAAGCCACACCAAACTTGTTTCCTTGTAGATGTTTTAGAAATTGGTGTGTAATGTTGTCAAGGCATGGTGAGGCGATTTATGATGAGAGTTTGTTTAACTCTGTATGAGAAAATGGTTTGTTGTGAACTTTTTTGTTCGTCGTTTTTAAAGTTTACCTTTTTTGTTTCTCTTTTGTCTTTTGTGTTTTATTTTTATCCTTATCTTTGTGTCTTTGAAATTTTTAGATTGATGTAAATCTCTTCTTTTGGGCACCTGATGTATTGCCACCGTGCGGTCTTACTGTTTGAACTGCATTTTGAGGATTTTTATTTTTTCCAAAAGTAGGAACATTTGGATTTCGCAATTGCTTTGGAGATTGCTTTACAGCAATATCGATGATATATTCCGTTAAGATTTTGATCAGGTCTTTCATTTCGTTTTAATAAGACTCTGCTAGCTCCACTCTGCACAGCTGTTGGAATAGGTTCTAGTCAGTTTTGTACACATTCCAACGAGGTTCAGGTTCAGGTCATGGTGATCCCTTTACTTTCCAAAAATGAAAGGCAAAGCGATATATCAATGTGGATAAGACATCCTATAGACGGATGTAGATAAGTTTGGCTATCTGTGTTAAACAAAGGTTTGTTTGGTTATGACTTCCGCAATGCGTCTATCTCTATAATTGATATTGGGTGTTCATACATCCCCATCCTCCCAAACCCCCGCTATTCCATGCAGTCCTTTCCTCAACAAGATCGGTGACAACCTTGGAGGACATGACAAGGACAATTTTCTGTTCTAATTTAATTAATATGCGTGTATTCTATCGATGTCCCCACTAAAGATCCCTACATGGGGATACTTATGTTTGCACTGATTCCCTGTGTCAAAGTGTTACAATGATAGTATAATAGAAAAAGAAAGCAACAGTTTGGTTCTCTCTCGTGATTGTTGGAGACGTGAATAGCCAATAAGTAATATAGGGACCATAACGCCATCCATCTAGTCAGAGTATAAAATAAACCGTTGTGTTACAGAGTGGCTCTGGCAAACAAGGCTCTAAGTTTCATTGAAACGGCACACGGCAGGGTAGCATGAATTCAATATTAAATTTATATAATTTTATTACACTACACTTCAAGTTATAGGCTTTCCTCCATTTCCCCCTCCTAACGCTTGCCCTGTAGTCCGAGCGCTCTGATAGCTTTTTGTGCGAACTGTGTTAATAGGACAGGAGAAAAATATCTCACTTATTGTTCACACGTCCTCATTTTGACATTTAACTTGAGCGTTCATTCATGCAAGGTGGGATGTGTCCCGAGCAGTAGGATATCACTTTGCTTAAAATAACGCTTTTTCAAGTATAACGCTTAGAAGAGCACTATTCAAAGAAACCCGGATTGCCTATTGCGATCGTTGCAAGCTTTTTCATTCTGGGTTATGCTTGTTTTACCGGTAAAATAAAAACGATGAAATCATAGCCACTTCTGCATACCCCCAAGTCTCTACTATAAAATCGTATACGGGTTGCCAAATTCTAAACTATATTCTGAACCATGAGATATTTCCGACCAGGGCAGATACGAATAAGGAGGGCAATTCATTGAAATTTTGAACATTCACAAATATATGTAAATATGATTAGCGGATTTCAGTTACATTTGTATTTCTTTTCCTAGTACAAAGCATGATATGACACTGATATGAATTTGTCTTCTTAATTTGATTATACACGGCAGCATTGTAAGCGATTCTTAATATTCGAAGAAATAAGGTCATACATGAAAAATAAGAGGAGGAATGGAAAATTATTACGGCACGGGGTTGAGGAAAAGAAAAATTGGAGACTATGTGAAGGAATTTCTATGTAGACGTTGTCGGGTAGATATTCCACCAACAAGTGACGCGTCGATATATTCTAGACAATAATTGTAGGGAAAAAAAAAAAAAGAAAAACCAACACAAAAACCGTGTAATTTATTTTTTATTTTTATTTTTTAGGCCTAGTCAATAGATATATAAGGTACAGTACACAATATGGAAACTAGTAAATTAAATTAGTGTGTGAATGAAGTATGACGAGTGAGAGCCCTCTTGTGAGAGGACAAATATTGTAATGTGTATTGCTATAAATCTGAGTGAATAAAATGTTTGTTTGAAAAAAAAAAACAAATGTAGTATTCTTAAAAAAAAAAAAATAATAATAATTGTAGGAATAGTTAATATGTCGGTTTGATATTCCACCAACTAGTGACGCGCCGATAGAGTCCAGATATCAAAAGTAGGAATATCTAATAATATATAACTGGTTATATATATATATATATATATGTTAGATACAATACATAATATATCAAATATTATACATAATTACATTTGGCTTCATTAGGGTGGGCGATATTCTTAATATGATAATAAAGAGTACGATTTATTTTGATCTGCACGTGACGATCTATTATCCAATTAGGTTGGAGCATATTTTGATCAAGCTGAATACTCTGGAGTTATAGTTCGCGACTCCAAATATACGGGGACACAGACATTGAAATAATTTGCACAGTATCAGATATCGAAAGACCATACTGGTATGTAGCTTGCATGTCGTGATTTTAATAAATGTAGTGATTGATTACAACCAATTTTTATATAAAAACATCTGTTATCGGTAGGGCCCTTACCAAGGAATATATGTCACATCTAGGTCTATAAACCTCACACTACATTACGATCTGACTATTGGTAGATAGTCTCACAAAGAAAAGCAACCCGCCACATACATTATCTTATCGATAAACAGAAGGGGTCAATTACCTATTCATATCAAATACACTTGTTATCTAGCTACAAGCTAATACTCCAGACTTAATATCATAATACATGTACGTCTGTGTTAGATGGTTACATTGACTGAATAAAGAAAAAAATAACGGTTTTTTTCTATAGATTTTCAAATAATAATTCCGAACCTCAACTTCCCTTGATAACTCTCTGCCAGTCAAACACAAATTACAGCTATCACAATGATAATATAATCTGAATATTCGATTTAAATTTCACACATGTAGATGAACTGGTTTATTCGAATTTGATTTTCAGACCTAGTTCCGCAATTTTCTCCTTGTATACTTGGTCAAACATTTCGCTTTGGGCAACGGTAAACATGTTTTTCCAATCTCCTGACTGACCTGAAAATGAAAATATAATGGGCAGTGATTTGGTGCTTTATTTGAAAATGCTTGCCGTTATGGTTTAAATGATTGAATGCTGTGAAAATTAAAGTAAACGAGAATCTTCTGTATTTTCTGCAAGGGGTCAAAAGACGGAAATTGCCGTCCACCATTGAATGATCTTGATCAAGAAAAGTAACGGATATTAGAGAATGGTTATCAGTTATCACTTACAAAAATATTATCTTAGGCAGCTTAGTCCTTGCTTAATTCTGACAAACTTTGACTCAGGATGTCTTGGCAAAATGTGCATCCATGAAAAGGTACACATTTTTTTCTACATCTTTCTCAAAATGACTTGGACTCTGACTAGATATCCTTGACATTTGGTTAAATGATTTTTTTTTAATTCACACCACTTGTTTAACAGTAAAGAAATACAAAATTTGAACATTACATTTCGAACTTATTGCCTGAATGTTTGACCTCGATCTGTTTTACCTGAGTGTGTATTATCCTGATCAAATTTCACTTATTAAGTCGGCCAATATATCTTATCAAACAAAAATGAATATTGTGGACTGATAGATAGACGGACAGACTCCACTGACAGAATAACTATAGTTTATCCATAGCTCATATCTCTAATACGGGACCCTAATGAGCACAGCTAGGTTTTAAGGGGGACCTAATATCAAGTTTGAAAAAAATCCTTGCAATACTTTTCAACAAATAGCGATAACATTACCATCGGACGTCTCGTCATTCTCTGCTTTTTACAGTTGCATGAGAAGCAGTGAAGGATGAACAGAATTTAATTACAGACGCGGAGCGAGAGTGTTTTACAGATTTTCTATTCAAATAGATTTATTCTATCAAAATCAGACACAAATATGAGTGTAAGCTTCACTTTGATAGATTGCTGTGCCAATCCTATCTGCAGTGTGAAAGAAGCAATGCCCATTTGTTGTCATATCAACACAGTACCAACTTTATTGAATATAACCAACCAACTTTAGGACCACTCTTTACTGTTATTTCACGTTAATATTAAATGTCATGTCGCTTTGGCGTGTCATCCACCCACGCCCCCTGGCCTATTTTACTGAGACTGGAATGCACTTTCACTGTATCATTTTACTGTATGGGGTATTACTAAGACTAACTAATTAGGCATAACGACGGGATATAAAAGCGATTGTATGATCCAATTAACGTTGAAAGATTAATTTGAAATTAAGTGTTGTAATTTATGACCTAGTGTTTAATATATCCATACTTATTTGATAAAACATTATCAAAATGCAATGTTCTTAGGCATCAGATACAAATCTACCATGCATGTGTAACCTTTCCTGTATATTGGTAGTCTCCCGTCTTCACAGACTTCTTCCCATCGGTCACTGGACGGATTCGTTATGTTGTGGAGCTCTTTCAATTTGTCAAATTGAATATTCTGTGTGACTGATCGCAGAAAATCTTCATCATGATCAACTTCTAAAAATTTAGCGATTTTGACGACATTTGCAAAAGTATTATGCAATATAAAATTTTGCATACATGTATATATATTTGCTAACTGATTCTTTGTGCAAATGTCAAGTATTTTAGACAGTATAAGGATGTTTAATGCCTAATGTTTAATGGGGCCGACCCAAAGAAATATTTCTCGATGTTTGATGTTAGGTATCTAATTCATCGTATTTTAAATGACCAAATTATTTTCGGTTATTTGGGTAGAAAACAGTGAACACCGTGTTAAAATGGCTAAATATGAGGTAGAAATAGTGTTATGAACGCGGCACGTCTTTTCTCTGTAAACGAAAGTTCTATTCGGAGTTTTAAAAAATACCCCCTGTTCATGAAAAAAAAACCTTCAGATGAGTCAACAGAGCTTATTAAAGCTTCTTTTACTTAGCAAATATGACCAATATGTGCAAACATTTGTACGTTTTTTACGGGACATGGTTGGCGTTATAAATTTGCCGATTTTTACTTAAAAACCATCATTAAAAACAAGAAAACTGCCAAAAAAATTGACAAACTGAAGTTCTTAGCTAAGGTACAAAACATTGTGGCGAGCAATGACTGATGTATTGATAATAAATCTTAACAAGACCAACGTTTATATCGTGACTGTGGGTGATTACACATTAGAACAGTTCGGAACACGTACAGATCATTGGTTGTCAACATTAATTATTGTGTTTGTTTACAGATAACTGGTCATTGTCACGTAATGATTCAATCAATAAAACGTCATACGCCAGACAAATAGAACTGGATCTTATTTATGACCAGAGTCAACACTCAACAGCATCATGCCAGTTGTCAAGTGCCCCATACAGTCCTGTACATACCACTGAGGATGTTGATGCCGCATCGTAGCTGCTCTACTTACGGCACATAGCACCGTTCATACGAGTACACCACGACCAGCAATGAAAGCTGAGAAAGTGAAAAGGCCAACTATATCTGCAGCAGGTACACATGCTTACTTCACTTCACGCTGGGCAGAATTTGTAACGGCGACGAAAATAACTGGCAGAGATAAAACTATACAGCTATTAGAATGTTGTGATGAGGCACTCAGAAAGGATCTTACCCGGTCAACGTCAGACAAGGTGTCAGACAAACAAACTGCCGAGGTCCTTGAGGCTATTAAGAAGTTAGCTGTACGACGGGAAGATAATATGGTAGCCAGAGTGGCTTTACACAATATGAGGCAGGACCTAGACGAACCCATACGGAACTTCGTGCTCCACTCCGTGGTCAAGCTGTTATTTGTAATTTTATTTTAAAATGCACCTCGTGTCAGATTGACGTCCACTACACAGATGTCATAGAACGAAAGACCGTCTGTAGTGCCTACGGACACAGGTGCGCTTAGTGTAACACCCAGCCTTATTATTATATCATAAAGTTTATAATAAGAAATATAAATACAATGTTAGCTCGAAATAGGCATTTAATCGTTTTATTATACACAGTGATTAAATACTGAGTAATGGGTGAACTCTGATCTTAGTATGGTCCAGAAGTAATGATGTCTTATGTGCTAGGCACGGTTGGGTGAGTTAAAGTTACGTATTAACATTTATATATTTAAACTGGAAATACCAGGATATAAACACTTGGGATTGAAGAGATTGTCTGAACAGGTAACACAGACCTTGTAAAGTTTTTCAGTTCCACCTGTAGAAATATTGATGTTATGTTATTATCAAATAACAGAAACGTTACCTTGTCGATAGTATGTATCCTAAAAAAACCTTCAACATCAAAGGATTAGGTGAATAACGGGGAGGCAAAATAAATGTCTAGGAATTCAGGATAAAATGCCCACATTTGTCCAGTAATGCAATATTTGCAGTCGGTACAATTAATTCTTACACACAATTCCTCGTAAGTTATTCGAAAGTGATCAGCCGATCGTCAAGTCAGTAGATAGTTTAAACATCCTTGGCGTCAATGTGTCAGAAAAAAAGACGGCAACTGTTTGATGTGAAATACGCTTAACTAGATTAACGATTTTGTCAATTTATCCTTAAATTACACTGAAACTAAATAGTATGTATAAACCCGACAAACCTGGATTATGCATGTATTTACCGATAAATTTAGAACGATGAAATAACAGCCACTTTTAAATACTTCCAAATCTCAGACATATAATCGTTTAAGGTTGACAAAATTCCGTCTCGATGGACGGACATCCAAAAAGCAATAAAACACGTCATCGTTTAATACTTAAAAGGCTTTATGTGACTTTGTAGATGTAACCCAGGTTTATTATTGTACGTTGTATGTGTCTGGTCCCTGTTCGGTATAGGCTACTCTGTGACCTGAACTTATTGTACTTGGGAATTGTATTATACTCGTTTTTTTGTATTGTGTCGTTAAGTATGACCTGGGACATGCAAGCTTCATCTGGCAGATCAGCATGGACACGACATACGACGAGCGGCACAACTTTCTCTCTTTTTTTTCACTGTACCTGCGCATTGAGCTTTCCTGCTAAATCCATGTCAGTTACCGGCCACTACAACTGCTATCCATGATGGGTTAGCTGTGTCATCCCGAGCATCACTAGAACCATATAGTAATTTATATAATATCCAGCTGATGGGATCGGGAAGCCTAATAGGCATAGTGTTAGTGCGAATGGGAGTGAGGGTGTGCTTGATTTGGTGTATGCCTGAGTATGTGTATGAGGTCGAAGATTGTGTGTACGTAGGTCTATTTGAGTAATGTGTTTATTTTTGTTACAGGTCATTGCATTGCATAATAATAAAACTGTTAAAAAGGAGGAACCCCGATCGCCTTTCTATTTTATTTCTTTTTCTAGTACAAAGCATGATATGACACTGACATAAACCTGTCTTCTTAATTTGAATATACACGGCAGCGTTGTAAGCAGTTGTTGATATCTAAAGAAAAAAGTAAATACACGAAGATACTCAGAAGGAGAGGAAAGGAGGTTTACAGCTCGAGGTATAGGGAAATAAGAAATGGAAGACTAAGTGACAGAATGACTAGTAGACGTTTATCGGCTACATAATCCATCAAACAGTGATGATTCTAGATAACAACAGTAAGAATGATCCATAACATGAATTAGGGTATATGTATATATATATATTTGTGTAAGCCTGGATCATGTTCAGAGACTGAAGCTTGTTTATTGCAAAAAGATGACTCGCAAATTAAAGACAACAAAATATTGTATTGTTGTTAAAAGGTCATTTATTGAATGACTGATGAACTCTTGCGGGTCCACAATATATCATTATTCAACATGAATAATGTTTGATGTAATGGAAAAAACAGAGTGTATTTACTGAATATAATGATGTAGCAACAAAGATGGGGTACAAATGATAGGCAGGTCTGGCTCTAGAATAAACATAAAGGGTGGGATAAAAAGGGGTGGGTTTTATAAACACAAATGTCCACAGCATATGAATGGCTGAAAAACACGTGGAGACGCACGGAATTATATGACTAATGTAAGATGGCGATGCGTGGCCAGAATCTCCGCTGGGCAGTGAGCAACGCGGATTGGTCCACAGAATACACGCCCTATATGATTGGTCAGTCGGGGCTAACACGACAAGGGTCATGCTGACCCCCATGCATTGATCACGCGTGATGACTCCCTAAGGGATAAGGCATGCATGTCCAAAACACGTGATAGCCAAAATAGCCACAGCTGGTCAGTAACTGGGAGATGACCAGGGACTGAAAATAATAACCTCTAATCACCTAATCTAGAGCCAGCCTCATATTAATTAACCATGCATATAGATACACACAATAGTATCAGAACAATTAAAATGTTAAAAGTAACAAAGGGGGAAAAACCCATCTTACACAAATGTATTTATTTCCATGAAATAAATTATATTTGTGTAAGCCTGGATCATGTTCAGAGACTGAAGCTTGTTTGTTGCAAAAAGATGACTCGCAAATTAAAGACAACAAAATATTGTATTGTTGTTAAAAGGTCATTTATTGAATGACTGATGAACTATTGCGGGTCCACAATATATCATTATTCAACATGAATAATGTTTGATGTAATGGAAAAAACAGAGTGTATTTACTGAATATAATGATGTAGCAACAAAGATGGGGTACAAATGATAGCACCGATGATGAGCATTAGATACATGCAATGGACTGTTCATACAGAACATGCATGTAGATCAATGTTTATCATCACCCCATATGTATATATATATATTTATTATATACAATACATGATACAACAATTATAATATATGACCACATTTGCCCAAACTAGGGTGGGCGATATTCTATGAGTCTATTACATAGTTTTACCTGCATGTGACGATGGTTTATCCAATCAAATTAGAGACTTTTTTTGGTAAAAATTTGGATATATAGATCCTGACTCAAAAAACGCGGGGACAAAAACATCTAAAGAATTATAATAGTACGAAATAGCGAGAGGACACGCTGTCAATTAGATTGCACATCTTCCCTTGAGAACTTGCGACCAGGCGCAACTTAAGCTATCACAATGTTTATATCACCGGGGTATTCGATTTAAGCGTTCACATATATACATGGACTTGTCTATTCGAATTTGATCTTCAGGCCAAGTTTCGCCACTTTCTCCTTATAGACCCGGTCAAACATTTCGCTTTGGGCAACAGTAAACATGTTTTTCCAGTCTCCTGACTGACCTGAAAATAAAAGTATAATGGTCAGTGATTTGTTTCGTTATTTGTTAATGCTTTGATGTCCCTGAAGGTAGGAGATTTGTTCTGTGAATTACAAATAGGAAAGCTTAACTTCAACTGTCGGCCATTTTGCTATCTTTATCATACTAAAGGTCAAATGGGCACCACTAGAGACCAAGGTCGGATACTATACCACATATGACATTGGAAATTTAAGAGATATTTAAGTTTTCGTGAGTTTAAAATTATAATACTAAACTTCAACTGTCATTTTGCTTTCTGGATCAGTCTCAGATTTAAACTAGATCACTCTCTGATAAGCGAATGGGGAACGGGAGCAATATATAAAAGATATCCATTTCTCACATTCACTTTTATTGCTGGGTTAACAAAAATTTAGATACTGGTGTAAACACTTTTGTTAGATGTGATTGGTTTTATTTCAATCGTAAAGACATCCCGAACTTAGGGCCTGTTGTCCTTTACCAGTTACCTCTAACTTTTGAAATTTTACTTCCCATTTCATTTCGATTCATAACGTTAATCAGTGATTACAAACAAATATGACCTTGAATTTTGGTCCCAGTGACCTTGACAATTAAGACAGCTGATATCTTGTTTAATTCTGACAAATTATGTTTCATGATGGCAAAGCAAAATATTTATCAGTGAAAAAATGACCTTGATATTTCACCTCTGGCTTTGTGACTTTGACCTTTTGCCAATTGACCCATTTTTAATTTTGAATATCCTGGCCAAACTTCAGGTGAATAGGCCATTTAATTTTAATCAGACAAAACAACATTTTGAGGGCAGATGGATAGACTAGTGGACGGATCCGACAGACAGACAGAATTTTAATTTCTCGTGGTTCGGAAAATAGCGAAAAATATTTGTCATATAGATACGTGGCACTTGTATATGTTGAGAAGCACGTGCGGTTTATATTCGACCAATGGGACCGTTGATGAGGCGTAAGATGTGTTAAAGTTCGTTTGAAGTTTTTGGTTATCTCAGAAACTGACAGTTAAAATTCAATGCATTTCCACAAAATATCATCTGCATTAAAATTTGAATTGGGAAATTGCTGAATGTATGAGGACCGTTAATAACATCTTGGATATGTATATATGCATAAGGATTATCTTTACGAAAATAGTATACGTAACAATGATTACGAGTGAGGTGTAAACGCAAATCATGTCTATGTTAAAAGATGGTAACTAGATATTGTCGCTCGGCGATGGATATAAAAGGATTTTGTTGCTTGTTATACTGAGTAGTAAGTATATAGCGGACTGATTACTATACTATAACATATGAAGTTTTAAAAATCCTTGTAACATGTTTTTTGTTTTTTTTTTCATTTTTAAAATTCATTGTCCAAGGAGAACCTTCTAGTGAAGTTTGAGAAGTATCCATAGTGTACATATCAGTTGATGGCGATAACAAACCTCGATGGTCAAACTCAGAGATGCGACCTCTGTACCATTTTGTTTCCTAGACGCAAAAGTCAATTAAAATGTCTAAGGACCAAGGAATAATAAATTAATCCTTTTAAATAGTACCATCAAATGTCAATAAAGTTTGTTGAAATGAAATGTCGCCATGCTCGACAACCTGACAAATTCGATATAAACATAATTTTGATTCAAAGAATATTTTTAGATGTATGTTATAACTTAATAAATGGGTCAGCAAAAAGCAGAGAATATGAATGACTTTGTCATCAGTGAAACTATCCACATGTTATGTATTAACTCCTGGAATCCTCTATTGAGTGATATCCCCCAGCTGGCACTCATTAGACATATGAGATGACATTATACAGGATTACCTTAACACCTGTCCAGCTGACTTGTGTTCGTAGTTATATATTCATTAGCAATACTGACACGTGGGCATTGATATGTGTTATTATAATACTTGACACTCTTCATTATCTGTGTCTTTGTAGTGTGTCTCTTTACAATACAGCATATCAGTCAAATAATTCAATCGTGTCTTAATGAACTTACTGAATACATGTGCAAACCGTTCACCAAAACACGCTATTCAATTTCAATAAACAAATTGTGAACAGTGTTATTCATTATGTATTAGAGTGGTCAAATGATGTATTTAATTAATGAGTTAATATTTTCACATATACTTAATTACATCCCATTGCATAACTTTTGAACATAAATACTTATTATCGGGATGGTAAAGGTTGTTAATTAATCAATCTAAAATCGGGACATCCTGAGGAAAGATGACTTCCTATTGAACACTACTCTCGACCAGCAGCAATACCAGATTGAGTTCGTTAGCAAAGGAAGAGCTAGTAGAGGACTTTTTTTTTCAATAATCCAACGGGACATATACATATTAACCAACTGTTAAGATCACAATGTATACTAGTACAAGTAGCGGTTACTTCTTGTTGTACACGTAAATATGTAGTTCATTGGATACTGTCAATTCTTTCATGTGACTACGTTGCTATTATCAAGTATAATGATGTATATAACGGTACAATGATATCCTGGTAGATTATGTGAACATATACTTAGACAAGTATGAACTCACTTGAATATTCTTTTACGTTTTTTGTAAGTTTTAAATTCTTGGGCCTACTTAGTTGTACTTTTTTATTGATGTCAAGATGTAACCGTCACTTGTACTTGTAATTAATTGTAGTTAAATAAATTTTGTCGATTCCTAGGACATCTTTGCTAATATAATGTTTGATAATGCATTTAACATTTAACAAAACATGAGATTACTTGATATCGATGTACCTGTTTAAAGTAACACTGTGTAACTTATTGATTATTGATGAAATTGAATGATAGTATTATTAATAGTTTACTGTGCCGTAGCAAAGTACATGTATCTTACAAGGTCGAAGGGAGGAATGGACATTTGTTGTTATATCAACACAACACAATGCAGTTCACAATGACGTCTACCTTGTGACCGACTTTACTTATTGGTGTTTTCTGTTTATCAGTATTAACTTACTCGACTGAGTAGGCATTCAGACATGTCATTAAAGAAATTGTGTTACCAAATTAACGCCTTAAGATATTGATTGAAAGTTAACTGTTGTCGGGTATGATCTCGTACTTTATATATCCATATTTATTTGATAAAACATGACATAAATGCAACAATGTGACCGATCGCCAAAATATCTTACTCGTGATCAACTTCTAAATATCTAGCAAACCGGCAAAAATATTTACCTTTTCTATAAATTGGTAGTCGCCCCTCTTCACAGAATTCTTTCAACCATTCACTGGCCGGTACTGTTATGTTGTGGAGGTCATTCATTTTGTCAAATTGAATATTCTGTGTGACCGATCGCAAAAAATCTTCATCGTGATCAACTTCTAAAAATCTGGCTAGCTTGACGACGTTTGCAAATGTATTCTGCAATTTGAAATATTTTATCCATGTATATATTTTCGCTAACTGACTCTCTATACAAATGATAATTAAGTCTTATTGACAATTGGGTCAATAGTATACGGTTGTTTCGTGCCTTTTCAGTCAACAGGTAAAACGTTTTCTCCGAGGCGTTCGGGCCAACCCAAGAAAGGCTTGATGTTATATATATTAACATTTTTAAAAGACCTGAATAGTTTGGATTATTAAGGTTAAAAATTTCTCAGGCCAAAAAAGTGTCCATTAAAGCAAGTTTTTTATGTGAAGACGCGACATTGTGAGTTCTTGTTCCAGGTTTTGTATCATTTACCTTTCTGAAGTCCTCGTAAGAAAGACTTAGACAATTAGGACTTTTCCATTCTTCCATATCTTGAATCCAGGAAAACCAAGAACTGACGAAATCTAAACAAAGATAAGAATGCCAACACAACATTCGAATTTGATTTAGTCTTTAGATATGATAATGTTATATATGGTTTTACGCTTGGTCTATATTTTCATGAATGTTAATTAAAAGATAACATGGCAAACGGCATTGAAATAATACTCAAATGGATGCAGCCGTAAGAGAGGCGTCCATAACCTCTTTACTATAGTGGTCCGATAATCAATAGACGCTTATCTTCAAAACTGGTCGCCTTCGCTGTTCCAACGCTTTAAAATGTTTTATTTCGATAACATTTCAAAGGCCATCGAATGTCATAGTTAAAATCTTACGTTCTTCGCTGAGGAAATATTTTAGATAGCCCTCAAACGTTCCCTGGTAGCCTACAAATCGTTTAAGCTTTTGCAGCATATGGTACATGGATACCACGATGTCCTTCGGATTACGGGTGATGGTGACAACTTTCCCTTTACCGAGCTTCATCTGATCGGGGAGGAACCGGAAACGCAGGTGGGTGCCAAATGTTCTTGGTGACTCCATTTCCTCAATTTCGTTGAAGTCTTGTAGTTCCATCATTGTAGGTGTTCCATGATATTTAAAGGATCCTGATCGTAACATCTTCACGGTGTTGTATAGCCAATGTGTACCTAGAGTATACATACTTGAAAATAAAACCACTTATTTCGTGTTAGAATCGATTATTATAACAATCGTTAATATAAACAAAGCAATGTAAGGTATTCCAGAATTATTTTTTTCAGCCTGTGAGTGGTTTCCCAGCACATACATTTTTCAGGTGGAGAGAGTACATTTTATGAATTTTAGAAAAGACTGTAGGAAATTTTAATGAAATCTCATAGTCACGTGACAGCCGTCTTGAGAACCTATTTCATTTTAAACCTGCTGATAATCACTTTTAATGCAGGTTTTAATTTTATTTGTTAGTGCTTTTTAGTAGCTCTCAAGTTGTCACTACATTGTATACGAATTTTCCTGACAAAGAGCACAATATTTAAAAAAAAAACGTATTTCTGTAAGTCAGTGCAACTACGATTTTCATGTAAAAATATAATGTGTCGAGTGTTCAGAGAAATTCTCACACATACTAACTGCCACACGTGTTCGATATGATTCTTGTTAGAACCAGAAGTTGATATAATTTGTGCTTATTTTTGATAATCCATTAGTCGGACGTTTCCTTTATATGTTGTAAAAAGAAGGGTTCTCGTATGAAAATGCATAAAGTATGACGTGTTACAAGGAGAACCGTTAAGGCAAAATACTGTTTAGGAAATCATAACTTTATATGTTGTAACAAATCTTCCAAGCTATACATTTAGATGTGTTAAAAGTAAAAACATCGCCAGACAAGGTTCACATACTGAAATAAACAAAGGACAATAGTTCCTTGAAAACAAATTATATTTACTTGTCTTGAAACAATCGTCAAATCATTATATCATTATTATAAATTAAAGCATATTTGAAAAAAGATCGGTTAAAGTATATGGAAGATATCCGTACAAGGATAAAATAATAAAGTTAACAAAAGGCAGTATATTTGAAGACAAAAGTCGAATCAAAATGTACGAACGGACAACATCATATCATATTATTATCCTTAAAGATTGACTGACGTATAAAACAAAACCTTCTTTATAATATATACCATGTGTATGTTGGCAATGGAAATCAAGAAGTTCAACATCTATATCGTGTTATGAAATATCTAACGCATGCATATCTTTATATAGGCATGTTACTGAAAAGATTAGGATAAATTGATGAGGAACATTTTGGATAGCTATGTGAGGCATTGAAACCGACAGTCACATGACCAAAGGTAAAATGCATTTTGACTTCATAAAATAAGACATTTACCAGATTTAGGAAAAACGCAAACCAGCACATCGTCCTCCCTGATATTGCGGTGGGATATTTTGTCAAGCTGATCTCTAACATTTCCAATGAAATCTATGGTAAACGGGTATCCATTGTATCGCTTGAAGGAATACTTGTTGTTTTCTTCGTCGACGATCGTAACAAGTTCCATGACGTGATAATCAAACTTTAACCTACAAAAAAAAAGAATATTGTTATATGAGCAAGTACAACCGCATTCAATATGCAACAAGACTTCATATGCAGACAATGCCGAGTGCAGTCTACGATCATGTTGCATCCCCCCCCCTACTTGTACACAATTAATTATCTCGATTATTTACTTTAACTAATCACGTACATTACCTACATTCCTATACGTTTTAATACTGGAATGTGCGCCTAGTAAATACTTGCATCTAAATAATTAGTATGAGCTTGAACGATCCTTTCAACCTCCGACCTCACAGAAATTACCATGAGAAACAACGAACCATCTTGTGCGAAAAGGAACAGAACGTCTAGCCGAGAATAGAACTGTGACAGACTCAATCCCATAGCCAGTTGTTACAAACCGAAGCATACGCGGACATGACCTGTCGGAGAACAGGCAAAACAGACGAAACAATCAAAGGAACCACATAAGATTCCCGCTTAGCAGGGCAAGAAACATCAGACCAATCCCCATCTTCGTCAATGAATAGATCTCCTGAGGGTGTGGTCCACATCATGAACACCAAACATCACAGGGCTCCCGCATTCGGACGATTAACTAACAGCCAAGACTCCAAGGACAACAAACATCCGACCTCCTTGATAAAATGGCCACCAGCCGAACATATCAAGCAAACCATCCTAAATTGCCCCTCTGTTTTGTCATATTCAGCTTATTGATTCTAAGGACAGTGACCCAAACACACCGAACAGACAGAAATCTTGTTTTCAAAAACAAGTTCTCAATGGAAATCACACGTACATTATGTGTAAAAAAGTGTGCATTGCCAAAACCAACCATACATCAAGACATACACCTGTAGGGAACAACCAACCAATTGAAAAAATATATTTTTGAAACAGCCCCTGTGTATAGAACGTTGAGCCAAGGATAAAATGTCTGGCAGCCACTGATTGGCCAGTATGTTATGAAGTGAGAAAATAGATATGTAGCCTGATAGGTAACTATCAATAAGAAATGTTGATATAAATTTCTTAAGTCCGATTGGTTTTTTTCCCAAAAGTTCACGTAATAATAGTAAACAGGTAAACATTTAAGATTTTTGAGAATTTTTACTGCGAAATTCACCTATTTTCAAAATGGCTACCCTGGAGAAAATTTGAGCTGAAGGACCCAACTTTTTTTTTGATTAGGTGTTATATCAGACCCTAAACTTTTGTTATAAACCATAATCGTCATATTTAATTCAAGCATTTGAATGAAATTATCCAAAACGTTAACACTAAGGTCTATGGGAAAACAATTGGTTGGTTGGTCTCTACAGTATCCCAGTCTAGATCTCAAAAAAGCAAAAGAACATAACCAGGAAAGTGTCCAGAGAGAATGTGAGAGTTAGCCTTTCAGTTATTTAAAAATGTTATTTTAAAATTTAAATACATTTGACCCTTGTAGCCTTGAAAGTATGCAAAGGTAATTATTTTGAATAATCTTGGTAGCCTTTCCTCCTAGCATGCTGCTGGCACTTAATGAACACAAATCTACATATGACGTCCGAGGAGAATCTGTTTTGTAAAATAAGCTTTCTATTTGATTTTTACACAATTCAAATGGTTAAAAAAATAACAATAGTTAACATGTTTCTGACCATATCATATGACACAATCGGCCAGTATTGAAAAAGTTTGCCAATATGTTTCGCATGACTGATTTATTATTTTAAGCGGGAAAACAAGGCGCGGATGAGCAAGGAAACGCCGTCGATGACGTTTTATTTGTAAAACAGAAATCCAGACATTGATTTTATGAGTCAGGATAGACATTAACTAGCGGTCGAATATATTGTCGTAAAATCTAAATGTGCACAAACATTCACTCATTGATGACTTCATATATCCAGTGTCATATACATATTAAAATACCGAGACTCAACCTCCATGAACAAATCGGTTCTAAACATTACCAACAACTCACGTAAAAAGGTCAATCCAAATTTGCATGTTGATTGAAGTCTTAAATGCAATCAACATCAGAAATATAATAAGTCAATCAATTGGTCTTTTAATGATAATACATAATTGATGCCAATGACCTTGAGCATGGGTGAAAGTCATTCATAATATCAAAGTTGGATTAACAAAATATTTAACAAATTTTAAGACCCTAAGTTATTTGGTTATTCAATTGATTTGTTGAAGGTTTGTTTCACAAAACTACACATTTGAATTTTGACCCCTGTCGGTAAACAAAGTCTGATGTTTGTTGGTTCACCTTTTGGTTTGTTTTGTTTAACGTCCTATTAACAGCCATGGTTATTTAAGGACGTGTCTGGTTTTGGAGGTAGAGGAAAGCCGGACATCCCGGAGAAAAACCACCGGCCTACGGTCAGTACCTGGCAACTGCCCAACGTAGGTTTCGAACCAGAGGTGGATGGCCAGTGATAAAGAGTCGGACACCTTAACCACTCGGCCGCCGCGGCCCCTTTGGGTCACCAATTACACCTAGCTTGCTCCAGTCCAAAAACCACTTACCTTGGCATTTGCGTTATTGAGAATTGGGTCTTTTAATGAATTTAACATATTGACCCAGTTAACGTTGAGCAAGGACAAATTTTATTCATATTATCAAACTTGATGGCTGAGCATGACCTTCACTAAATGTCATTACCCTGGATAACTATTACAAAAGAAGAGGAAACACAACAATTCAAAAGTTTCAAACAGCAGATAACCCTTTTCTATGCATAGTAAATATACATTATCTGGAAACTAGATTTCGGTACCAGACGACAGTCAATTATACACGAAACAGGACGAACATCCATTGACTGATTTACGCCACAAGCTTATGTAAGAGACGTACCAGCTCGTAGCTTATTGCTGTTATATAGGACGAATGTCACCTATACACGAGACAGGACTAACATCAATTGACTGATTTACGCCCAAAATTTATGTAAGAGAGGTGCCCGCTCGTAGCTTATTGCTGTTATATAGGACGAATGTCACCTATACACGAGACAGGACGAACATCAATTGACTGATTTACGCCCCAAGCTTATGTAAGAGACGTACCCGCTCGTAGCTTATTGCTGTTATATAGGACGAATGTCACCTATACACGAGACAGGACTAACATCAATTGACTGATTTACGCCCAAAATTTATGTAAGAGACGTGCCCGCTCGTAGCTTATTGCTGTTATATAGGACGAATGTCACCTATACACGAGACAGGACGAACATGAATTGACTGATTTACGCCCAAAATTTATGTAAGAGAAGAGACGTGCCCGCTCGTAGCTTATTGTTGTTATATAGGACGAATGTCACCTATACACGAGACAGGGCGAACATCAATTCACTGATTTACGCCCAAAGCTTATGTAAGAGACGTGCCCGCTCGTAGCTTATTGTTGTTATATAGGATGATTAGCATACATATATACCTTGTACCCGAGGTAATGGCTAAACTGTTAATCTCCGACAGAACTTATCAACTGGAAATTACAAATTATACTTACAAAAACACACATGTTAATGACACATTAAGAGATAGGAACAACATAGACTTACCTGTTTCTATCCTGTTAGTAGTATGTAGCAGTACTCACGTTAATCTACACGTATACGCTTGTGTATGTATGTGTCATATGCACGATGGCCGATAACTTCCGAATAAACGCAGCCTTGAATTGAAAAGGATTATGTCTGACGGGTTATCTTTTAACTTCATAAAATAAACATCGCGGAAGAATTAGTTAAGGAAGGAGGGAAAAGATTTCATTACGGGAGCCGAGGGGAATGTCTAGGGTATGAAATACACCGCCAGCTGTATTTTTTAACACTAACTTTGCATAGTGACCTTCGCGTATCTTAGATTTAACAGAATTTTCGATGAATTTTCTCTTGGAGCGGTATGTAATTCGTTTTGGAGTAAAGTGGTTACGAATATATTTCTATAACTGATATATGTGTCTATTGTTTTGACTATGTGAACGTGTGAGCGTATTCGATATCACCAGTTTTGCTGGACTTGACTTGCTCTCGTTACACCTTAGTCGTATAATCTAGGTCATGTTATCAACAGTTTTGTTGAATAGGCATTATCTAAGGAACCCCTTGACTGACATGCAACACACTAATCTTACTACGTTATTTCGAAAAAGTGTTGCTATTCCTCGAAATCAATATTCAGTTTTATCAAAATATTAATTAATTTTATCGAAATAAGTCGTTTTGACGAAAGATCGAAATAATAATTCATTAAATCGAAGTAATAATTCGAACGAATTATCATTTCGTTTTAACGAAGTGTCATTTCGTGTTTTTATTCGAAATACTATTTGGTCTTTTAGTCTACCTTCTTTGTCTTTTCTGATTCCCGCTTAAAGCTTGGAAGCCTTTCGTCCTATCATGCTGCTGGCACTTTATGAACACAAATCTACATATGACGTCCGAGGAGAATCTGTTATGTAAAATAAGTTTTCCATTTGATTGGTTCAAATGGTTACAAAATAACTATAATTAACACGTTTCTGACCATATCATATGAAACAATCGGCCAGTATTAAAAAAGTTTGCCAATATGTTTCGCAAGACTGATTTATTATTTTAAGCGGGAAAACAAGGCGCGGATGAGCAAGGAAACGCCATCGATGACCTTTAAATTGTAAAACAGAATTCCAGACATTGATGTCATGAGTCAGGATAGACATTAACTAGCGGTTGAATATATTGTCGTAAGATCTAAATGTGCACAAACATCCACTCATTGATGAGTTCATATATCCAGTGTCATATACATATATAACAACCGAGACTCAACCTACATGAATAAATCCATTCTAAAAATAGCCAACAAAGTGGAATCAATTTCACCTGCATTTTTCAAAAATAAAAGCTGACGTTAAAAGGTAAATCCAAATTTTAATGTTGATTTAAGTCTTAAATGCAATTAACATCAGAAATATAATAAGTCAATCAATCTTTTAATGATGTTACATAATTGACGCCAATGACCTTGAACATGGGTCAAAGTCATTCAGAATATCAAAGTTGGATTAACATAATATTTAACAAATATTATGACCTTTAGTTATTTGGTTAATGAGAAGATTCGTTGCATGTTTGTTTCATGACACTACACATTTTTAATTTGACACCTGTCGGTTAACAAAGACTAATGTTTGTTGGGTCACCAATTACCCCCAGCTTGCTTCAACCCAAAAACCACTAACCGTGGCATCTGCGTTATTGAGAATAGGGTCTTTTAATGAATTTAACATATTGACCCCGTTAACATTGAGCAAGGACAAATGTTATTCATATTATCAAACTTTTATCAAAAGCCGAGCATGATCTTCACTAAATGTCATTACCCCGGGTTACTATTAAAAAGGAAGAAGAAATACTATTCCAAAGACTCTTTTCAATTGTAGAAAATCAATGTACTGCAACCTTTTAATAGCATAGTAAATACACATAGTCTGGAAACTAGATTTGTGAATCAGACGACTGTCACCTATACACGAGACAGGACGAACATCAACTGACTGATTTACGCCCAAAATTTATGTAAGAGACGTGCCCGCTCGTAGCTTATTGCTGTTATATAGGACGACTGTCACCTATACACGAGACAGGACGAACATCAACTGACTGATTTACGCCCAAAATTTATGTAAGAGACGTGACCGCTCGTAGCTTATTGCTGTTATATAGGACGAATGTCACCTATACACGAGACAGGACGAACATCAATTGACTTATTTACGCCCAAAATTTATGTAAGAGACGTGCCCGCTCGTAGCTTATTGCTGTTATATAGGACGAATGTCACCTATACACGAGACAGGACGAACATCAATTGACTGATTTACGCCCAAAATTTATGTAAGAGACGTACCCGCTCGTAGCTTATTGCTGTTATATAGGACGAATGTCACCTATACACGAGACAGGGCGAACATCAATTGACTGATTTACGCCCAAAATTTATGTAAGAGACGTACCCGCTCGTAGCTTATTGTTGTTATATAGGACGAATGTCACCTAAACACGAGACAGGGCGAACATCAATTCACTGATTTACGCCCCAAGCTTATGTAAGAGACGTGCCCGCTCGTAGCTTATTGCTGTTATATAGGACGAATGTCACCTATACACGAGACAGGACGAACATCAATTGACTGATTTACGCCCAAAATGTATGTAAGAGACGTACCCGCTCGTAGCTTATTGTTGTTTTATAGGACGAATGTCACCTATACACGAGACAGGGCGAACATCAATTCACTGATTTACGCCCCAAGCTTATGTAAGAGACGTGCCCGCTCGTAGCTTATTGCTGTTATATAGGACG
Organism: Pecten maximus; assembly: GCF_902652985.1. Lineage (NCBI taxonomy): Eukaryota > Metazoa > Mollusca > Bivalvia > Pectinida > Pectinidae > Pecten > Pecten maximus. Next base: position 34,129,237 of record NC_047019.1, read on the forward strand.
AATGTCACCTATACACGAGACAGGACGAACATCAATTGACTGATTTACGCCCAAAATTTATGTAAGAGACGTACCCGCTCGTAGCTTATTGTTGTTATATAGGACGAATGTCACCTATACACGAGACAGGGCGAACATCAATTCACTGATTTACGCCCCAAGCTTATGTAAGAGACGTGCCCGCTCGTAGCTTATTGCTGTTATATAGGATGATTAGCATACATATATACCTTGTACCCGAGGTAATGGCTAACCTGTTAATCTCCACCTGATCAACTGGAAATGACAAATTATACTTACAAAAACACACATGTTAATAACACATTAAGAGATAGGAACAACATAGACTTACCTGTTTCAATCCTGTTAGTAGTATGTAGCCGTACTCATGTTAATTTACATATTGTGTATGTATGTGTCATATGTACGATGGCCGATAACTTCCGAATAAACGCATCCTTGAATTGAAAAGGATTATGTCTGACAGTTTACCTTTTTACTTTTATAAAATTAATATCGGGGAGGAATGGGTTAAGGAGGGAGGGGAACGATTAAATTACAGGAGCCGAGAAGAATGTCAAGATTATGAAATATACACCGCCAACTGTATTTGTAACAGAAATTTTCACAAAATAAATATCGGAGAGAAATTAGTTAAGGAAGGAGGGGAAAGGTTATATTACGGGAGCCGAGGGGAATGTGCTAGACTTGACTTGTTCTCGTTACACCTAGGTCGTATAATCTAGGTCATGTTATAAACAGTTTTGTCAATAGGCATTATCTACGGAACCCCTTGACTGACATGCCACACACTAATCTTATTTCGTTATTTCAAAAAGTGTTTCTATTCATCGAAATAAATATTCAGTTTTATCAAAATAATAATTAATTTTATCGAAATAAATCGTTTTGACGAAAAATCAAAATAATAATAATTCGGTTAATCGAAGTAATATTTCGAACGAATTATCATTTCGTTTTAACGAAATATCTTTTCGTTTTTTCGAAATACTATTTGGTCTTTTAGTCCATCTTCTTTGTCTTTGCGGATTCTCGCTGAAAGCTGTGTGGTCATTTATCCCAGCATGCTACAGCCCAATATCATGTAACATCGGTCTCTTGGCTATTGAGAGGAAGACGTTTAAAGATTTTAGCCTATTTGCCTATAATACCTTGAACAAAAGGTCAATTACATTAGTTTGAAAAACCGTGGAAGCCCTTTTCCTTGCATGGTACGATACAAAATCAGGTTCAGGGCCTTTGAGCAAACCCAAAATCGAAAATTTGAATTGTTCATTAAAAGTACACACAACGACGACGACTCGCGAATATTAGGTCAATTGATAGTTCGTCTCAGGTGATGAAAGGAAATGGATTCTTTTTATTCTTTTTCATAAAGTTGTCAGACTTCTTTTTGCATAACTGCAGTTTAATTTCTTAAACATGTATTTTTTTCAATGTGGATAGCATATTGATGGATTTTCTTTCATTTATGACAAATTAAGCCCATTGAGATATTCGATACATGGTAGCCTTGACAGATGAATGCACAGTCAAATTAAGTTATGGCAGGAAGGTTATTTGACAGAAGCTTGTTTTGTTGTATATCAGGAAAACAACAATTCAGATTGAAACTCATTTTTTTTTACGACATATATTAAAATGTGACACCACAAATGCACAATTTGATTTTATTTTATAAAGTATGTCAATATGAAGTGCAACGATATATTTCAATATATAGCAATAAAGACATGAACCACATAAGTAATCACATTACCATATACATACAATGGTAGGGTGGTTGTGTTGTTTTCTATGAAGTTGGGTGTCAGACAGCAGAAGAAATATTAACTCAAATTGAACAAACATGGATTATTGCAATGAAAATGTTTAAGTGATGAAAGGGAATGCGGACATGCTCCAGCTGAAAAAGCCTGGAACATTATTGACTAGTAGTCTATGCAGTCATAACCAGGGGGTCTATGGGCGTCATAAGTGTACGGCAGATAAAATCTACAAATGCATGAACTATTTTAACAATACTTTTCAGTTTTGGTTCGAAATTATTTTTAAAATGCATTTCCTTTTCACTTCTTTCGATGGGATTTGTTTTGTAAAAACCCTGTCACACAGTACAATAACGACAGGATCTCTGCAAATTAAACTTTATATTTCAACACTACATAGTGCACAAATTGTGTTAATAATAATGCACAAATTGTGTTACTTATTATAATTATATTCCAACAAATAACTGTACAACATGTATTAGTTCTACACATTTATTACAGGATTAATTGTATGCAGTCATATCGCATAACATGTAATGTTATAATAAGAATAATTAAGCATACAGATAAACAAGAATTGTGTGAACACACATAATATATACACTCATCCCTTCTTTCGCTCCAACAATTATCTATGACACGTTATACTACAACAAATTAAGCATAACTTGCCGCAAGGGGCGGATCTCGACTCGGCACCTCTAAACTAACAACTGATATTATAATTACCCCTCGTCTCGGTGTTGTTGCATACATTAAGAGCTACAGGAGCCGGACGAGGGGGAAAATATGTAAACTTGTTCAAACTCGTTGATACAAGCGTATAGCATTATACAAGGGCCAAAAGAGAGTACAGACATAGATAGTATTAATAAGTTGCTATCCCTCAACTAGTGTGCGATAACAACAGAAGAGTTAAGTGAATGCATTGCCACATATATCACAACGAAGTACACATGTACATATAGCACTGTATCTTACACAATATGATTATAGGTTCGTCTTAAATTAAATCTTTCTCTAACCGTCGATTTATTTAATGGCGTCGTATATTCTAACGCAAATCGGAGAGCATGAATATTCGTCTATAACTTCATTAACACTATGGTGTTCACTGTTATTATGAGGTGCTGTCAAATCGAAGATGAGTCGCGGTTTCCCGAAATACTGTCCTAATGCCACGCCCATTGGACTGACCCTATACTATTTAAAAGGAAAGGATGCGAATGGACCTTGTGTAGCCCTTAATCACTTCCGAACAAATATGTTGCTCTGTGATATCTCCTTGATGTATGGTTTACTGGAGATCTTTACATTTTTTAGTAGGGAGACTAATGATAGACACTATGATCAAGGTATGTTCTAAATCATCACACAGGTAAAAAACAAACTTTCGGTCAAGGTGACTTTTAAGATCATCTCTATGTTTTATCATTTACTGGTGTCGACATGTTAACACTGTGCCTGTCAACTATAGTTAGCCGTCATTGGTTTGTTTATCGGTTGTTTTTGTTATGAGTTAGATTGGCGACAAGAAATGTTGATTTGTACTTAACAAAAACATGGATATAGTGGCACACGTCCCCTCGTGCACAACGTTCACAATTAGAATTAGTTCAACACTATGACCCTTTTATTCGTATTTTTGCCTACCTTAATTTTGATTATTACTATTATGTTGACTGTTGTTGAAATTTTGGAATTGTTGACCTTTCCAGTTCTTATAATTCTGTTGTTTTTTGTGACGTTGTTGCAAGTAAAAGGGGCTGTGTGTGTTGTAACTTTGCATAGTTGGCAAAAGTGTACCTCTATGTCTTCCCATTATCATGGCTCATAGGCTGTCTATGAATGACAAGTCGATATGGTTCACAATGTATCTCAAGAAAGCTGCTGTTTTCCCCCGAAAAAATTGCACTGATAGTCGTAAAAGCTATGACCGTAAACAGTAGCTATTACTATCATATTAGCTTTTGTAATGTTCCAATTCGTCCCTTCTGGCCGGGAATTTGACATACATGGTCCTTTTTATATTTACCAAAAGCCGTTAGAAATTCGCCATAAGTAAGCATGTATCTCAACATGGGGTACTCTAACTCATTTAAAGTTTATATCGTGGGTCTCTGATTTTTTCTGACTCGAATTCAACCTTGGGATGAGGAATTTCATCATGGTCAAGTATAATGTCCGGAAGGGTAATACATTCTGAGGGTAATCCGAATCAAGACAACGGAAGATGGTACCCACCTGCATCTATGAGCGATGGTCGACTCCCTGTCTAGGTGGCTCTAGATTCCGTGATGCTGTGGTGTATGTGTCACATAATTACCATTTAGTTCCAATCTCAACGTCAACATGGTTTGTGGTTAGTTTCATTGGCATCACTGTTTGTTGAAGAGTTTGTACAATCGACTACACGCCCTGCATGACAGATGTGGGGGCCGCCATGATTATGAGAGTGTGTGTAGATGTATCCTGCTCACTGGAAGTGATGCGGTACGTCTGAACCACCGCATTTTGTTAACTTAGTAGTTCCTGTCCAACGGCGTCGGAAGATAGTCCGTCCGTAGTACTCCTAGATTTGTATCTGCCGAACGTAACTCCCGGAATAAATCGTATTTTCCCGCAATATGGATGAAAAAATTTCGGCATTAATACCTTTGACATCATCATTCCTGGAAGCTGTTGCGTTAAGACGAGAAGTGGAAAATGCAGATTCCCGCCTCTTCCTAACGTCTTCATATATGAGGCTTTCAGGTTCGATTTTGACATGAACATCGGAACGTAAATGTTAAATTTGGATGTTCATCCCTAAGGTTTTGGATAGACCAGGATTGAACATTCCTTTTCGAAGAGGCTGGGAATTCAACTCTACTGGAACCTACGACGATGCTGCAACACTAGCCACGCTATAATATCATGGTCCCGAAAAAGTTATGGACACAGTCTTAACAATCGAATTATTAAGGAATTTGTGAAGTGTGTCAGAATATTATCAATTTACAGTTCAATCAATGGCTATTGATGGGTTTCTTTTATGTACTAGGGTTGATTGATATGTTGTTAGCTTCTTAATGAAGGAGATACTCAAGGATGTTCTTTTTAAGTCCTACTATTATCTGACTGTGTAGCCAAGGACTGGTCTCATTTGGTTAATTTGATAGCACTTTAAAGTAAACAATACAAACGGTTTTTGCAAATATGGTTAATCGGTTAGGAATAGGGCCAGGGTGAAAGAGTCATTGCCATGGCTGCCATTCACGATTGGGTCGTTTAATTGATTGAGCATCGACCTTATTCACCTGATCTCGCTCCATCTCACTTCTTTTGTCTATTTCCAAACCTGAGAACAGCTATTTCAGGCACCCAAACCCAAACCCTAACATGAAGTGGAAGACATTTCGAACAACCAAGAAAAGGAGTTGTATAAAAGTGGCATTGAGGCCCTTAAACACCGCTTGCAAAAGTGTGTAGATACTAAAGGGGATTATGTTGAAAAATAATACAATATGTCCGACAAAACTCAAATCTTTCTATATGAGGCCCCCAACTTATCGATCAGCCCTCGTATAAACCATGATTAGGCCCACACAATATATGTGTCGAACTGACCACTGTTAATGATATGACGTGAAACTCATTTATGATATGTTAATTTAACGAGCAAGGTATGGTTATTGCTGATTATAAACCAGACGCCTACATAAACCTTGATATCTAACATCGTAACATCAGTGTCAATGGACTCATTCTCTGACTTAAGTTTTACAGTACCTACTCGCTAAGCCAGAAATATATTAGGCTTATATCATAATACTAAATCCACATTCATTAAAAAATAGTATAATGGCGCCATGATTGTCTACCCGATAATCTGACAATATGTAATTTAAGTCATATATAAAAGATGTAAAGTTATCGCCTTACAACGATAGTTTGATATAGAAAGTATAATTTGTATATTTTATGTTATTATTCAATGTTAGGTTTGAGTTGACCTTAGATGAAAAATATTAACACTATCATTAACTTTCGTAAGTAATGAATTTGAACAAAAATCTTAACCCTGGTCTGAAATATAGTTTTTGCAATTGCCATCGAAACACTCTCCATTAAAACGTTTAATACAGCAGAAACTGTATGGTATCGATTTTAATACATACATTGCAGTGAAATTCAACTAAATTGTTGATGGTCTATGTGTTAGTTTTAAAATTCAAATAATTATTGTTATTTTTATTTACCAGTTGATGATTTTATAAATGATGCGTTTTGTGGATTTAACGTATATAGTAATTTCCACCTACTAAAATTGCTTTTATGATCATTAATATCAGCATTAAACCAAACGCATGTATCAAATACTGAAATAAAATTTACTCAAAAATATGCATTTTGCAGATTATTCTATTATTCTCAAAGTGGACTTTGCATTTACTGTCGTTGAACCCTATCTGAGGACGATAAGGAAAGTAAAACACTATTGCGAACAGTATCATAAGTACATTATCAAGTACAAATAAACAATGGCTTCAGAGAGTAAAACGTGTCCTCATTGGACATTCGTTTGAAGAAGACCGGGCTTCAAGGAAACTGACTTGCTGTGCACGTGTGTCTGACTGTGTGCAGGGGTTCCCCACCTAGAGATAATTCGAACTTGCAGTATTTGCTTAAATATCCGCGTGAATGGAATTTGTATACCAATGGTTGAATAATAACAAGGAAGCTTCTTTCAGGTTAGAAATTGAAAAACAAAAAACAAAAAACAAAAAAAAACATTTTGGTGGTCATTCAAAACAAGTTTGACTAAGATTACGAATATCCCTGACTTCAACATGGGATGCTATAGCGCAATACACTGTTTTAATGCCCGTGGAGTCGAAAGATACAATTCGTATGTGCAAAAGAAGATTTGATTGACACACTTTTTTCCCACTTAAAGTGTGAATAATTATGGGGTTAACTGTTTTATTTGTACAGTATATATTGTGTACATATTTTCTTTTTAAAAGTTGTAATTGTATATAAGTAATATATTTGTATGCATAACTCGTTGTATTATACGTACGGCCGCTATCACATGAATGGCTATCGCAGACTGTAAATTTATCTTTTATGTTCAAGGTTAACTAAAGGCAAACAGTGAAACATACATTTTGTTTTTTTACAAAATTTGTTTCATAGATAGACAGTGTTGTGTACATATAGGTAGGGCACATCGTACGGGATATCATCTTACCTGAATCAACTAAAACATTATGAACGCCCGTTATCGAGTTTTTCTCTAACCTACCGTGTCTCTCGCTACAAATGTTTATGTAAAAGAAGCAACCAGATAGGCGAAGTCATTCTCAAAATGTGATGTCATGACAGAGTAATTATGAGTGGGAATATAAAATACGAACAATACTTATTACTATACCGATATAACACTCATAAGTGAACGTGCATTAACCAGTTACACACTTGAAATGCACGCAAAAAACGTTACAGACAATGCGTAATATGTTTCACAGCCAAATGAAAGGTAACTATACTATATGTTTAACATATTTGCATGTGAAATATAGAATAATATCAACCTGAAAATAGTTAAAAGCAGTATATTTTGCAGTGTAAATATAAGGTTTTGCAAGGGTTTCTTAACTGTTGCATGTGCAGTTATACCAGACGAACTACGTTTTATAATCATAAAATATATAAACCCAATACACTAATCTTTATATATATAATTTACTCTTTATTCATTTTTTTCGGCAGTTAACACAATAATCCTCGAAAGCATTCCACATTTCTCATTCACCATTTGTTCAGCCCCATCAAAGCTAAATTCACTTCCATCATTGACAGTCAATCAAAGGCGGTAATACTAGTCCAACAATACAAAAAATCAGTACTCGTCATCTCAAAAGCCGAGTATAGAAAAATATCACAATCCTTTGAGTAAACAGAAACGGTGTTAAACCTGTTCGGAACCTAAACATATCAAAAGCATCAGGACCAGATTGAATACCAAGCAAAATCCTCAAAGAATATGTAAAAAAAATACTCTCAGGGCTCGCAAAATTAGTCCAAAAATCGTTGGACTCGGGAGAACATCCAAAAGACTGGAGAAATGTCAACATCTGTTCATTTAAAAAGGGAGACAAACATGACGCCGAGAATTATCGCCCAGTATCACAAGCATAGAATATACAATATTACGATGGCTGATAGCAGCCGGCATACTTATTCTTATAGAAAATAAACGTCATGTCACTTTTCAGCTAAAAAGTGTCGGACAAATTTTTATCTTATGAAAAATTATTTGACATGACGCTTTTCTACTAGTAATTCTAAAAGGAAAAGTTCTTCAAGGATGAGTTCAAGGATATTGCCCTGCAGGCTGAGCACCGAAATATTTATGATGTCTTGATTGTTGGACACTGCTTGGTGTGTGAAGTTACGTATTCACATTTATTTCTCTTACCCTAGACAGGGTTATTCGCAGTACAATGACGTCGCGTCGAGAATTAATCATGTCACGTCAACATTTCCTTGCATTGATGTAACGTTAACATTAGATACATAAGAGGTTAAACAGGGTAAGAGATAAAAACAATCTTTCATCCCGATGGAAGTGTGACAGGGGAATCTCAACCCTCGGGGTCAGATAATTAAGCTGCCAAACACTCGGCAAACATCGTTTTTGGCAACCTAAGAATCTTCCCCTCGAGCCGAGATTCCCTTGTCTCACCCCAAGGGGTGAAAGATTATATTAATCTTTGACTGTCCAATTGACCATTTTTGTAACTGACAATATTTTTGGCAAAAGCATCTCGCCTAACGGAAATAAAACGAAAACAGTGATTTAATACGTCTCCAAACCATCTTCTTAAATGTAGACCAAATATCTTCTGAAATCAACTGAGCGCCAGCAAGCATTCAAAAAGGTAAATATATTTTGTAAATTATTTGCATATGATTAAAACAAAAAAATGGAATAAAAAGGAAAATGACTTTTAGAATCTTTCAATTTTTTCGAATAACTTCAACAAACCAATGTTAATTAGGGAACAAAAGGGCACAATTGCAAATGCCCTTGCCAGTGAAGCTTTCCAAGATCAAATATGTTAAGGAGGCTTGATCTGACGGTCCTAAAAAACGCATTTTGGACATATATAATAAAATAAATAATTAATGTACAAACATGATGACATGATGCCCAAAAATGTTTCGAATTCTGCAACAGGAGAGGTTTCAATTTATCCACAAAATTATTGTCTGAATTTATTCATGAATTGAAAACATAACCTTTCCAACGGGGACGGACAGTAAAATAAGCTAGTGGCAAGAGAGATATCGGAAAGACCAAACATTTGTTTAGGAATTGCAGATAAAATACTCGCCTTTTCCCAATCATGCCATATGGATATTCGGCATTATTCTTAAGCCCACAACCCGTGCATGGCATTCGAAAGTATCAAGATGTCTAGTCTAGTCCAGTTAGTAGATATTTTTGATATCCTAGCATTTTGTTGGATAGTGTAACCATGGATTGAACATTTATTAGTTATGTATGTGTTATACCGGTAGAATAAGAGCGATAACTTCATAGACATGTTTTTCTACTATGAAGTCTCTATTATAAAACCGTATACGGGTGACCAAATCCTGTACCCGGAGATAACAAAAAATATTATTCTGAAATATTTGACTATATAGAACCGAGGAAAATATTGTGACCGGGACTTATACTGATAAGGAGGAAAACTGTCCGGAATTTGGTAGGCGGAAATTTTGATAATAAGAACTTGTCATAAATATTTATCAATTGAATCGCAGGGGTTAGTCTAAACTGTACTTCTTCCCCTGGTATATGACATGAAACCTATATAGATCTGTCTTTTTTAATTAAGAAGTAATATGAGTTACTTAACGTAACAAAAGCAATATAAAGTTTGATATACATTATTACACATCTGTATTTTGTATATCGTTACAACTATTATAATCATATAGTAGAATATTTATACATAGATTATTATGGGTTTAATATCTCAATTTTTGTTGGAGAGTCTGGCGAATATTGTCATATTTGTAACATTCTGAAAAATAACGTGAAGCAGTTTCAAAAGACCGGTTGCAGTCACACATTGGTTATTCAATTGTCTTTGTAACGATAGTTCAGGTTACTAGCATGTAAAAGGAAAGATTAAGTTTTTTCAGACAGTGTGGCTTAACAGAAAAGTAATAAAATATATAAAAACAGTATTACACAATTGCTGCATGGGTTATTTTGAGGCCTGCCGAAGCTAAGTGATCAACACGTGAAGATAACACGAAGACATTATCATATGGCAATTTCATAGTTCCAAGGCAGTCACCTAATTAATATGATTGTATTTGTATGTACATGTCCACTCGAAATAATTCTATCGGGTGATCTTTGCGATTCAAAACCTCTTTAGATATGAAATAATTATTTCAATCTCACAAAATTTTATTCAATAGAGAAAAGGATTTAACAACAGGCATATGCCTATATAAGTTATCTCCTTGTAACAAAGTGTATATACATATATAATTATATAAAATTGCTAATTTAATAGAATTAAGTAATTCCAATGCAATAAAGATATTACTTAGTACATATATAATATAATATGGTATGAATATGTAATTTGAGTAGTAAGGACAATTCTATGATTATTATTAATAAAAGTTGGCTTGTCTTAAATGTATTTACAATTTGTATAAATTTTGGAGGATTTAGAATACATTATACAAGACATAATCCATCCAGCCATGGGATACAGACCTAAAAAGTCCATACTTGCTTACTAGCCATTGGTCATCCACCCATGCGTTTTTGGATTAAGTCATGGATACTCTATTCAGTCATGGACAAATATATTGTAGAATATGGAAGAAAAGAAATTTAGTAGAATGGTATTAGTGGACTGGTATTGTCCTTACTTATTTCATAATCAATTGATTTGATTCAGAGCTATGTTATATTTCATATGTAATACTTGGGCTATATTATTATAATATGTTAAGTATTACAAATTTCATGCCAATCAGAAAAAAGGGGGAGGGGTAGGTGACCATATATATGGCTTAATAAGGAAAGAAAGAAATTGCAGATCGCAGAAGAATAATGGGGTTTAATCTATAGTAAAAATCTATTGGTGGCTCTAATGAACTCAATGACATTATCAAATATATTTAAGTTAGTTAGTTTATTACAAGTTTCACAGCCAGACAAAAATATATTTAAATTATAATGATTATGATTTAAATTGAATAATTTTTCTCTTAGTATTCTTCGGGGTTCCTCATATTTACTACAAGTTAAGAAAAAATGTTCTACTGTTTCATGGGCGTTTCCACATGTACATACTGGAGATTCAGAAAGATGATCTCTGTGTAAGTCAGAGTTAAGATTACTCACATTATTTCTTAATTGACAAAGAAGCATATTGTTTTTCCTGGTACCAGCATTAAAATAGGCATAATTAATATATTCGAATCTGATGTCACTTAAATGCATATTTAAAAGTTTTTTAAACTGATAAATTGATGTAATACTAGTAAGGTCACACCTTGCTGCAAGTTCATTATAATCTTTCAATGTGGCTGGAATAACACTTTTTGCGTAGATATTGGTTCTGCATAATGGAATAGTAATAAATATAATGAAATAATTATATCAAAGTCTTCTTTACAAAGAGAGAGTTGTTAGTGAAAAAGGTTCTTGCAAATCCATTCATTATGCAATACGTGTTAATATCTTTATACTGGTCATCCGGCTGCCTAAATCCCGTGCTGTAGAGTATTAAGCTGCTTTGATGTAACGTTCCGCCTATTATGATTTCTCAGGGATGTTTTCCGGCTCTCCGAAGTTAACATCTAGGGCCAGACCAAACTCCGTCGTCTTTTCTTTGCATATTTTATCATACCATTCCTTCTGGAACACTGTAAATGTGTTTTTCCAGTCTCCAATTTGACCTGGAAAATATAAGGTCGAGAATAACGCTACGAATAAACTAGCGTATTATATGACAAGTGAGTTCAAAAAAAAGTGTAAACACTGAATGTCCCATCAACACATGGCCCGGCAAAAGTGACCATAGACTTCCTCACATTCAGTTTTGCTTGTTTTTGGTAAGGCTACCTACACACCAGCCAGGTAATATAGATCAAAGAAAGTGCATATGTCTCCGCTACGATCAATATATGAAACAGCGGTTTCAGTATAACAGCTTTGAGAAAGGATTGATATAATATTTCAGCCCCTTGGAAGTGTGACATTGGAATCTCGACCCGAGGGGAAATTTCTTAAGTTATAGTTTCTGTTGCACTTCCGTGTACTGTACTTCCGTGTACTATTGCTGTTGCTTGGCATTCTCTGATAATTTAGCTATCAACGACTTCCTTCCGCATTAATGTGTTTTCTGTGTGTTGTTTTGTATATGACCTAACCAATACCATCTTACCTTATCTACTGGTTTCCATATCACAGGAAAACTATATGTTGCTTATAAACCAGGGCACTGAAATACATTTTAATGTTATCTTACAAATGCAGAGTGCGACACCAAGTTAATAGTAACGTGTTTACGCAGGAAAAACTTGTGCTGCTTATAAATCAAGGGACGGGAATACATTTTTCATGATATCTTAAAAATGCAGAGTGCGACAAATGTCTAAGGTTGAGTCTAAGTTAATATTTAGGAGTTAGTTATAGCCCCAAGCATTTTGGTTTTATGCTGGAACAATGTGATTGAAAACCCAATACCTTTCCTGTATATTGGGAGGCGTCCATCTTCGGTTATTTCCTTCCATCTGTCGCTGGCCGGAGTTTCATTGTTGTGGCTTTCTTTCAAGACACCAAATTGAACATTTTTTTCGACAGCTCTTAGAAACTTTTCATCATGGTCTACCTCTAAAAATGTTGCTAACTTCATAATGGTTTCATAAGGGTTCTGAAACGAGAGATTGGATTTAATTCTAATCCTAATATTGATGTTATCTATTACGTAAGTTATCCGTAGCAAGCATTCAAATTACTTTACCTCCTTAAAGTCCTTGTATGAAACACATAGTAAGTTGCTGCTTTTCCATTCTTCCACATCTTTCATCCATGCAAACCATGAACCATTTCCCCAAAAACCTGTGTAACAACACTGTTATTGATATTGTTGAGTGTTCACATTTAGAAAATTACTTCTTGGCGAGCCACACAATGAGAAAAAGGAGGGGACATACACACATGTGAATACACTGTACCTCCATCAGATAGATAAAGTGTATGCTTTATTTATAGTAACAGAGACCTTGACCTTTGACGTCAATATTTTCATAGATTTCCCAAGCAACCACATATTTCAAGGAATAACTGAGTGCAATCCTCTCCAGCTCTAAAGCAGATATCCAAAACCAGACGGACAATCTGATTATTATAGGGCTCAATATTTCTGGACTCTAACATATTGAGGAATAGGCTTAATGCTTCTTTTTTTTATTAAAAGATAATGTCATGAAGCTTCATAATTACCATGCAATCTAAATGAGTTCTTACTTACATTCTTCCGAGAAAAACCGCTTTAAGAGGCCGTCAAACGTTCCAGAGTATCCGACATCGCCTATACAGTGTAACATGTGATACAGAGAAACTACAATGTCTTTGGGATCCCGGATAATGGTGATGACTTTCCCTTTACCGTGCCTCATCTCCTGAGGGAGAAACCGGAAGCGCAGGTGGGAGCCAAATGTCCTTGGCGATATCATGTTGTCTATTATGTTTATGTCTTGATATTCCATCAAAATCGGGGTGCCATGATAGTCCAATGAGCCAGTCCGTAACATCATCACAGTGTTGTAGAGCCAGTGTGTACCTACAAAGATAGTGTCGCAGATGATATTTCAAACAATAAACCTTTCAGTATTACATAAGCTATAGTCACTCTATTTAACATTTTTGTTTGCAAATTGCGAATATTAATTCCGAAGCATTTCTTATTGTCGTTCTGTTTTGGGGCCCAATATTTTGAACTAGCATCGCCTGTATGAACACGCGTAGCACACCCATAGTTTAGTAGCTGCTGATTTCTTGTGCACATCGCAACTCAACTCGATAATAAGCGAAACATTTGAGATCCCAAGATTCGTGGCTGCTGTAGGCTACTGCATATTGATGAAATGAGGTGTAACAAAGTGTTATCCTTCTCATGCTGAAGTTACTGTTCGCAGGCTATACTAAGAGAGACCGACATCGATCATCAGATTTATCAAAATGCCAAAGCAAAAGGAAATTACTGTGACTAAATTATTGTTCACGTCCATGTTTTAAGTTGAAAATTGATTTGCAAGTAGGCGCCATTAATTCAAGCTGATTGAAATTTTGTTACAAGGAAAGAAATAATAAGCATACTGTTTACATGAAGAAACATTTAGATCCTCGGCAGATAAAAAGTTATGAAAACATCGTAAATAACCAAAATTTGCCTCCTTCTTCCGTTTGATATGTGATCTGAAAATTGACGTCAAAGCAATACTCACCTGACTTTGGAAATACGCCTATGAGAACATCATCGGTTTTACATTGCAGTTGCGATATATCTTGCAAATGATCTCCGACGTTGCCAACGACCTCCTTGATGAAGGCATAGTCGTTATATCTTTTATAGCTGTACTTATTATTGCTTTCATCCGTGATACTGACAAAATCCATTCGTTTATCTGAAACAGTAAGATCAGTTTTGTGACTAGGTAACGTACGGTTCCATCTAGTACAGTTAGTGCATATCACTCTTTGAAGTCACCCGATACAAGTCAAAGATGTATTTTGAAGAAACAGGTTTGCATAAGCGTGCTACGTTCACTTTTGCAGTGCCTAAACGATCAGAGCCAGGCCGGGGAAGATTTCATTTGATTGTTCAGTGATGAACTAGTATAAGTTCGGAAGCAGACTTATTTGCTGTCAGAAAGAGACAATCACAAACAAAATCAAAACAGACAGAAATTCACCACATGCATTCATCTCACACACGAGGTGGGGCTATCGGGATGGATGCAACACCAAAACATGCCTTTGCACATTTCCTTGAAAGTTATCAGCTTGTAGTAACTCCAATAATGCTTATACTTCCATATTAGCAATCAATAATGATGTAGATTTGGCTTACTAAATACTTGTTTATACACAATATGAAAATACCTTGTCGCAGTCTTTATGCAAATAAGTATCTATTTCTAACCTCGCACATATTGATCACGTGACGTGGTTGACCAATTAAATTACATTAAAAGGGTAGCGCCCCACCCCCCCCCCCCCCCCCCCCCCCCCCCCCCCCCCCCCCCCCCCCCCTGCTCTTCTTAGTACAGACTAGTTATGGAAGCTCTCACTCACAGTAATAAATGTATGTCACTCCGAAATTAATGTCACTTTAAGTTCAATTTTAGGCTTATTCCCGGGGGAATTCTACAACTTAAACCTTACATAGTTAATTACTAAGTCTAGAATGTAGTTTATTTTAATTGTAATAATTTGTATCATTACATCTTGATTCTTTCTAGAGTTTGGGTGTCTTGATAATTTATTAGTGTCTCTTGCATCGCTCAAGATTTTTTCGCCTACACTTTTTTCGCTAGAGTTATCCTCTCTTGAAACACACAAGAGCCCAGGATCTCTATGCAGCCTGCTCTTAATTCGCTTCAGAGTACTTTCTTTTCTTTAATCGTTCAAGAGCCTTTTCCTATCCTACTCCCTAAATCGCTTAAGAGTAATCTCCTCTCTTGAATCGTTCAGGAGTCCAGATATCTCTGCAACCAGCTCTTAAATCACTTAAGAGTACTTTCCTCTCTTGAATCGCTAAAGAGTCCAGAACTCTGAGCAACCTGCTCTTAGACAGCTTAATTAAAATACGTTCCTCTCTTGAATCGCTCATGTATATATAGTCCTGATCTCTCTGAAGCTGCTCTTAGACAGCTTAATTAGAATACTTTCCTCCCTTGAATCGCTAAAGAGTCCAAATGTCTGTGCACCGGGCTCATAAATAGAATAGTTCAATTCGAATACTTTCCTCTCTTGAATCGCTCAAGAGTCCAGATCTCTCTGCAATCTGCCCTATTAGCTTGTTTTCCATTCCTATATGTATGTATTATTTATATTGTGATGTGTGTACTTGAATGTTAATATAAAATATTGTTTAAACTAAATAGCTTGATTAGAACACTTTCCTATCTTGAATCGCTCAAGATTCCAGATCCCTTTGCAACCTGCTCTTAAATAGCTTATTAGAATACTTTCCTCTCTTTGTAATTCGGGGAATTCCTTGCCCCAAATTCATTATAGTATTGTTTTATGTATTTATTTCTTCTGTAGATGATAAGCTTGTGATCGCTCAAGCTTCAGGGTCGCTCCATCTTACACAGTCTTAGTAGAGTCGCCTGCTTTTGTGTACAGCTGCTTACTCGGTGGCTTGAGATCGCTCAAGCTAGGGATCTCTCCTTTCTTTATTCAGTCATATCTATCTAAGCTTGAGATCGCTCAAGCTAGGGATCTCCTTTCTGTATTCAGTCATATATATCTAAACTTGTGATCGCTCAAGCTCGGTGGTTTACACTACTTTATAGAATGCAAGTTCCTAGACATATTTTGGAGTGGAATTGAAGAAACATTCAAAACATATGAATATACAGCAAATGTGAAGAATTTACAATACATCATTATAAGATATAAAATCAGTCAAGAAAATCACATTGAAATTAATGTTATCTTTACATTAATAGGCTACGCCATACATAGAGCCTTTCATATAAGTGAACAAAAGCGTAAAACTGTTGATATTCAAAGGTTGTTTAAAGAAGAGCTACTTATCATTAAAAAAAAACACGAAACTTAAACCCAAAGGGCTCATTGAACATTTTGCGTTAAAATTTAACCTCTAAATGACAATCTACGGGCATCTTATTATATCAAAAGGGGACACGGATCCTGGTCAATCGTACCAATAGTTCAGTAGATGTGGCTAGAGTTGATATGACCAACACGGAAACTGGACTTTTGGTATGATTGATCAGGTAACCGCAAAATTATGTCAAATGTGTTGAAGATCGCATTGCTTATGGCAAGAAAAAATATACTTACACTATAGACAATTATATGCTTGGGTTCATTATGGATTTTGAGACTCGGATCCTGGTCAATCATACTAATAGTTCAGTAGATCTGGCTAGAGTTGATATAACCAACACATTGCTTATGGCAAGAAAATAATTATATGCTTACACTAGACTATTATATAGGTATTAAAGAAAACAATTTGATTTGTTATAGGGTCCCTTATAAAGTTATATAATAATACTGTTTCCAAAGAAATACTTTACAATCTACAGTGATAAATTACTTCTATCAAAGCTTTTTCACTATTTCTAGAGGAATGTTCTGACATCTTAGAAACTTATTTTGTAAAGGTAGTATTCTGGCTGCTTGATTCTAGTGAGTGTGTATGTTAGTATGTTGGAGGAGATAGTGGGGTTGGGGAGGGGGGTGGGGGTATGTTAAATATTCTCATTCTGTGCTTTAATAGGGAAGTATACTTAGGTTTCTCTCTTAATATGCCTATTTATGGGGAATAATTATCACTGCTCTTAGGTTTGCGGGGAAGTCGTAATTATCTCTCTATAAAGTCGTCTTGTGGGGAATATTACCCATAATTATTCAAGCCCACTTCTACGGCAGTGTGAGAGAATGAAATTTGCTAGTTGTTCTAAAAATAGCACATTTTCAACTTTTGGCGGCAACTTACACATTTTCGCATCCGGATTCTTTTCACATAGTGCTTGGATTTATGGGGAATCAGAGGAATCCCCATAAAACCGATTATTCCCCACAATGTTGGTCAAAAGTCTAATTATATTCTCCATAGGCATGGTATTGCGAGTGCTCTTTCTCTCTTTCTCTCTCTCGCTCTCTCTCTCTCTCTCTCTCTCTCTCTCTCTCTCTCTCTCTCTCTCTCTCTCTATCCACCATCAAAATAGGCCTCTTTTTTATACTTGTTTCTTGGTATTTTGATCGTCTATGGTGCTCTTCCGCTATCGCTATATGCCCTCTAGGCCCGTATATATCTTGGGCATTGCAAATACATTCTTTGACTACTTAATTTCTGCTTTTCTCTTTTGATAGCTATTTTTTTCCTCATAGGTGCTTGCTGTCCTTTCTGTATAATTTTATAACCGGATTGTTGTTCACCAGAAGTAATTAAGCATATTAACTATACTATATATTAGAATCCCCAAAAATGTCATATTTTATAATTATTGGCAATTCACACTTTTTTTATTCAAATCGTTGGCAAAAACTCCCATTCTCTGAGTGTTAAAAAAAAAAAAAAAAAAAAAAAACTCGGTGGTTGCTTGCCCCAATAGTATCATTAGTATTTTAGTTATTTAGGTGTATCTTTTTAGTAGTGAGTCAAATTTAATTGTAATTTAGTTGTAATACTGAGCAGCCCCTGAGAAAGCCAAACATTTTAGATTGTCAATATGAGCCTGAACAAGTTTTAGTTCTATTCAATAAATTTTTGAATTTTCAAATTGTTTGTTGTGTTGTGTATGAAGTAAATTACAATCCATTGTCTTCTCTATCATCACAGTGCATCACATTAGCCAAATTCAAAAATGATAGCAAAGATATTAATTGGGAATTGTAAATGATGAAAGCTGTCGTACACACTTTTAAAGATGTTTGAGTCTGTCAATAAACGAGTGTGTATGTATGATTGGGTTTATCTACACAATGTATAGTAGACACCGGATAACCGAATGTATACACTTATTTAAATCTTTAAAGGTATTTTTTTTGTAATTTTATGTGCAACTACAAATAGCCGAACATGCGCAGTGACCCGATCATCAAAAGCCATATCGTATATTTAGTATACGTTGCAGTTTACAAAAGGGTAGGTGACAATGGGTTATATCGTGTGATGTCAATGGAAGTTTAAAATAGTCTAAGTCAGCCATTTCTTAGTTTCAATTGAATGTTTGAATACGTGTTGTAATTTAACGAAAACAGTAAGCACATGTAAAGCTAGCATCTAGCACACAAGCTAAAATATGACAATTCATAATTAAAAGCTACAACCTTCAAGAATCACAGGAGCAATATTAGCTTACAAATGTAAGACCCGTCTAAAATCACAGGAGCATTGTTTGCTTACAACAATTAGATCCTTCAAGAATCATGGGAGCATTGTTAGCTTCCAACTGTTACACCCGTCCAGAATCACATGAGAAAGGTTAGTTTACAACTGTTAGTCCGGCCAAGATTTACATGCCTCTAAAGGCGTATCAAAATACGTGTTTGCTTAAATGAAACGAATTTTAACATGCGTTAACAAGATTGCTGTTTAATTGAATAGTGAATACAAACCGGCCATCTTTAATCAATGGTTATGCTTTAGAATATTTACTCTCAAAGCGCATGGGAATTTTTCCATTTGTCTGGCCAATAATGTATGCACATACAAATTATTCTGTATATGATGTACTCACCTGTCAATTATCGTCTGGTAGCCTTCTTATTCGTCCTCTACTTAGGTGAAAATGTAGAACCAAAATATGAGAAGTGACAAAAATCGGGTTCGTTATAAACCTAGTCCGCACTCATATAACACCGAGTAGCATTAGCTGTTATGTAGCCCTACGTTACGTAGCTTCTGTTATAAGAGATACAATTACGTGCAACCTAAGGTGTTGAGAGTGCTCTAGAATACTAAAAGGCACATGTTATAAATAGAGTGCCGATTATATATGACATTTCCTTCAGTCATAACGGGTTATACGATCACTTGATCGATAATAAATTTGTCGCAAAAAGTCGAGTGACCAATCAAGCGATCGGTCACTCGATCATACTATGTTTCTGTATCAACATCAGTTTTTGTCATATTTTCATGAAAATAAACAAAAGAAAAACATTTGGTTACTTTTGCATCCTTTGATTCTCATTGATTGTTTGATATTCATGAAAATGTATTAAACGAAAGCCATATTCATGAATAAATTGTCTTCCTTAAGCAATAAACATGTCACATGACCTGAATGTCTACAGTTTACTCGCAAAATATACTCACATAATGTTAACATTTATCCTACCCTAGAACGCCGTCATGTTTGTGTGGGAATTGAAAAGTAGAACAAGGTCGTACGATTAGTTGGCCCATGCTGCTATCGGTGGTACCATTCCATATCAGTCGTACGACAGGGGGTATGAACAATTGTAAGGTCACGTGACCAGTTGTAAGGTGACACGACCAATTTTATGTTGACACAACCAATCGTAAGCAAGGTGACACGACCAATTGTTAAGTGACACGACCAGTTGTAAGCAAGGTAGCTTGTCCAATTGTAAGGTGACACGGCCAATTGTATGTTGACACGACCAGTTGTAAATAAGGTGACACGGCCAAATGCAAGACGAAATGATCGATATAAGATGACACGAAGAGTTGTAAGCAAGGTGGCTTGTCCAATTGTTAGGTGACACGGCCAATTGTTAGGTGACACGACCAATTGTATGTTGACACGACCAGTTGTAAATAAGGTGACACGGCCAAATGCAAGACGAAATGACCGATATAAGATGACACAAAGAGTTGTAAGGTTACACGATCGATTATAAGGTTACACGATCGATTCTAAAGCCACGCGGCAAATTGCAAGGTGACACGACCGATTGTTAGGTGACACGACAAATTGTTAGGTGACGCGACAAATTGTCAGGTGACACGACAAATTTTAAGGTCACGCGACAAATTGATAGGTGACACGACAAATTGTTAGGTGACACGACCGATTGTTCGGTACCACGACTAATTATAAGGTGACAGGTCCAGTTGTTAGGTGACACGAATGAAAATAAGGTAACACGACCAATTGTTACGTGACACGACCACATTGTAAGGTAACAGGACCAATAGTAAAGTGACACGAACAATAGTAAGGTGACACGACCAGTTGTTAGGTGACACGAATGAAGATAAGGTGACACGACCAATTGTTAGATAACAGGACCAATTCTAAGGTAACACGACCATATTGTAATATAACACGGCAAAATTGTAAGGTGACACGACCAGTTGTTAGGAAACACGACCAGTTGTAAGGTTACACGACCAATTGTAAGGTAACACGACCAGTTATCAGGTGACACGACCAGTTGTAAGGTGACACGACCAGTTGTTAGGAAACACGACCAGTTGTAAGGTAACACGACCAGTTATCAGGTGACACGACCAGTTGTAAGGTGACACGACCAAATTGTAAGATGACACGAACGATTAGAAAGTGACACGACCAAGCCGGGTGTCTGTTGCAAATGGTGAACGGAAAGGACATGTTAGGCTGTGTTTTCACATATCATTGTGTTTAAGATGTAAAATCATAGTGAATGACACGATAGAGTAATGCTGAACCTCTTGCGATACCAGTAGAATATAGTATGCACCGTGTCAATTGAAATCGATTTGTTTTTGTCGATTTAAGTAAGGTGATATCCCTATCGCTGCATGCAGACCCCTCACATACATGTATCATTATATTTTACAATTAGTGTATCATATGTGAGAGCTTTTGAATTGATTTCGTTCAGCAGATTTAAACATCAAGGAGCACTCACTGAAAGAGCGGTATATTTACATGTATTTCTTCATTTATACCGTAACAGATAAATACTTTATTGGCACTATGAGCATAAAAGGAAGAAAATACTGTAGAATATCAATTCAGTTTACTCAAAATCAATTCAGTAATACTTGGGTATCGTAATGCACTACGCGAACGATTTCGTTTTGTTTCATTTAATAAGATTTAACTAACAAAACATCCTGTCTTTATTAATTCAATTTTTAATACAAACCATGATAGGACAAGCCATACAGGACACACGGCAACTTGCAGTAATGAAGCAATATTCTCTGGAACTATCGAATTCGTGCATGTGGACAGTTCATTGCTCACTCCAAATGTAATATTACAATGGGTACCACGTGCTCTGTGATATATGGTTTTTAATCTATTCAATCAATATGTCGATATCAACATATTCTATTCTTGTTTGCTATTAATATATAAAAGTACCCTCCCAATGACACTTCCTCACTTTAGGTCTTTGAGGTCTCGCTCGGCTCAGGTTCTGTCTCTTTGCCGAGAACAAACCAATATCTTGTCTGCGTGATGTGCACTGTAAAGACAGATTCACCCTTTCTCCGAAAACAGTGATCCTTTAGTCTTCGTATAACGTACACCGATACCAAGCCAAACTAATTCTCGTTAAATCGAGAACGTATGTTAGATTGACCCGATCCAGAAGTTAGGCTTATACGGACAATTTTGCCAGATTCAAACCACATGACCGAAACTAATACTACATGACTTTTGAACCAAAAAGGTAGCTGAGTAGAATTGTGTACCCAGTTATTTTCATGTTTAATGTCGCGGCCTAGGGGCAGATCATCCAGCGTCACATTCCGATGTACAACAGGACAAGTTCACAACTGCGCATGATCTTACTTTGATTATACACCCATACGTAATATCTTTATCATCGTATATATAGCTATTCACACGGAGATAAAACACAAGGTAAATGTATCAACCTTTACACCTAAGGAACGACACAGCAGCAGTAACAAGGTAATTGATTTCCTTCCCTTGAATTTAGTTTTGACTATGGGTTAATATTAATAGTAACTGACCACATATTGTTTTCCTTGTTGATTAGAGAGTAATTTGAACAAAGGACATATGTCATACCAGTATAATATTGCACTACTAATCCTAATATCGTCTGAAACAAACCTTGGGGAGGATAAATGATATTGATTATGTTCTATGGTTCAAGGAGATGTAGACTAATATGGAAAATCAATAAAAGCTTGCGTCTTGTTTTGAAGAAAGATATAATCATTAGGAGTTGTTTATCAACGAACAATGAACATACTTACAGTAACTGTGATTTTCTTTTCAATTAGTTTTAGTTGCCATCAGTAATCAACATGGATCTTGTAACCATCGTCGATGAACAGGACAATAAGTATACCTTTAAACGGTATCAAGGATACCCGTTCAACATTGAAGCTATTGGAAATGTTAGAGATCAACTGGATAAAATAGCCCACCGCGAAATCAGGGAGGACGATGTACTTCTTTCTGTCTTTCCCAAGTCTGGTAAATAATTGCTTTGAACCATTATGAAGACCGATCAATGTTTTAAAAAAAATAGATTTCAGTATTCTTAGATTGATATTCACAAACGTACATGACATGAAAACATCGGTGAACATAGTAAATGGAAGTCGGATATTTTGAAATTAAAGTTTGATTCTTTAAAGAAATGTACAAATCATGAACATTGATATAACATTATAAAACTGACACACAAATAGTGCGTCTACCTGATTAATTCCGATTTTGTTTTGAGTGATTTCTTGCTGATAAAGCCCGAATAAAATAATTGTTATTTTTTTTTTTTTTTTGATGAGTAGGGTGACAATAAAGTATATATCGCGTTGTTATAAACCCGAACTCGGAAAAAGTGAAAATATCCCAACCTATTTAAACGATTCATATACTAGGCACCTGTCCTAATACGACGCTAGTTGTTGCTTTCCAAAAGACATGCGTCCGAGTATGACCCTAGCTGTGGGTGTCCTGCAGACACCCGAACTAATACAACAGTAGCTGATTGCGTCCTTCAGACACCCGTCTTGATTTGACTCTGGCTGTAGGTGTCTCCGATACACCCGGTTGATGACCTTCCTATATGACCCTTGTTGTTGGTGTCCCCGAGACACACATCATGATATCACCCTAGCTGTTGGTGTCTCCTAATACGACCCTTGCGTAGGATGTTCGTCATATATGACCCTTGTGTTGGTGTCCCCGTGACACATCTTGATAGTACTCTAGCTGTTGGTGTCTCCTAATATGACCCTAGCGTAGGATGTCCGTCCTATATGACCTTTGTTGTTGGTGTCCCGAGACACAACATCTTGATATTAACCTAGCTGTTGATGTCTCCTAATATGACCCTGGTAGGACCTTAGACCACAAATGCTGTTGATTATTATCTTGTAAGTGTGTAAATATATCTTGTAATTACATTTCAAGAAAAAAATATTGGTGTCATAATAGCGACGTCAATAAAAATGGTAATTTTTTGTATCGCCCAGGTACACACTGGCTCTACAACACTGTGATGATGTTACGATCAGGATCCTTGAAATATCACGGAACACCGACAATGATGGAATTTCAAGACTTCAATGTAATTGAGGAAATGCAATCACCGAGAACATTTGGCTCCCACATGCGTTTCCGGTTCCTCCCTGAACAGATGAAGCTAGGAAAAGGGAAAGTAATCACCATCACCCGTCATCCTAAAGATACTGTGGTATCCATGTACCATATGATGCGGAACATGGGAGATATCGGCTACCAAGGAACCTTTGAGGGCTTTTTGAAGATATTCATGTCTGAAGAAAGTAAGAATTATATTACTTGCACATTTATTGATAATTTGACTTAAATGGAAACAAATATAAAGTGTGCCCCAAAATCATAAGACACACATGGCGGTGTCTTGATTTTGTTAAACCAATCAGACAATTTTTTTTTAATAGGTTTCATGGGAAATGGTTCATGGTTTTCCTGGGTAAAAGACATGGAGGATTGGAAAAGTCCCAACAGTCTTAGTCTTTCTTACGAAGACTTCAAACAGGTGAGTTAAGTGTCTTGATATAAATAAACCCAATGACAGACAGGACTTATAATTTAACTTTTTAATCCGTATAATTAGCCATGAACTATGGTGACTTATTAGAGCAATGATTGCAATTTAGATTTTTGGGCCGAAAAATAAAAGAAAACGTTATTGAACGGCGCTTTTTTTGGAGGGGGGGGGGGGGGGGTGAAGGGGAGGAGCGAGTCGAAAAGCAAAAAGCATGTGTCGTTTTATTCTAGGAATTTCATAATCTGTCAGTAGTATAACTTTGTAGCCACCAAGGCTCGACTTTCCACTAGATTCCCTGTATAAATAATTTAATGTTAAATGTTGTTTTATATGATACGTACATGGTTATATGTTCATTTACATTTCATGTTACAGAATACATTTCAGAATGTGATGAAATTGGCGAAGTTTTTAGATGTAGACCATGATGAAGCGTTCCTACGGTCAGTGGCAGAAAGTGTTCAATTCAACAAACTGAAGGAAAGCCACAACCTCGCCACTCCGGCCAGTGATCGATGGAAAAATATTTCTGAAGACGGACGGTTACCAATATACAGGAAAGGTAGACATATATTTTAAATCATCATCAGTTTCTAAAGCTGTTTAAGGTGTTTAATCTTGGTGAATGTGAATAGAGAAGACTGATTAACGATGACCAATTGTTGTTTTATCCAGCTTTACCACTTTAAGTTATAAGTGAACATATTTGTAACTAATTACGTTGTTCTTTCCTCCACCAGCAGGATCGAACAGCTGTTTAATGCAGTTTAATTCATCTTTCCGTATAGACATATTGTGTTACAATGTTTTTAGATATGTTACTCCATTTGTTTTGTGTAATACTTTGCGTGTATTTAAGATGAAGAAGAATCGCTAGACAACACTTTCTGCTGGTCAATAAATATAATGTCTTCTCTCTTGCAGGCCATGTAGGAGAATGGAAAAACATGTTCACTGTTGCCCAAAGTGAACAGTTTGATAAAATATACAATGAAAAGGTAGAGGAACTGGGTCTAAAAATTAAAATTAGCTTGGAATAATTTTGTATCAACCATGGAGAAAACTGCTCATATATGTATACATTGTTATACATTGATAGTTTATCAGTTTAGTTTAAATATAAGCTTTATATATTCAATGCATATGGGACTTGATGCTTCTCGATATAGTCGAAGCATCGCGAACACTTTAATTAAACAAAAGCTAGCAATTTACCTATTGTTGTTATTGCCATTGTCATTTCATCTTATCATTGTTAATTTTACTTACAAATGATACTTGTAAAATTAATCAACAGTATTAAAAATACAGATAATTAAGATAACCAATTGCGTTACAGCTCTTCGTCGCATTTCACTCAAGCATAATAACATGTTATGTGTGACATTATATTGTGATGATGAATGTGATGTCCCAATTTTAATACATGTACATGGGAACTTGATATTATCCCTTTGTCCTGTGATTTTCTTCCGTTGGTGTTTCATTGAAACTCGTCCTCGTGTGACCCTATCTTTTATCATCAAAACTAACAAACATGTCAGCTGGATATCGAAATAGACTATGATAATCAAAATAAAGTTTTACAGATATTTATCAACTTCATTAAAGTAGAAATTTTTTGGTGGCATATTCTAAAAACGAGAATGTCATGGATTTCACAACTTCTCACGAGAACTAATCGGATTTTGACACAACCAGGACATATTCGTTACGGGTCTTTGCCCTGCATGGCATGTTTCGAACAGTGACATGTTTGGCGAGTATTCTAGTAACTGCCAGAACGTAATAACGGACGAAGGAGGATTTCTGATAGATTGAATCCGTAAGAGAGGAGCATGCAGGGAACTTCAAACATATAGTTAAAATGAATTTTGTGCTAAAAAGCATCTGTATACCCGGAAAGTCTAGCTGCGATCCCTTGTTAAGTTACCCCATCAGGGCCCATGTCAGGGTTGGATTTTGGTTCATATTTAATTGCAATAGATCGGGCTGGAAGCAGTTCGGTGTTCATGCATCATATTCATTAATATTACATTGCCTCATTATTGCAAGAACTAGAACAATAACCACACATCTGTTTTTTATATAGTATATAACAGCAAGAATACTGTAGGACATAATCAAGATTGCCTAAATGCCGACGTGCATTTCTATGTCGCTGAATGAATTTTACATAACAAGAATTATCTATTTATTTGATAATCGATTTCCCTTCCATTTAGTACAGAAACACTGTTGGTCTCTCTCCTGGACACCCGACTTCATATTACCCTGACTATGTTTAAACCGTATTCAGTATCCTAATTCTATAGCTATCTTCCATATCACCTGTTTTACTCGTAAACTGATATTTGAATTCATAGGGATTATGCAATTGCAGGGTGCTGTGTTAGCGGCATTTACCCTTGGCCTATATAATGGAGAAAATGAGTCAGTATGTTATCTTTTGAAGCACCCTTTAAACGTGGGAAAAAATACACAGCGAATGTGTCCATATTCACACAAAGGTATAGAAGAGTTTACTGCACAATGTTTAGAAGGGGTCGTGCAATAGATATAGGTTACACAATGAGTGCTTGTTGAATACGGACTTTATTTCACACTAGTAAGCTTATTTTTAAAGTTACAAAAGAGACAAGCTTTAGATAGTGTCTTTTGTAACTTGATGAATGTATAGTCGTAATATCTTTTATAGCTGTACTTATTATTGCTTTCATCCGTGAGACTGACAAAATCGATATGTTTATCTGAAAAAAAAAAGAAATTTTGTGACTAAGTAACGTGCCGTTCCATCTTGCACAGTTATTGCATATCAGTCTTTGGAGTCAACCGATACAAGTCATGGATGTAGTTTGAAGAAACAGGTTTTGCATATGTGTGCTACGTTCACTTGTGCAGTGCATAAGAGATCAGAGCCGGGCCGGGGTAGATTTTCATCTGATTGTTCAGTGATGTACTTTTATAAGTTCGGAAGCAGTTCTGTGCTGTCAGAAGCAGGCAATCACAAACAAAATCTAAACAGACAGAAACTCACCACATGCATTCATCTAGCACAAGGGGTTGGGTTATCGGGATGAATGCCACACCAAAACATGCCTTTGCACATTTCTTTGAAAGTTATCAGCTTGAAGTTACTCCAATAATGATTATACTTCCATGAAAATTAGCAATCAATAATGAAGTAAATTACAATACTTTGTCTTCTCTATCATCACAGTGCATCACATTAGCCAAATTCAAAAATGATACCAAAGATATTAATTGGGAGATGTAAATGATGAAAGCTGTCGTACACACTTTTAAAGATGTTTGAATCCGTCAATAAAAGGCATCTGTATGTATGATTTGGTTTATCTACACAATGTATAGTAGACACCGGATAACCGAATGTATACACCTATTTAAATCAAAATTTTAACGAATTTTAACATGCGTTCACGAGATCACTGTTTAATTGAATAGTGAATACAAACCGGCCATCTTTAAACAATGGTTATTTTAAAGAATATTTACTTTTAAAGCGCATGGGGATTTAACCAATTGTCTAGCCAATAATGTATGCACAATACGAATTATTCTATATGATGCACTCATCTGTCAATTATCGTCTGGCAGCCTTCTTATTCTTCCTCTATTTTGCAGAAAATGTAGAACCCAAATATGAGAAGTGACAAAAATCGGGTTCGTTATAGACCTAGTCCGCACTCATATAACACCGGGTAACATTAGCTGTTATGTGGCCCTACGTTACGTAGCTTCTGTTATAAGAGATACAATTACGTGCAACCTAAGGTGTTGAGAGTGCTCTAGAGTGCTCTAGAATATTAAAAAGCACATGTTATTAATAGAGTGCCGATTATATATGACATTTCCTTCAGTCATAACGGGTTATACGATCACTTGATCGGTAATAAATTTGTCGCAAAAAGTCACTGTTAATCAAGCGATTGGTCACTCGATCATACTATGTTTCTGTATCAACATCAGTTTTTGTCATATTTTCATGAAAATAAACAAAAGAAAAACATTTGGTTACTTTTGCATCCTTTGATTCTCATTGATTGTTTGATATTCATGAAAATGTATTAAACGAAAGCCATATTCATGAATAAATTGTCTTCTTTAAGCAATAAGCATGTCACATGACCTGAATGTCTACAGTTTACTGGCAAAATATACTCACATAATGTTAACATTTATCCTACCCTAGAACGCCGTCATGTTTGTGTGGGAATTGAAAGTAGAACAAGGTCGTACGATTAGTTGGCCCATGCTGCTATCGGTGGTACCATTCCATATCAGTCGTACGACAGGGGGTATGAACAATTGTAAGGTCACATGACCAGTTGTAAGGTGACACGACCACTTTTATGTTGACACAACCAATCGTAAGCAAGGTAACACGACCAATTGTTAAGTGACACGACCAGTTGTAAGCAAGGTAACTTGTCCAATTGTTAGGTGACACGGCCAATTGTATGTTGACACGACCAATTGTAAATAAGGTGACACGGCCAAATGCAACACAAAATGATCGATATAAGATGACACGAAGAGTTGTAAGCAAGGTGGCTTGTCCAATTGTTAGGTGACACGACCAATTGTATGTTGACACGACCAGTTGTAAATAAGGTGACACGGCCAAATGCAAGACGAAATGACCGATATAAGATGACACAAAGAGTTGTAAGGTTACACGATCGATTATAAGGTTACACGATCGATTCTAAAGCCACGCGGCAAATTGCAAGGTGACACGACCGATTGTTAGGTGACACGACAAATTGTTAGGTGACGCGACAAATTGTCAGGTGACACGACAAATTTTAAGGTCACGCGACAAATTGTTAGGTGACACGACAAATTGTTAGGTGACACGACCGATTGTTAGGTACCACGACCAGTTATAAGGTGACACGACCAGTTGTTAGGTGACACGAATGAAAATAAGGTGACACGACCAGTTGTAAGCAAGGTAACACGACCAATTGTTACGTGACACGACCACATTGTAAGGTAACACGACCAATAGTAAGGTGACACGAACAATAGTAAGGTGACACGACCAGTTGTTAGGTGACACGAATGAATATAAGGTGACACGACCAGTTGTTAGGTGACACGAATGAATATAAGGTGACACGACCAGTTGTTAGGTGACACGAATGAATATAAGGTGACACGACCAGTTGTTAGGTGACACGAATGAAGATAAGGTGACACGACCAATTGTTAGATAACACGACCAGTTGTTAGGAAACACGACCAGTTGTAAGGTTACACGACCAATTGTAAGGTAACACGACCAGTTATCAGGTGACACGACCAGTTGTAAGGTGACACGACCAAATTGTAAGGTAACCCAACCAATTGTAAGATGACACGAACGATTAGAAGATGACACGACCAAGCCGGTGTCTGTTGCAAATGGTGTACGGAAAGGACCTGTTAGGCTGTGTTTTCACATATCATTGTGTTTAAGACGTAAAATCATAGTGAATGACACGATAGAGTAATGCTGAACCTCTTGCGATACCAGTAGAACATAGTATGCACCGTGCCAATTGAAATATATTTGTTTTTGTCGATTTAAGTAAGGTGATATCCCTATCGCTGCATGCAGACCCCTCACATACATGTATCATTATATTTTACAATTAGTGTATCATATGTGAGAGCTTTTGAATTGATTTCGTTCAGCAGATTTAAACATCAAGGAGCACTCACTGAAAGAGCGGTATATTTACATGTATTTCTTCATTTATACCGTAACAGATAAATACTTTATTAGCACTATGAGCATAAAAGGAAGAAAATACTGTAGAATATCAATTCAGTTTACTCAAAATCAATTCAGTAATACTTGGGTATCGTAATGCACTACGCGAACGATTTCGTTTTGATTCATTTAATAAGATTTAACTAACAAAACACCCTGTCTTTATTAATTCAATTTTTAATACAAACCATGATAGGACAAGCCATACTGGACACACGGCAACTTGCAGTAATGAAGCAATATTCTCTGGAACTATCGAATTCGTGCATGTGGACAGTTCATTGTTCACTCCAAATGTAATATTACAATGGGTACCACGTGCTCTGTGATATATGGTTTTTAATCTATTCAATCAATATAACAATATCAACATATTCTATTCTTGTTTGCTATTAATATATAAAAGTACCCTCCCAATGACACTTCCTCACTTTAGATCTTTGAGGTCTCGCTCGGCTCAGGTTCTGTCTCTTTGCCGAGAACAAACCAATATCTTGTCTGCGTGATGTGCACTGTAAAGACAGATTCACCCTTTCTCCGAAAACAGTGATCCTTTAGTCTTCGTATAACGTACACCGATACCAAGCCAAACTAATTCTCGTTAAATCGAGAACGTATGTTAGATTGACCCGATCCAGAAGTTAGGCTTATACGGACAATTTTGCCAGATTCAAACCACATGACCGAAACTAATATTACATGACTTTTGAACCAAAAAGGTAGCTGAGTAGAATTGTGTACCCAGTTATTTTCATGTTTAATGTCGCGGCCTAGGGGCAGATCATCCAGCGTCACATTCCGATGTACAACAGGACAAGTTCACAACTGCGCATGATCTTACTTAGATTATACACCCATACGTAATATCTTTATCATCGTATACATAGCTATTCACACGGAGATAAAACACAAGGTAATTGTATCAACCTTTACACCTAAGGAACGACACATCAGCAGTAACAAGGTAATTGATTTCCTTCCCTTGAATTTAGTTTTGACTATGGATTAATATTAATAGTAACTGACCACATATTGTTTTCCTTTTTGATAAGAGAGTAATTTGGAAAAAGGACATATGTCATTCCAGTATAATACTGCACTACTAATCCCAATATCGTCTAAAGCAAAACTTGGGGAGGATAAATGATATTGATTATGTTCTATGGTTCAAGGAGATGTAGACAAATATGGAAAATAAATAAAAGCTTGCGTCTTGTTTTGAAGAAAGATATAATCATTAGGAGTTGTTTATCAACGAACAATGAACATACTTACAGTAACTGTGATTTTCTTTTCAATTAGTTTTAGTTGCCATCAGTAATCAACATGGATCTTGTAACCATCGTCGATGAACAGGACAATAAGTATACCTTTAAACGGTATCAAGGATACCCGTTCAACATTGAAGCTATTGGAAATGTGAGAGATCAACTGGATAAAATAGCCCACCGCGAAATCAGGGAGGACGATGTACTTCTTTCTGTCTTTCCCAAGTCTGGTAAATAATTGCTTTGAACCATTATGAAGACCGATCAATGTTTAAAAAAAATAGATTTCAGTATTCTTAGATTGATATTCACAAACGTACATGACATGAAAACATAGGTGAACATAGTAAATGGAAGTCGGATATTTTGAAATTAAAGTTTGATTCTTTAAAGAAATGTACAAATCATGAACATTGATATAAAATTATAAAACTGACACACTAATAGTGCGTCTTCCTGATTAATTGCGATTTTGTTTTGAGAGATTTCTTGCTGATAAAGTCCGAACAAAATAATTGTTAATTAGTTGTTTTTTTATGAGCAGGGTGACAATAAAGTATATATCGCGTTGTTATAAACCCGAACTCGCAAAAAGTGAAAATATCCCAACCTATTTAAACGATTCATATACTAGGTACCTGTCCTAATACGACGCTAGTTGTTGCTTTCCAAAAGACATGCGTCCGAGTATGACCCCAGCTGTGGGTGTCCTGCAGACACCCGAACTAATACAACAGTAGCTGATTGCGTCCTTCAGCCACCCGTCTTGATTTGACTCTGGCTGTAGGTGTCTCCGATACACCCGGTTGATGACCTTCCTATATGACCCTTGTTGTTGGTGTCCCCGAGACACACATCATGATATCACCCTAGCTGTTGGTGTCTCCTAATACGACCCTTGCGTAGGATGTTCGTCATATATGACCCTTGTGTTGGTGTCCCCGTGACACATCTTGATAGTACTCTAGCTGTTGGTGTCTCCTAATATGACCCTAGCGTAGGATGTCCGTCCTATATGACCTTTGTTGTTGGTATCCCGAGACACAACATGTTGATATTAACCTAGCTGTTGATGTCTCCTAATATAACCCTGGTAGAACATTAAACCACAAATGCTGTTGAGTATTATCTTGTAAGTGTGTAAATATATCTTGTAATTACATTTCAAGGAAATATATTGGTGTCATAATAGCGACGTCAATAAAAATGGTAATTTTTGTATCGCCCAGGTACACACTGGCTCTACAACACTGTGATGATGTTACGATCAGGATCCTTGAAATATCACGGAACACCGACAATGATGGAATTTCAAGACTTCAATGTAATTGAGGAAATGCAATCACCGAGAACATTTGGCTCCCACATGCGTTTCCGGTTCCTCCCTGAACAGATGAAGCTAGGAAAAGGGAAAGTAATCACCATCACCCGTCATCCTAAAGATACTGTGGTATCCATGTACCATATGATGCGGAACATGGGAGATATCGGCTACCAAGGAACCTTTGAGGGCTTTTTGAAGATATTCATGTCTGAAGAAAGTAAGAATTATATTATTTGCACATTTAATTTGATAATTTGACTTAAATGGAAACAAATATAAAGTGTGCCCCAAAATCATAAGACACACATGGCGGTGTCTTGATTGTGTTAAACCAATCAGACAATTTTCTTAAATAGGTTTCATGGGAAATGGTTCATGGTTTTCCTGGGTAAAAGACATGGAGGATTGGAAAAGTCCCAACAGTCTTAGTCTTTCTTACGAAGACTTCAAACAGGTGAGTTAAGTGTCTTGATATAAATAACCCCAATGACAGACTGGACTTATAATTTAACTTTTTAATCCGTATAATTAGCCATGAACTATGGTGACTTATTAGAGCAATAATTGCAATTTAGATTTTTGGGCCGAAATAAAAGAAAACGTTATTGAACGGCGCTTTTTTTGGAGGGGGGGGGGGGGGGGGGGTGAAGGGGAGGAGCAAGTCGAAAAGCAAAAAGCAAGTGTCGTTTTATTCTAGGAATTTCATAATCTGTCAGTAGTATAACTTTGTAGCCACCAAGGCTCGACTTTCCACTAGATTCCCTGTATAAATAATTTAATGTTAAATGTTGTTTTATATGATACGTACATGGTTATATGTTCATTTACATTTATGTTACAGAATACATTTCAGAATGTGGTGAAATTGGCCAAGTTTTTAGATGTAGACCATGATGAAGCGTTCCTACGGTCAGTGGCAGAAAGTGTTCAATTCAACAAACTGAAGGAAAGCCACAACCTCGCCACTCCGGCCAGTGATCGATGGAAAAATATTTCTGAAGACGGACGGTTACCAATATACAGGAAAGGTAGACATAGATTTTAAATCCTCATCAGTTTCTAAAGCTGTTTAAGGTGTTTAATCTTGGTGAATGTAAATAGAGAAGACTGATTAACGATGACCAATTGTTGTTTTATCCAGCTTTACCACTTTAAGTTATAAGTGAACATATTTGTAACTAATTACGTTGTTCTTTCCTCCACCAGCAGAATCGAACAGCTGTTTAATGCAGTTTAATTCATCTTTCCGTATAGACATATTGTGTTACAAGGTTTTTAGATATGTTACTCCATTTGTTTTGTGTAATACTTTGCGTGTATTTAAGATGAAGAAGAATCGCTAGACAACACTTTCTGCTGGTCAATAAATATAATGTCTTCTCTCTTGCAGGCCATGTAGGAGAATGGAAAAACATGTTCACTGTTGCCCAAAGTGAACAGTTTGATAAAATATACAATGAAAAGGTAGAGGAACTGGGTCTAAAAATTAAAATTAGCTTGGAATAATTTTGTATCAACCATGGAGAAAACTGCTCATATATGTATACATTGTAATATACAATATATACTCAATACGTTTATCAGTTTAGTTTAAATATAAGCTTTATATATTCAATGCATATGGGACTTGATGCTTCTCGATATAGTCGAAGCATCGCGGACACTTTTTATTAAACAAAAGCTAGCAATTTAACTATTGTTGTTATTGTCATTGTCATTTCATCTTATCATTGTTAATTTTACTTAACAAATGATACTTGTAAAATTAATCAACAGTATTAAAAATACAGATAATTAAGATAACCCATTAAGTTACAGCTCTTCGTCGCATTTCACTCAAGCAGCATAATAACATGTTATGTGTGACATTATATTGTGATGATAAATGTGATGTTCCAATTTAATAAATGTACATGGGAACTTGATATTATTCCTTTGTCCTGTGATTTTCTTCCGTTGGTGTTTCATTGAAACTCGTCCTCATGTGACCCTATCTTTTATCATCAAAACTAACAAACATGTCAGCTGGATATCGGAATAGACTATGATAATCAAAATAAAGTTTCACAGATATTTATCAACTTCATTAAAGTAGAAACTATTTCGTGGCATATTCTAAAAACGAGAATGTCATGGATTTCACAACTTCTCACGAGAACTAATCGGATTTTGACACAACCAGGACATATTCGTTACGGGTCTTTGCCATGCATGGCATGTTTCGAACAGTGACATGTTTGGCGAGTATTCTAGTAACTGCCAGAACGTAATAACGGACGAAGGAGGATTTCTGATAGATTGAATCCGTAAGAGAGGAGCATGCAGGGAACTTCAAACATATAGTTAAAATGAATTTTGTGCTAAAAAGAATCTGTATACCGGGAAAGTCTAGCTGCGATCCATTGTTAAGTTACCCCACCAGGGCCCATGTCAGGGTTGGATTTTGGTTCATATTTAATTGCAATAGTTCGGGCTGGAAGCAGTTCGATGTTCATGCATCATATTCATTAATATTACATTGCCTCATTATTGCAAGAACTAGAACAATAACCACACATCTGTTTTCCTATAGTATATAACAGCAAGAATAATGTAGAACATAATCAAGATTGCCTAAATGCCGACGTGCATTTCTATGTCGCTGAATGGATTTTACATAACAAGAATTATCTATTTATTTCATAATCGATTTCCCTTCCATTTAGTACAGAAACACTGTTGGTGTCTCTCCTGGACACCCGACTTCATATGACCCTGGCTATATTTAGATCTTATTCAGTATCCTAATTCTATAGCTATCTTCCATATCACCTGTTTTACTCGTAAACTGATATTTGAATGTATAGTCACGATTATGCAATTGCAGGGTGCTGTGTTATCGGCATTTACCCTTGGCCTATATCAGTATGTTATCTTTTGAAGCACCCTTTTAACGTGGTAAAAAAATACACAGCGAATGTGTCCATATCCACACAAAGGTATAGAAGAGTTTACTGCACAATGTTTAGAAGGGGTCGTGCAATAGATATAGGTTACACAATGAGTGCTTCTTGAATACGGACTTTATTTCACACTAGTAAGCTTTTTTTTAAAGTTACAAAAGAGACGAGCTTTAGATAGTGTCTTTTGTAACTTGATGAATATATAGTCGTTATATCTTTTATAGCTGTACTTATTATTGCTTTCATCCGTGAGACTGACAAAATCGATATGTTTATCTGGAAAAAAAAAAGAAGTTTTGTGACTAAGTAACGTGCCGTTCCATCTTGCACAGTTATTGCATATCAGTCTGTGGAGTCAACCGATACAAGTCATGGATGTAGTTTGAAGAAACAGGTTTTGCATATGTGTGCTACGTTCACTTGTGCAGTGCATAAGAGATCAGAGCCGGGCGGGGGTAGATTTTCATCTGATTGTTCAGTGATGTACTTTTATAAGTTCGGAAGCAGTTCTGTGCTGTCAGAAGCAGGCAATCACAAACAAAATCTAAACAGACAGAAACTCACCACATGCATTCATCTAGCACAATGGGTTGGGTTATCGGGATGGATGCAACACCAAAACATGCCATTGCACATTTACTTTAAAGTTATCAGCTTGAAGTTACTCCAATAATGATTATACTTCCATGAAAATTAGCAATCAATAATGAAGTAAATTACAATACGTTGTCTTCTCTATCATCACAGTGCATCACATTAGCCAAATTCAAAAATGATAGAAGAAATATTAATTGGGAATTGTAAATGATGAAAGCTGTCGTACACACTTTTAAAGATGTTTGAATCCGTCAATAAACGCATCTGTATGTATGATTTGGTTTATCTACACAATGTATAGTAGACACCGGAAAACCGAATATATACACCTATTTAAATCTTTAAAGGATTTTTTGTATTATTTGAGTAAATTGTGTATTACCTTTAGTATACGTTGCAGTTTACAAAAGCGTTGATGATAATGGGTTATATCGCATGAAGTCAATGAAAGTTCAAAATAGTCTAGGTTAGCCTTTTCTCAGTTTCAATTGAATGTTTGAATATGTGTTGTAATTTAACGAAAACAGTAAACACATATAATGCAATCATCTAGCACACAAGCTAAAATCAGACAATTCAGAAAAAAAGCTACAACCTCCTAGAATGACAGGAGCAATATTAGCTTACAACTGTAAGACCCGTCTAAAATCAAAGGATCATTGTTAGCTTACAACAGTTAGGTCCATCAAGAATCATTGGAGCATTGCTAGCTTCCAAATGTTACACCCGTCCGAGAATTACATGAGAAAAGTTAGTTTACAACTGTTAGACCGTTCCTAATAATATGCCTTTAAAAGCGTATCAAAATTTTAACGAATTTTAACATGCGTTCACGAGATGACTGTTTAATTGAATAGTGAATACAAACCGGCCATCTTTAAACAATGGTTATTTTAAAGAATATTTACTCTCAAAGCGCATGGGGGGGGGGGGGGATTTAACCAATTGTCTAATCAATAATGTATGCACAATACGAATTATTTAATATGATGCACTCACCTGTCAATTATCGTCTGGCAGCCTTCTTATTCTACCTCTATTTTGCAGAAAATGTAGAACCCAAATATGAGAAGTGACAAAAATCGGGTTCGTTATAGACCTAGTCCGCACTCATATAACACCGGGTAACATTAGCTGTTGTGTAGTCCTACGTTACGTAACTTCTGAGTAGAAGAGATAAAATTATGTGAAGCCCAAGGTGTTGTGACGTGTCACAGTGCTCTAGAATACTAAAAAGCACATGTTATAAATAGAGTGTCATAATACGATCTTTACATTTTCATTTCTCGGTGACCCTATTGTTGTTTTTTTTTTTTTTTTTTTTTGTTGTGTTTTTTAATTAGAAATGCTTAAAGTATTTGCATGCAATATACATATACCATTTAATGCTATTGATGTTTTAGACATAATGACCAGTTCACACTGGAGACTCGAAAATACATACAACAGCCGATTATATATGACATCTCCTTCAGCCATAACGGGTTATACGATCACTTGATCGGTAATAAATTTGTCGCAAAAAGTCGCTGTTAATCGAGCGATTGGTCACTCGATCATATTATAATGCTTTTGTATCAACGTCAGTTTTTGTCATATGTTCATAAAGATAAACAACGAAAAAACATTTGTTTACTTTTGCATCCTTTGATTCTCATCGATTGTTTGATATTCATGAAAATGTATAAATGAAAGCCATATTCATGAATAAATATACTCACATAATGTAAACATTTTCCAACCGTAGAACGCCGTCATGTTTTGTCGACATCGAAAATTAGAAAAAGGTCGTACGATAAGTTGGACCATGCTGCTATCGGTGGTACCATTGCATATCAGTCGTACGACAGGCGGTATGAACAATTGTAAGGTGACAGGAACAGTTGTAAACAAGGTGACACGACCAATTGTAAGGTGACACGACCTATTGTAAGGTGACCCACTATTTGTAAGGTGATCCACCATTTGTAAGGTGACCCTCCAATTGTAAGGTGACACGACCCATTGCAAGGTGACACGACCCATTGTAAGGTGACCCGACCAATTGTAAGGTGACACGACCCATTGCAAGGTGACACGACCCATTGCAAGGTGACACGACCAATTATAAGGTGTCCCGACCAATTCTAAGGTGACATGACCCATTGTAAGGTGACATGACCCATTGTAAGGTGACATGACCCATTGTAAGGTGACACGACCAGTTGCAAGGTGACACGACCAATTGTAAGGTGTCCCGACCAATTGTAAGGTGACATGGCCAATTGTAAGGTGACACGACCCATTGTAAGGTGACCCGACCAATTGTAAGGTGACACGACCCATTGCAAGGTGACACGACCCATTGCAAGGTGACATGACCAATTGTAAGGTGTCCCTGACCAATTGTAAGGTGACATGACCCATTGTAAGGTGACACGACCAATTGTAAGGTGACAAAACAAGTTGTAAGGTTACACGATCGAATTTATGTTGACACGACCAATGGTAAGGTTACACAATCGATTGCATGTTGACACGACCAGTTGTAAGCAAGTTGACACGACTAAATGTAAGGCGACACGACCAATGGTAATCTACCGCATTATGTCCCTTTAATTTTCGCGATTGGAGCTGCTTGTTTTCGGTAGTTCTGGTTTGCAGAGAAAATGTGTCAGCTTGGCTGCTCAGTTATAGATATGCCTACTTTTTGCTATTTCAGTCGAGTCGTTTGAGTTTTAATTAGTCAGGTAAGTGTATTGCGAACTTTTATTTCTCCATTATTTCATTGTAAAGTAGGCGATGGTGTAAAATAATCGGTGGATCACTCAAAGATGAGAACCTAACAGCTGATCTCTAAGCTGGCGTCATTGTCACCTCGGTCTGTAAAGTGACCGTTTGTGTATTTTGATCCGTTTGCCTCAAAAAGGTTTTAAAGGTGGTTTACTTTTTGCTCGTTTATCAGTACTTTAATTATTTACATCGTGTCGTTATTTGTATGTGCACTGCAAGATAAATATTATAGACAGCGTAAAGCGAGGATCTATACTGATCGACGGAATAAAATACC
Organism: Pecten maximus; assembly: GCF_902652985.1. Taxonomy (NCBI): domain Eukaryota; kingdom Metazoa; phylum Mollusca; class Bivalvia; order Pectinida; family Pectinidae; genus Pecten; species Pecten maximus. Next base: position 34,168,772 of record NC_047019.1, read on the forward strand.
TAGATGAGACTAAATGAGAGTTAAGGGGTAAATAAATATCTCATTAATCCATATTTGTAAGGTAGGTGATATGTCCCACTCGATTTTATTGTATTTGCACTAAAATCTTAGCGACACCAAACAATGTCGGGGAATTCCACTTTTTCATAAGTTATGCGCTCCGGCCCTACACCAGACATTGTGTCGGGGCCAGAGGAAATTCGGGCTAAATGTCAAGATACATCTTGATTGATAACATTTTGTTTTCATATAATGGCTGATCAGGACATGGAGAAATATCAATTCAAAGAGTGAAGTTTGACGTGAACCTTTGGCAACAGAACATGTTGTTCAAATTGAAAGACTTTTATGTCAATGACTTCGTTGCCGAGATATATACAGACCGAGTTAAACGAGGCATTCCTCTTTACAAATAGGAAATCACATGGTACACCTGTATTTATTGTCCTAGAAACTGTCGTAACAGATACATCAAGCAAAGGTAAGATGACACGAACAGTTGTAAGATGACACGACCGATTATTAGATTACACCACCTATTGTAAAGTTACACGACCAATTGTAAGTTGACATGACCAAATGTAAGGTGACAGGTCACACGATCAATTGTAAGGTGACAGGTAGCATGACCAAGTGTAAGGTGACACGACCAGTTGTTAGATGACACGACCAGTTGTAAGGTGACACGACCAAGTCGGGTGTCTGATGCAAGTGGTGTACAAAAGGACCTGTTAGGCTGTGTTTTCACATATTATTGTGTTTTAGATGTAAACTCATAGTGTGAAGAGTGAAGATGAACCATTTGCGATACCAGTTGTACATAGTATGCGGCGTATCAATTGAAATAAATGTGTTGGGTTTTTTTTGTCGATTTAAGTGAGGTGACATACTTACCGTACGTACCGTTGTATGTAGACCCCTGACATATCATACTATTTTGTAAACTATATACTTAGTGTATTATATGTGAGAGCTTTTGGATTGATTTCTCTAAATGAGCGGTATATTTACATATGTTACTTCATTTATACCATAACATATTAATGCTTTATTGCCAATATCATTAAAATAGGAAGAACAGACTATAGCATATCAATTTAGTTAACCCACAATCAATTCAGTAATACTTGAGGTATCGTAATGCACTACTGGATAGATTTCGTTTTGTTATTCATTTTTTAATACAAAACATGATAGGCCAAGCCATACCGGACACACAGTATATTGCAGCAATGAATCAGTATCCCCTAGATCTATAGAATTCGTGCACGTGGACAACTCACTGCTCACTCCACATATGCTATTACAGGGGGTGCCGCACGCCACTATCATACATGTTTTTTAATCTATTAAATCAACATAACAATATTGTATACAACTACTCGCGTAAATGGAGGCTTAACTACAACTCCACCAAAAGTGCAGCTGTGCTTTTTCGTCCTGAAAGAAGGATCGACGTTAGAAAATGCAAAGTATCGCTCGGCCAGGAACAACTTCCAATTGAAAATTCAAAAATATACGCGGGAATCATCTTTTATGAAAACCTCAAAAGCGATCTTGCTATACGAGAATCCATTAATAAAAATAGAAAGAAACTGAATAGCTTCATTTCAACTGGGAGTCCTCAAAAACGGAATGAGTCGCGTCACAAGTGTGTCGATATTGAAAAGGATAATTTCACTATCTCTCTTATTCGGATGTGAATTGTGGAGCAATTTTTCTAACTATTCGTTAAATAACATCGAAATATTCCAGCGTAAAGCCGCACGTAGAACACAAGGTTTCTTCACTCTTTCTCCGAACGCAGTAACCATCGCTTCATTAGGCCTTCGTGAGATTAACACGGAAATTCAACAGTCCAAGCTTTTCCTTTGGCATAAGCTATGTACAGGAGATGATGTTTTTCTATGGAAACAAATTGTTGACACAAGATTGACAACATATTCGACCAACAAGAAGCGTTCATTAGGATTTATACTGGACGTACATAAGATAATGGAAAAGAATAATATAGAGGCATTCTTCAGATTATGCAACACAGATGATGACATTCCATCTAAAGGTCCATAGAAACAGTTCATCAAAAGAGTGTTACAGACGTATGAAGAAAAGAAATGAAGAGAATCATTGGCAGGAAAGAATGGTTTGCGTATTTTCAGCAGTGTTCATTTCAAACTAGATATGCATCCCTTTTGGAATACAGCTCTCATTTGTCTCGGAAGTCTATAGTCTATCGCGTCGTCTGTAAGCTATGTGGTAAAATGGTAACTGATATACTGGTCCATTTCCTCATTGAATGCCACATTCTCTTCGCTGAAAGAGACTTGATTCTAGAGTCAATTGTCAATTTCCTCCCTGTCACCGACTACGTGAAATTCACGGAATTGAGTGAAATAGAACAAACACAATATATTCTTGACAAACGGTCAGATGAGGTGACTCATGCATTGCAAAATTGATACCTAAAATGTATTTGAAAATTGACGCAATATTATAAAGTGATAATTAAACATGAACTAGATCAACAACGAACTGTTAATATCGATATCAATAATATATCACCTATGTAATTCATTTCACTGCACCATATATATTTGTTTGTAATCTCATTGAAATGAGGAAATACAGATTATCTATCTATCTACCTTAAACGGTACCAAGGATACCCGTTCAACATTGAAGCTATTGGAAATGTTAGAGATCAACTAGATAAAATAACCCACAGCGAAATCAGGGAGGACGATGTACTTCTTTCTGTCTTTCCCAAGTCTGGTAAATAATTGCTTTGAACCATTATGAGGACTGTTCAATGTTTCCAAAAAAAACTAGATTGCAGTATTGTTAGATTGATGTGCACGGACGTACATGACATGAAAACGTAGGTGAACTAGTAAACATAAGACTGATATTTTGAAATTTAAGTTTGATTCATTAGAGAAATGTACAAAATATAAACGTGGATATAGAATTATAAAATTGACACACAAATCGTGTGACTACCTGCTCTATTGGGGTTTTATTTGTTCGTTCGTTTATATATTTTTCATCAACTGCAGGGATTTTTATTGATGGCAATTAAGATAGGTTATGATTTGACCTTAGTTATTGGTATTCCCGAGACACCTGTGCTAATACGACACTAGTTCTTGCTTTCCACAAGACATACGTCCTAGTATGATCCTAGCTAATACGACATTAGCCGATTGCGTCCTTGAGCCACCCGTCCTGATTTGACCCTGGCTGAAGGTATTTCCGATACATCCGAGCTAATTTGACGCTAGCGATGGATGTCCATCCTATATGACCCTTGTTTTTGCTGTCCCCGAGACACACATCTTGATATTACCCTAGCTGTTGGTGTCTCCTAATATGACCCTGTCAGGACCTTAAACCACAAATGCTGTTGATTATTATCTTGTAAGTGTGTAAATATATCTTGCAATTACATTTCAAGAAAATATATTGGCGTCATAAAAGCGACGTCAATAAAAATGGTAATTTTTGGTATCACCCAGGTACACACTGGCTCTACAACACATTGATGATGTTGCGATCAGGATCCTTGAAATATCACAGAACACCTACAATGATGGAATTTCAAGACTTTAATGTAATTGAGGAAATGCAATCACCGAGAACATTTGGCTCCCACTTGCGTTCACGGTTGCTCCCTGAACAGATAAAGCTAGGAAAAGGGAAAGTAATCACCATCACTCGTCATCCTAAAGATACTGTGGTATCCATGTACCATATGATGCGGAACATGGGCGATGTCGGCTACCAAGGAACCTTTGAGGGCTTTTTGAAGATATCATGTCTGAAGAATGTAAGAATTATATTACTTGCACATTCATTGATAATTGGACTTAAATGGAAACAAATATAAAGTGTGCCCCAAAATCATAAGACACACATGGCTGTGTCGTGATCATGTTAAATCAATCAGACAATTTTCTTAAACAGGTTTCATGGGAAATGGTTCATGGTTTTCCTGGATAAAAGACATGGAGGATTGGAAAAGTCCTAACAGTCTTAGTCTTTCTTACGAAGACTTCAAACAGGTGAGTTAAGTGTCTTATCAATATAGATATCCCAATGGCAGACGGGACTTATAATTTAACTTTTTATTCCGTATAATTAGCCACGAACTATGGTGACTTATTAGAGCAATGATTGCAATTTAGATTTTTGGGCCGAAAAAAACGAAGGCGTTGTTGAACGGCGCTTTTTGGGGGGGGGGGGGGGGGGGGGTTGGGGGTGGGGGTTGTGAGGGGGAGGGGCGAGTCGAAAAGCAAAAAACAGGTGTCGTTTTATTCTAGGAATTTCATTATCTGTCAGTGGAAATTTTGTAGACACCAAGACTCGACTTTCTATTGGATTCCCAGTATCATCAATTTTCTGTTAAATGTTTTATATGAAACGTACATGGTTATATGTTCATTAACATTTAATGTTGCAGAATGCATTTCAGAGTGTGGTGAAATTGGCGAAGTTTTTAAATGTAGACCATGGTGAAGCGTTCCTACGCTCAGTGACAGAAAGAGTTCAATTCGACAAACTGAAGGAAAGCCACAACCTTGCCACTCCAGCCAGTGATCGATGGAAAATATTTCTGAAGACGGACGGTTACCAATATACAGGAAAGGTAGACATATTTTAAATCATCATCAGTTTCTTAAGCTGTTTAAGATGTTTAATCTTCGTGAATGTGAATAGAGAAGATTGATCTACGATGACCAATTGTTTTTTCAGCTTTACCACTTTAAGTAATAGGTGAACATATTTGTAACTAATTATGTTGTTCATTCCTCAACCAGCAGGTTCGAACAGCTGTTTAATGGAGTTTAATTCATATTTCCGTATAGACATATTGTGTTACAATGTATTTAGATATGTTACTCAATTTGTTTTGTGTAATCCTTTGCGTGTATTTAAGATGAAGAAGAATCGCTAGACAACACATTCTGCTGGTCAATAAATATAATGTCTTCTCTCTTGCAGGCCAAGAAGGAGAATGGAATCCGTAAGAGAGGAGCATGCAGGGAACTTCAAACATATAGTTAAAATGAAATTTGTGCTCAGAAAGAATCTGTATACCGGGAAAGTCTAGCTGCGATCCCTCGTTAAGTTACCCCATCAGGGCCCATGTCAGGGTTGGATTTTGGTTCATATTTAATTGCAATAGATCGGGCTGGAAGCAGTTCGGTGTTCATGCATCATATTCATTGATATTACATTGCCTCATTACTGCAAGAACTAGAACAATAACCACACATCTGTTTTCCTTTAGTATATATCAGCAAGAATACTGTAGGACATAATCCAGATTACCTTAATGTCGACGTGCATTTCTATGTCGCTGAATGTATTTTACATAACAAGAATCATCTATTTATTTCATAATCGATTTCCCTTCCATTCAGTTACAGAAACACTGTTGGTGTCTCTCCTGGACACACGACTTCATACGACCCTGACTATATTTAAACCTTGTTCAGTATCCTAATTTCATAGCTATCGTCCATATCATCTGTTTTACTCGTATACTGATATTTGAATGTGTACAGTCACGATTATACAATGTCATGGTGCTGTGTTATCGGCATTTACCCTTGGCCTATATAATGGAGAAAATGAGTCAGGATATTATCTTATGAAGCACCCTTTAAACGTGCACACTGGAATGTTTCCATTCTATATTTTGCTGACAAAATTAATAAAACAAATTGATAGTAAATGAAAACTCTTTAGATACACTTTTTACATCGAGATAAAATGAGGTTTTCTGTACAGTTGATAATATTTGCGAGAGATTCAATTTCTATGTATGCATGGTAATGAAACATAGCGCGGGAACAAAATGCACAGCGAATATGTCCATATTCACACAAAGGTATAGAAGAGTTTACTTCATAATGTTTAGAAGGGGTCGTTCAATAGATAGAGGTTACACAACGAGTGCTTGTTGAATGTGGACTTTATTTCACACTCGTAAGCTTTTTTTAAAGTTACAAAAGGCACGAGCTTTAGCGAGTGTCTTTTGTAACATGATGAATACATAGCCGTTATATCTTTTGTAGCTGTACTTATTATTGCTTTCATCCGTTAGACTGATCAAATCCATATGTTTATCTGAAAACAATAAGATCAGTTTTGTGACTAGGTAACGTGCCGTTCCATCTTGTACAGTTATTACATATCAGTCTTTGGAGTCAACCGATACAAGGCCTGGATGTAGTTTGAAGAAACAGGTTTTGCATAAGCGTGCTTCGTTCACTTTTGCAGTGCATACGTGATCAGAGCCGGGCTGGGGTAGATTTTCATCTGATTGTTCAGTGATGTACTATTATAAGTTCGGAAGCAGTTCTGTGCTGTCAGAAGCAGGCAATCACAAACAAAATCAAAACAGACAGAAACTCACCACGTGCATTCATCTAACACAAGGGGTTGGGTTATCGGGATGGATGCAACTTTTTTTATGCCATTAAACATTTCCTTTAAAGTTATCAGCTTGTAGTAACTCCGATAATGATTATACTTCCATAGAAATTAGCAATCAATAATGAAGTAAATTACAATACGTTGTCTTCTCTATCATCACAGTGCATCCCATTAGCCAAATTCAAAAATGATAGAAGAAATATTAATTGGGAGATGTAAATGATGAAAGCTGTCGTACACACTTTTAAAGACGCTTGAACGCGTCTGTATGTATGATTTGGATTATCTACACAATGTAAAGTAGACACTGGATAACCGAATGTAAACACTTATTTAAAAAGGGATTTTTCGTATTTTTAATGTGCAACTGCAAATAGCCGAACATGCGCAGCGACCCGATCATCAAAAGCCATGTATCTCCATATTACTATAGTGCTAGAACTGCAAGGACGACAAATCCAACAACGTTTTTTATTTAAAACCACGCACATGACAAAGTAAATTTTGTATTACCTTTAGTATACGTTGCATTTTACAAACTCGTAGATGATAATGGGTTATATCACGTGAAGTCAATGAAAGTTTCAAATAGTCTAGGTTAGCCTTTTCTCAGTTTCAATTGAATGTTTGAATATGTGTTGTAATTTAACGAAAACAGTAAACACATGTAAAGCTAGCATCTAGCACACAAGCTAAAAGCTGACAAATCAGAATTAAAAGCTACAACCTTCAAGAATTACTGGAGCAATATTAGCTTACAACTGTAAGACCCGTCGAAAATCACAAGAGCATTCCTATCTTAGAACAGTTAGATCCATCAAGAATCAATGGAGCGTTGTTAGCTTCCAACTGTTACACCCGTCGAGAATCAAATGAGAAACGTTAGTTTACAACTGTTAGACCCGTCCAGAGTAACATGCCTTTTTAAAGCGTATCAAAATACGTGTTTGCTTAAATAAAACGAATTTTAACATGCGTTAACGAGATCACTGTTTAATTGAATAGCGAATACAAAACCGACCATCTTTAATCAATGGTTATGTTTAAGAATATTTACTCTCAAGCGCATGGGGATTTAACCAATTGTCTAGCCAATCATGTATGCACAATACGAATTATTCTATATATGATGTACTCACCTGTCATCTATCGTCTGGTAGCCTTCTTATTCGTCCTCTATTTAGGAGAAAATGTAGAACCCAAATATGAGAAGTGACAAAAATCGGGCTCGTTATAGACCTAGTCCGCTCTCATATAACACCGGGTATCATAAGTTGTTATGTAATCCTACTGAGTAGAAGAGATAAAGTTACGTGCCAACCAAGGTGTTGTGAGGTGCCACAGTGATTTAGATTACTAAAAAGCACATGTAATAAATAGAGTGTCATAATACGATGTTTACATTTTCATTTCTCGGTGACCCTATTAATTGTCATTTTTTAAAATTAGACATGCTTATAGTTTTTGCATGCAATATACATATACCATTTAATGCTATTGGTGTTTTAGACATAATGACCAGTTCAAACTGGAGACGTCCGAAAATACATACAGTAGCCGATTATATATGACATTTCCTTCAGCCATAACGGGTTATACGATCACTTGATCGGTAATAAATTTGTCGCTAAAAGTCGCTGTTAATCGAGCGATTGGTCACTCGATCATATTATAATGCTTTTGTATCAACGTCAGTTTTTGTCATATTTTCATGAAAATAAACAAAAGAAAAACATTTGTTTACTTTTGCATCCTTTGATTCTCATTGATTGTTTGTTATTCATTAAAATGTATTAAATGAAAGTCGCATTCACGAATAAACTGTCTTCCTTAAGCAATAAACATGTCACATGACCTGAATGTCTACAGTTTACTCACAAAATATACTCACATAATGTTAACATTTATCCTACCCTAGAACGCCGTCATGTTTGTGTGGGAATTGAAAAGTAGAACAAGGTCGTACGATTAGTTGGACCATGCTGCTATCGGTAGTACCATCACATATCAGTCGTACGACAGGTGGTACGAACAATTGTAAGGTGACATGACCAGTTGTAAGATGACACGCCCGATTATAAGACGACACGACCAGTTGTAAGGTTACATAATCGATTGTAAGGTTACACGACCGATTGTAAGGTGACCCGACCAATTGTAAGGTACCACGCGGCCAATTGTAAGGTTACATGATCGACTGTAAGGTGACACGACCAGTTGTACGGTTACACGACCTATTGTATGTTGGCACGGCCAATTGTAAGCAAGGTGACACGTCCAATCGTTAGGCGACACGACTAATTGTAAGCAAGGTAACACGACCAATTGCAAGGTGACACGACCAATTGTAAGATTTCACGATCGATTGTAAGGTAACACGACCAATTATATGTTGACACGACCAGTTGTAAGTAAGGTGATACGACCAATTGTAAGGTTACACGACCGACTGTAAGGTGACACAACCGTTTGTAGGTTACGAGATCGATTGTAAGGTTAAACGACCGACTGTAAGGTTACACGACCGGCTGTCAGGTTACACGACCGACTGTAAGGTTACACGATCGATTGTAAGGTTTCACGACCGACTGTCAAGTTACGCGATCGATTGTAAGGTGACACGACCAATTGTAAGGTGACCAACTGATTGTAAGGTGACACGACCATTTATATGTTGACACGACCAGTTGTAAGCAAGGTGACACGACCAAATGGAAGGCGACATGACCAATGGCAATCTACCGCATTACGTCCTTTTAAGTTTTGCAATTGACGCTGCTTGTTTTCGGTAGTTTCGGTTTGCAGAGAAAATTTGAAGGCTTGGCTGCTCAACTGTAGATATGCCTAATTTTTGCTTTTTCAGTCGAGTCGTTTAAATTTCAATTGGTCAGGTAAGTATTGCGAACTTTTATTTCTCCGTTAATTCCTTGTAAAGTCAGCGATGGTGTAAAATAAACGAAGGATCACTCAAAAATGAAAACCTAACAGCCGATCTCCAAGTCGGCGTCATTTTCACCTCGGTCTGTAAAGTGATCGTTTGTGTATTTTGATTCGTTTGCCACAAGAAAAAGTTTAAAAGCGGTTTACTTATTTACTCTTTTATCTGTACTGCAATTATTTACATCGTGTCGTTATTTGTGTGTGCACTGCAAGATAATTATTATAGGCAGCGTAAAGCGAGGGTCTATACGGACGGAATAAAATACCTAGATGAGACTTAATAGGAGTTTAGGGGTAAATACATATCTCATTAATCCATATTTGTAAGGTATGGGATATATCCCACCCAATTTTATTGTATTTGCAAGAAAATCTGTAAGGTTACACAACCGATTATAAGGTTACACGATCGATTGTAAGGTGACAAGACGAATTGTAAGTTGACATGACCAAATGTAAGGTGACAGGTCAAATGATCAACTGTAAGGTGACAGGTGACATGACCAATTGTAAGGTGACACGACCAGTTGTTAGGTGACACGACCAGTTGTAAGGTGACACGACCAAGTCGGGTGTCTGTTGCAAAAGGTGCAAGGAAAGGACCTGTTAGGCTGTGTTTTCACAAATTATTGTATTTTAGATTTAAATTCATAGTGAGTGACACGCTAGAATGAAGATGAACCTTTTGCGTTACCAGTCGTACATAGTATGCACCGTGGCAATTGAAAGAAATGTGGTTTTTTTTGTCGATTTAAGTGAGGTAATATACTTACCGGTGTATGCAGACCCCTGACATATCATACTATTTTATAATTAGTGTATTATATGTGAGAGCTTTTGGATTGATTTTGTTCAGCAGATTTAAACATCAAGGAGAAATCTCTGAAAGAGCGGTATATTTATGTGTTACTTCATTTATACCGTAACAGATTACTGCTTTATTGACAAGATGATTATAATAGGAAGAATAGACTATAGAATATTAATTCAGTTTACACACAATCAATTCAGTAATACTTGGGGTATCGTACTGTACTTCTGGATAGATTTCGTTTTGTTATTCATTTTTTAATACAAAATATGATAGGACAAGCCATACCGGACACACAGTATATTGCAGCAATGAATCAGTATCCCCTGGAACTATCGAATTCGTGCACGTGGACAACTCACTGCTCACTCCACATATGATATTACAGGGGGTACCGCACACCACTATCATACATGTTTTTTAATCTATTTAATCAATAACAATATTGTATACAACTACTCGCGTAAATGGAGGCTTAATTACAACTCCACCAAAAGTGCAGCTGTGCTTTTTCGTCCTGAAAGAAGGATCGACGTTAAAAAATGCAAAGTATCGCTCGGCCAGGAACAACTTCAAATTGAAAATTCAAAAATATAAGCGGGAATCATCTTTAATGAAAACCTCAAAAGCGATCTTGCTATACGAGAATCCATTAATAAAAATAGAAAGAAACTGAATAGCTTCATTTCAACTGGGAGTCCTCAAAAACGGAATGAGTCGCGTCACAAGTGTGTCGATATTGAAAAGGATAATTTCACTATCTCTCTTAGTCGGTTGTGAATTGTGGAGCAAACGGTCAGATGAGGTGACTCATGCATTGCAAAATTGATACCTAAAATGTATTTGAAAATTGACGCAATATTATAAAGTGATAATTAAACATGAACTAGATCAACAACGAACTGTTAATATCGATATCAATAATATATCACCTATGTAATTCATTTCACTGCACCTTATATATTTGTTTTTAATCTCATTGAAATGAGGAAATAAAGATTATCTATATATCTACCTTAAACGGTACCAAGGATACCCGTTCAACATTGAAGCTATTGGAAATGTTAGAGATCAACTAGATAAAATAACCCACAGCGAAATCAGGGAGGAGGATGTACTTCTTTCTGTCTTTCCCAAGTCTGGTAAATAATTGCTTTGAACCATTATGAGGACTGTTCAATGTTTCCAAAAATAACTAGATTGCAGTATTGTTAGATTGATGTGCACAGACGTACATGACAAGAAAACGTAGGTGAACATAGTAAACGTAAGACTGATATTTTGAAATTTAAGTTTGATTCATTAGAGAAATGTACAAAATATAAACGTGGATATAGAATTATAAAATTGACACACAAATCGTGTGACTACCTGCTCTATTAGGGTTTTATTTGTTCGTTCGTTTATAGATTTTTCATAAACTGCAGGGATTTTTATTGATAGCAATTAAGATAGGTTATGATTTGACCTAAGTTATTGGTATTCCCGAGACACCTGTGCTAATACGACACTAGTTGTTGCTTTCCACAACGACATTAGCCGATTGCGTCCTTGAGCCACCCCTCCTGATTTGACCCTGGCTGAAGGTATTTCCGATACATCCGAGCTAATTTGACGCTAGCGATGGATGTCCATCCTATATGACCCTTGTTTTTGCTGTCCCCGAGACACACATCTTGATATTACCCTAGCTGTTGGTGTATCCTAATATGACCCTAGCGTAGGATGTCCGTCCTATATGACCCTTGTTGTTGGTATCCCGAGACACACATCTTGATATTAACCTAGCTGTTGATGTCTCCTAATATGACCCTGTCAGGACCTTAAACCACACATGCTGTTGATTATTATCTTGTAAGTGTGTAAATATATCTTGCAATTACATTTCAAGAAAATATATTGGCGTCATAATAGCGACGTCAATAAAAATGGTAATTTTTGGTATCACCCAGGTACACACTGGCTCTACAACACAGTGATGATGTTACGATCAGGATCCTTAAAATATCACGGAACACCTACAATGATGGAATTTCAAGACTTTAATGTAATTGAGGAAATGCAATCACCGAGAACATTTGGCTCCCACTTGCGTTCACGGTTGCTCCCTGAACAGATAAAGCTAGGAAAAGGGAAAGTAATCACCATCACCCGTCATCCTAAAGATACTGTGGTATCCATGTACCATATGATGCGGAACATGGGCGATGTCGGCTACCAAGGAACCTTTGAGGGCTTTTTGAAGATATTCATGTCTGAAGAATGTAAGAATTATATTACTTGCACATTTATCGATAATTGGACTTAAATGGAAACAAATATAAAGTGTGCCCCAAAATCATAAGACACACATGGCGGTGTCTTGATTGTGTTAAACCAATCAGACAATTTTCTTAAATAGGTTTCATGGGAAATGGTTCATGGTTTTCCTGGATAAAAGACATTGAGGATTGGAAAAGTCCCAACAGTCTTAGTCTTTCTTTCAAACAGGTGAGTTAAGTGTCTTATCAATATAAATATCCCAATGGCAGACGGGACTTATAATTTAACTTTTTATTCCGTATAATTAGCCATGAACTATGGTGACTTATTAGAGCAATGATTGCAATTTAGATTTTTGGGCCGAAAAAAACGAAGGCGTTGTTGAACGGCGCTTTTTGGGGGGGTTGGGGTTGGGGGTGGGGGGTTGTGAGGGGGAGGGGCGAGTCGAAAAGCAAACAACATGTGTCGTTTTATTCTAGGAATTTCATTATCTGTCAGTGGAAATTTTGTAGACACCAAGACTCTACTTTCTACTGGATTCCCAGTATCATCAATTTTCTGTTAAATGTTGTTTTATATGAAACGTACATGGTTATATGTTCATTTACATTTTATGTTACAGAATACATTTCAGAATGTGGTGAAATTGGCGAAGTTTTTAGATGTAGACCATGATGAAGCGTTCCTACCCTCAGTGACAGAAAGAGTTCAATTCGACAAACTGAAGGAAAGCCACAACCTTGCCACTCCAGCCAGTGATCGATGGAAAAATATTTCTGAAGACGGATGGTTACCAATATACAGGAAAGGTAGACATATATTTTAAATCATCATCAGTTTCTTAAGCTGTTTAAGGTGTTTAATCTTCGTGAATGTGAATAGAGAAGATTGATCTACGATGACCAATTGTTTTTTCAGCTTTACCACTTTAAGTTATAAGTGAACATATTTGTAACTAATTACGTTGTTCTTCCCTCAACCAGCAGGATCGAACAGCTGTTTAATGCAGTTTAATTCATATTTCCGTATAGACATATTGTGTTACAAGGTTTTTAGATATGTAACTCAATTTGTTTTGTGTAATCCTCTGCGTGTATTTAAGATGAAGAAGAATCGCTAGACAACACTTTCTGCTTATCAATAAATATAATGTCTTCTCTCTTGCAGGCCAAGAAGGAGAATGGAATCTGTAAGAGAGGAGCATGCAGGGAACTTCAAACATATAGTTGAAATGAGATTTGTGCTCAGAAAGAATCTGTATACCGAGAAAGTCTAGCTGCGATCCCTTGTTAAGTTACCTCATCAGGGCCCATGTCAGGGTTGGATTTTGGTTCATATTTAATTACAATAGATCGGGCTGGAAGCAGTTCGGTGTTCATGCATCATATGCATTAATATTGCATTGCCTCATTACTGCAAGAAGTAGAATAATAACCACACATATGTTTTCCTTTAGTATATATCAGCAAGAATACTGTAGGACATAATCAAGATTACCTTAATGTCGACGTGCATTTCTATGTCGCTGAATGAGTTTTACATCACAAGAATCATCTATTTATTTGATAATCGATTTCCCTTCCATTTAGTACAGAAATACTGTTGGTCTCTCTCCTGGACACCCGACTTCATACGACCCTGACTATATCTAAACCTTATTCAGTTTCCTAATTCTATAGCTATCTTCCATATCATCTGTTTTACTCGTATACTGATATTTGAATGTGTACAGTCACGATTATACAATTGCAGGGTGCTGTATTATCGGCATTTACCCTTGGCCTATATAATGGAGAAAATGAGTCAGTATGTTATCTTTTTAAGCACCCTTTAAACGTGTACACTGGAATGTTTCCATTCTATATTTTGCTGACAAAATCAATAAAACAAATTGATAGCAAATGAAAACTCTTTAGATACACATTTTACATCGAGATAAAATTATATTTTCTGTACAGTTGATAATATTTGCGAGAGATTCAATTTCTATATATTCACGGTAATGAAATATAGCGCAGAAAAAAATACCCAGCGAATATGTCCATATTCACACAAAGGTATAGAAGAGTTTACTGCATAATGTTTAGAAGGGGTCGTTCAATAGATAGAGGTTACACAACGAGTGCTTGTTGAATGTGGACTTTATTTCACACTTGTAAGTTATTTTGTTTTAAGTTACAACAGACACGAGCTTTAGCGAGTGTCTTTTGTAATTTAAAAAAAAAAAAACTTACGAGTGTGAAATAAATTTCATATCCAAAAATCACGAGTCGTGTGACCTGTTTCTACCACAACAATGCATGCTTTATCTAAAGATAAAAGTCGTTAATCAATATCAACGCTTAGGATCGGGTGTATAATCCTTTGACAAAAGTTTACATCGGAACCTACTTGTGGCTTTAAACATTATCATACTACTAGTAGATACTTGACAGGATTCTATCTAATATTGATTACTTACTTGACATAACATATTGTTAAGTGTATGCATGGTATTGAATTTCACGTGTAATAAGATTAATGTGAGAACCTCCTGTATTTGAGATTGTGTGTATTCGTTCTCCCTAATGAGGAACACGGTAGTAAACAAACTAAACCAACTGCGCTAATGGCATGTAATGTTATACTGACTTCCTATGTACCTTGTTAGTTTTATCAATCTACGCTAAAAAAAAAATGCTTCGTTTTTCGCCATTATGTTGTCAGTCAGTGCTACGGTCACGGTTTTCTAACAGACAATCCATTATATGGACCGTGGGTTTAATATTTGTGCTATGTTCTTTGGTTGGTCGGTAATACATGCTTCAAGTCCAATATTATGTTACTCTTGTTTATTCAGAAAAAAATCGCTCAGTATTAAACATATTTGACACCTGTGGTCTTTAAAATTCGTAAAGGTGTCCTGATACTCTAGGGGTTACGTTCACTTTTACTCTTTGCACTCCATGGAACCTCTGTATCCCTGTCGTGGTTAAAGTCTAATATAAAATATTAGACAGATTTACACTGCAGATATGGGGCCTGCCTGTCCTCCCAACACAGTCAATTTAACACACGTACAGCGCTACACTTGAAGCTTTATGAGATGTATGCTCATCTTTGCTGACCAGTACAGGTCATGTCAAGGCTAAATACAATGTATAAAAGGACATATCATGTCTGCCTGGCAACTGCACACATGTGCAAATCTATACTTTAAGCACCTGCTGGTTTTTATGTTTTCTGTATCTCAGCTAAACAAACCTAATCAAAGCAACTTCCCCAGTCTGAATGTAATGGGCACATATAAGACTTTGATTGCAGATATTATCTTGGGAGAATAATTACCCTTATCACCCAGTCTTGACCGGTCTGGCACTAACTATGACCTCCCTTACCTGACAGTTATCTATGAAGGGAGGTTTCCCTCCTGCACCTTATTTGAATATTCTTATTAAATAGCCCCTTACAAACAAGGTAAGGATATCAAGACACTCAATCAGAAGGCCACGCTCGATCACATGGCTATTGTCAATTTCTCCTTAGAAATTCTAGCCAAATGCCATTGTTTTTCTAACTGCCGGAACAAACAGTCATATTCCAAAACTCTCCGTGTTTTGTTGCCATCTCATCAGAGACTGCTACATCTTCATCCATTTACCGAAATTGTCACAACAGACACATCCTCAGCAAGACGTTTTTCGAAGACTCGCCATTCATAGATATGACAGGACGTGAAAAAGGTCAGCCTCGTGGTCGCAAACGAAGAGCACGACAGGTAGTAATGTCAGCAAT
The DNA here is from genome assembly GCF_902652985.1 of Pecten maximus. Taxonomy (NCBI): domain Eukaryota; kingdom Metazoa; phylum Mollusca; class Bivalvia; order Pectinida; family Pectinidae; genus Pecten; species Pecten maximus. Next base: position 34,185,000 of record NC_047019.1, read on the forward strand.
TGGGACTCAAATAAGCCCGAAAACTGGACTAATTGCACTATTGGTGTTAATATCCCTCTGTACTAGATATTCACGCTTCTCTTCAAACAGACAGAAAACAGAAAGAGGTGCTTATTTATTGCTGTGGATGAAGCTGAAATCCCCCATGTGGCCCTTTTGGGGCAAAACCAAATCCTTCCGAGGGGGATCAACCAATTGCGGATTTTAAACTCTCCTTCCCACTAGCCAGGGAGCATTCTTTCTATATTAGATTAAAATCAGACAGATGGTTTCCTGGAAGAATATTATTAAAGCTAAAAATCAACTATTTTACCCCTTTGATCCCCCACCAAGAGGCCCACAAGAACCTTGTGGGATCAGTAACTTATAGATTATGACCTCCATGACGTCGTGATCATTGTTGTCAATATATTTTGGGGTTTGTTAATGGAAGGTTTTGGTAATTTTCTCAAAGTATTTGATTTCAATGTAGACCATTCAGAAAGTATGTGACCTTGAACTACTTAATCATTTATTTACTTTTTTTTCAAACTGAAGTATTAAACTCTGCTAGTTATTCAACAGAAACTACAAAAATTATATTCTAACTACAATATTTAATTTGTAAGAACTTCAACAAAAATTGTTCATTTTACATCCGGATGTAGATGTCAGATTAAAGACAACACCGCAGGGTTCATTGTTGAATTCTCACATTTATTGAAGATGATTTCAATAAATACATAAATCATTCTGAAACATACAAAGATACAAAATATATAATCTCTACTCACACATCACATACACGGAACTCACACCCACTAGACAAATTACATTAAATACAAGCGAAATGATATAATTTCACTTTACTTAATATTTATATATATATATGGATTTATCTTAAATCAGAACATCAAATATATGTCATATATTCAGTAAAAATAACAATACACTTACAACACGTATCGTGTATCAATGCTGATTTGCGCAAAAGCACACACTCCTAGTACGTCACAGTCTAGACTCGCCTTTATATAAACTACAATAAAAGACCATACCGAATGTCATACATGATAACTCATACATATAAATATATATATCACATCAAATACGTGATGATTGCTTTACTGATAAGAATATTATATGATTTTATTCCAACATAACAATCATGTCAGAATAGTATACACGTATACTCGTATATGATAAAACACATTATTCAATGGATCATTAAAACACTAATTCATCATTCGATAACTCATGATTGTCAACCACACGGAGAAAAACCAAATGAATTAAAATAAAACTAAATTACCCATGATGAACATATATAGCGGGCAAACCAAGACAAACCAGTAAACCACCGTCTACCACGGCAAATTCAAAACTGCCCAAACACAAAGAAACATTCACTAAAACATACGAAAACAACATCCAACCAATCAAGCACCTTCGTCAAAGTCCGTCAGAACTGTCACATGTCCAGTCTGTGGGTGACCACTATTTACGCACACACACATATACATGTACATTACGAATACAAAGAAACGCGCACGCCGATATAATACTCGCGCGCAGGTAAACGCGTTTTTCTAATCTAACGGAGTAATTCAATAAATGACAATCATTATAATAGCACATAATGATTAAAATAATGATATTTATGAACAAACTATTCATTACCAATACATACAGGTATCATTGAATATATATATGACCATATTACATCTCATTTTGACCTGACCATAAAATGACACGATTAAACACATGACAGGACCATACAGATAAAAATCGTCTGATTTTAATGCCGACACATTTCAATGTTTGCTTAACAGGACATAACTATACCCGTACGTTTGTCTATAAAACTAATAAACATCCACAAAGGGACACGAAAGGTTGTGTATCTCAGGTCAGAGTCATTTTTGCAACACTATTGACGTTCATTGGATTTGTATGAAAAATTTAAACTGAATAATGAGTAACTCATGCTATTATTGTTAAACAAAAGAACACTACATCTGTATCACTAGACGTTATGATTAAAGTCGTTAATAACAACGGTTGTGTTCGGTTGTCTAATATTTTGACAAAGTGTATGGCCGTACATGTTATTGTGGCGGAATCGGTTTTTAGTAAGTTATTAAATTAGGAATTTTACCCCTAAATTTGGTCGTGTCATTGTATTAGCCATGTAGGGGAAATAGTTTGTTACCTTTTGGTTCCATTTTTGTTGTGCCGGGTGTTATTATGGCCATATAATCCCGGTATTGTGTTGCAGTGCGCTTGTCGCCTGTTTGTTATGCCTACTTCGCCGCCATGCTGGCGGAAGTGGTCTTATTTGTAAGGCCGTTTGTGATTGGTCGTCTGGTTACCCGGGGACCAATCGTTTGACTTGTAGGATTTGTTTATGGTATCACTAGGTTAGAGACTATTCTCGTAGTATATAAAGCTTTGTCGCCCCGGGGTCAGTTCTCTCTATACTTCTAGACCGCTTCTGTAGTTATACAGGTGAGGACAGCCTCCCTAATTTACCGTCCCTTCAGCGGGATGTAGTTAAGTATTTGATAGTTAGTTATGTAGTAGGTATACCGTTCCGTCAGCGGAATGTTGGGCTCTTTCTCTATTGGTTAGCTTACTTCCGGGTTGGGTGTGGTTTGTCATTATGCTCTCGTAGCTACCTTTCGTTCCGACAGCGGGATGCGGCAGCTTTGTTTATCTATACCTTAGTGTTAGTCTGTCAGTTACAGCATGTTCCAATATCTAATTAGGACTACCTATCGTTCCCTCAGCGGAATGTGGTAGCTTCACTTGTAAAAACGATTGTAGTCTGTTGACAGTTTCAGTATGCTATAGTTTCATTTATATGTAGGGTTGTTGTTGTAGTTTGGGAAGGTTGGGTGGTTTTTATACATACACGTCTGCCCTTGCTGAGACAATGCAAGGTAGACAACTTTATACAGGGGGTGGACTTTATGTTAGCATATCCGTAGCTATATTTGTTAGTAATGTTTATCCATGGCACACCAGTTATTGCCATAAGATAGAATTATCATTCCTAAGTATAATGTAAACAGCAGTGTGTAGTTTTAGTTGTTTAAATTCTGTTGTTCATTTACATTTGTATATATTTCTGGTGATAATGGGCACATGCCCTATTGGATATGGATTAGGCCCTTACAGCTAGCTACTTCATTGTACATATTTCATATATCATCTTTATCTTAATAAACTTGTTAAATTTACTATACTCTTGTAGTCATCATTTCACGTCTATGCCATTGGCAAATTGAACCTGGGTGTGGTAGCGGCAGTACATGACTGGGTGTCACCAGTTGAAACCATTTGACATTCCAATCAGAACACAACGCGAGTCGAGGTGACACAACAACAAATATACTTTCAAACGGTACCGAGGATACCCGTTCAACATAGAAATTATCGGAAATGTTAGAGATCACCTGGATAAAATAGCTCACCGCGACATCAATGAGGACGATGTACTTGTATGTGTATTCCCCAAGTCCGGTAAATGTTTCTTTTAACAATATCATTGATATATTTTGACATATGTTTTGAATTCACAAATCAATTTACCTATATTTGATAAATCATGTCAGAAGATTGAGCAAAAAAACTCCGCCTTTGAAACGTCTTTTTGATAAAGGTGGGATGTGGCGTAGAAGTTTATGCTGAAGGTATTCCTTGGAGGGCTAATAAGTGTCGTAGATCGTGAGTTCGATGCCTGGTCAGGACACAAGCCAGAAAACTGTCTGTATTCGTCATTTATGTTACTATGTCATATCAGCTATGTATGTGTAACGTCACTGTTTAACTTCTTTGTCTCCATTCCTCTTGCGCAATGGTCGTAAATGTTTCCTTTTATCCCTGCTGCGGAGATATCCTTAACATTTTATGTTCTTCTTGTTGTCCAGCTGTCCTAGATATTTCCTTTTCTTTGTGTTCTCTAATTTGTTTGGAATACTATCTTTTTCACATCACATCGATATCACGTCATTATAATGAGACGCGGAACACGACGTGTTCCTATTTTAAATTCAAAATGATGATATAAAAACAAAGCTATAAACTCTAGGTACACATTGGCTCTACAATACCGTGATGATGTTACGATCAGGATCCTTGACATATCATGGAACACCAAAAATGATGGAATTTCAAGATTTCAACTACATTGAGGAAATGCAGTCGCCGAGAACATTCGGTTCCCATCTGCGTTTCCGGTTCCTCCCCGAACAGATGAAACTCGGTAAAGGGAAAATTGTCACCATCATCCGTAATCCTAAGGACATCGTGGTATCTTTTTACCATATGCTGCAAAAGATGGAAGATATAGGCTACCAGGGAACATTTGAGGGATTTTAAAGATATTTGTCAGCGAAGAAAGTAAGATAGAAAATTATTCTGTAACATTTTTCCAGGGAAAATTCAGAGATGATATATTTGAGAAACTAGAAAAGTCAGTTGATAATAAATGCAATCGCCTCTAAAAAGAACTTAGTCTTATGATGCTATGGTGTAAACATCAACAAAATTTTGATGAGATGGTACGTGGTATGTGAATACCATAGTAACAACTTTAAAAAAAGCCTTAGAAATTGCAAAATATCATATTTGACCCAAAATTACACAATTTGACAGAACCAATCTTGTTTTGACATATGTTGTACATTGAATTTTTCGCAGTCTTGCCTTCACTACGATGTACCATTTTTCGCTGTAGGCAAAACTAAATTTTCAGTATAAACACACTTTCGGAAAATCTGGAAATTTAATATCCGGAACCAATTTATTTATTTTATTTTTAACAAATGTGAAGACTGTATATACTACTTCATAATAAATATACCAAATAAAGTGTACATTTATCTTCTTTTCATTTCTTACGTATATTATAATACAAACAAGAGTTATTTGCTCAAAAAAAAAAATCACCAATCACTCTCTTTCTGTGGTCTGCTACCCCGACCCCGATACCCCGACCTCGGGGTCGGGGTGACAAAATAAGCTATCGTGGTTGACCGTGTTGAGGTGCGTTATCGAGTTTTTTTCTCGTTGATATCTGTTCAGACGTTCCATCATCGTATGATACGTATGATTAGGATAGCGGGGCAAGGTCGTTTAAAGGAATAACAATTTAGCCTTCATCCCAGTATGGCTTAATATCGTTACCAATGACATTTGACCATTGAGAAGAAATCGTTATAATATTACCCCTTATATCCTGAATATAGTCAAACGTCGTTGATATTAACATAATCGGCAGTCCTTAATAAAAGAATGTTACAATCACACTTTCATCACCTTTGACATTTTGGTTATTGAAAAAAACGTTGTTAAAGTATCTAAACACATATGTACGGAAGCGTATTAGGGCCACTATAAAAAAAATTAAATCGTACGTACGATTTACTAATTCGTACGTACGGATTACTAATTCGAATTAGTCAATCGTACGTACGCATTAGTAATCCGTACGTACGAATTAAAAAATCGTACGTACGAATTAGTAAATCGTACGTACAAATTAATAAATCGTACGTACGAATTAGTAAATCGTACGTACAAATTAAAAAAAATTTATAATACGCTTCCGTACATATGACCTCATCTGACCTTGTTATAAGAATAGGATCATTAATTTAAATAAACTTGCTAACCATTCAAATTCAAGAATGGTACAGCCCTTCGAGCAGGTGCGTAATACCAATGTAAAACAACGAATGGCTTGATAAAAGCGATAAACTGAACAATTGAGGTCCTCCTGAATTATCCATCTTCGAAAGTAAACAAATGACAATGCAAATGTTGCTGTCAAAGGCAACGGTCACACGATCAAAAGTCTGGCGTCATTGTTTTCTAAAAACAGTAAATTATCATTCCTTTCTGATTCATTACATGCGCACTAAAATCCCGCTATGATCTCTTGCATTGTTTTGTCTTTTAACAATAAAACTCTATGTTTACTTGTTTCTGTAGATTATATATTTTGTTTTATTTCAAAATGATTAGACTTCGCCGGAAATGGATCGTGGTTTTCCTGGATAAAAGACATGGAGGAATGGAAACATCCGAACTTATTATGTCTTTCTTACCACGACTTCAAACAGGTGAATATATGTAAAATATTTACAATGATGATATTTCTATACTTATTAAACTCGCTCTGTTTCTATATACATCCAAATCGAATTAAATATAGTTTTCCAATAAACATACATAGAAACGCTTTTGTGCCAAATCAGTTTTTCACTGATGAATAAAGTATCAAATGATAGGGAAAATAAAGGAAAATTTCACAGGTTTTGTCTTTTATATATGCTTGGTACCTGTGTAAATGAATACTGCGACATGGTGTTATTTGTGTATAGCAAAAGGCCAAACGTTTGAATTGTATTAAAAACAACAAGTGATTTGAACAACACAGGTGCATATATTTTCAGCCATATCTGTCATTGTAACTCTATTTTATTTAATTTGTTGAAGAAAATGTTATCTGGAAACAATTGTGTGGTCAGACGTCAACTAGCTGCTGAACTGTTTTAATATATCACTAGCATACCAAAATAAGACAACCGTGCTGCGTTCACATGATCGACACAGTGATTACGAGAATGGGCTTTTACAGGGGATTGAAAACTGTTTTGGGATTGTAACAGGAAGGAGAAAATGTCTAACAAATATGACTGAATTATCTAACTCCCTTACAAGATTGATTCATATATTTCAGAATACATATGAGAATGTGGTTAAGTTAGCCAAGTTTCTGGAAGTTGATCATGATGAGGGGTTCTTACGATCAGTCTCACAAAGTGTTCAATTTGACAACTTAAAAGAAAGTCACAACTTGACGACTCCGCTAGGTGGCCGATGGAAACATATTTCGAAGGATGGACGGCTACCGATATACAGGAAAGGTAAACATTGTCTTCACATTTTCCATAAGTAGTCATGCTTTTAAAAAAACTGCCCTCATATACAACATAGGTAAAACTATGTTATAAAATATTTCTATTCATCATTGTCGGCGATCAGAAATCGAGGTCGCTGTTCCTATTTCAAAATAGCTTGTTTCTGCATAGATAGATATGGTTTTCAAAAGCGAAATAAAGATTGGTCATAGTTTCCTTGTATACGATATCTTCCTTTACTAAGTGGACTTCAACATGTACGAGTCAATCAGGTGTTACATAGTTAGGAGCTAAGATGTCCTCATTATTCTATCTAAATAAATGTTTTGAATGCTGCAGTTGAAATGCGAAAATTCTAATCAGTGGATTAGTATGATTGCGATACTTTCTGTATTATATTTTCGATTCATAATACGAGTTTGAATATTTGATGGTAGTCCGCATTCACTACTTTTTTTTCATTTTCAGGAGAAGTTGGAGAGTGGAAAAACATCTTTACTGTTGCCCAAAGCGAACAGTTTGATAAAACATTTAAGGAAAATGTAGAAAACCTTGGTCTCAAAATCAAGATTAATTTTGAGTAAAGTGCATCCTTTATAAAATGTCACAATATTTCGTCTGTTTTACTGGTAATTCGTGAAAGTTACCTCATGTATCTTACCTGGCGATGGAAAAAACAAGTATATAATTTTGACTAGTTTTAAATGAGGACAATGATTTTTTTCATTTTAAACGAGGAACATTGGGACTATTGGACAAACACGTTTCTTTCAGCCCTGAAGAATGAATTAAAGGTGGTGGATTAAAATTGCACTTAATGTTTTTACTATTATTTTTAAAGTCAAAAGTGCAAATCATTCTCCCTTATATTAAATTACATGCAGCTATCGGGGACATACCGCGACGCGCATGCACGGGTTTCTCCAGGTGAACTGTCTACGAGATAGATTACAAAGAGGCAGTGAACTGTCTACGAGATAGATTACAAAGAGGCATTTCAAGTATATATTTATATACCAATACATCATTTTCTAAATAAAAATTCTAAAATGCATGTCTCTGATCACTCTGACATTTCTTCATTACAGATATATAAAAAGGGTAACTTAATGGCGGAAATTGGTTGTAATTTTTTAGTTACAACTTTCACCTCAATCTCCTTCATGGTCTTATCAAATTTGTAACAAAATCATCATTTGGACAATTTCGGTGTTCACTAGAACACTGACAGGTCAGCAAGAGTTCTATCTTGTGGCAATATATCCCCGATAGTCGTCAAGAAGACAAGAAGACTGAGGTAGACGTTTGACATTCAGCCTTCAGAAACAATCACACTTACTTCAAAATGCCATAACAAAATGTTCATCGTTGACAAAAAATACAAAAATTAAGTGTGACCTTCAACAGAAGGATCTTTCGTTTGTTGACTCCGGTAACGGTAGACATAGAGATGATACAGATGGTAATATCACATTTTGTAACAGTAGAGGTTCTAACCTCATAGACTATGTAATCACATTTGATAATAATTTAGATAATATTTCAAAGTTCGAGTATTCAATGCTTTTTCAGACCATTCGCCTGTCTGTATCACACTATGTACCCGTGTGAGAAGTAACGGTATTCAGACTAGAGACAGTAGTCGTGATAATAATACATGTATTAAAGGTATAAAAATAAAATGGAATGATGAACATGCAAATAATGTTAGGCAGGTACTGGAAAGTAACCGCACTGAATTATTAAATGCTTGTAATTACAATGGAGAATGTTCAGAAGGTATTGATCAATGTGTTGATAAGTTTACTAAAACATTGAACGAATTATTATTGCCATTTAGTGCTATCACGTATACATGCGATACTTGGTTTGATCATAAGGTTAAAATGGAAAATAAACCATGGTTCAATGAAACATGTAAAAATGTATACTCCGAGTATAAACAAGCATTGTTCAATTTCAATTCAGATAAATCTGAAGAACATCGTATTCTACTCGCTTATAGAAAGCGCACATATAAAAATCAGAATGGAGATTGAAACGTGAATATAAAGCACAGCAAGGAAATATGATGAATTACATGAGAAAACATGACCCAAAGAAATATTTTATAGAACATTCAGGAAAAGAAATAACGATGTTAAATGCAATTTGGATGAACAGGCCTTTTTTTATTATTTCCATGATATATCTTCCACTGTATCTGAAGAGAATGAAATGGTAACGGATTTTTTAAAACAGTATGATAACCATATAAGTAGTTCTGTATTTTAAGAGTTGGATGATGATATCACTAGAAATGAAATCCTCAAAGCTATTAATAAGTTGAGCATCTCTAAAGCATGTGGTCATGATTTATTAATTAATGATTTTTATCAACGGCAAAGATGTCCTTGTTGAATTATTTAATAATGTTTTTAAGTCAGGTAATTATCCAACTGCATGGTCAATAGGTAACATTGTCCCTGTTTTTAAAAGGGAAGATAAGAATGATACTAATAACTACCGAGGTATTACTTTAATCAGTTGCTTGGGAAACTTTTTACTTCAATTTTGAATAATAGACTAGTTGATTTCGATTATACATATTCAAAAATAAGTGATGCTCAGGTTGGGTTTAAGAAACATATGTCAACAGTTGACGCCATATTTGTGTTACAGTCATTAATAGGTAAAACACTTAAAAATAAAAAGAGATTATACTGTTGTTATTGATTACAGGAAAGCATTCGACTTTTTAAATAAACAGAACCTATGGTTTAAACTTATCAAAGAGGGAGTAGAAGGCAAAATGCTAACTATAATCCGTTCACTGTATTATGATGTTGGATGTTCTGTAAAATGTAACAATAAGATGTCAGATTTTTTCAATTGTAAGAACGGTTTATTCCAAGAAGAAATTTTGTCACCTTTAATGTTTTCTATGTACTTAAATGATTGCGAGATGAGTTTTTTAACTAATGATTTCCTACTATTGAATTACAAACTATCAATATATTATTATTGATGTACGCAGATGATGTGGTACTTTTAGCAGAAACTGCAAAAGGTTTACAAAAAATGTTAGATACACTACTTACATATACAAAAAAATGGAACCTAACGGTAAATACTGATAAAACAAAAGTGCTAGTTTTCAGAAACGGTGGTAAACTACGAGATGATGAGGTGTGGTTTTGTAATGGCCGTGAACTCGAAACTGTGAATGATTTTAATTACTTTGGTATAATATTGAATTTCAATGGTAAATTTAGAAAAACACAGGATAAGATTTCTGAACAGGGTAAAAAAGCGCTTTTTGCAGTAGCGAATGTCTGTAAGAAAAACATTTTAAATATAGAAACACAGATTCATGTATTTGATACTTGTGTTGCTAGTATTTCAAACTAGCATACGGCACCAGTGATATAAAAACTACATTTAGATTTTTGTAAGAGAAAAATGCACGGCATATTGTACGATATATCAGGAACTAGAGAGATACCCGATGACCATTATAAGGACATTGGGGATCTTTAAGTATTGGTTTAAATTAAGAAATTCAAATAACTGTATTCTAAACGTTTGTTACCAAGAAATGCTTGAGAAAGGAAGTGATTGGTCTGATAGTATACGAGATGAATTATATAGAATGGGGTTAGGGTATATATGGTAAAGTGACAACGTCGTTGGCAACCATTTTGAAATTATTTAAGGATTGATTGTCAGATTTCATCAGTCCATGCAAGCAACAAAATTGACAATCAATCCTTATATTTACGTTAACCAAATTTAAAACTTCGCCACCAGATTGCAAAATTCGGTGGCAACAGTGTGACTCAAGTGCGTCACTTTGTAACATTGTTATACTTATCGTACATGTGTGCACAGTTGTGGAACAGCAGACAGACAGCTATTCTCGTCGCCAACGCAACACAAAATATAGTGCCATACACGTTTTGATTATTACGATGTTGATACACATAGATACGATATTTTCAAGGTAAAATATTCATTTATAACAAATATTTATGATATTGTATTATAACAACTTAGCAATACCCATATAAATACGAATTTAAAGTTCAGTGTTGACAGTATAGTATGTGTGTGATTTGGTCACTCGGGACTCGGTTAAAAAATGATGTGATGCAGTCTAATAGCCAGGATATTCAGAGCTCGAGAAAAAGTGCAACAATGTGGATTTTAGTCGCAGGTTAGCTGGTGATGTACATGGTGTTCTTGAAATATTGGATTTCATTGTCGCACTCATGTTTTGGGATGTAAATTCTGATACTAGTAAGTAAAGAAACATTGATTTGAAAATTGGCGGCATTCGACGGCCGGAAACTTGTGTCCTCCATATGTTTAGATTGAGTCAAATTACGACAATAATTTGTCCCTGTTCTCGATATAGCATACTTCTGCTACCAGTCTGTTTTGTGTTGTTAAATAGTGTTTAAATTGAGGTTTATTTTCTGTGACCGCTGAAATGGTATTAAGCATGGCATTCGAGATACAGCTAACGTTAGACCTACTGCGCTACATACATGTAGGTCATGAGCTCGGTGCTATCGAGAGTGTCAGTGTTCTGTCAGATCCTGTTTTCTAAACTGTCTGCATTATACTGGCATTCTTATTAACACATAAAGCGGCCATTCCACTTGTGTTCATATACATTTATAACAATGTTACACAATTCACAAAGTGAAAGTGCATTCAAGTCTGAGGCGGTACAGAACTCGATCGCCATTGTAAACTCAGTGAATGTATTCACACGCCGGCTAGAAAGTGATTCGTCTCTCAGAACAGAAGCACGCGACCCAAAATCTTCAACGGGAAATGAAGTGATCTGACTTTACTATGTTCATTGAGGCGGAGCGAAGTGAAAATGTAAATATATATGTTGTGAGTGTTGTGTCTGTATATTGTTTGTCGTTTTTGTTTGCACTATATATATATGCACTGTACTGATGAACCAAATGGTTAAAAGTAGAAAGAACATGAACAACATGACTCCATGGCTATTTCATACCGATAATGTTTCATAGCGTTATAACAAAATGTTAATTAATGAAAAGATACGAAATCTGACCTCTGACCCGGTGACCTTGACCTTTGGTCAGTTGACTCCTTGTTCAACACTGCTTCAGTATAAAATGTTCATCAGTGAAAAGATATAAAATTAGACCTTGACCTTTACCCACTGATTTTGAATTAAGGTTAATTGGCCTTTTTTGCTTCTAAACGTCATAATGAAATATTCATGAACGAATATATCCTTTAACGAAGTGACATTGACCTTTTGGTCAATTGTCTCCTTATCAAGATTCAATTAACATTACACCGTAGTGTCATATAGCAAAATGTTCAACAGCTAATGAAAATGCCAATTTGCTTTTGATGTTTGACCCAGTGACCTTGACATTTGGTTAATTGACCCCTTGTTAAAATACAGCAACATTACTTCATAATGTCAAAACAAAATACTCCTCATCGTCTGTTTTACTGGTAATTTGTGAAAGTTACCTCGTGTATCTTACCTGGCGATGGAAAAAACAAGTATACAATTTGGACTTGTTTTAAATGAGGACAATGATTTTGTTCATTATAAACGAGGAATATTGGGACTATTGGACAAACACGTGTTTTTAACGTTTCTTTCAACCCTGAAGAATGAATTGGTGGATTAAAATTACACTTAATGTTTTCGCTATTGTTTTTAAAGTCAAAAGTGCAAATCATTCTCCCTTATATTAAATTACATGCAGCTATCGGGGACATACCGTGACGCGCATGTACGGGTTTCTCCAGGTGAACTGTCTACGAGATAGATTACAAAGAGGCAGTGAACTGTCTACGAGATAGATTACAAAGAGGCATTTCAAGTATATATTTATATACCGATACATCATTTTCTAAATAAAAATTCTGAAATGCATGTCTCTGATCACTCTCACATTTCTTCATTACAAATATATAAAAAGAGTAACTTTATGGCGGAAATTAGTTGTGTCATTTTTTAGTTACAACTTATCAAATTTGTAACAAAACTATCATTTGGACAATTTCGGTGTTCACTAGAACACTGACAGGTCAGCAAGGGTTCCATCTTGTGGCAATATATCCCCGATAGTTGTCATAAAGACATCTACCTATAGAGCTGAGGAAGAGGTTTGACATTCAGACTTCAAAAACAATCACACTTGCTTCAAAATGTCATAACAAAATGTTCATCGTTGACAAAAAATACAAAATTTAAATGTGACCTTCGACAGAGGGATCTTTCGTTTGTTGGCTCCATGATTATTTCATACCGATAATATTTCATAGTGTTGATACAAAATTTGACCTCTGACCCGGTGACCTTAACCTTTGGTCAGTTGACTCCTTGTTAAAATCCAACAACACTGCTTCAGTGTCATAAAATGTTCATCAGTGAAAAGATACAAAATTTGACCGTGACCTTTACCCACTGATTTGAATTAAGGTCATTTAACCATTTTTGCTTCTAAACGTCATAATGAAATGTTCATGAATGAAAATATCCTTTTAAGCAAGTGACATTGACCTTTGGTCAGCTGTCTCCTTATCAAGATCCAATTAACATTACACCGTAGTGTCATATAGCAAAATGTTCAACAGCTAATGAAGATGCAAATTTGCCTTTTGATGTTTGACCAAGTGACCTTGACATTTGGTTAATTGACCCCTTGTTAAAATCCAGCAACATTACTTCATAATGTCAAAACAAAATAGGCATCAGTGAAAAGATGCAAAATTTAACATTGACCTTTGACTTTGACGCTTTACCTCAGTGCGTATTTTTGTAATCTGTACATCTGGAACAATTTTATGTAAATCGGTCAATAAATACCAAAGTTATCACCAGGAACTGCGGATATACAGACATATAGTGATTACGACAATTAGAGGCGTTATTATACAAATCTCAAAATGCATACCTATGACCATAAACTATAGGGATTTCCAAACACCTTGATATAACTTTTTAAACTATAATTTATACATTATACACTATGTCATTTTAGGTGAAATAACGCATGATTTTAGTTCCCTCCGTTGTACAGGTAAACTTCGATACACTTATATCAATAAATGGAACGTTACCAAGGACATCTCTTAGAAAAAGCTGTATCTGTGATTGAAAACAACAAAACTCAAATCTGCAGTAGAATCTAATTTGATTGCCTTTGTCGAAATTAATGTAAAGGTATCTTTGTCATCATTGGTTTGCGTCATAATAGATAATAGGTGGTTATGTCCAGTCAAACCTTTATCACAAGACATTAAACAAAACATTAAAAAAAATATCTCCACAATCTTAACTGTAAAGGGTATCAGTATAAAGTCGCTGATCGCATGATAGCATTTCTCATGAGACTGTTTTATGGAGTTTGACTGCTGAACAGTTTACTGATTAAAGCGGTACTTGAAACTTAGTGCAGGACCTTTGGACGTGTAGTAACTTGATCTAGAACATCCCCGTTATCGCATCAAGATATTAATCACATTAGAGATATTTTCCTGGTATGAACAGCCATAATAATATTATTATGTTGGTATAGCCTGTAATTTCGTTAGCTCAGATGGTCGTCCAACACCGAGATAGAATCAGCTAAATATCGTTTTTAAGGTTTACTTCAATAGTAGGGAATATTTCTCTACCTTTTTACTAGAACAGGTAGACTTAACATTGATTGAGAACAGAAACACAAAATCCCAGATTAATTCGATTCAATTCAAATCAATGTATTATTGGTGTAACGAATACGGTATTGAACCATGGTGCTATTGAAGTGTTGAGAGTCGCTACCACTAGCTAGATTATGACTAAGGGTGGCAAGCAGTAACCCAGTTGATTTAGTTGGTATTGTTTTATGTCTTGTAAACACATTAAGGCCATTTAAGGAGGAATTCGGCGAATGAGGAAAACGGACGGACTCTATCGTTACTTGACATGCTAGAAATAATTGATCTAGTTAATCATTGCGTTCTTCTGGACGAAACTTCACCAGCCTTTCTCGATTCTGCGACGTGCACTACAGCACCGGTAAATAACAGGTAAAACATCGTGTTATAATACTATCAGCATCGGGTGAATATATTTTCCATAAAATTGCTAGTTTAGGCAAAAAAAACAGAATACAGTGATTATGTTTGTCATACCAAAGTTATCGTCTTGTATCATCGTACAACAGTTCATTTTAAACATGTTATTCCAACATGCTGTTAATCAATAATGCTCATAGATGATACCCTGCATCAATTGTATTTCAGTAACGGCACAACGGTTTAGCTTCTATATATAAGAAGAGAAGGTGCTTACTAGTCCAAATCTTTGACTTACCTTAATCATCCTCAAACTCATGCTACCCTTCATGTAATAATACCAGATGACAAATCAATTGTATCTTAACACCAATGGCAGCAACTTAGGTTACCTTTACATCAAACGTTACTCTGTGGACTTCATTAGGTCAGTAATGTCATTGTCATTTTAAAAGAAGGAGTGCTGGGCTTGTCGCCCCCAGAGCAACCAGGACATTTCTAATTGGATAAAGTGTCATATTAAAGGATACAACTACGAACAGATGCAAAATTCATTGCCTTTCTTTTATGGACTTGACGCAAAACCGATGGATAGCTTTTCCCATAGAAGAAACCGAACAATATCAGGAGGCGAAACCGATAGCCTTCCTTATAGGGGTAACACTCAACGTCATGAGGCGGTAGACAGCCTAGGGACAAGCACTCAAAGACCAGAGGCGAACCCAATGTCCTATCTTCCGTGCAAACATCATTTGTTGTTGTTGTTGTTGTTGTTGTCGTCGTCGTTGTTGTTGTAATGTTAACTTGATTCATTTTACATTTGCGAAATCATGCCATACCTTTTCGCGTCCGATTGGGGAATTGAACCCTGACCGATTAGGAGAAAGGTAAGTGTGTAACCACTGAGCCACAACAAGAAGATGTTAAATGAAGAAGAAAAAGAATACGATGTCGCCTCTCACAGTAATAATATATATAGACAGCAGGAACTGTTAAAATTTCCTTACGTATAGGGAATACGTTTGTGGTACTTCGTAATATAAAACACAAAAGTTTGACAGAATAGACCACAAATTTCATCAAGTTGTTAAACATTTTATTGATATCAACATGTTTTATCATGAAATGATGACGATATTGCTGGTTCCCTGTGTATATAAATGTAAACCCTTTGAATAACCTTGAAGATAAAATAAGTCCTGTTTAAAATCTGGTTATGTAACGACATACTTAGACAACCAGATAATACATCGACAAAGATAAACACAACTAAAACACGGGGCCAAGGAAGGTATTGCAGCTCACGTCAGGGTGCGTTCTGCCATCGATATTGACACTTCATCGGATGTTAATAATTATCATGTAATGATTTTTATCAAAACCAAGGTTTGATGCTCCAAAAATCGTTTATCAATAACAATGGTTTGGATCGGGTGTTTAATCCTGGAAAAAAGTTTAGAACAAAAGCCAATTGATCTGTTCAAGTGGAAAGTTATACTTCTATCATACTGCTAGCAAACATTTCTAATCTTACAATTAGGATCGATATTATGTTGCTTACTTACATGTCATAACATTGTAACATACCGTTCTTTTTTCCAGCTGTCAACATGGAGCTTGTCACCATGGTCGATGAACAGGACAACAGGTATACCTTCAAACGGTACCAAGGATACCCGTTCAACAAAGAAGCTATTGGAAATGTTAGAGATCATCTGGATAAAATAGCAAAATGCGACATTAAAACCGACGATGTTGTCCTTTGTGTATTTCCGAAGTCTGGTAAATAACACTTTCACGTTAAATCAACGACAATACCATCTTTTTTCATCATTCTTTTCAAGTCTTATTGCCTTCTTCTCCTAAATACATTTATTCATAAGAACGTTGTTTTTTTTTATTATTATTAATGTTGCCCAGCAATCTTATTTCGTTATATTCTTTACTCTTTCTGGCCATTAATGTGTGTGCCTAGTCGCTCTAATGATTTTGTATTATTTATGTGGAATTTATATTTTATGATATCTCATCGAAATGAAAATATAAAAGTAGGACGGAGAATGTTTCTTATTCGTTGTATATTCAAGGTACACATTGGCTCTACAACACCGTGATGATGTTACGATCAGGATCATTGAAATATCAAGGAACACCTGTAGCAATGGAATTTCATGACTTTGATGAAATCGAGAAGATGCGGTCTCCGAGGACGTTCGCCTCCCATCTGCGTTTCCGGTTCCTCCCCGAACAGATGAAGCTCGGAAAAGGGAAAATTGTCACCATCACCCGTAATCCGAAGGACATCGTGGTATCTCTATATCACATGATGCAAAACATGGGCGATATCGGCTACCAGGGAACATTTGAGGGTTTTTTAAAGAGATATGTCACCGAAGAATGTAAGATTTATTATATCTTATTTTTGTTTATATATTTGGATTGTCGGGAGGTAACACACTTGTCTTTCACCTAGATAGCCTGGGTTTGATTACCCTATCGGACGTGAAAGGTATGGAGTCGACGACCACGTTGGTTTTCTCAGGGTACTTCAGTTTTCTCCCACAGTAAGACTACTCACATTGCATTCATATGAAATTATTCTTGCGTCCATTATTATATATACCTGCGTCCATTATTATATATACCTATCTCATCACCTGTAATTTTGTGCCTAATGACATTTACCTTTCTCAACACCTGTTCCTTTATACCTAATGACATTTACCTTTCTCATCACCTGTTCCTTTGTGCCTAATGACATTTACCTTTCTCATCACCTGTTCCTTTGTGCCGAATGACATTTACCTTTCTCATCCCCTGTACCTATATGCCTTATAATATTTACCTGTCTTATCACCTGTACCTATATGCCTTATAATATTTACCTTTCTCATCACCTGTACCTTTGTGCCTAATGACATTTACCTTTCTCATCACCTGTATCTTTGTGCCTAATGACATTTACCTTTCTCATCACCTGTTCCTTTATACCTAATGACATTTATTTTTCTCATCACCTGTACCTTTATGCCTTATAATATTTACCTTTCTCATCCCCTGTACCTTTATGCCTTATAATACTTACCTTTATCATCACTTGTACCTATATGCCTTATAATATTTACCTAACTCATCACCTATTCCTTTATGCCTAATTACATTTACCTTATCACCTGTTCCTTTATCCTAATTACATTTACCTTTCTTTTCAACTATACCTTTATACCTAATGACATTTACCTTTCTCATCACCTGTTCCTTTATACCTCATGACATTTACCTTTCTCATCACCTATTCCTTTGTGCCTAATGACATTTACCTTTCTCATCCTGCCCTGCAGGTAGGGCGTAAGAATTGTGCCTGCTGCCCCCATTGCATGATCATAAGAGGCGACTAAATTTGGGATCTTATCTTTTCTCTTCTTTCTGAACAACTTTCTTCTTCCCTGTGAGGAAGGCTTTGGGTTCTGTCCTCTGGCCGAGACATACCAGAGTCATTAAAAATGTCAGTTGCTACTCCTGCTAAACGCTCAGCATATTAGGAGTGGGACGACTGGTTCGCCCGTTGTCAGTATAATGTGACCGGGTGGGGTGTCCTGCTGGGTGTCTTCGGCAGTATGCTTCAGTGAGGTAGCACTATAAATCGGCAAAAGTTCCGGCCTATCACGAGGAAACTGAACACGAACATACCGCAGCCTCCCGAAACACACATTCGCAGTCACCACACGCATGGGAGGCCGTCCTTAAATGACCTTAGCTGTTAATAGGACATTAAACAAAATTAACCAAACCAAACCAAACCTTTCTCATCACCTGTTCCTTTATACCTAATGACATTTACCTTTCTCATCACCTGTACCTATATGCCTTATAATATTTACCTTTCTTATCACCTGTGCCTTTATGCCTAATTACACTAAATATAAAATTAAATTAAATTAAATATAATATTTACCTTTCTCATCACCTGTACCTATATGCCTTATAATACTTACCTTTCTTATCACCTATACTTTTATACCTAATGACATTTACCTTTCTTATCACCTGTGCCTTTATGCCTAATTACATTAAATATAAAATTAAATTAAATTGAATATAATATTTACCTTTCTCATCACCTGTACCTATATGCCTTATAATACTTACCTTTCTCATCACCTGTACCTATATGCCTTATAATACTTACCTTTCTCATCACATGTGCCTTTGTGCCTTTGTAACATTTACCTATTCTTCGTCCACAGTTCGCCAGTTTATCTCTAGTTTTAGACATGAGAGATTTCTCTGTCAACCCCTAGGGTATGACAGATTGCACGCGCTAACCTTCTAATCCGGAGGTACTTTTTAATGACATCACAAATAGTTCCCGCGTTGTTATTTAATGTTAAATATGCATATGAGACACAGAGTTTTATGAAATGACAAGATGTACCGTCGGTAACATCAGAATAGTATCACTGATACCTTATTTCAGTGTCTGTTTGAATAAGTATTTTGAATTGATTTTAGACCTTGCTTTTTTTGTGTAATGACATTTTGGGGTTGTGATGGGTACTTCTTCAAATGAGGATATTCATGAGCTGACCATGTACATTTGTTTACAAACATGCCTTGACCACCGATTTCATATGCAATTATTTGAAGAGGTGGGAGTAAAATAATCATTCCCTACCTAGGGAGTGTGACAAAGAAATCTTAACCCTCGGGGAAATACATGAATGTCTAACCCTCGGCAAGTGTCGGGTTTGACATTCATGAATTCCCCCTAGGGTTGAGATTTCTTTGTCACACCCCCAAGGCAGGGAAAGATTTTATTAATCATACACTTTTGACAAAGGCGTGTACAGACTTCATAATTTGCTTTGTTTCCATATACAGGTTTCATGGGAAATGGTTCCTGGTTTTCTTGGATAAAAGACATGGAGGAATGGAAAAGTCCAAATTTGTTTAGCCTTTCATACCACGACTTCAAACAGGTGAATATATGTTAGTTAGATATTTATGAAAGTCGGGCTGCTTAACAGAAAGTTCCCTCACGTCACAAGCTTCAATGTGGACTAAATATAGATGAAGTGATCCGATCATTGATGAACACCGACTTTGATTGACCTTTGCTATGTCGAGGGCATAAACACAGCACAGCCACAGTTAAACTGACAACAGACAAAAATATTTTGGAGCATTTTCCCTAATACTACTAAATTGTTTTCAATAATCCAAATTGCATGTGTATTGATACAACTTTATATATTACAGAATACATATGAGAACGTGGTTAAGTTAGCCAAGTTTCTGGAAGTTGATCATGATGAGGAGTTCTTACGATCAGTCTCACAAAGTGTTCAATTTGACAACTTAAAAGAAAGTCACAAAGTGTCGACTCCACTAGGTGACCGATGGAAACATCTTTCTGAGGGTGGACGGCTACCAGTATACAGGAAAGGTACATTGTCTGACTACACATATCTATAAGTAGTCCTGGTGTTAAAGAAAACAAATTGTCCTTATTTACGACAGAAATTAAACTAGTATTGAGATCACAAAAAAAAACATCTGAGCATCCGTTAAAAGTGTTAAAAGTTGTGGTCAGTTAATCTAAAATAGAAAATCGTTTGCCACATAAACGTTTTTTTTTACAAATGCAAAAATTATTCCAGGTGAAGGTATTCCTGTTTACAGCGTTTTTCTTCCATACATAGTTTCAAAATATGTTTATCATAATACTCCTTCAGCACACCTTCTGTAATATAATTAATGAAGGAAATAACACTTAGTTTTACATACATGTAGGTATGAGATAATATAGCATCAGTAGGCTACTTAATCTGCGATAGTTCTTTAATTCTACTATTTATTCGTTGGACGAATTGCAAATAATGGACGGGTTTGTTTGCAAAAAAAAATATGTTTATCATAATACTCCTTCAGCACACCTTCTGTAATATAATTAATGAAGGAAATAACAGTTAGTTTTACATACATGTAGGTATGAGATAATATAGCATCAGTAGGTACTTAAATCTGCGATAGTTCTTTAATTCTACTATTTATTCGTTGGACGAATTGCAAATAATGGACGGGTTTGTTTGCAAAAACTTGATGGCAATCAGTAGATTCTTATCATTACTGTTTGACCATAGTCACTGTAACGTGGGACAAGCGAGGTTGTTCTCCAGTTGGGGAAAAGAAAACTCAATAACGGATATGTACAACAATAGTAAATTTATATACTTATATACACAACACAACACAAAATACAGCAAGATAACTACAAATGTTCATGTCACACTCTCACATCTTACACACACTTAACAATGTCTCTGCACATGTCTCCTATGCTCCAGAAACCACTAGGTGGAGATCAGCTGCATATATATAGGACATCAGTCTGTTGGTCTGATGTTTACCCACGTGTGGCAATATCCTATAAGAAAAATCACAGACTAAATAACACTTTGTCTGTCTGCACAGCCTCCTACACGGACGGCTGATATCATCGAATGAATGATGAATGTAGATATATTGTCAATCACTGACAAATGAGAACCCGCCGTCAGGTTTATCTGGGTCTCCATGATTCGGCAAACGGTGCCTTGTCCTCAACATAGGGCTTTTATTTACTGAAGTCCAGTATGGCAGCATCTGGTCCTGTAATATGACTCAGGCGGTTTTGACCATCCGGCTTCACCTCGAGCTCTCTCCAGTCCACATTATTGCTGCGGAAACATAAACACACTTGCTAGACACAAATACACAACCACGCATATTGCTAATTTATATAATATTACACCTACTTTCAAAGTATACATTTCAAATATTATTTCTAAAATGTATCATGAATACCATAAATATGACATAAATAATGAATACAAGTATAGGAAATGTAATATTGACACTTTTTACCCCGAAAAAGTGCTGGTCCATGTATCAACTTAATCATACAAAAACTAACCGTACGATCCCTATGGGTTTCCATACAATAAAAATTGACTAGCACTGAAGTTTTATAAAGTCATATAAAATATACAAATAACCTAAATACCTTCCAAATATCTAATATACATGTTTATATTTGGAAGTACGATTGAACAAATGTATATAAATAAATTACAAGTTACAAATCAGTGAACGATATGCATGATTGGACCGCACGTTGACATAATGCATGAACAACATTCCAAGGTAAAATAACCCCTATTTACACAAAATAAACGATGATTATCCAATATATATATAATTACTAACTGATAAAACAATACTTACCACAGACTGTAAGGTTTCTGTGCCCGTATAATGTTAAAATATCTCAAATGCGTCGACACGGCCTGTTAGAACACTGTCATGGCTCCTGCTCGTGCGCGCTCACTCACCCTCTACGGAACATCCGTTACGCCATACAGATAGTAACAACACGTCACAATATATACAGACACATATGACAAATATACAAATACAAGCGATTGTGACAATATCCCCCTGCCTAAGAAAATGGTACATTTTACAATAACTCACATCGCGTAGATGACAGGTAGTTTCAATCCAGGTATGAAGTCTCCTAAGTACGACTCTAGTAGTCAGCTCCAACATTGTCGCTTCCTTTTATAGCACAGATTCTGAACCTGTATTGCTGGAGAATAAGAGCCCATCGCATTAATCTTCCATTGGCTGTTTTGGATCGCTGCAGGTACACCAGGGGTTGATGATCCGTTTCAAGAAGAAATTCTCTACCGTAGATGTACTGCTCAAATTTCTGAATCCCCCAAACAATAGCAAGGCATTCTTTCTCAACCACTGCATAATTCTGCTCTCTCTGTTGCAATTTCCGACTGGCATATGCTACCGGTAGTTTATTTCTATGTTCCTCTTGGAGTAGAACAGCTCCAATCCCCTGGTCAGAGGCATCTGTTCTCAGAATGAAGTCTTCATCCAGATCCGGAAGCTTCAAGATCGGTTGGGAGGTCAGAAGTTTCTTCAACGCATTGAACGATCTCTCCTGGCTGTCTCCCCAGATGACTTTGTGATTGCTTCCTTTCTTGGTAAGCTCTATAAGTGGTACCGCAACGGCGGAAAAATTTGGAACAAATCTCCGGTAGAATCCTGCCAAGCCGAGAAATGACCTCACTTGTTTCTTTGTTTCTGGACGCGGGGCTTCAAGAATTGCCTTTACTTTCTCTGGTTCTGGCAAGAGTCTCTGTTCTCCAACTATGTGTCCTAAACAAGGCAAACTCTTATGTGCGAGGAAACACTTCGTTGGTCGAGCTGTAAGTCCTGCATTCCTTAGTCGCAACAGTAATTCCTTGAGAGTGTCCAGATGTTCTGTCCAGGTCTTTGTATACATCAAGATGTCGTCGATGAAGTTCTCAACGTTTGCTATGCCCAACAGCAGCTTCCTCATCAATCTGCTGAACGTTGCAGGTGCATTGACTAAACCAAAAGGCATGACCTTAAACTGGAATAGTCCTTGAGGAGTAGAAAAAGCAGTCATCTCCTTTGCTCTGTCCGTCATTGGCACTTGCCAATACCCCTTTGTAAGGTCAAGCTTCGAAAAATAGAAACATCCGGCAAGTCTGGCGAAAATTTCCTCGGTGTTGGGCATAGGTTCTGCATCGAAGACCGTTACCTTATTCAAGCTCCTGAAATCTATACAGAACCTATTACTACCATCCTTCTTCTTGACTATAACGACTGGTGCAGAATATGGTGATGTGGATGGTTCTATAACATCCATCTCAAGCATACTTTCCACTTCTTCCTTGATTATGCTCTTCGTGTGAAAAGGAAGTGGGTATGGCCTAACTCTCACAGGATCATCTGTCGTTGTGAAAATGTCATGACTTGCTAGGTTGGTTCTCCCAGGTTTATCCGTCAAAACATCCTTAAAGTTCGATAGAAGCGTATCCACATCATTCCTCTGTTCAGTGGTGAGATGCTCAGAAACATTGACATCTTCCATTCCTTCTTTCCCTGCTCGCACTGGAAATGATTCCAACTCTCGATGACATTCTGGTTCCAACTCATCCTCATGCACTACAGCTGCGGTTACACAGCATAAAACTCCTCCAATACTTCCCGCTCCTTCCACATCTTTCTCGAAGTACTTCTTCAGCATGTTGACATGAAATGTCTTCTTCTTGCCTACCATGTCTACTTCATAGTCCATTGGACCTTTTTTCGCCGTCACACTGTATGGACCCCTCCACTGCATCAGCAGTTTGTTGGTTTTCCTTGGAAGTAGTATAAGTACTTTGTCGTCGACATCAAGCTGTCGATCCTTGGCTTTTCTGTTATAGTACTTCCGTTGGCTGATCTTCGCTGTTCTCAGCTGTTCTTTTGCCAGTTCACAGGTCTCATCTAATCTCTCACGAAGGTCCATCACATACTGATAAGTTGTTTTAACTTCGTCATCTGGTACTTCCTTCGTCCATAGTTCTTTCAAAATCATCATCGGACCTCTTATCGTTCTCCCATATAGCAGCTCAAACGGTGAGAACCCTAAACTCTCTTGGGGAACTTCCCTGTAGGCGAAAAGCAAGGCGTTCAAATACTTGTCCCAATCTTTTGGCCTCTCGGAACACATACGACGTAACATCTGTTTGAGTGTTCCGTTGAATCTTTCTACGAGCCCGTTGCACATGGGGTGATATGGGGTCGTAGTCAGGCGACGAATGGACAAAAGACGGCTGACCTCCCTCATCATCTGGGAAGTGAATTGCGCTCCTTGATCGGTTAGCATCTCCGATGGTACACCAACTCTGCTAAAGATGTCGACCAAGGCTTCTGCCACTCTCTCCGTTTCTATCCCTCTGAGAGCTACCGCTTCTGGATAACGTGTTGCGTAGTCCACAACGGTGAGGATGTAGCGATTCCCTCTGTCTGTTGCGGGTTGCAACGGTCCAACCAAGTCTACAGCTATCCTCTTAAATGGGGTATCGATCAAAGGCATCGAACCTAACGGTGCTTTGGTAATCCTCCCTTTTGGTACCGTTCTCTGGCACACATCACATGACCTGCAGTAACGAACGACATCCGATTGCAATCCCGGCCAAAAGAACTCTGTCAAGACACGGCTAGTAGTCCTCTTCGCTCCTTGATGTCCTGCCATGATCGAATCATGCGCTAGTTTTAGTACAGCCTGACGGAACTTGCGAGGTACCACCAACTGACGAAATGTCTTGCCATTTGACACCTTAGGGCTGTGGAACTTCCTGTACAGTAGACCTTTGTGATAGTACACCACTGACTTACCACCGTCGTTCCTGTCTACGATATTCCCATCATCAGCTAGCTTCCTAACTTTGCTCAGCGACTCATCATCCTGTTGCTCTTTCTTCAAGTCATCCACGTCCCCTACGTCTAACACATGAGACACCTTCAACGGTTTATAACCTTGCTGTCTTCGATGACATTGTGCCCTCGTCTCCACAGCTAGCATAGTCTCCTGGGTCCGTTTCCAGCTTCCATCTGGCTGATCAGGTGGTCTGGCCCCATCTACATTGCCAATTATCAAATCGTAAAGAGGAGTGTCAAGTACCCAAGCATTCACTGCTCCCGTAAGATATGGCGTATCAACTTCCACTTCAGCGATCGGAACTTGTATCCGGGATCCATCTGCTAAAGAACATAGCTGGTTCTTTTCCGTCATTTGCGTAGAATTCACCAAACTCCTTCTCACAACAACCCCACTACAACCACTATCTCGCAAGACAGTCACGAAGTGTTCTCCAATACATCCTCTTACTACCGGCATACTCGTAGCTACAGATAAATCAGCGCTGCAAGACTTACTCAGCTCCGGAGTGTTTGTATCAACAGCACACGACGAGCTATCCATAGGTTTCCATCCTTGGTTTTTGCGCTTTCCTCTTCCTTTCCCAGTTACAGAAGCCTGTCCCTTACTTACCACGGCTCTGGACTCTGTTGTCTGTATGTTGCCTTTCGTCTCAACAGTTCATGTCATTCCAGCTACCCGGTTTCCAGACTTCTTGTTTGGGCATTCAAAAGATTTGTGTCCTGGTTGGAGGCACTTAAAACATACTGGACCCTTCGCAAAAGAGTTTCCTTTCTTATCATTGGTCTTGATGTCCAAAGGGTTAGCGTTGTGTTGCTTGTCACCAGGTCTCGCCGGTCGTGCCATCATCACATTTGTCTTGGTTCCTCTTGCCTCGGCAAACTGATCCGCAAATCTCGCCATCTCTTGCATAGACTTTGGAACACGCTCCCTGAGAAATAATGCGAGATCCTTTCCACAGCAGTGCAGGAACTGATCCCTCACCATTAAATCCTTCAGATCATCATATGTCTTCGGTGTGTTCGTCATCTCAACCCATTTCTGCAAATATCCGTCTAACCTTATCGCAAATTGACAAAAGGTTTCGCCAGGCTCTGGTCTCTCTGATCTGAAGCTTTTCCGAAATCCCTCTTCAGTTTTCTCAAACCTCCTTAAGAGTGCTTTCTTCAGAGTATCAAAATTCAAAGAATCCTCAACTGACAGGCGAGTAAAAACGTCTAAAGCTCTTCCCTTCAGTAAAGCTCCTAGATTAGCTCCCCATTGCTCTTGCGGCCATCGTTGCGCTGATGCGTACCGAACAAATCGTTCTATGTAGGCGTCGATATTGTCCTTACCTTCCTCAAAGGATGGAAGCTTTGGTCCCCTAGCACCTCTAAACTCATGTTGGTGTTGAACGTAATCTGTCACATTGGTACCTTCTGCAGAACCCGCCTGAAGCAACTCCATTTTCCTTCTGTGTTCCCTTTCGGCACGTGCTTCCTCTCGGTCGTCTCGTTCCTTTGCTAACTTATCCAGTTCAATGGCAGTTCCTATTCTAATTTTCTCTAATTGCATTGTCTCTTCTGCCTCAGCTTTCTTCCTTTCTCTTTCTGCTTCTCGTTCATCTCTTTCTCGGGCTTGTTCTGACTTCACAAAACTCTGAAGCTCTGTATCTTTATAACCCAAATCCTTTCCAATCTCCGTCAACTCCTTAATAGACGTCATGGTGATGAACAAACAGGGGGAAACAATCAAAGAAGAATGACAAAATAAGACTACACACACAAACAGCACAGGGTAATACTTACCACACAGGCTCCGCTTTGTCCTTTGGAACTCCCGAGTTCTCGTACTTACCTGTATCATGTAGAACCGTCCAGATAAGTAACAACGGTAAATAATACTTACAACCCAAAGACAAATTCCTGTACCAAGAAATATCCCTAGGAATGTTTTTCTTACATTACCATCAAGCGTTATAGGTATTCTAATCCCTACAGAGACAAACGTGGCTTATCCCACCGCTGCCACCAATTTGGTAACGTGGGACAAGCGAGGTTGTTCTCCAGTTGGGGAAAAGAAAACTCAATAACGGATATGTACAACAATAGTAAATTTATATACTTATATACACAACACAACACAAAATACAGCAAGATAACTACAAATGTTCATGTCACACTCTCACATCTTACACACACTTAACAATATCTCTGCACATGTCTCCTATGCTCCAGAAACCACTAGGTGGAGATCAGCTGCATATATATAGGACATCAGTCTGTTGGTCTGATGTTTACCCACGTGTGGCAATATCCTATAAGAAAAATCACAGACTAAATAACACTTTGTCTGTCTGCACAGCCTCCTACACGGACGGCTGATATCATCGAATGAATGATGAATGTAGATATATTGTCGATCACTGACAAATGAGAACCCGCCGTCAGGTTTATCTGGGTCTCCATGATTCGGCAAACGGTGCCTTGTCCTCAACATAGGGCTTTTATTTACTGAAGTCCAGTATGGCAGCATCTGGTCCTGTAATATGACCCAGGCGGTTTTGACCATCCGGCTTCACCTCGAGCTCTCTCCAGTCCACATTATTGCTGCGGAAACATAAACACACTTGCTAGACACAAATACACAACCACGCATATTGCTAATTTATATAATATTACACCTACTTTCAAAGTATACATTTCAAATATTATTTCTAAAATGTATCATGAATACCATAAATATGACATAAATAATGAATACAAGTATAGGAAATGTAATATTGACACTTTTTACCCCGAAAAAGTGCTGGTCCATGTATCAACTTAATCATACAAAAACTAACCGTACGATCCCTATGGGTTTCCATACAATAAAAATTGACTAGCACTGAAGTTTTATAAAGTCATATAAAATATACAAATAACCTAAATACCTTCCAAATATCTAATATACATGTTTATATTTGGAAGTACGATTGAACAAATGTATATAAATAAATTACAAGTTACAAATCAGTGAACGATATGCATGATTGGACCGCACGTTGACATAATGCATGAACAACATTCCAAGGTAAAATAACCCCTATTTACACAAAATAAACGATGATTATCCAATATATATATAATTACTAACTGATAAAACAATACTTACCACAGACTGTAAGGTTTCTGTGCCCGTATAATGTTAAAATATCTCAAATGCGTCGACACGGCCTGTTAGAACACTGTCATGGCTCCTGCTCGTGCGCGCTCACTCACCCTCTACGGAACATCCGTTACGCCATACAGATAGTAACAACACGTCACAATATATACAGACACATATGACAAATATACAAATACAAGCGATTGTGACAGTCACTACAGTTTTTTTGTGTTTTTTTTTTTTTTTTTTCATTCTTTTTTTCTACTTTGCAGGGAATGTTGGAGAGTGGAAAAACATGTTCACTGTTGCCCAAAGTGAAGAGTTTGATATGTTATTCAAGGAAAAGGTAGAAAAACTTGGTCTCAAAATTAAACCTAGATTTGAGTAAGGAAGCCCTTTATAACATGTCGCCAAATATTGCCAATTTTTTTTATGATAATAATAAGAAAAGATGACCAGACAACATCCGCAGGATTTTAGAAAACTAATCACAGTTATCACAAAATATATTTGTGTCAGTGCCGATAATATAGCACAAGATGAGGAAATCGATCTTACTGACGATCGGAACGCTTTGCATGCATGCCCAATAGGAAGGCACATCATATATCCAAGGGAGTGAAATAAGGATGTAGAAGAACGTGCAAGATTTATAAGCGTTTCTTCAAACTCTGAGGAATAAGATACTGTTTAAAAGACATTATGTACTTGTTAGTTTTTGGATGAGCCGACTGATGTCTGAGAAACTCCAAATCATCACGCTGTAGACGCAATTAAACGCAAACAACAGAAACACTCCACAATGGACGCTTTTTAAGTTCTACAAGGTACTGCTATGTGTTAATCAGAAAATCTTATTGGTATTAATATATGTTATATGTAATTATGAGCTGTAAGCTGAAGTCAATAAAATGAATTGAACCAGTTTTTTTGCCTCTGTATCTTCCATGTAAGTCGTTATGGTCAATCAAACCTGTAACAGAAGGCATTAACACATAGACTTAAAAACAGAGTCTCAAAAGCAATTCATATAATTCCCTTCGGGCCAGGTGAGCTAGAAGCTGTGATGTGGTAACAGATATTTAACAAGATTCAAATACTAAAATAAACAAAAGGAAATAACTGTCAGGTGAAAAATATCTCTCAGAAAAACAAAACTATGTTATACTACTTAACGAGATCATCATGCCTACCAATAACAAAGAAATCAGCTAAAACCTGTAGATCACCAGGCAAGATTTAAGTATTAGAAATCAACAAAGGGAAATAACTTTGCAAAAGAAATTTTTTAACCAAATTGTCATTCAAGAATACACAATTATATATCATGACTATACAGCTTGCCAAGTTTAAAAGAAATTGATCGAAAGCTGTAGATGATCTCTGGACAAGATTTAAATACTTAAATAAAGTACAAAGACTTTTGAATAAATAGTTGAATCCAAATATCTCTCAGAAAAACAACATATATATATATCACAATCATAAAGGCTACCCAGTTCAAAGATATCTGTCGAAAATTGATTTTTGGACAAACAAAATGCTGTAAGGGAACAACACTACACCATGAATCTAACAGGCAAATGATGGACATTCCAAAACAAATGATCACATCCATTGATCTAAATATTAAGTCTGTACCTCTCAGGATACCAAAACTTAATGTATGTAATTGTTACAGAGCGAACTACTAATTTTTAAATCAATGTCACTGCTAGGGATCTAACCAGGGACCTCTGGCTTGGGAGTCTTACTCTCAACCAATTGAGCTAAAGAGAAGATCTCCCTAGCCGAGCGGTTCATTGTAGCTAGTATTTACCAGGGTTACATATTCCCCTCCTGGAAAGAACTCATCCTCAAGTTTCCATGGGTTATATGATGCTTTCACAAGCAGAAATGAGTTTAATTCCCATGTTCCTACATGGGCGCCAATGTAGCCGAGCAGTATATTACCGCGGTATATTACTGCTAGTATTTACCAGGGTTACATAATCAGGATTACAAAGCCTACCAAGTTCCAAAGAGATCAGTTGAAATTCTACACTGGATGAACAGCAACATCAAATTTAGATTTTCAGAACAAAAATGATTTACTTAACATAATTGTACACACCTATCACCCATTCTGTAGAAAGCAACCTGTATATATATTGTTAGGATAACAATAAATACTAAGACAAAATATCTATATTTGAAAACTATACTTTCATGAAACTAATAACATCAACAAAATTTACATCAAACAATTTATTTACTGATGTTGGTCATGTACAGTTATTATACAAGTATAAAACATGGATCTGAAAAGTGTTATTCTAAACCACATCACTCATCCCCACTCAAAACTCACATAATCGCCCACAGCAACATAACTCTCATATATGATCTTCTGTATCAAAATAACTTCCATACATAATCTCTCATATCATTATAACTCTCATACATGATCTCTCACAGCAACATAACTCTCATACATAATCTCTCACAGCAACATAACTCTCATATATGATCTTCTGTATCAAAATAACTTTCATACATAGTCTCTCATATCATTATAACTCTCATACATGATCTCTCACAGCAACATAACTCTCATACATGATCTCTCACAGCAACATAACTCTCATACATAATCCCTCACAACAATGTAACTCTCATATATAATCTCTTACAGCAACATAACTCTCATAAGTCTTCTCCCACAACAGCAATTTAATCTCTCATAACAACATAAGTGAATTTTCATGAAAATTACTATTCTACTATTCTATTCTAAACCACATCACTCATTCCCGGTCTTTCTCACTATCCCTCACAGCAACGTAAATCCCACACATAGTCCCCCACAGCAATGTAACTCTCACACATAATCCCTCACAGCAATGTAACTCTCACACATAATCCCTCACAGCAATGTAATTCTCGCACATAATCTGTCATAGCAACGTAACTCTCACACATAATCTGTCAGCAACGTAACTCTCACACATAATCCCTCATAGCAACATAACTCTCATACATAATCCCTCATAGCAACAAAACTCTCATACATAATCCCTCACAACAACATAACTCTCATACATAATCCCTCATAGCAACATAACTCTCATACATAATCCCTCATAGCAACAAAACTCTCATACATAATCCCTCACAACAACATAACTCTCATACATAATCCCTCATAGCAACATAACTCTCATACATAATCCCTCATAGCAACAAAACTCTCATACATAATCCCTCATAGCAACATAACTCTCATACATAATCTCTCATAGCAACATAACTCTCATACATAATCCCTCATAGCAACATAACTCTCATACAAAATCCCTCATAGCAACATAACTCTCATACATAATCCCTCATAGCACAGAACTCTCCAGCATAATCTTTCACAGCATTGTAACTCTCAAATGGAATCTCCCATAGAAACATATCTGTCATAGATAATTTACCATATCAAGATAATTCAGTCAGTCTTGTACACACATCTTCCAAAGCAACATATCTCAAATACATAATCTCTCATAGCAATGTAATTCTTACACATAATCTCACATAGCAACTAACTCTCGTGAATAATTTATAGTGTCACAATTTACTATCATCCTACATAAAAGTAATCTTACATTATTCTCAAACTCAATTAATTCTAACCATTCATTTCATATGATATCTTCACAAATCTGTAATCAAACATTGTCAAATGTGAACAAAAGAAAACATTTACATCAATGCATTGTTGTATTCTTCCATTCATTTGAAAATATTAAAATAATAATCATCCCATTCATGCATCTTTTTATTAAAATAATTGCAAGAAAAAGTTCTATTAATATTGTACCAAATTATTCTGGCTTTCTCCAGATGAACACACCAAAGAATGGGGATTAGTTGAATATTTGATTTAGTAATTAAACCCCAGAAGTTTCTTTATTGACTATAGGATATCCCCCTTTAAGAAAACTGACTTGGTGGGATATCGACCAATGTACACACCCAACAATGAAGACTAATGATATACAGTGTACACAACTAGTACATTTACTTTAATTTTTGTTTCAATATCACTTTTGTTTAAACCCTTTTTTTCCACAAGAATTCATGCTATTTCAAGAAATTCCAAGCTAGAATTTCTGTTATGTAAAACATGTAAATATATCCACTACATAGCACTTACCTGTATTTGAGCAAATCCATATACCCATCTATAAACTCTCTCTTTTTACAAGAGATAGAAGTAAATCTAATTTCACAATAAATATGAAAAACAGCAATAAAATGAAAATTTGCAAAAGCAAAAAAATTACAAAATAATGAAGGATGGCAATATAAAAATCATTTTGAGCTACAAGCTCGAGACAAAATTGCAAATATTAAATGTATGAAATGTAAGTTTCCAAACATTTTTTACCACTATAAATTCCTACACCTTTTTGACCTACACTGTCTGCCTTTGTTACAATCTTAAAGTTGGTAAAAAAATTGTGACATAATGGATTGTATAAAACTAATTTCCATTTTTTTTTTTTTTATTTCTTTTAAGATTTCTATTTTTATGAAATCCTCACCATATAACACTGATATTTTAATGCAAAATTTAGAAATAAAATTTATGTTCTGCAAGAAGCAAAACTTTTGTTTAATAAATATGTCCTATAATGTCGAAATTGCAAAGAAAACATGTTGAAATTTTATCATAAAAGAAATTGATCATAAAGGCATACTCATAAGGTCAGAAAACATTAGGAAGAGTAGTAATATCTAAATAATAGTTTTATTTCAACAGTGAACAAACTTCAAATCCCTTTACAAATGCATCTATACAGATAACTTATTTATTCATCCATACCTTTAACAGTACGGACAAAAATCAATTTATGTACATTTACAACACACAAGCACACATTGTATTTGATCAGTTTTCCAGTTATTTTGGAGCACTAAATATGACAAGAGTAGAAATGTTCAATGTGTATTCATATTCAAACATTAAAACCTATATTCTGAAGTTAATGTATATGATTACTTTACAGTTAGAGAAGTGGAGACCTATAATATGATTGGTCAGTTTCTGAAGTAATTATTACATACCTCTATCTCTTTCAAGTGATTTAACCAATACCTCAACCAACATCAGACATTGATCATTTTGTTTATTGTAGCATATCATTTAAATCAGTTGTCTGACCAAATTTATTTTTTGATGTTCACCCCAAGACAAGGATATCTCTTGTTTCTCAAACATTGAACTCTGTTTAAGATCTTTAATAAGACCCTAATCACTCCTCTAACTTATCACATTGGGCCTCTGAGTGTTCATCACACTGGGTGTCTGATTGTTCATCAATCAGACTTGGGTCTCCAATCGTTCATCACACTGGGCCTCCGATAGTTCATCACACTGGGCCTCCGATAGTTCATCACATTGGGCCTCCGATATTTCATCACACTGGGCCTCTAATTGTTCATCAGATTTGGTCTCCAATCGTTCATCACACTGAGCCTATCATTGTTCATCAGTCCTGGTCTCTGAGCATTCATCCAACTGGGTCTTTGATCATTAATCAGACTTGGTCTACAATCGTTCATCACACTGGGCCTTTGATAGTTCATCAGAATTGGTCTACAATCGTTCATCACACTGGACCTCTGATTGTTCACCAGACTTGGTCTCTGATGACTCATCACACTGGGTCTCTAATTGCTCATTAGATTTGGTCTTTCATCAAATGCAGTCTCTGATCGTTCAACAAACTAGGGATTCTGATCATTCATCAATCAAAGTTTCTGACCATTCAGTAGTCTCTGCTCATTCGCCTGAATTGATCACACATCCGACTCAATCTCTGATCATGCATCCCCCAAATTGGTAAGTGATCATTCCATCTTGGATCATTCACCCAACTCCATGTTTGATCATTATTCAGATCATTTAGAAAGTTTACCATCCCTGAGTGACGCCACAAACATGTATGTTTTCTCTTTATACATGGTAACTGGCCTAAACCCTAGCACTGTATAAATGTACATGTCAGCTTTTATTCCTGACAACTATATTGTATCAAAACACATCAGAAGTTCACTGTGGCATCGTACAACAGGTTACACATTTAAGTGTACTATGTACCTATAGCTATGTCAAACATGCACGACAGTGGTTCCTTTCACTAGCTGTACAGTCACTGTAGCTGACCTGGCGATCAGTTAGATACACAATAGCACATACACCATGGCACTATAGATCTGGTTCAGAGCATCCATATTCTTTGACCAGTAGTATCTTGTACATGTAAATAGATTATACCATAACTAAAGCCTATGGCCAGCTGTCATCAAACTTTGCCCTGACCTAGAGCTTCCTTCAGTAATGATGCCTCATCCCCACCGCTCTCTTGCTCCGACCCTGAAAGTAATCGAGACATCAGCAGTTTATCTACAGTAAATTCAATAGAACTATGATTCAAGCCCTTTTCATATTTTCAAGCACAGTAGCAGAAATTTCTATTTGCTCAGATTTATTTATTTTAAAGAATTATCTTTCAATGAATATATTTATTTCAAAATCAAAAGTCCAATAGAGTAGTCTGATTCCTAGACATATATCACTATCAATCATCCATATCAATTAAATCATATCAAATGTATTTTTTTTTTTTTTTAATTTTGCAACCAACTGTACACAAGAAGCCTAGAGAGTATGAGTAACCAGGGCAAAATACTTTCATATTTTCAATATTTCCCTACTTTTTAGCAGTCTCTCTTAACATTTTTAAAAACAAAGTGTGTGAATATTAGATATATAAAATTGTAACAGCCTTGACTCACGAGCGTGTATTATTGGAAATTCTACCATGTTTGCTATGCAACGCCAGTTTTGATTGGTTTAAAACCATGTATTATTTTCCAATAACCCACGCTCGTGCCAATAATACACGGTCGGGAGTCACGGCTGTAACAATTTTATATACCTAATATTCACCCATTTTATAAAAGGTTACCATAGCCGATTAGCTAATGGGTTAGTCTTTCAATAAATTTTTATCACGACGCGAGTTCGAATCCTACGGAGGCCCCCCTTTTCTTTCTTCTTTTTTCTTTCTTTTTTTTTTTTATCCTTTTTTTATTTTCAAAATCAATGCTATATGATAGATGCTCTTGATCGTAGTACTGTATTGCCTGTATTTTTCATCAACAAATCAAACTCTAGAAATAAATTACAAGGTTTTCTCGGGGTTTCTTTGCTGTTTTTCTATTAGAAAGAGGTCGATCTCAGAACTAAACACTACATGGTAGAATAGAAATAATCAACTTTGACTTCTCGGATATTTTGCAATTTTAATTAATAACTCAGGCCTGCGGCCTTCGTTATTAATTCAATTGCAAAATATCCTCGTCCTCGTTGTATATCCAGCAATAATACACGAATCATCGTTAATTATTTCTTAAATAATACATGGTTTTAAACCAATCAAAACTGGCGTTGCATAGCAAACATGGTAGAATAAACATTTTATTGATATCAACATGTTTTATCATGAAATGATGACGGTATTGCTGTTTCCCTGTGTATATAAATGTAAACCCTTGTAACACAATAGGCTTTATTTAAGAAATAATTAACGATGATTCGTGTATTATTGCAGGATATACAACGAGGACGAGGATATTTTGCAATTAAATTAATATCGAAGGCCGCAGGCCTGAGTTATTAATTAAAATTGCAAAATATCCGAGTCCGAGTTGTATATCCTGCAACAATACACGAGTCAAAGTTGATTATTTCTATTCTACCATGTACTGTTTAGTTCTTAGATCGACCTCTTTCTAATAGAAAAACAGCAAAGAAACCCCGAGAAAACCTTGTGATTTATTTCTTGAGTATTACATTATTTGTTGATGAAATATACAGGCAATACAGTACTACGATCAAAAGCATCTTTCACATGGCATTGATTTTGAAAATAAAAAAGGGATAAAAAAAAAAAGAAACAAAAAGCGGGCCTCTGTAGGATTCGAACTCGCGTCGTGATAAAAATTAATGAAAGACTAACCCATTAGCCCACTAGGCTATGGTGACCTGAAATAAACGGGTGAATATTAGATATATAAAAGTGTTACAGCCGTGACTCCCGACCGTGTATGATTGGCACGAGCGTGTATTATTGGCACGAGCGTGGGTTATTGGAAAATAATACATGGTTTTAAACCAATCAAAACTGGCGTTGCATAGCAAACATGGTAGAATACGTAATTATTGCGTAATTGTATTTATTTATATTGGGTATTAATTGTGATTTATCAATTTGTTAAATATTGCTGGTCATAGTCGTGATCAGTATAGTTTTGTTTTTATTTAAGCACATGCAGTGCAATCTAACTCCAAGTGCTGGTTTTGTGTACTAAGGAAGACACGATCTTGTACTAAGTGGACAATGTCCAGCCCATTTAAAGTAAATTACCATGTTGAGCGTGATCAACTTTTGGTCAGGTGATGGGGAGACGTGGCGCTGTCGGGGCATCTACGTCATCATTTGTCTATAAACAGCGCCTATCTCTATTTCGGCAGAGAGCGTCCGGAGAGAGCGCGGGGAGAGCGCCATAAGACTTGGGGAGAGAGTGCTCCAATAAGCAACTGATGTCTCTGTTCGAGCACTACCTCCGTTTCGAACATTTTTTTCGTACTATTATATTTAGCGTTGTGAAATGCTGAAGCTATACCTGTATTAACAACTTGGTGGCGGAATTCTCATATCCTGGTATAATAAACAAATGATTTGGAACCTGGGTTGAACTCTGTTTATTTAAGCACACGTAGACACCTGAAGTGTTACACCCTGCCACTAACCTTGAAGATAAAACACGTCCTGTTTAAATCTGGGTATGTAACGGCATACTTAGACAACCAGATAATGCATCGACAAAGATATACACAACTAAAACACGGGGCCAAGGAGGGTATTGCAGCTCACTTCAGGGTGCGTTTTGCCATCGATATTGACACTTCATCGGATTTTAATAATTATCATGTAATGATTTTTATCAAAACCAAGGTTTGATGCTCCAAAAATCGTTTATCAATGACAATGGTTTGGATCGGGTGTTTAATCCTGGAAAAAAGCTTAGAACAAAAGCCAGTTGATCTGTTCAAGTGGAAGGTTATACTGCTATCATACTGTTAGCAAACATTTCTAATCTTACAATTAGGATCGATATTATATTGCTTACTTACATGTCATAACAGTGTAACATACCGTTCTTTTTTCCAGCTGTCAACATGGAGCTTGTCACCATGGTCGATGAACAGGACAACAGGTATACCTTCAAACGGTACCAAGGATACCCGTTCAACAAAGAAGTTGTCGGAAATGTGAGAGATCAACTGGATAAAATAGCAAACTACGACATTAAAACCGACGATGTTGTCCTTTGTGTATTTCCGAAGTCTGGTAAATAACACTTTCTCGTCAAATCAACGACAATACCATCTTTTTTCATCATTCTCTTCAAGTCTTATTGCCTTCTCGTCCTAAATACATTTATTCATTGGAACGGTTTTCTTATTATTATTATTATTATTATTTATGTTGCCCAGCAATCTTATTTCGTTATATTCTTTACACTTTCTGGCCATTAATGTGTGTGCCTAGTCGCTCTAATGATTTTGTATTATTTATGTGGAATTTATATTTTGTGATATCTCATCGAAATGAAAATATAAAAGTAGGACAGAGAAAGTTTCTTATTCCCTTATAAATTCAAGGTACACATTGGCTATACAACACCGTGATGATGTTACGATCAGGATCATTGAAATATCACGGAACACCTGTAGGAATGGAGTTTAACGACTTTGATGATATCGAGAAGATGCAGTCTCCGAGGATGTTCGCCTCCCATCTGCGTTTCCGGTTCCTCCCCGAACAGATGAAGCTCGGAAAAGGGAAAATTGTCACCATCACCCGTAATCCGAAGGACATCGTGGTATCTCTATATCACATGTTGCAAAGCATGGGCGATATCGGTTACCAAGGAACTTTTGAGGGATTTTTAAAGAGATATGTCACCGAAGAATGTAAGATTTTTTGGGTCGTCGGGAGGTAACACATCACCTGTACTTTTTTTTTTTTTGAATTTTTTTATTTTTCAAGATTTTTTTCATAAATACAAAACATTTGAAACATATATGCACACACATTCTCACTCTTACACCCACAGTAGCTATACTCATGATTCGTCATCATCATCATACATAATCAAACATCATCATCATCATCATATCATCATCATATCAGCATCATCATCTTTATCATTATCTTACTCCTCATCATCATCGGTTCATCATCACCACCATCATCACCATCATCATCATCATCATACATAATCAAACATCATCATCATCATCATATCAGCATCATCATCTTCATCCATTCATCATCATCATCATCATCATCATCAAAAGAATCACACTTAATCATCATCATCTATCATGATATCATTATCCATACATAAATTATTATCATTTTTTTCATCACAATAAAACATCATCATCCTTATCATCACACAAAAAACATCATCTTCATCACGATTATTTTAAGCTTGAACCACAAGCCTCACATCTACTTACATCATTTACATATTAATTAACATACATACATAACCTAACCTAAATTTATACAGAGTGAGAAGGAAGCAGACAGACATACCATCACACAGACAAGACAGACAGATAGACACAGACAGACGCACCATTACACAGACATACACACACACACACTTCGACACCGACAGACACACACATAGACGCACCATCACACAAGACAAAACAGACACACGCACAGACAGACGCATAACCGGACACACCATCACACATAGAACGCACACACACAAAGACAGACAAAAATAAACATGACTGAAGCATGGGAGAAAATTTCTTTAAATGGTAAAAATAAAAAGTAATGGAAAGGAGCTAGAACAGGCGATGTCAGTCTTTGGGGACCTAAAGCTATATATGCAAAGAGGAACTATCTTTTTCAGATGACTATAAATCTAGAACAGGTTTCCATTTCTTCCAATTGAGTTCAAATTGCCTTTTAATTTTCTCACTTTTACTGTAATTAATGTATTGTTGAATAGAAAAATGATCTTTGATGACATTAATAAGCGCATTAAGATTTAAAGAGTTGCCGAGACATCTAGTTTTATAAATATAATGCTTGATAAGAATTAAAATTTCGTTATCAACATTACTGCAGTACTGTGATACTATACCAAACAGGAAGGATTCTTTATTGTAAGCAAACGGAATTAAAAGTATATCAAGTAGTGCTTCAAATCTCTGTAATAGTGACTGAACCTCTTGACATTCCCATAAGCAATGCACTATTGTTTCACGCTCCATACAACATAAGTTACATAAAATACTAGGACTTAAGTTTATTTTAAAAAGGAACGTGTTTGTTACCAAAATATGGTGTATAATTCTCACTTGGAACCACTGTAATTTAGAACTTTTGGTAACTATAAAAGGAAGTTTGAATATTTTGGCCCATTTATTTTGATCAATAATGAATTCTTGGTTCCATTTTCTTGTTCCAGTAGGTATGGATATTGGCGCAATAAGGCATTTGTAAAAATCTTTTGAACCCTTTTCACTCTTAAAAAATATGTCAAATAGAAAAGGTATAAAAGGCTGTTGAGGTCTTTGAATCAGGTAATCAAATTTTTTCAAAAAGCGCTTGATAGCTGAAACTAGTCCATGGTATTGGAGAAAATTTGTGTTTATAGTTCGAAAATTATGTCTGAACTCTTCAAAAGAAAGAAAAGCTAAATCATCTGAATCTTTAATTAAATCATTTATTGTTAATATGCCCACATCAAACCAGTTTTGATAAAAAACATACTTGTTGTTTACCTTGATATCATTATTATACCAGATGGGTGATTTTAAAATTGAGTCTGGTTTTGGAAGCCTAATAGAATCTGAATTATTAAGCCTATTTAATGATTTAAACACATCCCTCCAAAAAAAGTTTTTACAATTGGATCTACACAAATCAATATATTCCTTTCCACAGTTACATAGTTTTCTAAAATTAACATATGTATTTAAAATTAATTTCCACTTACCAGATGAGTGAAATAATCTTCTTACCCAACCTAACTTTAGAGAGTCAATAAAAGAATGAACATCAATCATCTTTAAACCCCCATCAATATAGTCTTGAATAACAACATCTTTTTTATTTTATGACATTTACTATTCCATAAAAAATCCAGAATCAGAGAATTTAACTGGGCAATCATCTTTTCTGAAGGGTTTGGCAAAGTAATGAACAAATAGTTAAGTTGTGAAATCAACAGAGATTTAATAATATTAATCTTACCTAATGGTGTCAAATTCCTTCTTTTCCATAAGTTAATAACAGATTTAAGTTTTACAATTTTTTTGTCAAAATTCATTTTAGGAATTTTATCCAGATCAACAGAAAATTCTATCCCTAAGAAAGTGAAATTATGTTGTCCCCACAACAGATTTACTTCAGGCAAAAATGTTTCTTCACTATATTTCCTACTTCCTATCCATATCACCTGAGATTTATTAGAATTAATTCTTAGACCAGATATCTTAGCATAAGTAGTTAGTTCAAAAATAGATTCTCTCAGCGACTCTTTAGATCCATCCAATATCAAACCTGTATCATCTGCATACTGTACATTTAGAATAGGAGAATTTTCAATATTAATTCCCTTTATGAGATTATTATTTTTAATTTTTGCAGCTAAAACTTCGGCACAGAGAATAAAAATGTATGGTGCAATTGGATCGCCTTGTCGACATCCACGTTGAATCTTAATATGTTTTGATATGTTTCCACCTTGATTTATAGATGCACTTGCATTATTATGAAGAGTATTTATCCATTTCCTTATATCTTTCCCAAAGTTAAAATAGCCTAGAACCTTATCTATGAACGCCCATGAAACCGAATCAAAAGCTTTTTCGAAATCTACCATCAATAACATTCCTGGTATGTTGTGTTCCTCTGCATACTGCATTACATCATAGACCGTACGAATATTTTCCCCTATATATCTACCTGATAAAAACCCTGTCTGATCCTCATTAATAATTTTACCCAAAACTGCTCTTATACGATGTGAGATTACCCCAGAAGCTATTTTATAAGTTATATTTAACAGTGTGATGGGTCTCCAATTTTTTAAAAAATGTCGAGGTTTATCTCCCTTGGGAATACAAGTAATTATACCATGTCTTTGAGTTACTGAACATTGACTGACTGAAAACCCATAATTTAATGATCGAACAACAAAATGACCTAAATACTTCCAAAATACTTAAAAAAACTCAGATGTGAAACCATCAGACCCTGGACTTTTATTATTTTTCATCTCTTTCAGTGTTTTCCCAGCTTCATCAAATGTTATAATACCCTCTAGACTGTCAGAATCATGATTACTTAACCTTGACATGTTACAATTTTGGAGATGTGCTTCTAAATCTATATTTTCCACTTCCCTATATCTATATAAATTTTCATAAAATGACTGTACCTCTGATAAAATGTCTTCTTGTTTCGTTATAAAATGATCATGTTCTGTCTGTATTTTTGGAATAATTTTGGAAGTATAATTTCTGTTTTCAAGATTAAAAAAGTAAGAAGTAGGTTTTTCTCCCTCCTCTATCCATTTTGCCCTAGATCTAATGATACTACCTCTAACCTTTTTCAAACGAATAGACTCTAATTCTTTTCTTTTCTCATCTAATTGTGTATGATCAGGATTTGTTTCAGCCTCAGTAATTGCTATGAATTTCTTAATATTTTCCTCTCTGAGATTTAACTGCTTTTTCCTGTAAGAAGAATATGAAATAGATTTACCCCTTATTTCCATTAATAAAGTTTCTAAAAAAAGTTGATCATTTATGAGAAATTGAATATCACAATCAGGAATAAGATTTAGAGAATCAGGGTTATAAACAGGTAGACAATATTGTAATTTAATACTGTCAATACATTTTTTTACCAAATCAAGATAGTCTGATTCATATAATAAAGAGTTGTTAAATTTCCAAATACCTTTCCCTTTCTTAAATTTGTTAAAAGTTATAGTTAATAGAGGGGTAGAGTGATCAGACCTATAACCTGGTTCTATTGATGACTTATTTACACTTGACAAGAGAGATTCGGAGACAAGAAAAAAATCTAGTCTGGCCTGCTTTAATGGATTAGCACGCCTCCAAGTATAGCGCCTAGTATCAGGGTGGTGTTCCCTATAAATGTCAATTAGATTAGTATTTTCAATAATTTCCAATACCTTTTCCCTCGCAGTACTATTATTTACAAATCTATAGTTATTATCATAATCTAATGATGGTTTTAAAACTAAGTTAAAATCCCCACATATAATAATGTTCTCATTTCCAAAACTATCCACTATTTCAGTTACTTGATTGTAAAAATCT
The DNA here is from genome assembly GCF_902652985.1 of Pecten maximus. Classification (NCBI taxonomy): domain Eukaryota; kingdom Metazoa; phylum Mollusca; class Bivalvia; order Pectinida; family Pectinidae; genus Pecten; species Pecten maximus. Next base: position 34,227,871 of record NC_047019.1, read on the forward strand.
GGGGTATCCTGATTTGGACCATATACGGAAATAAGAGTTGTCCTAGACCCATCAATATCAATATCAAGCGCAAGAAAATTACCCTGTAAATCGCACTTTTCTCTATATACTTTGGCCTCGAAATTATTGTTTAAAAGGATTGCCACCCCACGTGAATTGGATTTAAAAGAACTAAAATAACATTGATATCCCCATTCATTTCTTATAATATTTTCCTGGTCAAACGAGAAATGGGTGTCTTGGAGACAGTAAATACTGTACCGTTTATCTCTTAAATAGGAGAATACGTCTTTTCTTTTAATTTTATCCCCCAAGCCCTGACAGTTCGCCGATAGCACAGTGATACTCATGTTATATCGAAAATAGAAGCCTCAAAAGTTAATTTTAAATCCCCCATGCAACAGTTGGAAAAAGAAAAGAGAGACAGAAAAAGGAACAGACATAAAAACATATTTCTAGATCATAAACAAAACATGACTACTGTCAAACACTTACATACACACACCCGCTGCACTATTCAGGACACTGGCAATACAAGACCGGAAACTCATGGTGAAATCTAAATGCGCGCACTTGCTTAAACGAAGCGATCATATATCCGGAAACATAAACTGTTATCGTTAACGTACGACTCAATACCATAAAACGAACTTGTATTGTTCAGGATTTTCCTAAGCACACTTCCGTTCTCTTACAGTATAGTAGGTCTATACCACAAACATTCAACAGTTGGAGAGGGACCGTGGAACCTACGAAAACATACAGGTTGTGTCAACCGGAAGTAAATTGGCAATTCTAGAACCCAAACTCAATGAGCGACGGATTTCCGGAAAACGATATTAAATTAATATTTTTTAAAAGCAAGCACAGCCAAACGACAAATTACAACTATATATGAATGCTTCTATTGAGAGGCACTGGTAAGATCTAAATAATAAACATATTTGATACAAATATTTAATAAAAGAAAGCGAGATCATTGAAGCATACATATATCACTATTTTTTTTTTCAATATCGGCCTATATCAGTATATCAGTGTGCGCTAGTGTGGAACACTTACCTGTATGTTAGGATCCTTAGTCCAAATATACACTCCAATTGGAATCGACTTTCACAACACAAAAAGAAAACACACACTCAGTAGGAAACATACATGATTATAACTCATAAAAACGACACACACGTTACACAGTATTTTGAATTGATCGGTAAGTCAGTAACGATACTGACCAAATGTCACCACCGATCTTTACTTAATCCAGTCACTTCCTAAAGCGAAAGTTGGTGTCATTCATGAGAAAGTTCTCTTCAAGTGGGGTTTCAAACGACAGTCTGCGCTTCTTTCCATTATTTAGCACCACGAACAACTTCCCGTCGATACTATAAGAGTTCTTGACACAATCAAGGTGATAAGCATCTCTAAGTCTCTGTTGGTTGTAACGGGTTAAGTCCTCAAAGATAACAAATCCCGTTCCCCTTAGGTTCCTACGCGCATGGATAATCTCTTGCTTCTTGCGTCTATGGGTGAACTTAACGATAATGTTCCTTGGTTTAGCACTATCAAAACGTCCCAGTCTGTGGGCGATATCGATGTCTTTACCATCAATCGGTACCTTCAAAGTGTCCCGTACAAATGTCACGATACCCTGAACACACTGCTCCACTGATTCTCTCTCGGTATCACCTGTACTTTTGTGCCTAATGACATTTACCTTTCTCATCACCTGTATTTTTGTGCCTAATGACATTTATTTTTCTCATCACCTGTACTTTTATACCTAATGACATTTACCTTCTCATCACCTGTACCTATATGCCTTATAATATCTACCTTTCTCATCACCTGTATCTATGTCTTTCAATATTTACGTTTTTCATTACTGTTTCTTTATGCCTAATGACATTTACCTTTCTCATCACCTGTACCTTTGTGCCTAATGATATTTACCTTTCTCATTACCCGTTCCCTTATGCCTAATGATATTGATTTTTCTCATCATCTGTACCTTTATGCATAAAGGCATTTACCTTTCTCTTTACCTGTTCCTATATGCATAGTGACATTTTTACAGTGTACCTTTTCTCATCACCTATACTTTTATACCTAATGACATTTACCTTTCTCATCACCTGTGCCGTTGTGCCTAATGGCATTTCCCTTTCTCATCACCTGTACCTTTGTGCTGATGATATCTACCTTTCTCATCATCTGTACCTTTGTGCCTTTGTAACATTTACCTATTCTTCTCCCACAGTTCGCCAGTATATCTCTAGTTTTAGACCCGTCAGCCCCTAGGGTATGACAGATTGCACGCGCTAACCTTCTGATGCGGAAGTACTTTTTAGTGGCATCACTTATAGATCCCGCGTTGTTGTTAAATGTTAAATATGCGTATGAGACACAGAGTTTTATTAAATGACAAGATGAGCTGTTGTTAAAGAGGCTTGCCCGCAGAGAGATCAGAAAAATTGGCTAATAGAAAAAGATTTTTTACACATGACAGATTGTTGGAATTGTGGAGTTTTTCATTTTATTTTCCTTATAAAACGCTGAAAAGTGATATTAAAACCTCATTTTTTTTAAAAAGTATTTATTTAATCGCAACCCGCAATAAGTCCCCGCTATAAAGTGGAGTCTAATTTGATTGACACATCAAAGAAACAAGCACGTGCACAGTGCCGCACAGTGATAACTTCAAAGGCAGCGGCGATTTACAAAGAAGATTTGCCGTTATATTCCATACATTTCCCGCTCAGATTGAGTTTTAAAACGTCTTTTAAATACATATTCTGTAAATGTTTTCAAGAAATAAAGTCGGAAAGCCTCTAATTTTGTCACATAGAAACGTGTACTGAAGTTTATTTAGTGATCGGAGATGTGCCGTTTACCGGTCCGTCTGCGGGTAAGCCTGTTTAACATCAGAATAGTATCGCTGATACATTATTTCAGTGTCTGCTTGAATAAGTATTGTGAATTGATTTAAGACCTATGTTGGTTTTTTTTTGGTGTAATGACATTTTGGGGTTGTGATGGGTACTTCTTCAGATGAGGATATTCATGAGCCGCCCATGTACATTTGTTAACAAACATGCCCTGACTACCGATTTCATATGCAATTTTTTGAAGTGGTGGGAGAAAAATAATCATTCCCTCCCTAGGGAGTGTGACAAGGAAATCTCCGCCCTTGGGGAAGTTCATGAATGTCAAACCCTCGACAAGCCTTGGATTGGACATTCATGAATTCCCCCTAGGGTTGAGATTTAAGCCTCGGGTTGGACATTCATGAATTCCCCCTCGGGTTGAGATTTAAGCCTCGGATTGGACATTCATGAATTCCCCCTAGGGTTGAGATTTAAGCCTCGGGTTGGACATTCATGAATTCCCCCTAGGGTTGAGATTTAGGCCTCGGGTAGGACGATCATGAATTCCCCCTAGGGTTGAGATTTAAGCCTCGGATTGGACATTCATGAATTCCCCCTAGGGTCGAGATTTAAGCCTCGGGTTGGACATTCATTAATTCCCCCCTAGGGTTGAGATTTAAGCCTCGGATTGGACATTCATGAATTCCCCTAGGGTTGAGATTTAAGCCTCGAGTTGGACATTCATGAATTCCCCCTAGGGTTGAGATTTAAGCCTCGGGTTGGACATTCATGAATTCCTCCTAGGGTTGAGATTTAAGCCTCGGATTGGACATTCATGAATTCCCCCTAGGGTTGAGATTTAAGCCTCGGGATTGGACATTCATGAATTCCCCCTCGGGTTGAGATTTAAGCCTCGGGTTGGACATTCATGAATTCCTCCTAGGGTTGAGATTTAAGCCTCGGATTGGACATTCATGAATTCCCCCTAGGGTTGAGATTTAAGCCTCGGGTTGGACATTCATGAATTCCCCCTCGGGTTGAGATTTAAGCCTCGGATTGGACGATCATGAATTCCCCCTAGGGTTGAGATTTAAGCCTCGGATTGGACATTCATGAATTCCCCCTAGGGTCGAGATTTAAGCCTCAGATTGGACGATCATGAATTCCCCCTAGGGTTGAGATTTAAGCCTCGGATCGGACATTCATGAATTCCCCCTAGGGTCGGGATTTAAGCCTCGGATTGGACATTCATGAATTCCCCCTAGGGTTGAGATTTAAGCCTCGGGTAGGACATTCATGAATTCCCCCTAGGGTTGAGATTTAAGCCTCGGGTAGGACGATCATGAATTCTCCCTAGGGTTGAGATTTAAGCCTCGGGTAGGACGATCATGAATTCCCCCAGGGTTGATATTTCTTTGTCACACCCCCAAGGCAGGGAAAGATTCTATTAATCATACACTTTTGACAAAGGTGTGTAAAGATTGCACATCTTGCTTTGTTTCCATAAACAGGTTTCATGGGAAATGGTTCCTGGTTTTCTTGGATAAAAGACATGGAGGAATGGAAAAGTCCAAATTTGTTTAGCCTTTCATACCACGACTTCAAACAGGTGAATATATGTTAGTTAGATATTTATGAAAGGCTGGCTGCTTAACAGAAACTTCCCTCATGTCACAAGCTTCAATGTGGACTAAATATAGATGAAGTGATCCGATCATTGATGAACACCGACTTTGATTGACCTTTGCTATGTCGAGGGCATAAACACAACACAGCCACAGTTAAACAGTCAACAGACAAAAATATTTTGGAGCATTTTCCCTAATACTACTAAATTGTTTTCAATAATCCAAATTGCATGTGTATTGATACAACTTTATATGTTACAGAATACATTTGAGAATGTGGTCAAGTTAGCCAAGTTTCTGGAAGTTGATCATGATGAGAAGTTCTTACGATCAGTCTCACAAAGTGTTCAATTTGACAACTTAAAAGAAAGTCACAAAGTGTCGACTCAGCTTGGTGACCGATGGAAACATCTTTCTGAGGGTGGACGGCTACCAATATACAGGAAAGGTAGACGTTGTCTGACTACACATTTTTACAAGTAGTCCTGGTGTTAAAGAAAACAAATTGTCCTTATTTACGACAGAAATTAAACTAGTATTGAGATCACAAAAAAAAAACATCTGAGCATCCGTTAAAAGTGTTAAAAGTTGTGGTCAGTTAATCTAAAATAGAAAATCGTTTGCCACATAAACGTTTTTTTTACAAATGCAAAAATTATTCCAGGTGAAGGTATTCCTGTTTACAGCGTTTTTCTTCCATACATAGTTTCAAAATATGTTTATCATAATACTCATTCAGCACACCTTCTGTAATATAATTAATGAAGGAAATAACAGTTAGTTTTACATACATGTAGGTATGAGATAATATGGCATCAGTAGCTACCTTAATCTGCGATAGTTCTTTAATTCTACTATTTATTCGTTGGACGAATTGCAAATAATGGACGGGTTTGTTTGCAAAAACTTGATGGCAATCAGTAGATTCTTATCATTACTGTTTGACCATAGTCACTACAGTTTTTTTTGTGTTTTTTTTTTCATTCTTTTTTTCTACTTTGCAGGGAATGTTGGAGAGTGGAAAAACATGTTCACTGTTGCCCAAAGTGAAGAGTTCGATATGTTATTCAAGGAAAAGGTAGAAAAACTTGGTCTCAAAATTAAACCTAAATTTGAGTAAGGAAGCCCTTTATAACATGTCGCCAAATATTGCCAATTTTTTTTATGATAATAATAAGAAAAGATGACCAGACAACATCCGCAGGATTTTAGAAAACTAATCACGGTTATCACAAAATACATTTCTGTCAGTGCCGATAATACAGCACAAGATGAGGAAATTGATCTTTACGGACGATCGGAATGCTATGCGTGCACGCCCAATAGGAAGGCACATCATATATCCAAGGTAGTGAAATAAGGATGTAGAAGAACGTGCAAGATTTATAAGCATTTCTTCAAACTCTGAGGAATAAGATACTGTTTAAAAGACATTATGTACTTGTTAGTTTTCGGATGAGCCGACTGATGTCTGAGAAACTTCAAATCATCACGCTGTAGACGCAAACAACAGAAACACTCTACAATGGACGCTTTGTAAGTTCTACAATGTACTGCTCAAACACTCTACAATGGACGCTTTGTAAGTTCTACAATGTACTGCTATGTGTTAATCAGAAAATCTTATTGGTATTAATATATGTTATATGTAATTATGAGCTGTAAAGCTTAAGTCAATAAAATGAATTGAACTCTAGTTTTTTTGCCTCTGTATCTTCCATGTAAGTCGTTATGGTCAATCAAACCTGTAACAGAAGACACATAAACTTAAAAACAGAGTCTCAATAGCAATTCCTATAATCCCCTTCGGGCCAGGTGAGCTAGAAGCTGTGATGTGGTAACAGATATTTAACAAGATTCAAATACTAAAATAAACAAAAGGAAATAACTGTCAGGTGAAAAATATCTCTCAGAAAAACAAAACTATGTTATACTACTTAACAAGATCATCATGCCTACCAATAACAAAGAAATCAGCTAAAACCTGTAGATCATCAGGCAAGATTTAAGTATTAGAAATTAACAAAGGGAAATAACTTTTCGAAAGAAATTTTCTAATAAAATTGCCATTCAAGAATACACAATTATATATCATGACTATACAGCTTGCCAAGTTTAAAAGAAATTGATCAAAAGCTGTAGATGATCTCTGGACAAGATTTAAATACTGAAATAAAGTACAAAGACTTTTGAATAAATAGTTGAATCCAAATATCTCTTAGAAAAACAACATATATATATATCATAATTATAAAGGCTACCCAGTTCAAAGAGATCTGTTGAAAATTGATTTTTGGACAAACAAAATGCTGTAAGGGAACAACACTACACCATAAATCTACAGGCAAATGATGGACATTCCAAAACAAATGATCACATCCATTGATCTAAATATTAAGTCTGTACCTCTCGGGATACCAAAACTTAATGTATATAATTGTTACAGAGCGAACTATTCATTAAGTTTAAATCAATGTCACTAACCAGGGACCTCCAGCTTGGGAGTCTTACTCTTTACCAGAGTTACATATTCCCCTTCCTGAAAAGAACTCATCCTCAAATTTTATGGGTTAAATGATGCTTTCACAAGCAGAAATGAGTTTAATTCTCAAGTCCCTACATGGGAGCCAATGTAGCCGAGCGGTATATTACCGCGGTATATTACTGCTAGTATTTACCAGGGTTACATAATCATGATTACAAAGCCTACCAAGTTCCAAAGAGATCAGTTGAAATTCTACACTGGATGAACAGCAACATCAAATTTTGATTTTCAGAACAAAAATGATTTACTTAACATAGTTGTACACACCTATCACCCATTCTGTAGAAAGCAAACTTTATATATATTGTTAGGATAACAATAAATACTAAGACAAAATATCTATATTTGAAAACAATACTTTCATGAAACTAATAACACAAACAAAATTTACATCAAACAATTTATTTACTGATGTTGGTCATGTACAGTTATTATACAAGTATAAAACATGGATCTGAAAAGTGTTATTCTAAACCACATCACTCATCCCCACTCAAAACTCACATAATCGCCCACAGCAACATAACTCTCATATATGATCTTCTGTATCAAAATAACTTTCATACATAATCTCTCATATCATTATAACTCTCATACATGATCTCTCACAGCAACATAACTCTCATACATGATCTCTCACAGCAACATAACTCTCATACATAATCCCTCACAACAATGTAACTCTCATACATAATCTCTTACAGCAACATAACTCTCATACGTCTTCTCCCACAACAGCAATTTAATCTCTCATAACAACATAAGTGAATTTTCATGAAAATTACTATTCTACTATTCTATTCTAAACCACATCACTCATTCCCGGTCTTTTCACAATCCCTCACAGCAACGTAAATCCCACACATAGTCCCCCACAGCAATGTAACTCTCACACATAATCCCTCACAGCAATGTAACTCTCACAGCAATGTAACTCCCACACATAGTCCCTCACAGCAATGTAACTCTCACACATAATCCCTCACAGCAATGTAACTCTCACACATAATCCCTCACAGCAATGTAACTCTCACACATAATCCCTCACAGCAATGTAACTCTCACACATAATCCCTCACAGCAATGTAACTCTCGCACATAATCCCCCACAGCAATGTAACTCTCACACATAATCCCTCACAGCAATGTAACTCTCGCACATAATCCCCCACAGCAATGTAACTCTCACACATAATCCCTCACAGCAATGTAACTCTCGCACATAATCCCTCACAGCAATGTAACTCTCACACATAATCCCTCACAGCAATGTAACTCCCACACATAGTCCCTCACAGCAATGTAACTCTCACACATAGTCCCTCACAGCAATGTAACTCTCACACATAATCCCTCACAGCAATGTAACTCTCACACATAATCCCTCACAGCAATGTAACTCTCACACATAATCCCTCATAGCAACATAACTCTCACACATAATCCCTCATAGCACAGAACTCTCCAGCATAATCTTTCACAGCATTGTAACTCTCAAACGGAATCTCCCATAGAAACATATCTGTCATAGATAATTTACCATATCAAGATAATTCAGTCAGCCTTGTACACACATCTTCCAAAGCAACATATCTCAAATACATCTCTCATAGCAATGTAATTCTTTCACATAATCTCACATAGCAACTAACTCTCGTGAATAATTTATAGTGTCACAATTTACTATCATCCTACATAAAAGTAATCTTACATTATTCTCAAACACAATTAATTCTAACCATTCATTTCATATGATATCTTCTCAAATCTGTAATCAAACATTGTCAAATGTGAACAAAAGAAAACATTTACATCAATGCATTGTTGTATTCTTCCATTCATTTGAAAATATTAAAATAATAATCATCCCATTCATGCATCTTTTTATTAAAATAATTGCAAGAAAAATCAAAGTTCTATTAATATTGTACCAAATTATTCTGGCTTTCTCCAGATGAACACACCAAAGAATGGGGATTAGTTGAATATTTGATTTAGTCTTTAAACCCCAGAATTTTCTTTATTGACTATAGGAAATCCCCCGTTAAGAAAACTGACTTGGTGGGATATCGACCAATGTACACACCCAACAATGAAGACTAATGATATACACAACTAGTACATTTACTTTAATTTTTGTTTCAATATCACTTTTGTTTAAACCCTTTTTTTCCACAAAAATTCATGCTATTTCAAGAAATTCCAAGCTAGAATTTCTGTTATGTAAAACATGTAAATATATCCACTACATAGCACTTACCTGTATTTGAGCAAATCCATATACCCATCTATAAACTGTCTCTTTTTACAAGAGATAGAAGTAAATCTAATTTCGCAATAAATATGAAAAACAGCAATAAAATGAAAATTTGAAAAAGCAAAAAAATTACAAAATAATGAAGGATGGTAATATAAAAATCATTTTGAGCTACAAGCTCGAGACAAAATTGCAAATATTAAATGTATGAAATGTAAGTTTCCAAACATTTTTTTACCACTATAAATTCCTACACCTTTTTGACCTACACCCTCTGCCTTTGTTACAATCTTAAAGTTGGTAAAAAAATTGTGACATAATGGAATGTATAAAACTAATTTCCATTTTTTTTTTTAATTTCTTTTAAGATTTCTATTTTTATGAAATCCTCACCATATAACACTGATATTTTAATGCAAAATTTAGAAAAAAAATGTATGTTCTGCAAGAAGCAAAACTTTTGTTTAATAAATATGTCCTATAATGTCGAAATTGCTAAGAAAACATGTTGAAATTTTATCATAAAAGAAATTGATCATAAAGGCATACTCATAAGGTCAGAAAACATTAGGAAGAGTAATGATATCTAAATAATAGTTTTATTACAACTGTGAACAAACTTCAAATCCCTTTACAAATGCATCTATACAGATAACTTATTTATTCATCCATACCTTTAACAGTACGGACAAAAATCAATTTATGTACATTTACAACACACAAGCACACATTGTATTTGATCAGTTTTCCTGTTATTTTGGAGCACTAAATATGACAAGAATAGAAACGTATATTCAAACATTAAACCTATATTTTGATGTTAATGTTTATGATAACTTTACAGTTAGAGAAGTGGAGACCTATAACATGATTGGTCAGTTTCTGTAGTAATTAACTATTACATACCTCTATCTCTTTCAATTGATTTAAATCATTTTGTTTGTTGTAGCATAACATTATCAGTTGTCTGACCAAAATATATTTCTTGGATGTAAACACCCAGACAAGGATATTTCTTGTTTCTCAAACATCACACTCTGTTTCAGATCTTTAATAAGACCCTGATCACTCCTTGGACTCATCACACTGGGTCTCTGATTGTTGTTCTTCACACTGGGCCTCTAATTGTTCATCAGTCTTGGTTTCTGATCATTAATCAGACTTGGTCTCCAATTGTTCATCACATTGGGTCTCTGATTGTTCATCAGTCTTGGTTTCTGATCATTAATCAGACTTGGTCTCCAATCGTTCATCACACTGGGCCTCTGATAGTTCATCACACTGGGTCTCTGATTGTTCATCAGATTTGGTCTCTGATAGTTCATCACACTGAGCCTATCATTGTTCATCAGTCCTGGTCTCTGAGCATTCATCCAACTGGGTCTTTGATCATTAATCAGACTTGGTCTACAATCGTTCATCACACTGGGCCTCTGATAGTTCATCAGAATTGGTCTACAATCGTTCATCACACTGGACCTCTGATTGTTCACCAGACTTGGTCTCTGATGACTCATCACACTGGGTCTCTAATTGCTCATTAGATTTGGTCTTTCATCAAATGCAGTCTCTGATCGTTCAACAAACTAGGGATTCTGATCATTCATCAATCAAAGTTTCTGACCATTCAGTAGTCTCTGCTCATTCGCCTGAATTGATCACACATCCGACTCAATCTCTGATCATTCATCCCCCAAATTGGTAAGTGATCATTCCATCTTGGATCATTCACCCAACTCCATGTTTGATCATTATTCAGATCATTTAGAAAGTTTACCATCCCTGAGTGACGCCACAAACATGTATGTTTTCTCTTTATACATGGTAACTGGCCTAAACCCTAGCACTGTATAAATGTACATGTCAGCTTTTATTCCTGACAACTATATTGTATCAAAACACATCAGAAGTTCACTGTGGCACCGTACAACAGGTTACACATTTAAGTGTACTATGTACCTATAGCTATGTCAAACATACACGACAGTGGTTCCTTTCACTAGCTGTACAGTCACTGTAGCTGACCTGGCGATCAGTTAGATACACAATAGCACATACACCATGGCACTATAGATCTGATTCAGAGCATCCATATTCTTTGACCAGTAGTATCTTGTACATGTCCATAGATTATATCATACCTAAAGCCTATCGCCAGCTGTCATCAAACTTTGCCCTGACCTAGAGCTTCTTTCAGTAATGATGCCACATCCCCACCGCTCTCTTGCTCCGACCCTGAAAGTAATCGAGACATTAGCAGTTTATCTACAGTAAATTCAATAGAACTATGATTCAAGCCCTTTTCATATTTTCAAGCACAGTAGCAGAAATTTCTACTTGCTCAGATTTATTTATTTTAAAGAATTATCTTTCAATGAATATATTTATTTCAAAATCAAAAGTCCAATAGAGTACCGGTAGTCTGATTGCTAAACATATATCACTATCAATCATCCATATCAATTAAATCATAACAAATGTATTTTTCTTTCTTTTTTTTAAAGTTTTGCAACCAACTGTACACAAGAAGCCTAGGGCAAAATACTTTCATATTCTCAAAATTTCCCTACTTTTTAGCAGTCTCTCTTAACATTTTAAAAATCAAATATCATTCTTAAAGAAGAAGAAGGATTTTAAAAACTTTCTTGCCATATTTCCACTTTGGGCCCCACCCCTTTGGCCCAAGGGAATTAACATCCTCTGTTTATACAATGTTGGATCTCCTTTGCCCAATGATGCTCCAGACCAAATTTCATCCAAATCCTTTTAGTTGCTCAGGACTAGTAGCAATTTAAGCATTTCCTTCTATTTCACCCTGTTGGGCCCAGCCCCTCCGTCCTTAGGGCAGCCACCCCCTCTGTTTATACAACATTGGAACCTCTCCCTCAATAATGCCTCATACCAAATTTTTGTCACAATCCATTCACGCGTAGCAATTCAAAGGAAATGCTAACAGACAGCAGACACTGGGCCATAGGCATAAGCTCAAAGGCCCTTTGGGTCAGGTGAGCTAAAAAATCTAGCACTCTCGGTTCTCAATGTTCTGTGATAAAAAACCAAAGTGTCCAGACAGATAAAGGGATTGATGATTTACATTTCAGTAAGACATATTTGTATCCAAAATACCTTCATTAGTAGTAATATCCTTCTCCAACTTGAGTTTCTCTTGAGCACACCTCAGCATGCCTTCCTCCACAGTATCTTTGGTGATGAGTCTAACAATGGATACCTCCCTGAAACAGTAGGTTTCTAATGAAATGACAAGCTAAAATTTGCTTCGAGTTCCTTCTTATTCCAAACATCTGTCCAAGTATCCTAACTATACTAATTATTTCCTTGCCAAAAAAATAAAAAAAATAAATAAAAAATATCAAAGCGAAAAAAAAAACACTTTCAGATATAGAGAGATGTACCCACCCAGACAAGGATATGTAGAGGACATAGAGAGATGTACCCACCCAGACAAGATATGTAGAGGACATACAGAGATGTATCCACCCAGACAAGGATATGTAGAGGACACAGAGATGTACCCACCCAGACAAGGATATATAGAGGACATAGAGAGATGTACCCACCCAGACAAGGATATGTAGAGGATACAGAGAGATGTACCCACCCAGACAAGGATATGTAGAGGACATAGAGAGATGTACCCACCCAGACAAGGATATGTAGAGGATACAGAGATGTACCCACCCAGACAAGGATATGTAGAGGATACAGAGAGATGTACCCACCCAGACAAGGATATGTAGAGGATACAGAGAGATGTACCCACCCAGACAAGGATATGTAGAGGATACAGAGAGATGTACCCACCCAGACAAGGATATGTAGAGGATACAGAGAGATGTACCCACCCAGACAAGGATATGTAGAGTATACAGAGAGATGTACCCACCCAGACAAGGATATATAGAGGATACAGAGAGATGTATCCACCCAGACAAGGATATGTAGAGGACACAGAGAGATGTACCCACCCAGACAAGGATATGTAGAGGATACAGAGAGATGTACTCACCCAGACAAGGATATGTAGAGGACACAGAGAGATGTACCCACCCAGACAAGGATATGTAGAGGATACAGAGGGATGTACCTACCCAGACAAGGATATGTAGAGGACACAGAGAGATGTACCCACCCAGACAAGGATATGTAGAGGATACAGAGAGATGTACCCACCCAGACAAGGATATGTAGAGGATACAGAGATGTACCCACCCAGACAAGGATATGTAGAGGATATACAGAGAGATGTACCCACTCAGACAAGGATATGTAGAGGACACAGAGAGATGTACCCACCCAGACAAGGATATGTAGAGGATACAGAGATGTACCCACCCAGACAAGGATATGTAGAGGATACAGAGAGATGTACCCACCCAGACAAGGATATGTAGAGGGTACAGAGATGTACCCACCCAGACAAGGATATGTAGAGGATACGGAGAGATGTACCCACCCAGACAAGGATATGTAGAGGACAGAGAGAGAGAGATGTACCAACCCAGACAAGGATATATAGAGGATACAGAGAGATGTATCCACCAAGACAAGGATATGTAGATGATACAGAGAGATGTATCCACCAAGACAAGGATATGTAGAGGACAGAGAGATGTATCCACCCAGACAAGGATATGTAGACGATACAGAGAGATGTACCCACCCAGACAAGGATATGTAGAGGATACAGAGAGATGTACCCACCCAGACAAGGATATGTAGAGGATACAAAGAGATGTATCCACCCAGACAAGGAATATGTAGAGTATACAGAGAGATGTACCCACCCAGACAAGGATATGTAGAGGACACAGAGAGATGTACCCACCTAGACAAGGATATGTAGAGGACATAGAGAGATGTACCCACTCAGACAAGGATATGTAGAGGATATAGAGATGTACCCACCCAGACAAGGATATGTAGAGGATACAGAGAGATGTATCCAACCAGATAAGGATATGTAGAGGATATAGAGAGATGTATTACTTTTTTTGTCCCACTCGATGACAGCGGTCCTCTGCTTGTTTGTCATTGTAGGGGTTAAAGTCGATGTCATGAATGATGACAACATTAGCTGCAGTGAGGTTGATGCCTAGACCCCCAGCCTTCGTAGACAAGAGGAAGATGAATATATCTAGGTTGTTTGTATACTCATCGATCATCTGTAGCCTGAAATATAATCCAGATAAATTTTACCTGCAGGTAATTCCTTTCACATGGTTTATAAATACTTAATTTATCAAATGATTTATTGCTGTTTTTTCATTATCACATTTGTCTAACCTGTATGTTATGCAAATAAACATCTATCCTAACATACTAACATTTTCAATGTTTACAACTTGAAGCAAAAGCTTAACAGAACCTTCAGAGAAGCTGGTAAAATTTCATAAATTTCTTGTTTAGAATATTTTGATATTGAGGCCAAAACCCACATTGGTATCAACCAGAAATGTAAGATTATTTTTATTGTAACAAAAATTAAAGTAGTTATCCTTTTCGGATGACTACTAACCTCTCTGGTACTGGTGTTGACCCATCCAGTCTCATGTACTTGTACTTTTTCTGCTTCAGATAGTCTTCCATGATGTCCATCATCATAGTGAACTGACTGAATATCAACACTCGGTCATCCTGGAACAAAGAATATCAATATCAACGGTCATCCGGGAATAAAGAATATCAATATCAACGGTCATCCGGGAATAAAGAGTATCAATATCAACGGTCATCCGGGAATAAAGAGTATCAATATCAACGGTCATCCGGGAATAAAGAGTATCAATATCAACGGTCATCCGGGAATAAAGAGTATCAATATCAACGGTCATCCGGGAATAAAGAACATCAATATCAACGGTCATCCGGGAATAAAGAACATCAATATCAACGGTCATCCGGGAATAAAGAACATCAATATCAACAGTCATCCGGGAATAAAGAACATCAATATCAACGGTCATCCTGGAACAAAGAATATCAATATCAACGGTCATCCTGGAACAAAGAATATCAATATCAACGGTCATCCGGGAATAAAGAACATCAATATCAACGGTCATCCGGGAATAAAGAACATCAATATCAACAGTCATCCGGGAATAAAGAACATCAATATCAACGGTCATCCTGGAACAAAGAATATCAATATCAACGGTCATCCGGGAACAAAGAATATCAATATCAACGGTCATCCGGGAATAAAGAATATCAATATCAACGGTCATCCGGGAATAAAGAATATCAATATCAACGGTCATCAGGGAATAAAGAATATCAATATCAACGGTCATCTAGGAATAAAGAACATCAATATCAACGGTCATCCGGGAATAAAGAACATCAATATCAACGGTCATCCGGGAATAAAGAATATCAATATCAACGGTCATCCGGGAATAAAGAATATGAATATCAACACTCGGTCATCCTGGAACAAAGAATATCAATATCAACGGTCATCCGGGAATAAAGAGTCTCTTGTAGTTATCCTACAGTATTATATAATAGGATAAACCCCATTACCTTTAATTACAGATGTTTTTGGAGTAATATGCATTCATGAATCCATTGCCAGTATTGAACCATACAATCGTTATATCAAATAGACATGGATATATTTTTTCAACTTGAAAAATGCTGAGTTAGTGATGTTATTAAATAATCAGCAATACTAAAGTTTGAGCTGAAGATTTGAATTTGAAAATTAGTCAGAAGAAAATACCACAGAACTGAAGTTTTACCTGCGACTTCAACTTCACAAGTAAATCATCCAACACCCGAAACTTGGCAGAATCCTGGATAGCTGATGGCGGCATTTTGTACTTTCCAATATATTTCTGTAAAGGAAGGAGATCCCATTACTACATAACAAGGCATCTTAAGCAATTAAAATCCCCTCACTATTTAACATCGACCAATACACAACAAAGTATGGCCAGAATTGTCAAATCACGATACCACTTAGGAAAACACTGCTAAATATCATAACAAGAGATGACAGTTGAGAGTAAGTGTATGAAGTTTCAGGAAAATTGGATCATTGATAAAGTCTGTAGATCTAGGACCATCTATGTATAGTAACAGTGACCTTATTTCTCATTTTGATCCTAGATAGTTGAAGTGCAAACTGGGTTTGCTATTATAACTAGAATTTTAGGTTATTTGGGAGTATGTGGCTTTAATTACGTTGGTAGAGTAAGGTTTGTCTATGTACCAAAGTTCCTACAGATTTTCATAACAAAATTCACACACTTTTCAAGCACATTTTCTCAATATTCAATGTGACTCACAGATAAATTTTTTTTTTTTTTATCTGTAATATGATTAAAATAACAAAAGAACCTTACCATTCTAATTCTGTGGTGTAAGTTAAGTGCTAAAAAGATTGCACTTGTAATTAATCACAAAGTAGATAATGCATTGTTACTACTATAAACAAAAAGAATTTTTTCTTAATTCTGCATCCACATGAAAATAAATCAATCACTCTCAGTAAAACTCAAAGATAAAATTTGAAAATTTAGCACTTTCAATGACTCTTAAAGCTGACAGTGCAAGTTAAAAAGCATCCAATTGAGATTAAAAAAAAATAATACATGTACAGATTTCCAAAAATCGTTTCCGAGACATCCCCCAATTATGGTTGTGTCGTATCTAAGGACGGGCAGACATTTTTGTTTTTTGTTATGCGTAGATACGAGCCGCTATCAGTCTATCGATACATGCGCATAGCGACACATCTCTCCATTATACATAGTATACGTTCTCAATACAAACGCAAATGAGTTTTTGTTCACATTACGGAACTTGAATATGGAATTTGAAGAGGTAACTTTATATATATACATATATATTTTATTTTACAATAAAAGAAAGAAAAGAGAGTATCGACAACACAAACTATTTGGGCCCCAACAAAACATGTACCTAATGAAATTATAAACAGAGTAAATATGAGTAAATTCCTACCTGAGTCTCTCCAGTGGGATATGCAGCAAGAACAACTTTACAACTGTTACATCATTATATCCATAGTTTCCATCGAAATATTTTCCGTGTCTTCGTATTATTTGTGCACGTGCCATAACGCAATTAAAACGTGATAAAACCGCACAACAGCCCTAGTGTAGTGTAGACAATAGGAAAACATCCGAGGAGTGCTAGTGTAGGATAAGAGTAAAAATCGGAACTCCTCGGACTGTTTACTTGTTATGAAAATGGCTGCAGCCACGAAAAACACGTGAGAAGATGGATAGAGTATTTGGGATTATTTCGTTATGCATTTTCAAGCATTTATTTGGAGACTTTATTTTCAATAAGATTTGAAAGATAATTGAGACACACTGACCATCTTTCTGCTCAAGTTACAGGTAAGTGCTTCTGTTTGGTGTCGTTCGCGAATACAGTTGTAGGTCACGTGGTGTACAGATATAGTGTAGAAGATACAGGTGTGTTACCGTGAACACCTGAGGTTAGAGTGAATGCGAGTGTGACGAAGCACGTTCTTTTTATAGCAGCGGTGGCTTGGTTGTATCCACGCATAACAAAAAACAAAAATGTCTGCCCGTCCTTAGATACGACACTACCATCACTGGGGAATGTCTTTGAAACGATTTTTGGAAATCTGTACATGTAATTTTTTTTTTAATTTCAATTGGATGCTTTTTAACTTGCACTGTCAGCTTTAAGAAAATGAAAATTCCAAGACTTTTCAAGCACTGATCTGAAATTCAATCAATTTTCAAGGTCTGGACGAACCATGTGTATCTACGAGCCTATCCCTACATATTTGCATGACCTACTCAGCATTGTAATATGTCACAGTACAAACCTTTCTTAGGCATTAAATAACATAGCACAAGTGTATCATTAAATTCCCTCATCAAAATAGGTACTCACATGGGAGTAAACTGTATTGGTAAGTTGATGAGATAAGCCCTGGGCAAAGTTAGACATTGGTATATATGTAGATAAGAGGGATTGAGCCGGATAAAAAAAAACCTGCCCATCGACATGTATAATTGGGCAGTTGTTGGTGAAAACTACCTACATAAAATATGACGTCCTGGACAATATCATTATGATGCACAGACCAACAGACCAAAATCAGAAGTTGTAGCTTGTGTGCTATCTTGTGTTTCAAAACTTCACATGCAGAATTACAGATTAAGAGGATTCTACATGTTAAACCTATCTATACAGGGGAGGCGGCCCACCACTAAATGATCTTTTGTTGTCTATAAAACACTGAACATTTTTCAAATTTTCTCATCTTTCCTCTTCATTTGAAAACAAATGGAACAGATTCATCAAGATCTTCCTGAGAAATAGAGATAACAAACATGGACAAGATATAATTTATGATGCCAAAGGGACCTTGGCACTCACTATTAAATGGTCTTCACTGGTTCTATTGAAGACTGATCTTTTCTCTATTTTTCTCAATTTTCCACTTTTCAGGGATTTTCCTACATCAACAATTTTTTAACTGGGTCCAGGGTCCATTGAATTGGGAATTTCTATGCGACAAAATGTGACATTGGGAAGAACAAAAAATAGTGAAATTCATACATTTTCTGATACATATTCTTTGATGAATATGGCCTTTAAATTATTTCTGGTTTCATTTTGTTATCTATAGCTGGTTTTTTTTTTTGTTTTTTTTTTCAAAAGTACGTTAGTATAGGTCTTTGTAGATAAAACTTACTTAATCATTCAAAAGTTACTTCAAAATTTGGAATTTTCACATTATTTTTTTAGGGGAATGGGTCCATTAAACAGACCATGTTTCTATTGTAGGAAAATCCCTGATTTTGTAGGAAAATCCCTGATTTTCCTTAATCATCTAAAAACAAGCAGAACCTAAATATGAAATCCGAGAAAGATCAATCAATCTGATTAATGTGGACTAAAATAAAAGATGGCCACATAGGACCATTTTTTTTCCATATCAGACACAAACTTAAGCATGCACAAAGGGAAACAAACCTGTAACATTTTTTTTTTAATTTTCACTTACAACTGTGGTTTGTTGATCATCTAATGATCATATGTGAATATTTCCGGTCACTATCATATGACAATTCATTGAATTCAGCAAATATCTAAGTGTCTAAAAAGCCACAGCCTCCTGCACCACATAGTCATGACACCATGGGCAACACAGAAAATGTGATGGTAAATGTGCAATTTAAGGGTTTCTCTAAAAATTGGCATTTAAATTGTTTTAAAATGAATTTTTGATCATTTTCAGACACTTTTCAAGTATTATGCTTGTTTGAAAGCAATGCACTTATCCGGAAAATACCATTTTCACCATGTTCCTTTGGTAATTTTGCCGATGTTGTGGAAGTCCCTGAGAAAACGGCACAACATACTTCAATTTGATTTTGTCTAGAGATACCATAGACATCTCTAGGTTCTGTGGTACAAGTACAAATGATATACCTTATTGGAACAATATCAACATAATTTCTCACCTCTGTCACATCTGTGCCGCTTTGGAGCTGTGCTCTCCTACGACCCAAAGCCGTGCAACCAAATGTGGCGGTGAACACGGTTGATGACCACACTAACTTAAAGTCTTTGTTCAAAATGTTTTTTTTTCAACTAAAATCAGTGCAAATTGTAAATGATTCATGTTATGGTATAGATCATTTGCTAGTAATGTGAACTTACCTCATAATATTTACATAGTTTGTGAATCTCAAAGTCATGCATCACACACATATCCTCAAAGATCAGCTGCGGATTAGCTTGTCTGTCCCTGTGAGATGGCTCCTACAGAATCAAAACATTTCTACATAATACACATAACTTACATATTACTATACAACTCAACAGACTGTAAGATAGCTACTACACAAACTACCTATATATAACATACATAAAAAAGGCTCAATGGGCCTGCATCACTCACCTGGTTTTCACTGGTTTGATGGGTATCTACCTTTCATTTAATCAAAAGAACTTAAACCTAGGCCTTTCAAAAGTCCTTTTAAAAAATTTGACCTCTGCGACCTTGAACACAGTTCAAGGTCACATATTCATGCAAACTTTGCAGGACTCCATCTCTGGAACCTACAGGCCAACTATGATTCTAGACCTTTTGGTTTGTATGGAGAATGGTATATGCCTTTCCCTTATCTAAGGTGACATCGGCTTTGTACCTTTTGACCTTTAACCTATAGGTGAAGTTTACAGAGAAAGAAATATGGCCCCCTGAATTTCTGCATGAAATGATGGTTTATTTCAATTTCCATTTAGATATCTTCTTCTATTGGTTTACAATTTAAATCTCAGACAGATTTTGCTGAAAGTTTTACAGGTGTTTGACCTTTGACCATCTAGATTTCAATAGGACTTTACAACATACATTTCAAGGGTGATTACAGGTATATATCAATTGTCATCAAAATATCTATCACCCTTGAAACACTATGTTGTTTATAACAAGGCTGTACTAACTATATATGTTTTCTATTCATTAAAACATAGTACACATGGTCAGGAAATCTATATCATGAAAACGTTTTATTAATCCAGCAGTCATGAGCTATTGTTACCCTCGCTATGTGTTTGGACATTTCCCGTAAGAGTTTGTCTGTATAGTGAGTCCTTGACAACAGTGGATGGTTTGCAGCCTTGCGTAGCTGCATCAACATGGCTGCCCCTCCCTTGGATTCCCCTGGCCCATCAGATGAGTTCCTGAGCTCTTGTTGAAATTTGTTGACAAGTTTGTGATAATTTTCTGCCTGGTCTGGAATCATTTCACAAAGTTTAACACATTCAGACTTCTGTGGTAACTGCTTCTGAACCTGAAAAATAAACAAAATCAGAATAACTAAGTCATTTCATTGATGAAAGTTTAAAACAAATATATATCCTACAACGTTATTACAAATTTTCCTATGTTGGAAGGAAACTCAATCTTTATTTTCACTTTCACTTTAAAAATCAATAGATTTCACTACAGGTTGCTTTTGGAGAATACTCTATTTCCATGGCCATTTTGTGGCTGGGCCAAAAAAAAGTGAAACTGCAATCAACATTTAGATTTAGCAGAATTCTTTAAGAAACTGAAAGTGATAAAACACATTACTGTAGACACACTTATTTTGATAGAACCACATTTCAGTGTGTAACCAAACTGGAAACGATTAGCGCAGTAATGAATTAGTTCTACAGAAAACAACGTACAGAAACTGTAATGAGGATTATCGTAATTTAGAGAAATGCTTCCATCATAAAAATCGTTAAAATAAGATGATCAATAAAATCTATTACAGTTGGATTATTACCTCAGACTTGAGTCGTCTCAAGATGAAGGGCTTCATTATCTGTTTGGCATGAGCTATCCTCTCAGCTTCGTACTTACTCCTTTTATCATCAACAGATTTCTGAAAAGTAAATAAAATCATAGAGCATTATAAATACCTATAAACCATACAAACAAGTACAATCCATAATGACAAAGCTCATCGGCAACAGCTATCAAAGATTGCTTACACAAAAAAGATATAAAATCTCAATGCCAAATTTAATCATTGTATACAAAAACAGTAGATATTTATATGAAGTTGGAAAAAAATCCAAAAGTTACCCGAACATACATAGTTTTGATGTCCAACGATTCAATCGAAAATAAGGGAAAATTCAGAAAAGTATTCCAAATATTTTCAACATTCAGTTGTTCGACATCTCATCAATCATTAATCATATACACTAAATGAAAAGGTTGATGACAGGTGCAAATGGATTTAGAAGACTTATACGAAAATAATTTTTATGCAACAAGAGGTAATTCTAAAACATGATGAAATTGGAATAAAATACAAAATATTTCAGGTGTCAAAACCTAGCATGTGACTGTTGTGATTTCCCTAGATTGCTGATGTTTCAGAACTCTTTACCGTGATCATGGAGAACATCCGCTTAAGATGGTCAGTCTTGCCGATGAACATGTCAGGCATAACAAAGCACAGCAGTGACATCAGTTCCAGTAAGTTATTCTGTAGGGGTGTCCCAGTCAACAATAGGCGACGCTCAGACTAGAAATATGTCAGTTAGGAAAACCTGTCATTTTACATTACAAGACAACACCACATACTATATATACATTTATCCTAAAATCATCCTGTCTGCTAATGTCAACACCAGATTTGCTTCATTCGGTTTTGATAATCACCATTATTTGCTTTCAGCTTTTCAAACATTAAAAGCAGTTAGGACATTCTAAAGTGAAATTTGATTGGGTTTTCAACATTTAACAGCAGATTCCCACATGCATTTTGATATTCATCAACTTGTATAGGTAATGAACTCATTCTCGAGCTCTCATTCAACGGCAAAAGTGAAAAACCATGAAGTAACCATTAACCCACCATGCATTAATTGGTGGACACACATGGTCCAGACAGTACATTTAACACAAGGGTCCTTGGTACCCATCACTGAAGGGTCTTTATTGGTTCCATGTAAGACTCTACTTTTCAATTTTTACTCTTTTCCCCTTAATAATTTGATAACAAGGAAAATCTTAATATGAAATCTAAGAAAGATCTAAGAAGAGATTTCTGAGAAATAGAGATAACAAACTTCAATTGTCAAAATCCAGATGGCTGCCTGTTGGCCATTTTGTTTTCTCCATCACACTCAAAATTGAATGGGCACAACTAGGGACCAAAGGGAACATACATGTGAAATTTTAGAAGTAACCCTTTAGTACTTTTCAAGGTATTACATGATGGACTACATTTGTAGGGCAATTTGAATAGCCCACCATGTGATTGTGCACAAGTCCGTTTGCTGTGAGAAAATCGAAGACGAAGTCACTTTGTCAAGAAATTATGAAGAATACAGTCATTGCAGTTGCACAACAACATAGCACTGAGTCAGGGACGTGTAAGGATTGGGATATGACACAAAATAATACACACCTTTTCTGTCACCAAAGAACTATGACCTACTTATTCAGAATTGAAATAAAATATAGAAATTATGAAGCGAACTGTGATCTTTTGAATCGTGGTTAATCGTTACTTCAATGTGACATTCCTAAACAGCAGTTTACAATATCGTGTTTCTCACCTGTATCTTCATTAAGTTTTGGTACCGAAGTGAGGACATGTTTTTCAGCATGTGACCTTCATCAAAAATGGAATAATGGAATTCAAACTTCTTAAACAATGCTCTGTCTTCTACACTTCCTGTTGCCATATTGTATCTGTAAAATACATGGAGTCAACATACATTGTACAGCCATTAACAAGAGAGAAAATAGGGGACGGATTACATAGCTATAAGATAACGAAAAAAGTTCTGGTGCACAACAATCTGCTTCCCAAAAACATATCAAAGATGGTCCTACACTACCTTAGGACAAGAAATTGTCAATATACATTAATAGTGCGCAGTGGTTTTTTCACTTGTCAATTTTTTTTAAAAAATGTGCACTTTATGCAAATATTTACGGTAGTTTATTGAAATGCTTGCCATTCATAACACCCTTTCAAAAGACTTCCAGATAATTATATTCATTCCTGAATATAAAGATTATGCATAATTATATGTCTTTCCTGCTTTGTCATTATTGTAGGTGGTAAGCAAACTCCAAATTTCAATAAAATGTCTGGATTATTTTTCTTTAATTAAGTACTAGTATGGAGTCACAGTATATACTTTGTACAGATGTGGTAATAATGATACACAGCAAAAGCAGCAAAAGAAATAGAAAATTTCACAAAATCACAAATTCTTAAAATTTGCCAAAGAAAATACATCTGATATGTTACTGAACCTGTTCCAGTTTGACGTTAAAACTAATTCATGAGTAATTTGGGGAGGCAATGATTCTATGATAATTACTGATTTCTCAAAATTTGAACCTCATAAACTACAAAATGCACACAAAACAAATTCACGTAAACCAGATTCTCAACATCTCTAATTTTTCCATAGTCTCTGGACCAAACCTTCTGGATGATAATCTGTATCTGAAGGGTGGGTTGAGACAAAAAATGTACTTCATCTGTTAAGAGTCAGTAAATGTTTACACCAATGACCACCAAATTCTAGCCTGTATGGTTCAGTGTAACTACAAACTAAACAGTTCATGAGCACACAAGCTTTCCCTTTAACAAGTGATTACTGAACCTTCATTAGGTTTGGTTATACCATAAAACCTGTCATAAAAACAATCACAGCCAGTTACACTAGGACTCGCAGGGTTCATACATGGATTAAAACAAACCAAATTCAAGGCCTTTTTAAGGCTTTTTCAATGTCTTAATTAAATATCCAAGGCCTATTTTACCCGTCATCTAAGTCATCTTGAGAGGGAACAAGAGAACAAAAAAGCAACTTATAACTATCCACTTGATCAAAATACAACTTGATATGGTGATTATTCTTATAAACATTTATCAAAACAGTAAGGTTTATAGAGAAGGCGTCATAGACAAAGTTGAATCCAAATAAACGGTGGCCATGGTTTCACTTATCCTAATGAAATTTTAATATTCAAGGATTTTTCAAGGCTGTATACCAATTTTCAAGGCTTTTCAAGGCCCAGAATGAAATTCAAGGCTTTTCAAGGCCCAAGGTGAAATTCAAGGCTTTTCTCAAGACCCGTGCTAACCTAGTAGGAGACAAAACATGATTGATTCAAACAGAACTTACGTGGTGAGAATGACATGGAAATCAACAAAATCTTCATACAGGATGCTCCTCCTAGTGACCCGGCGGTCCTCCTGAGACCCATAGTATACCAGGACCTTGACAGCTGGACACCACACAGAGAATTCCCTCAGCCAGTTATCTATTACAAACATAATTATATTATCATATACACTGTGGTATCTATACCATACCATCATACAGCCAGTTATCTATTACAAACATAATTATATTGTCATATACACTGTGTTACCTATACCAGTACAATCATACAGCCAGTTATCTATTACAAACATAATTATATTATCATATACACTGTGGTATCTATATCATACAATCATACAGCCAGTTATCTATTACAAACATAATTATATTGTCATTTACACTGTGGTATCTATATCATACAATCATACAGCCAGTTATCTATTACAAACATAATTATATTGTCATTTACACTGTGGTATCTATACCAGTACAATTATACAGCCAGTTATCTATTACAAACATAATTATATTATCATATACACTGTGGTACCTAGACCAGTACAATCATACAGCCAGTTATCTATTACAAACATAATTATATTATCATATACACTGTGGTACCCATACCAGTACAATCATACAGCCAGTTATATATTACAAACATAATTATATTATCATATACACTGTGGTACCTATACCAGTACAATCATACAGCCAGTTATATATTACAAACATAATTATATTATCATATACACTGTGGTACCCATACCAGTACAATCATACAGCCAGTTATATATTACAAACATAATTATATTATCATATACACTGTGGTATCTATACCAGTACAATCATACAGCCAGTTATCTATTACAAACATAATTATATTATCATATACACTGTGGTATCTATACCATAGAATCATACAGCCAGTTATCTATTACAAACATAATTATATTATCATATACACTGTGGTATCTATACCAGTACAATCATACAGCCAGTTATCTATTACAAACATAATTATATTGTCATATACACTGTGGTATCTATATCATACAATCATACAGCCAGTTATCTATCATAACCATAATTATATTATCATATACACTGTGGTATCTATACCATACCATCATACAGCCAGTTATCTATTACAAACATAATTATATTATCATTTACACTGTGGTATCTATACCAGTACAATCATACTCATACAAATCTGTAATAGAACGATGTTGTGTCTTTGTTACAGGGACAACAGCTACCTAAATTACACACGGCACAATGATAACTCTGGCATAGAAGATGATAGCTACTGAGTGTTCTGTAATGTATTACACCTACGTCAGAGGGAAAATGATAAAGCAATAGAGGAAGGATGATGATGATCTACAGTAGAGGAAGGATGATGATCACCTACAGTAGAGGAAGGATGATGATCACCTACAGTAGAGGAAGGATGATGATGATCTACAGTAGAGGAAGGATGATGATTACCTACAGTAGAGGAAGGATGATGATGATCAACAGTAGAGGAAGGATGATGATTACCTAGAGTAGAGGAAGGATGATGATTACCTACAGTAGAGGAAGGAGGAGGATGATGATCTACAGTAGAGGAAGGATGATGATGTTCTACAGTATAGAGGATGGATGATGATTATCTACAGTAGAGGAAGGATGATGATGATCTACAGTAGAGGAAGGATGATGATGATCTACAGTAGAGGAAGGATGATGATGATCTACAGTAGAGGAAGGATGATGATTACCTACAGTAGAGGAAGGATGATGATGATCTACAGTAGAGGAAGGATGATGATGATCTACAGCAGAGGAAGGATGATGATTACCTACAGTAGAGGAAGGATGATTACCTACAATAGAGGAAGGATGATGATGATCTACAGTAGAGGAAGGATGATGATTATCTACAGTAGAGGAAGGATGATGATTATCTACAGTAGAGGAAGGATGATGATTACCTACAATAGAGGAAGGATGATGATCACCTACAGTAGAGGAAGGATGATGATTATCTACAGTAGAGGAAGGATGATGATTACCTACAGTAGTGGAAGGATGATGATTACCTACAGTAGAGGAAGGATGATGATTACCTACAATAGAGGAAGGATGATGATTACCTACAATAGAGGAAGGATGATGATTACCTAGAGTAGAGGAAGGATGATGATTACCTACAGTAGACGAGAGGAAGGATGATGATTACCTACAGTAGACGAGAGGAAGGATGATGATTACCTACAATAGAGGAAGGATGATGATTACCTACAATAGAGGAAGGATGATTACCTACAGTAGAGGAAGGATGATGATTATCTACAGTAGAGGAAGGATGATGATTACCTAGAGTAGAGGAAGGATGATGATCACCTAGAGTAGAGGAAGGATGATGATCACTTAGAGTAGAGGAAGGATGATGATCACCTACAGTAGAGGAAGGATGATGATTACCTACAGTAGAGGAAGGATGATGATTACCTACAGTAGAGGAAGCATGATGATTACCTACAGTAGAGGAAGGATGATGATTACCTACAATAGAGGAAGGATGATGATCACCTACAGTAGAGGAAGGATGATGATCACCTACAGTAGAGGAAGGATGATGATTATCTACAGTAGAGGAAGGATGATGATTGCCTACAGTAGTGGAAGGATGATTATATATAGTAGAGGAGTTGAGACTTACCTATGGTAGATGAGGGGACGATGATGACATGTGGTCCCTCCTCTCCCTCCTCTAGAAGGTGGGCTACAAACGATATTGTCTGAATCGTCTTGCCCAGGCCCTGTGTGATGTAAAATTCAAGTAATTTAGTGGTAATGCAAGCGCATTTTTTTTGGCGAGGGGTCTGATCGTCATGACTGTAAACGTACCAATTTTGCCACACTCAAATTTCAGCAGGAAAACAAATTTAAAGATATGAAGACAATAATAAATTGGTACACCCACAACACATATAATGATATACAAAAACTACAATGAGAGCAATTGTAAAATCATTGTTATTCCATATCGGTGGCATTCAACTTAATAGCGGATTACTCCCAGTATGAAAACACTACAATCTGATAGCTTCTGTTATGATTAAACTAAGTCATAATCCATATACCGTATTTGACCTAATAAGGGCGCAGGGCGCGGGTAATTGACAGTGGGGGCGCCCTTATTAAGATTAGTTATTCTGAAGTTTTATGAAAGAGACTATACCTTATAGCAGAATACCCAAGGTTGTGGAAACGGTAAACTATTCAAAAGATATCTATTCATTATCATATATTAAGCTTAAACATCACTTGAATACTCCTGTAAACTTGTAAACCATGCCAGCTGATCTTTAGACCAGAGAACCTGTGTTCCACCATTTATGTTCAAATGGAACTCTTTTGTGTTCTATTTATAGAAACAGGTGATTTCCCAGATCATATCAGACATCGTTTTCTTTGACCTAATCATTGATTTACAATGTCTTTTACTAGCTTTCTGTTCTGAACAAAAGTTATTTATCAACAAGAATGAAGTCATGAAGTCTTTACTTTATCTTCAAATAAAGATGTAAGTTATTATTTGTATGTGTGTTTAGTTTTGGGTGCTCTTTGCACTGACATGTCATCTGTAGCCTGTAGGAATACACAAAATGTGGCGAAAACATGTGTTCCAGTTACTTAATTTGCTGAAGAAAATTGAACACATAAAGTAGCAAAATATTTCACATGAATTATTACTTTTGAACACCATTTTGACACTCAAAGATTTATTTCCTTGAAAAAAAGTAGGGGCGCCCTTATTAGGGCAGGCGCCCTTATTAGGTCAAATACGGTATACAGGAAAAAGGTCAGGAATACACAGAATACATTCATACTCCTCAACACTACCACAATACCACAGGCCCTTGTTTTTGGTAAGGAATTCACAAGTTCTAGTTCATACATTTATAAAACCTTTAGTAATAGAATGCTATTCTGAGTCTTTTTTAAGTATCCTAAAGTTTTCCAAGGTTATATATAATGTAGGCCAATTACACTACACTGTTTTTACAACAATGATTTATACAGTAGTGTTTTAATGTAAAATAAGTTGATGAATCTGCTCTTTGTATTTTTGTAATTCAAATGTGGGATCACAAGCTTTCTGTTCCAAAGCTATTACTCGTGTAATGATAGAAGTATCCTACATGACAGCACTTCATGTTACACAAGAACCATCCTAACATTCCCCTACCATCTCGTCAGCCAGAATGCCATTAATCTCTTTGGAATGCATGATCCTCAGCCAATTAAGTCCAACCATCTGGAAAGGTTTCAGTTGGTAGCTGAAAGAATAAAAAATGTTTATTTCTCCTTGATACAATACTGGTTTAGAGACTAGTGTTAGATGCAGTATATTCAAATAGACAGTTTCAAAATATTTTTAGAAAACAGGCATGCTCCCGAAATCAGTGAAGTGGAAATGTTGAGTCACAATAACCTAGTTTTAAGAAACTGTTATTGTATTCTATATGTTTTATGTCTGTGAGACTTCTAGTGTTAGATATATAATTATTTATATATAAATATATTCATATACCAAGATATTGTACTGACAGACAGAACAGGAAATCCTTAGTGCTCCTAAATTCACTATGGTGTAAACACATACAATTTTGCATAAATGGTTATATACACTATAGTTATTGAAACAGATATATTCATCCACAAAATACTGGTATTTTAGATAGAAACTTTCCCTTGGTCTGTTGGTGAAAATAAATATGGTCCCAGTGAGTGGGCCTTGAGAGTATGTCTGCTTTCAAATTGTACAAGCTTGGAGTATGAACCAGTGCAGTAGCTTTTTTAACCTTTGTTTAGTTTGTGAGCCATTACATACATTCTCACTATTTAGCAGTTTGGTTTATTTTGTTTAATGTCCTATTCACAGCCAGAGTCATTTAAGGACATGTCAGGCTTTGGAAGTGGAGGAAAGCCGGAGTACCCGAAGAAAAACCACTGGTCTACAGTCAGTACCAGGCAACTGCCCCATGAGGGTTTCAAACTCGCAACCAAGAGGTGGAGGGCTAGAGATAAAGTGTCGGGACATGTAAACCCCTCAGCCACCGATGCCCCTCGCTATTCAGCAGAGCCGGCTGTTTGGTGATATATATCCTGTTCTCTGATTTAGCTTTGTTTAGTTTGTGAGCTATTATTTACGTACTTGCTATTCAGCAGAGCCGGCTGTTTGGTGATATATATCCTGTTCTACGATTTAGCTTAAGTTTGTTTAAATTGTTAGCTATTATTTACGTACTCGCTATTCAGCAGAGCCGGCTGTTTGGTGATATGTATCCTGTTCTCCGATTTAGCTTTGTTTAGTTTGTGATCTATTATTCAAGTACTCGCTATTCAGCAGAGCCAACTGGTGATATATATACTGTTCTCCGATTTAGCTTTGTTTAGTTTGTGAGCTATTATTTACGTACTCGCTATTCAGCAGAGCCGACTGTTTGGTGATATATATACTGTTCTCCGATTTAGCTTTGTTTAGTTTGTGAGCTATTATTTACATACTCGCTATTCAGCAGAGCCGGCTGTTTGGTGATATGTATCCTGTTATCTGATTCATCAATGCTGTCTTGTTGTGTAAGATATGTCACCACTCTCTCCATCTCAGCTGAGATTTTCTCACACTTCTGCATCAAACGGATAATGACATCTCGCACCCTGATGATTTCTAGGCAACCACCGATCAGATCTGGTGATAACCCTTTCACGCTGCCAAACTTGTTATGCTGAAATGGACAATCAGATCTATTGATAATCATTTCATGATATCAAACTTCAGATGCTAAATGTAAAATCAATACCCTCAAGTCATGTTACATCATATTATATTAGGTCGTTCAGAAGTTACAACCTTGACAAAAAGATTATAGAATATTACATATTGAGAGTATAGACCTAAGCTACTAGAGGGAGAGGATGCTATAATTGTAAGTTTAAAGACAGTTTAATTATAATAATACTGTATTGCAAGTAAAATGTAAATACCTCACTCTAAAATGTAGTTTTATTTCTAAGATCAAATCTAATCAACTCATACCAAGTCATCATACGACTTAAACGGTCTTGCTTTGAGAATCATCTCGGCCTTCCTTTTAGAACAGCCTGGACTTCCAGCCAGTTCTTCAAGTGTGGCATCCTGGAAAAATCCCAGGATCATCTCCTTTTGTGTTTGATGTTCATCAACACCATCCTAAAATACAGACACAATCAATCTTTATTAGAAAGCACATCCTAAAATACAACAAGTCAATCTTTATAGTCAACACAGTCCTAAAACATAAAGTGTCAAACTTTATATTGTCCTAAACTATAATGCGTCAATCTTTATTAGTCAACACCATCCTAAAATAGGAACACGGAAATCTTAATTACATATCTGTCAACACTGTCCTAAATAGGACTGCGAAAAAATCTTTATTACATATCTGTCAACACTGTCCTAAATAGGACAGCAAAAAATCTTTATTACATATCTGTCAACACTGTCCTAAATAGGACGGCAAAAAATCTTTATTACATATCTGTCAACACTGTCCTAAATAGGACAGCAAAAAATCTTTATTACATATCTGTCCGCACCATTCTTAATAGGATGACGGACAATCTTAATTACATATGTCTCATTTAATAGGTTTGTTTAAGAATTCCTTCAGCAGTTAAATTGATATCAATAACATTAGATAATGTACTATAATTAAA
This sequence comes from Pecten maximus, assembly GCF_902652985.1. Lineage (NCBI taxonomy): Eukaryota > Metazoa > Mollusca > Bivalvia > Pectinida > Pectinidae > Pecten > Pecten maximus. The sequence goes on from NC_047019.1 coordinate 34,259,611, forward strand.
CCAACTATTTCTAGAAATTTAGGAAACCAAGCACATGTAATTTCTTGTGTGTCAGTATAGATGTGCGTAACTTACATCTAAACTGTCTTCGCTGTTGCCTGCCTCGTCACCACTGGCAAAGTCCTCATCCTCGTCAGATAAATCTGGAATAAAGCAGACAATTCACATTTGACATAATTGGTTCAGTGAAATGGATCATTCGGCATAATTGGTTCAGTGAAATGGATCATTCAGCATAATTGGTTCAGTGAAATGGACCATTCAACATAATTGGTTCAGTGAAATGGAAAGTTCAACAAAATTGAATATTGTTGCTTGCAGTTGAAAACATGTGATATCCTGTTTCAGGCAATTACTCATAATATCACAGGGCAGTATTACCTACAATATCACAGGGCAGTATTACCCACATATCACAGGGCAGTATTACCCACAATATCACAGGGCAGTATTACCCACAATATCACAAGGCAGTATTACCCACAATATCACAGGGCAGTATTACTGACAATATCACAGGGCAGTATTACCCACAATATCACAAGGCATTATTACCCATATTATTACAAGGCAGTATTACCGACAATATCACAGGGCAGTATTACCGACAATATCACAGGGCAGTATTACCAACAATATCACAGGGCAGTATTACCCACAATATCACAAGGCAGTATTACCCATAGTATCACAGGGCAGTATTACCCACAATATCACAGGGCAGTATTACCGACAATATCACAGGGCAGTATTACCCACAATATCACAAGGCAGTATTACCGACAATATCACAAGGCAATATTACCCAAAATATCACAAGGCAGTATTAGCCAAAATATCACAGGGCAGTATTACTCATAGCATCACATGATAGTATTACCCAAAATATCACAGGGCAGTATTACCCACAATATCGCAGGGGAGTATTACCCAAAATATCACAGGGCAGTATTACCTACAATATCACAGGGCAGTATTCCCCATAGTATCACAAGGTAGTATTACCCACAATATCGCAGGGGAGTATTACCCAAAATATCACAGGGCAGTATTACCTACAATATCACAGGGCAGTATTCCCCATAGTATCACAAGGCAGTATTACCCACAATATCACAAGGCAGTATTACCTATATCACCACCTTCTGCACCATTTTCTTTTTTCTTCGTGCTCAGCATTTCAGCAGCATCATCTACTAGCCAATTCTTTGTTTCCAGGGCTCTGTATATAGACTGAAATATAACCAGGCTTAATTTAGTTACCTGTTTTACCGAAACGAGTTACTAATATTTTTAGAGTGGAGCTTATTTAAGCAAAACTGCTAGTGTAAAATAAATTTGAAGCACTGCCTAGCAAGTAGACAAGTAAACTGCCCAAGCTGGAATTCCACTTACTATGTCTTAGGTGACAAAACAGACATCACCTGCATATGAAGGAATAAAAATGGGTTTCTCAGGACAATCTAAAAGTCAGATGGCCTGGCCACTGCAAATGGATTTTCATGCCTTTTCAATGTAAAATTATTATAACATGGCTCCACTTACCCGCCGTGACCTTGTTGGGAATGAATCTGATAAGAACTTTATTCTCTCCTCTTGCGTTGTGTACCCTATGACTCCATCTTGACTCTGTGAGTCGATGATTGTAGCCTGACTATCCTGGTCATCACTAGACACTACTGGGCGTGCTCGCTTCGCTGGAGGTTCCTGGGAATTCTCAGAGTCAGTACTGTCTAGTCGTATCACTCGTTTCTTCTTCTTTGTATTATGCTTCCCTGTAAATAAAATTATTGTATCTAAAGCAAATACTACAAACTGAGAAACAGAAACTACACTTTATCTTAGTAATACATGCAGGCCATTTTATGATGACAACAAGATTTTGATACACAACAAATGTTTTTACTCAATAACAAGTGTTTTACCACTGCATTGGGATGGGACTTTTACTTATTTTTGGTGCAAAAATTGTCAAACTGGGGGAAAAATCTGCAGTATCAATGAATAATCTAATTTGGGAGTGGAACCCAATATCTGACTCTAAAAATAGACCATATGAATAATTTACTAAGAAAAAGGTGGATGAGAGCACGTAGGCAATACATAACCAAAATGAAAGATGTGTGAGGATGACTGTAAGGTTCCATTCTTTGTAGATTACTCTTTCTACAAAACATTCATAATTTTCAGTATGATCCTCACATCACATCCATGATTTCAGGATTATCCTCAAAACACATTCATAACTTCAGTATGATCCTCACAATAAATTCATAATATTCAGTATGATCCTCACAACAAATTCATAATATTCAGTATGATCCTCACAACAAATTCATAATTTTCAGTATGATCCTAAAGAATCTTGATCTTATTCAAACCTCAAAAAGAATTTTACCTCCGTTAATAAGATTTTCCGCTGCCAACTCATAGATCTTGTCTGCGTCTAGGAATGCTTGCCGTATAACATCTCGAGACTGGCTGGGAAAGACCTGCATCAGGTTGTTCAATATCTTTTTATCCTCAGCAGATAAATCTGTATCCTCGTCTTCTGACTCTTCATCACTAAAGTCTGGCAATACCCTACTCCTGAAAGCAAACATAATGTATTGTGAATTTTCAGCAAGTAAACAAGATTTGTTGGTTTGGAATGGGTCATTAGTAAACTGTGTTACAATTGAGTGACTGGGGCATCCACAGGGGGCAAAATAACCTTCCTCAATAAATATACCATTTTGATATGTTGGATTTATAGTCTGATTTATGCCACCAGGAGAGGTAATAATTATCAGTTAAGCTAATACAAAAAAATAGCGGGCAGTTGTTTAGCATAAAATGGCAGCTGCTATAAGGGGAAAACTTTTAAAACAAGAGGTGCAGAGGGGACAATCTCATTAAAATACAATTCATCATTATATACTACAGTTATGAAGATAATTAGGGTTCATGTTCAGATGATCTTTCAACCAATCAATCATAACTAAACTTGTAAAATTTTGCCAGAATCTGCTTTCCCTTGACAACCTCATGGGTAGTCCTTACTGAATTGATAGTATCCAAATTAAGTCCCAAACGTCAACCAAACTAAGATGGCTGCACCCATTACAAGCCATTTCATATCCAAAACAACATATTTAGTGGCCAAAGTGTGGGTAGTTCATGGATTTTTGATTATTGCAACTAACAATACTCGAGAAGGAAATGAGGTTTACAAAAAGAACAGAAACATCAGAGGCTAATCAATTTTTTCAGTTCCATTTTGATAGTTCAATTTGTACCCATCGCTGAACATGCATAGAAGAGACGCTTTTTGATTGGCTAAAAATGTACTGTATGGTTAGCATTGAGACGGCACCGTAAGATCTTCATAACGTAGCATATATGTGTCTCCTGGAAGATCACTAAGTTTTAACATATGTAAACCCTGTGACTTTGAAAACATGCCAAGGTTATTGATATCAGGAAATTTCATATCAGTCCATACCAGGAACATACCGGCCTAAGATGATAACCTAGGTCTTTTAGAACTTGAGAATAAGATTCACAAGCTAATTTTGACTGTATGGCCCTGTGACATTGAAAATAGGACAGGGTCATTAATATGAGAAAATTTTAATGTACTCTACCCCATGAACCTCCTGGCCAAGTATCAGTTCTCAGTTATTCTAGTTTTCTAAAAGAAGCTAAAAGTTGAAAGAGAGACAACAGACACCCACTCATGCATCATATCATAAGCTTACTGGCACATTACTGGCACTTTGTGCCATATGTGCTAAAAACCTTTCAAGTATAATATGAAACTATCTATACATATGTGATAGTAAATTTTAACCCGAATGCAGGGGTAACACATGTATCAGAGTGTTCGTCCCCTTCACCCAAGGATGCTTCAAACTAAATATGGACCAAATCCTTTTACTCCTACAGAACAAGAAGGATTTAAAAGAAATTTCTATATTTCTCCTATTGGCCCATCCTCTCTGGTCCCTTGGGGGGAGGACAGACCCACCATTATCCTTCACCAAAGGATGTTTCAGGCCAAATATATATCTAGATCAAATACATGTACTTTCATTCTTTCATTCACAAATTGGTATATCTCCCATTAGGACCTGCCCCTCAGGCCCATAGGGGGCATACCCACAGTTTATACAAAATTGGTTCCCCTTAACCCAAGGATGCTTTTAGACAAAGTACCCAAGATGCTTATCATGATTGCTAGAGGCTTATATCGATTCAACACGATGTACAAAAGCTCAGTTCATGCAGACTGGTTTATTTGGGTGACAGCATGGCAAAGGCACTTGATTCTCCAATATATCTTGCATCGGGTTACCAGAGTTCTTACTTTTATTTTCCTCCATAGGACCCCATCCCTCTGGACCCAGAAACACCATTTATGTAAAAAAAAAAAGGATAGAATGCAAACAAGCTGGTTCTGAGACCCAAACTCTACACTAACCCTTACCTAAAGAAAAACACCTTACTTCATCTTATAAAATAAAAATACATTAACTACAGAGGCAAATCATATCCAGCAAATGATTTAGTAATAAATATTGGGAAAGGAAGAATTACATGATGAAATAATTTTACTGATTACAAACTACCCAAGAGCATACATACTTTTTTGAAACCAATAAGGGAAATGGATGATTATTTCAAGAGATTTTTGCCTAAAATAAGGAAGGTTTGTATGCAACATGCATACCAACATTTTTAGTCAATTTGAAAGCATAAATTAATTTTGAAAGTTTTAAAGAATATCGATATTTATTGGAGATATTAATCATATTATATGAAAACAACAAAAAGGGTAAATTAGTAAACATTTTGATATTCTAAAATTATTTTTCATATTTTTATGGAACACAAAAAGTTTCACAGCTTTGTAAATATAACATAAACCATTTGAAATACAGGAATTCAGGCTCTCCTAATGGGAGGCAATGTACAATAAATGACTTGAAAATAAGGAGATTTTGTCCCACACCGGGAGGTATGGCATGTATTCAAGAGATCTTACCATGTTTCTCCCTACCTCCACCGAAGAAAAGTGTGAGATCTTGTTTGCACAAAAATTTTATATATTGCCTAGTTGATAAAATTTCCAGAACAAAGACAGAAGTGGAACAAATAAACATATTACAAAATGGTTAATGTATGTTTGAGCATTTGGAAAAAATAATATCAAGTATCTGCTTTGTTAAAACTAGAGACCAACCAAATAAGCCATATCAGATTCTTTTCTCAATTTGATAGAGAGTCATTCTAAAATATTTCCCCACTTGATAGATGGGCATTCTAAAATCCAAGTTCAGAACACGAACTAATTATCATAGCATATCAACATATTAATAATTTTCTCCAAAAATGGATTTTTATTGTAAGAAAATAAAAATCAACTACAAACCGAGAAAAAATATCACTGAGGAAGATATTCTGTGGAGTCTGTAATACGTATGTTCTTACTTAGACTTAAATTCACACCCATTGGTAAGTTTGCCATGTTCTTTAGACATCCATGGTGATGATCCACTAGCCTCTGATGGCTCTTCCTCCAGTGCTCTACTGCGTATGTTCTTGGGCTTTGCACGAAACAATGGCGACTCCGGGGAACTAGCCCTTGACAGGGGTGAAGCAGGGGTCTCTGGCACAGTTGTAATTTCTGATAAACAATAAACATTGAAATATTCCTTACTGTTCATTATTCTACCATAAGGATGGTAACTAATATAATATACTGACTAAAACAATAAACACTTCTATGTAAATCACATATTTATATTGTGTACATATATATATAATCCTTTTCAGATTATAATATTGTAATCTTTACCAATATTCATAGTTGTAATATTTTATGATTAATTTACCAGATTTTTCAGTTGAAGTTCTACTGTCAATTACAGACACAGATATAACAGTATCTGTCCCATCAGCCTCATCCCAGTACTTCTCTGTATCATCCAAACTTTCTGTGTCTTTTGATTGTGTGGAATTAACAGAATTCTCTCGTTTTAGATCTTCTGATTGGCCATTTGGAATGGAATTTGTGAGACTCTGGTTAGATGACTGACTTGTGTTGTCATCTGAAGGACACTTGGTCTCATCACTGTCCTGACTGCTTGTTGAACCTTCATGCTGCAGTTTGGATCTTGGTTTTTTAACAAATCTGTAGCTAAGAAGAGAGCTCAGACCAGTTTTACCAGCTTTACTCATGACTGTAATCTGAGAAAGGAACGCAATTAAAACATGTGCTTCAATTTTTGGGTGCCAGACGTTTCGCCCCAATGTCACAATGTCCCATGCCTCAATGTCCCAAATTTGTTTCTTAATGTCCCAAATTTCTGTCACAATGTCCCAAGGAGGGTGTCACAATGTCCCAAATTATTTGGGACATTGTGCCTGTCATTTTCACAATGTCCCAAATGTTACTACAATGTCCCAAAATATGTTCATGTTTTAAATAGATGGAAAATTGTGAGAGTGAAATATTATCATATGCACTGGCTACTTACCACTTATTACAGGATATGTACACGTTTTATACCATTTATTCACCGTACAGTGTGGTGAAAATGTGGCTTAAAGCGTACCCTTAACGAAAAATTATATGTAAATATGTTATTGGTATTGATTAATAACAAGAATGCAGAAAACCACATCAAAATCGGCCGACCCATTACCGAGTAATTGGGATTTTTCTCAAAAACACACCTGAAGCCCAAAGCCGAATGCCTCTGACCTGTGACGTCACAGGTTAAACACGATCGGAGCCGCCATATAGGAAATATATAGAAACAAACGTGAACACGTGCCTGTAGTAGATGCGAATAAGACAACAAAATGGAAAGTGCTGAATAAACTCTCTGAGTTATATTTGTGAATTAGTTAATAACAAGTGCTACCGAAACCAGGGGCATATAATTTTCTTTTGAAACGGTGCCATACATAACATGTAGATCTAGCATCTCACTAATTTTCTCTCATAACGAACCATATACAACATGTAACCTCTTTCTGATTTTCTATTATAACGGGCCAAATACAACGTGTATCATCTTATTTATTTTCTATTTTAACAGGTCGTATATATAACATGTTTATTTATTTTTTTGTTTTGCTTAGCGGTAAACTAACCCATTCAAACTTGTACATTTTGGGACATTGTGGCAAGGTATTTTGGGACATTATAGTAATCAATTTTTATAGTACACCTTTTATCACATGATTATTCAATTTGAAACTATATTTTAAACATTCCATATTCAAAATTTGTTTGATATTCTGAGGATATGTCCACAGTATGTATTGTGATTTTTTGTAACTATTAGTATTAGGAATAGAAAATGTAAAAACAATAAAGATGATCAAGTAACCTTTTGAAAATCGGTTTCACTTACAATGTATACAACATTAGGCAAGCTTCCTTATCGATATAACTATCCGATATTCAGTTGATTTTAGATAACTGTTAGTGATTAACCTATACACTTTACCGAGAATATCAATAAGGCCGTATACCGAAAATGGCGGGTACATCGAATCCTTTCTCTTAGTCGGTGTTTATTTTCTATCATTGACAATAAATATGCATATCCGATGAATTGACTTTCTATCTGGGAATGTAAAACCGGGATTGTGTTTTGCGAAACAAATATGATTTTCGGATTTTGTACAAAATATATAAGTGAATAATGACATTTATTATCTTATTTACCTGACAGTGCACTTCCAAACGTGCCGCAGCTGATGTTACGTTTTCGGTCTTCAACATAAAAGATTTCCACAGAAAATGCCAACCACGAGTTACTTCCCTTATATCCGTCCATAGCAGACTACACACTTAGCTTGCGAGTATCATTTGGGGGGGGGGGGGGGGGGGGGCATGGTAATTAACAAATCTTGACGAAATATTGTCTAAAAAATGTATACCAGGTAGTAACTTTATTAGTTGAACAATAATGAGCTTATTTTATTGATAATGTTCAAGTTTATTCATTACCACCAAACAGTATATTTATCAAGTGATGTGATTCTAACAAATGGTAAGATAATAGACTAGTACATCAATGTAATCACTTGCAAGTTACAGCGTTGTAAAATACAAGTTATTGTCAGACAGTGAAATATTTGACAATGTATTAGAATTTAGTCTGAGTTTGAAATCTTTATTGATTTGCAAAATATCAAAGAGAACGGATGCTGGATCCAAAGATCTGTGAAAACTCTATGAATGTCCAGCAAACGCCAATTACAATATAATTTGGTTGAGGAATAGCTATACATAATTACAGTAGGTCAGTTATTTGACAATATTGTTATGTGCATGTACAATAAACGTGTTACTTAAATTATACAAACATTACTGTTGAACATTAATTGAATACCAAGCTGTTATCAATGAATTTGATAAGCATGAGATAACTTAACCTCGGAGACAGACTGGGTTCCTAATCCCAGCTGGTCACAAAAAAAGTTCTATCGTATGACCTGCTGCCCATACAAGGATTAATACTCAGTATCAACAGTTACAGATATAATACTACTTGCGTACAATATCGGCCAACAACAATTGATAAACTGAAAGATGAAATATTTCTTCACAGTAATTTACGACAGAACATTAAAAACATTGATGTCATTTTTTTTTTAGTTTCATCGGGGTATGAAACAAATTTTGTTTGCAAACTGTATGAATCCGCGTAGCGGATTCTTCCAGAAGTTTGCAAACAAAATTTGTTTCATACCCCGATGAAACTAAACAAAATGGACATCAACGCTTATAATTAATTTTTGAAAATTATTTTCTATAATTTAAAACATGTTTTATGTACAATATTACTGGTTTTAAATGGGATTCTTTTTCTCAAATCAATACGCAACGTCAATTGTCGTATTGTGACGTCACATTTTTCGCGCCATTCTCGGAATTTCTTTCATAGAAGAATGAAAAGAATTTTTCGACCAATCACATTTGAGTATTTATCATGAAAACAAAGAAAAAATAATTATTTAAGGATTAACATCAATTATTTTTTCTGTTATACAGTCATAACAGAAAAAACTGGAGTGTACTCTAAATAAACTGCGAAGCGGTTTATGAAGAGAGTACACTCCAGTTTTTTTATGTTATGACTGTATATCAGAAAAAATAATTAATGTTAATTCTTATAATTTAATTTCGTCTTATAGGCCTACACACCAAGATATTTCACTTTCTTTGGCGAACTCATTTCGCAACGTCAAAAATTTTGTTATGGAGGTATAACAAAATTATTTCAGCCAATGAAAATGCGTGTTTCATACAAAATTAAATTATTAAAGCATGAAAACCATAAAGAAAGCAAAGGATGATATACACGTTATTTCACACGTCTCTTGTTAAACTGTATTTCATTTCTTAAATTCATTTTCTTTGTAAATATACATAACCAGGGTTTGAAGGATGGTACAGTTCTCTGATGACATAACATCTATAGATTTAAACATATTAGATATAACATTATATTTCCGATACAAAAAAAATTGACCTAATTTCTGAGTATAAGGGACATTTAATAAGAAATTGATATTCGTTTTTGATTTGACAAAAATTACAACAAAGCATTTCGAGAGGTTTTGGAATCGGGCGATGCCATTTTCCCGCTTCTACTGTATATTCAATTCATGAGAAGATACCTGATATATATATATAAGTATTAACAATATCAAGAAATCTATTGTAACCAAATTAATTTTAAAAAAGTATATAACATCTGTCTCGTGGCGAGTCTACAAGCTCTCTATGCCAGTCTTGTATAAATATGTCTCGTACCCTTGACGGGAATAATGATAAAAATACATCAATATATCCAACTCCTTGTTCAAGCGAAACATAACCAAAACCATGAGTACATAAAATGTTCTCGGCACCAGTTTAGCCCAATTTAAAGTACGAGAAGTTTCCGCTTGCGTGTAATTATCTCATTATATATAGACTTAAAGTACATTCTTTTGGTTATGCACGATTTTTAACCAATATTTAATCATCTTGGTGTATCCGATAAATTTAAGTTTTATACATGTAGAGGACTTAGTTGGAGATATATATCGGTGCATATATCTATATCATTTTTTTAAGTTTTGAAAGCCCACCCACCTCTGAATCCGCCATTGTAAATATACAGTAGCATACAGCGGCAGTATAGAATATTTCATTATCACTTATCAACAGAAACGGTGTTATATTGTACTGTATGTTGCTATGATATTATATCACTTTTATTTGTTTTGGGGTTCTAAAATACAGTAATAAACAAGTCAGTTCAGAAGTACGTAATTAGCCTCTATCCTGAAATACAGTAATAAACAATTAAGTCATTTCAGATGTACGTATTAAGCCTCTGTCCTAAAATACAGTAATAAACAAGTCAGTTCAGAGGTACGTAATTAGCCTCTTCCCTTGAAATATCGTAACCATTTCATATAAATACAAAAATGGCGTCTGGCAAAGCAAAGTATGAGTTTAATTACATGAACATATATTTACATACAAATATAATAACGTTTTGATAAGTTGCGAGCCTCATATTGAAGGATTTGGATTTTGCCGGACATATTGTATTATCTTTCAACACAATTCCGTTCAGTATCTATTCACTTTTGCCAGCGGTGTTTAAGGGACTCGGTGCTTCTTTTATAGAACTCATTTTCTTGGCTGTTCAGAAAGTCATCCACTGCATTTATGACATTATCATCGGACTGAAAGTGGGTGCCTGAAATAACTGTTCTGATGGAGCGAGATCAGGTGAATAAGGCGGATGCACAATCAATTTAAAGCCACAATCGTGAATGGCAGCCATGGCAATGACAGACTTGTGAACTGGAGCATTGTCCTGATGGAATAACACACCTTTAAAGAGCTTTCCGTGGCGCTTAAGTTTAATATTTTCCCATAACTGCCTCACAAGTGAAGCATGGCATAGTACGAGCCATTGATTGTTTGTCCCTTTTGGAGATAATCTATCAGCAGAATACCATCTGCATCCCAGAAAACCGAGGACAAAACCTTACCAGCTGATGGAACAGTATTTGTCTTCTTCGGCGGGGGAGAGCCAGGGTGCTTCCATTGTTTCGTTTGTTGTTTGGCCTCTGGGGTAAAATGATGGACACATGTTTTATCCATAAAGTTGGCAGGATATTCCGGAAAAGGGTTAAGATTAGCACGCGATAATGTGCGCCTGATGTGCGTCTGATCAACTGTTAGAAGTCTTGGTACCCATCGGGCCGAAAGCTTTCTCATTGCCTCGGTCAGAATGGAATGCACTCTTTCCTTTGAAATGTCAACTCTACTGGCTACATATCTTTCTGTGACTCGTCTGTCAGTCATAACAACATCATGGACTTTATTGACCATTTCTGGGGTTGCAACATTAAAAGGTCTTCCAGGACGGGGGTCATCCTCAAGGCTCTGTCAGCCGCGCTTAAATTCCGCCACCCATATTCACTATAGCATATGAAGGAGCATCTTCCCCTAGTGTTGCTACCAAATCATTATGGATATCCTTAGGTACGTGTCAAACCTTTTTATGCAAATATTGGATCACTGCTCTTTTGCCAATTTTGTTCATTTTGCAAAAGCCGCTTGTCTTGTTGAGTTTAGAGTGCTACCTCGTCGATAAAAACTAACCAACTGAGACCAGTCATTTTTTTTCGAGGTAATCAAACCCTTCATCAAGACATCAGTAAATAGTGCCAATCTCATACAGAACTCTCGACTTTGAACTGTCGCAACCTCAGGTAAACACTCTACTTTGTACTGTAGCTACCTCAGGTAACCTCTCTCTGCTTTATACTGTTGCTACCTCAGGTAAACTCTTTGCTTTATACTGTAGCTACCTCAGGTCACCTCTCTCTACTTTGTACTGTAGCTACCTCAGGTAACTCTTCCTACTTTTGTACTGTTGCTACCTCAGGTAAACTCTCTGCTTTATACTGTTGCTACCTCAGGTAATCTCTCCCTACTTAGTACTGCAGCTACCTCAGGTAAACTCTCTCTACTGTAAAATGTAGCTACCTTATGTTCCCTCTATTCTGAGCGGTGTTTTAATTGCGTTTACGGTGGTATGAACGCAATGGGATACAGACATATTCTATAAAGCGCGTTGAGCTACAGTACATGGCATGACTTTGTAATATTGCTACCTCAGGTAACCTCTCTCTGCTTTATACTGTTGCTACCTCAGGTAAACTCTCTACTTTGTACTGTAGCTACCTCAGGTAAACTTTCTACTGTAGCTACCTCAGATAAATTCTCCCTACTTTGTATGTAGCTACCTCAGATAAACTCTCTACTTTGTACTGCAGCTACCTCAGGTACACTCTCTACTTTGTACTGTCGCAACCTCAGGTAAACTCTCTACTTTGTACTATAGCTACCTCAGGTAAACTACTTTGTACTATTGCTACCTCAGGTAACCTCTCTCTGCTTTATACTGTTGCTACCTCAGATAAACTCTCCCTACTTTGTACTGTTGCTACCTCAGGTAAACTCCCGACTTTGTACTGTAGCTACCTCAGATAAACTCTCAACTTTGTACTGCAGCTACCTCAGGTAACCTCTCTCTGCTTTATACTGTTGCTACCTCAGATAAACTCTCCCTACTTTGTACTGGTGCTACCTCAGGTAAACTCCATACTTTGTACTGCAGCTACCTCAGGTACACTCTCTACTTTGTACTGTCGCAACCTCAGGTAAACTCTCTACTTTGTACTATAGCTACCTCAGGTAAACTCCCTACTTTGTACTGCAGCTACCTTAGGTAAACTCTCTACTTTCTACTGTTGCTACCTCAGATAAACTCTCCCTACTTTGTACTGGTGCTACCTCAGGTAAACTCCCTACTTTGTACTGCAGCTACCTCAGGTAACCTCTCTCTACTGTAAAATGTAGTTACCTTCAGTTCCCTCTATTCTCAACGGTGTTTTTATGGCGTTTACGGTGGTATGAACGCAATGGGATACAGACATATTCTATAAAGCGACAGTACATGACATGACTTTGTACTATTGCTACCTCAGGTCACCTCTCTCTGTTTTATACTGTTGCTACCTCAGATAAACTCTCTCTACTTTGTACTGGTGTTATCTCGGGTAAACTCCTTCTACTTTGTACTGTAGCTACCTCAGGTTAACTCTCTCTCTACTGTAAAATGTAGCTACCTTATGTTCCCTCTATCTACTGTGTATTTTGTAATGTATCTACCTCAGTGTACCTCTCTCTACTAACTACTGTATCTACATCAGGTCATATCTTCCCTTCGTGTACTGTGGCTACAGACCACCTGTCACTACTGTGTATAGTGGCTACCTCAGACCACCTGTCACCATTGTGTATAGTGGCTCTCTCAGGTCAACTGTCTCCAATGCGTACTGCAGATTCCTCTGGTAATTTCTCATTATCTACCTCATATTGCCACTATGCTGTGTGGCTTGCCAAGGTCACCTCTCTAGACTGTGTACTTTGACTACTGATTTACAAAGGTTAACCATCTACTCTGTGTCTGTCAGTATCTCAAGTCACTTCAATTTACTTTGTACTGTGGCTACCGCAGGTAACCTCTCTATTGTAAACTGTAGCTACCTTACCCACTGTATAGTGTACTGTGGCTACCTCAGGTAACCTCTCTATTGTAAACTGTAGCTACCTTACCCACTGTGTATAGTGCACTGTGGCTACCTCAGGTAACCTCTCTATTGTAAACTGTAGCTACCTTATCTACTGTGTATAGTGTACTGTGACTACCTCAGGTAACCTCTCTATTGTAAACTGTAGCTACCTTACCCACTGTGTATAGTGTACTGTGACTACCTCGGGTAACCTCTCTATTGTAAACTGTAGCTACCTTACCCACTGTGTATAGTGTACTGTGACTACCTCGGGTAACCTCTCTATTGTAAACTGTAGCTACCTTACCCACTGTGTATAGTGTACTGTGACTACCTCGGGTAACCTCTCTATTGTAAACTGTAGCTACATTATCCACTGTGTATAGTGTACTGTGGCTACCTCGGGTTACCTCTCTATTGTAAACTGTAGCTACCTTACCCACTGTGTATAGTGTACTGTGAATACCTCGGGTAACCTCTCTATTGTAAGCTGTAGCTACATTATCCACTGTGTATAGTGTACTGTGGCTACCTCAGGAAACTTCTCTATTGTAAACTGTAGCTACCTTACCCACTGTGTATAGTGTACTGTGACTACCTCGGGTAACTTCTCTATTGTAAACTGTAGCTACCTTACCCACTGTGTATGGTGTACTGTGACTACCTCGGGTAACCTCTCAATTGTAAACTGCAGCTACCTTACCCACTGTGTATAGTGTACTGTAACTACCTCAGGTAACCTCTCTATTGTAAACCGTAGCTACCTTACCCACTGTGTAAAGTGTACTGTGACTACCTCATGTCACCTTTCAATTGTAAATCGTAGCTACCTTATCCACTCTGTATAGTGTACTGTGACTACCTCGGGTAACCTCTCTATTGTAAACCGTAGATACCTTACCCACTGTGTAAAGTGTACTGTGACTACCTTGGGTAACCTCTCTATTGTAAACTGTAGCTACCTTACCCACTGTGTATAGTGTACTGTGGCTACGTCAGGTAACCTCTCTATTGTAAACTGTAGCTACCTTACCCACTGTGTATAGTGTACTGTGGCTACCTCGGGTAACCTCTCAATTGTAAATCGTAGCTACCTTATCTACTGTGTATAGTGTATTGTGACTACCTCGGGTAACCTCTCTATTGTAAACTGTAGCTACATTATCCACTGTGTATAGTGTACTGTGACTACCTCAGGTAACCTCTCTATTGTAAACTGTAGCTACCTTACCCACTGTGTAAAGTGTACTGTGACTACCTCGGGTAACCTCTCTATTGTAAATCGTAGCTACCTTACCCACTGTGTATAGTGTACTGTGACTACCTCAGGTAACCTCTCTATTGTAAACTGTAGCTACCTTACCCACTGTGTGTAGTGTACTGTGACTACCTCAGGTAACCTCTCTATTGTAAACTGTAGCTACCTTATCCACTCTGTATAGTGTACTGTGACTACCTCAGGTAACCTCTCTATTGTAAACTGTAGCTACCTTATCCACTGTGTATAGTGTACTGTGGCTACCTCAGGTAACCTCTCTATTGTAAACTATAGCTACCTTACCCACTGTATAGTGTACTGTGACTACCTCAGGTAACCTCTCTATTGTAAACTGTAGCTACCTTACCCACTGTGTATAGTGTACTGTGACTACCTCGGGTAACCTCTCTATTGTAAATCGTAGCTACCTTACCCACTGTGTATAGTGTACTGTGACTACTTCGGGTAACCTCTCTCTTGTAAACTGTAGCTACCTTACCCACTGTGTATAGTGTACTGTGACTACCTCAGGTAACCTCTCTATTGTAAACTGTAGCTACCTTACCCACTGTGTATAGTGTACTGTGACTACCTCAGGTAATCTCTCTCTACTAACTACTGTAGTTACATCAGGTCATATCTTCCCTTCGTGTACTGTGGCTCTCTCAGACCACCTGTCACCATTGTGTATAGTGGCTCTCGCAGGTCACCTGTCTCCACTGTGTACTTCAGTTTCCTCTGGTCATCTTTTGTTAACTATGTTGAGTGGCTACCTCTGTTCTCCATATCAATATAGCCTCATGACGTGGCAGCTTTGCTGACAATTATTCCAGAGCATATGTTAATTTAGTGTAACAAACACAGTGAAACACTGCAGTTTTTTTTTATTTCATCAAGTACCGGTATTATATATCTAATTTCCTCTTGCATACATCACATATTCTAGACAATCCTTTCTTACATATCAGCTCCAAGCATCAGGAAGTTTTCATCTCTAACATACTAAGTACTGATTGTTTTAAGTCATTTAGATTTTCTACACTTTCTTCATTGTTGTAAATTTTTGAAACTACCTCTGCATAATTTTTTACTTCTTCCTTTTCAAGAATTCCATCCTCCTCTTCATTATGATAAACCGAGTTCTGAAAAAAAAAATATCATGTCTAATCAGATCTCAAACAAATTTCTTTACATGGACATACACCGTCTACAAATATTTAATTCCTTTGTTTAGTAAATTAAAGTTTATATTTTATGTCAGAAGGTGTCAATAATTTTCACATTTCCGGATCGTTAACAGTGCTTCGTAGTTGACACCATTTTGTTAATTATGTAAGTTAAGGAGGAATGATACAGTTCTACCAAAATTTACCAAAATTAATCATATCATCATTATAACAAATTTAAAGATATCATTAAAGGGACAATTTAGTCAAGTTTGTTTACTTTTTTATCATTTCACAAATTATTTCATGAAAGTGTACTTAAGTTCTCCTTATGAACTATCCTTGGTCATATATTGATACAAGTTTATGTTTTCCATGCGTTTTTTAATTAATTGTAAGGGGGATCATAATCGTATAACCATACGATTTATATGCAAATGAGCAAGTCGTCTCTACACACTTTGTATACATGTGTGCAAGCAAAGCCCCGTCTCGTGACTGTAAACAACATTGGTTTGCATTTGAAGCTGTTAGCGGATATTTTAACTACATAGGTTGCGGGTCTCGTACCAAACGTAGACAGTGAATGGATAAACAAAATATATGGAGAATTACTGTTAGGACATGAATATAACAGATATGAGTTTTTTTAACGGTTGCGACAACAATGAAGAAGTTAATACAGTTGCGAGCGAGTTTGCCGAGACTTGACCTAGATCGGCCTACGGAATAATTTTGAGGTGCGATATTTTTGTTCTGTACAACTTTCATTATCATAATTCTATTCGCACTTGTTATAAGTATTGTTATGATTACATCATGGATGAAATAAATCACCTAGGTGGGTGTTAGCGTTTGTTTGCATTCGTACACAAATGAAAATGCAATCTTCTTCTGTATACGTATCGGCCGTATACATACATGTGTGTACACAATTACATGAACACGAATTCCCGTTCAGTGACCCTTGAACAAACCTGTGTTTGGTCGATTTGAATTGTCAAAACAATAAATCATCATTGAATCTATCAATTATGATACATGCAACAACTGTATGCCACGCATGTTGTTAAATCGAAATCCAAAGAAAAGTACATTTTTTTGTATACGTGAGATCTACCGTGTCGTCACTCACAACCAACTCTGTTCCCGCCAGAGGGCGCAACAAGTTGCACTATATTTGGAGTATAGCTATATTTGACATGGGCTTTCCCAAAACTTAAACTGACCATAATGGACATTGGCTACGTAGAGATAATCATTGACCGCAAATGTTTTTGTCTGGATATATGTTTTATCGATTCTGTCTGAATTATAAAAAGCATGCTTGACTAAATTGTCCCTTTAACATGTACACATAATATCTAAATCCCCTCAGACCATTACTCACCTTATTCCCCTCTGCTATGGACATCAAGGTGATAACAGTCCTTTCCTTTGCCTTTGACTTATTCCAGTTGTAATTGATGAAGTCGTCTGCCTCTAAATCATCCTCCCATGGCATCTTATTCTTAACAGACAATTAACAAAGTTAATGAATCTATCAAAACTATACCCTCCAGTTCCCTATGTACTTGTCGCAGCTGATCTACAATATGATATCAGAATTTCATTGAACTCTTAAAACCGGTAGTGTTTTTTCATGATGTTTGAACTAGTTCCAATAACATTTAATTTGGATGAAACATGTTAAAGGTCTTTGATATGTAGATCCTTCATATCAAGAGCTTGTCTTAACACTGAATATAATTCCAGCCTGTCATAATATGTATTTAATATTGTTTATTGAATTCAGTAAAGGTCTGCTCTATTTTTCTGTTATTTCAAGAACAAGTAAGTGTTTAGGTAATGTAGGATGACAGGTGTATGAATTATGTAGAACAGGTGTGTGAGTAATGTAGGACAGGCGTGCGAGTAATGTAGGACAGGCGTGCGAATAATGTTGGACAGGTGTGCAAGTAATGTAGGACAGGCGTGCGAGTAATATAGGACAGGTGTGTGAATAATGTAGGACAGGCGTGCGAGTAATGTAGGACAGGTGTGCGAGTAATGTAGGACAGGTGTGCGAGTAATGTAGGACAGGTGTATGAATTATGTAGAACAGGTGTGTGAGTAATGTAGGACAGGTGTGTGAGTAATGTAGGACAGGTGTGCGAGTAATGTAGGACAGGCATGCGAGTAATGTAGGACAGGCGTGCGATTAATGTAGGACAGGTGTGCGAGTAATGTAGGACAGGTGTGTGAGTAATGTAGGACAGATGTGCGAGTAATGTAGGACAGGCGTGCGAGTAATATAGGACAGGTGTGTGAATAATGTAGGACAGGCGTGCGAGTAATGTAGGACAGGTGTGCGAGTAATGTAGGACAGGTGTATGAATTATGTAGAACAGGTGTGGGAGTAATGTAGGACAGGTGTGCGAGTAATGTAGGACAGGTGTGCGAGTAATGTAGGACAGGCATGCGAGTAATGTAGGACAGGCGTGCGATTAATGTAGGACAGGTGTGCGAGTAATGTAGGACAGGTGTGTGAGTAATGTAGGACAGATGTGCGAGTAATGTAGGACAGGTGTGCGAGTAATGTAGGACAGGTGTATGAGTAATGTAGGACATATGTATGAGTAATGTAGGACAGGTGCGCGAGTAATGTAGGACAGGTGTATGGGTCATATAGGACAGGTGTATGGGTCATGTAGGACATATGTGTGAATAATGTAGGACAGGTGTGCGAGTAATGTAGGACAGGCATGCGAGTAATGTAGGACAGGTGTGCGAATAATGTAGGACAGGCGTGCGAGTAATGTAGGACAGGTGTGTGAGTAATGTAGGACAGGTGTGTGAGTAATGTAGGACAGGTGTGCGAGTAATGTAGGACAGGTGTGCAAATAACGTAGGACAACAAGTATGGGAGTATTGTAGGTGACAGTAGATGCCTCGTAAAACAAGAGGCCCATGGGGCCTGTATCGCTCACCTGGTTGGATTTGACCAAATGTCAAAATAATGTTCATGTTCAATTTGTTAATACATATACAAAAATGTACTCTCTGAAAGACCATATGGATTATTTTTACACCATAATGGTGTTTAAAGAAACTAAGATGGATTATTTTTACACCATAATGGTGTTTAAAGAAACTAAGTCCCTTAGGGTGGGGAAAACCCTTTGGCCTATTTTTACATAAGAATTGTGTTTATCCCTTAATGCCCAGCGATACTATACATAGTTATGGGATTGAGGGTCACAGTAACCATTTATGCAAAATCTGTTCCCCCATCACCACGGATGTTTCTGACCAAATTGGGTTCAAATCCATTTAAAACTCAAATCTCTATTTCCCCTATTTGGCCCCTCCCTTCAGGCCCCTTGGGGGTCAGAGTCAATATTTATATAAACACTCTTTCCCCCTTCCCCTAAGGATATTCCAGACCAAATTTGGTTCAAATCCATTCATAACTTTATGAAAAAATAGCGATTTAAAGGATAAACCCCTATTACCCTATTTGGCCCCGCCCCTCTGGTCCCTGAGGGTACAGAGTAAAAATTTATCCAAACTCGGTTCCCCTTCTCCCAAGGATGTTCTTGACCAAATTTGGTTAAAATCCATTTAAAACTTTATGGCAAATAGCAATTTAAAGACTAATCTCTATTTCCCCTATTTGGCCCCGCCCCTCAGGCCCCTCAATATTTATACAAACTCTTTCCCCCCTTCCTCTCTGGATGTTCCTAACCAAATTTAGTTAAAATCCATTCGTAACTTAATAATTAATAGCGATTTAAAGGATTAACCCCTATTTTCCCTATCGGACCCCACTCCTCAGTCCCCTGGGGATTCAGAGTAAAATTTTATACCAACTCGGATCCCCTTCTCCAATGAATATTCCTGACCATATTTGGTTAAAATCCATTTAAAACTTTATGACTAGTAGCAATTAAAAGACTAATCTCTATTTCCCCTACTTGGCCCCGCCCCTTAGGCCCCTAGGGGTACAGAGTAAAAATTCATATAAACTCTGTTCCCCCTCCCCTCAAGGATGTTCCTGACCAAATTTGGTGAAAAGCTATTCAATACTTTAGGACTAGTAACGATTTAAAGGAGTAACCCTATTTCCCCTATTTGGCCCCGCCCCTCAGGCCCCTGGGGGTTGAGATTAAAGATTTAAACAAACACTATTCCTCTTCCCCCAAGGATGTTCCTGACCAAATTTGGTTCAAATTCATTAATAACTTTATGTCTAGTAGCGATTTAAAGGTTTAACCCTATTTCCCCTATTTGGCCCCGCCCCTCAGGCCCCTGGGGGTTCAAAGTTAAAATTTATACAAACTTTGTTCCCCTTCTGCCAAGAATGTACCTGACTAAAATTCATTCAAATTCATTCATAACTTTATGACTAGTAGCGATTTAAAGGAGTAACCCTATTTCCCCTATTTGGCCCCGCCCCACAGGCCCCTGGGGGTTCAGAGTAAAAATTTATACAAACTCTGTTCACCTTTTGCCAAGGATGTTCCTGACCAAATTTCGTTCAAATTCATTCATAACTTGATGACTAGTGGCGATTTAAAGGAGTAACCCTATTTCCCCTATTTGGCCCCGCCCCTCAGGCCCCTGGGGGTTCAGAGTAAAAATGTATACAAACTCTGTTCCCCTTCTGCCAAGGATGTTCCTGACCAAATTTGGTTCAAATTCATTCATAACTTTATGACTAGTAGCGATTTAAAGGAGTAACCCTATTTCCCCTATTTGGCCCCGCCCCTCAGGCCCCTGGGGGTTCAGAGTAAAAATTTATACAAACTATGTTCCCTTTCTGCCAAGGATGTTACTGACCAAATTTGGTTCATGTTCATTCATAACTTTATGACAAGTAGTGATTTAAAGGAGTAACCCTATTTCCCCTATTTGGCCCCGCCCCTCAGGCCCCTGGGGGTTCAGAGTAAAAATTTATACAAACTCTGTTCACCTTCTGCCAAGGATGTTCCTGACCAAATTTCGTTCAAATTCATTCATAACTTTATGACTAGTAGCGATTTAAAGGAGTAACCCTATTTCCCCTATTTGGCCCCGCCCCTCAGGCCCCTGGGGGTTCAGAGTAAAAATTTATACAAACTCTGTTCCCCTTTTGCCAAGGATGTTCCTGACCAAATTTGGCTCGAATTCATTCATAACTTTATGACTACAGAGCAACCCGCTTATTTGCATAGCCCTTTTTCCATGACAAAATATGCAAATAACCGGAGTATTCGTATAGGCGGAGTTGGGTTTTGGCCCCTCTTATACACATGTAGATCGTCAGGTCGGTACTCAAAATGGGCGCTATATGATTGTTTATGTTATTTGCATTAAAAATATATTTAAAAAAAAACATTATTTAAAATATAAGAGTAAATACGAAATACATGGGTTGTTATTCTTTGTAAATGTACAAATAAAATATTTGCATTTACTTCGTCGTCGCTGGATAGCGGTCATACACGCGTGGGTTGGCATTAGGCCTACGATGTACAATGTCATCGTTTCAATTAAGATTCATTATCGTCTCGAGATGCGTTGTGTTCCTGCTATGAGTATATTAGTTGTTTGATCATAGATGATGAACTGCTGAAGCAATAGACTGTCTTAAATGACAGTGACATGTGTATTGTTGTTTGGGTCTGTTTTGGAAAATGGCGCATACACACAAAGAGTTGTCGTTCATTACACATATGCCCCCACAATGCAACGCGCCTAGTAAACAATCATGGCGATCGCAACCTGCCTCAGCGAGTGTTCAAGTGCACAGAACACAGGTTTGGATCGATGCTATAATAAACAAACAAATCTCATCAAAAGATGAGGCAAATAAATATTTTATTCAATAATTCTTCTGCACAATGCTACTGATATGGTTTGGATAATAACTAAATGTCGATATCGATGCGCGCATCGAACATAACCTGTTTTGACGAAGTGGTAACCAATGATTAGATAACGTTGTACATCGTGTCAAATCAATATGCAAGTTCAAACACTTTTCATAAAACTTTTATTACGGGAAAATCACAAAAATACCCTAAAATCAATTAAAAATTTTCGATTTTTTGGAATTTTTATATGCATATAAGCGGGAGTCGGTGTTTTAGTCGATGCAAATACACGGGATTAAAATACAAAGATAAAGAAGAAAAAAATCGGGACCTGAGAATTTTATGCAAATAAGCGGGATATGCAAATAAGCAATATGCAAATAAGTGGGCTCCTCTGTAGTAGCAATTTAAAGGAGTAACCCTATTTCCCCTATTTGGCCCCGCCCCTCAGGTCCCTGGGGATTCAGAGTAAAAATTTATACAAACTCTGTTTCCCTTCTGCCAAGGATGTTCCTGACCAAATTTGGTTCAAATTCATTCATAACTTTATGACTAGTAGCGATTTAAAGGAGTAACCCTATTTCCCCTATTTGGCCCCGCCCCTCAGGCCCCTGGGGGTTCAGAGTAAAAATTTATACAAACTCTGTTCCCTTTCTGCCAAGGATGTTACTGACCAAATTTCGTTCAAATTCATTCATAACTTTATGACTAGTAGCGATTAAAAGGAGTAACCCTATTTCCCCTATTTGGCCCCGCCCCTCAGGCCCCTGGGGGTTCAGGGTAAAAATTTATACAAACTCTGTTCACCTTCTGCCAAGGATGTTCCTGACCAAATTTCGTTCAAATTCATTCATAACTTTATGACTAGTAGCGATTTAAAGGAGTAACCCTATTTCCCCTATTTGGCCCCGCCCCTCAGGCCCCTGGGGGTTCAGAGTAAAAATTTATACAAACTCTGTTACCTTTCTGCCAAGGATGTTACTGACCAAATTTGGTTCAAATTCATTCATAACTTGATGACTAGTAGCGATTTAAAGGAGTAACCCTATTTACCCTATTTGGCCCGGCCCCTCAGGCCCCTGGGGGTTCAGAGTAAAAATTTATACAAACTCTGTTCACCCTCTGCCAAGGATGTTCCTGACCAAATTTGGTTCAAATTCATTCATAACTTGATGACTAGTAGCGATTTAAAGGATTAACCCTATTTCCCCTATTTGGCCCCGCCCCTCAGGCCCCTGGGGGTTCAGAGTAAAAATGTATACAAACTCTGTTCCCCTTCCCCCAAGGATGTTCCTGACCAAATTTTGTGAAAATCCATTCAATACTTTAAGACTAGTAGCAATTTAAAGAAAAAGTTGACGGACGCCGGACGCCGGACGCTGCACCATGGCATAAGCTCACCGGCCCTTCGGGCCAGGTGAGCTAAAAACTCAGACTTACCCAGGCTTCAAGATAGACTGCAGTCAACAAATATAGAGCGTAATCTTTATTTTGCTGTTTGGTTGGACACCTGTAGCAGGAAAGATGATTTCAGGTAAATATTAGTGTATGAAATTTGTATTATGCATGTGAATTGTTGACAAATTATCTCATAACAGTCTGATTTTTTAAGTTAAGCATGAGCATAAGAATGTGGAAAAGAAACCTTTAAAACTTATTTGGATATATAACAACTGTTTTGGTTGATATCAGAATTTAAAGTAAGGAGTTTGAATGTATAAAATCCTCATGGAGGTATCCGAGATATTTAACTTCCCATTATGTGATTAAGTTGGGTTATGTTGAATAAAACATACTTGTCTGTCTTGAAGGTGATCATATCAGTTTCCTTGTTGTACCGTTCACCTACAAGTTTCAAAAGTTTCTGGTGTGCATGTTCGTCAAGTTCTAGATCAGATAACTTCACCTGAAATTGAAAAGTCTTCAAGTCATCACCTCAGAAAAATAATTTCCACATTCTACATCACTTTCATTGGTAGGTAGATATAGGTATATCTTGAAATGGTTTGCTTAGGATTGGTCATCCTGGATAATCAGTGTCATATATGAGGACAAGCATGAAATCAGCTGTTAAATTGCACATCAGATTCCAACAGAAATTTAACATGGTACAACACCAGGGACTGGACAAGCAAGTCAAACAATATTTTCAACTTCAAAGAACTGGTCACAAATCTAGCGAGTATTATGATACAGACTGTGAATGATTCATTCTAAAGAACACACAATAGCTTCTTACTTGATGTTTAAGTATAAAGAAAAGTATGGTCAAGTCTGAATGCTACAAGATTACTGAACTAGATAT
This sequence comes from Pecten maximus, assembly GCF_902652985.1. NCBI lineage: Eukaryota > Metazoa > Mollusca > Bivalvia > Pectinida > Pectinidae > Pecten > Pecten maximus. The sequence goes on from NC_047019.1 coordinate 34,283,830, forward strand.
TGATATAATATTTCAGATCAGATTAGTAAGATAGCTGACCTTAACAGTGACAACTCGTGACCTTGGATCACGGATTGATGGTCCTGCAAAACAGTAGTCACTTGTCACCATTTCAACTGGGAAATGAAGTCGACAGTCTTCTTTACTGTCTAGTCCTTCTGGCCATGGAGTACAAAATTCTGTAAGCAGACAAAATTTAACAATAAGAAAGAATATGTACTACAAAATAATTATTGTAAATTTAAAACATATCACTAAATGAAACATTGGAGCAAATTTTGTACAGAAGGTAACAAAAGCTTGAAGCTGAATTGTTCATCTATCATTGTTATGTTAGGACCATAACAGTTTCTGCTTTATTATTGAAAATATCTTGGTTCCTACTTCCAACAACAGAAGGTGGAAGAACATCCTTCATTTACATGAAATTCATATTTAATTCAAAATGAAACAAAAGCACATACACTTCTGTTTAATGAGTAGGCATTTTAATGATTTACATTCAATTTCCCATATTGGTTCCAACATTTAAAAATAGACAAAGTCAGTAAAATTATGAAATAGATAAAATCTTTTATTGGTAAAAAATATATAATTCACCACCCCAGGACTACTGGAGAAAGATTCATCAGAAATTGGTTGGGGACATGGTGCAATAGTTGATGTACTGTATTGTGACTGAACAAAAAGCCCATCCATGTTTATTGCAGTTTCGTAAAAAAAAAAAATATATACATTATGTATATATACTTTCATTGTCCAGCCTTAAGCCCACCTCAGGTGTTATTGCTCTTTACTAAACACAGGTGTTATTCAAGTAGAATATACACCTGTACAACTCTATAAATAGAATTATCTAAAACTGATTTGCTCATGTTATTTGATGCAAAATCCACTGGAAAACTACAATGAAGTCAGTAATATTGCTTTTTTTTTCAATGATTGTCTGACTAAATCACATTATATAACCTTTAAACATTGTAAAACTGATCATTGTACCAGGGTTATACAAATTTTGTTACAGTCCCCCACCCCCACCCCATTAAACCTTGCAAGAAAGATATTGTGCATTCTTTAAAATGTTTAATAAAGTAACATGGTTTTTTTTTGGTGGTGTAACATTCACCTTAGACTTCAACCATTAACTACATTTTCAAGGTAAATATTTAACATACTCTTCAATGCTTGACAGTGCTTCAGCACATGAGGTGGTGTCAGATGTAGGAAGTTGGGGATCTTAAGCAATTCTGTATTTCCCTCCTTTCCAGGTATAATGCCTTCATTTTCTGACTCATTCTGGAAGCAAATTAAATGTAAAAAATAATGGTCCACAATAGGTTATCACCTTTTTTTCAGAAACAAAATCACAAGAACAAGAAATTCAGTTGTAGTTGCCTTGAAAGAAAGTTGCTTTTCCACATTTACAACAATGATCAAACTCATTATCTGCATAACTAGCTCCCAGAGACAAAAGATAAAGCACCTAAGATGGCCACGGCGAATCCTTCTTGTCCAAACAGCATGGTACCCTGAATACTCACTCTAATAGCACCCTGACGGATGGACAGCAGAGGCAACCTGAATACTCACCCTAATAGCACCCTGAGGGAGAGACAGACAGAGGTAGCCTGAATACTCACCCAAATAGCACCCTGACGGAGAGACAGAGGTAGCCTGAATACTCACCCTAATAGCACCCTGACGGAGAGACAGAGGTAGCCTGAATACTCACCCTAATAGCACCCTGATGGAGAGACAGAGGAAGCCTGAATACTCACCCTAATAGCACCCTGACGGAGAGACAGAGGTACTGATGACCATTTAAATACTCCTTCTGTAGGCCATACTTTTGTCCAGTCCTGTTCTGTTGACATTGACTTATGTCTATCCTGATGTTTCTAAATAAACAAATTACAAAAACATGTAATTACTTAACATAGTTTCAGTAATATGTATCATTTCCCCTCTCACATTGTTATTTACAATTACCCAGAAAAACCATAAGAATCATTAAAGGCCTTATCAAAGCATCCATAGATTCTTCAATCTTTTTCTTTAAAACATTTATATTTTTTTCAGTAAAACTGAATTAACTACATGCATAAAATTATATCTTATGTTACTAATTTTTTCTAAGTAATTGTTTTTACATCCACAAGAATGTCTGCATTAAAATTTGGAAAGATAATCCTGACTTTTTCTTCATTTTGGGAAAAATAAACAAGTCTCAGGAAATTATAAACAAAATTTTGACATCCTGCTCTACCAGCTGCAATTTTCACCCAACTGTCATGGAACTTCATATACTTGTTCAAAATAAGCTATCTAATGTTGTATCGCAGGGTTTTCAATAAAAATATTTGTAAAAGGCTTCAAATGAATAGTAACAGGTATACATGTATCTGAGGATTACGATAATATGTTTTTAGACATTTTTTAAAAAGTGAATTAAGTCATTTGAACCGGCCAAAACACCATTCTAACCGGTCAATTTGGCCGGCGACCGGTTCTAAATGAAAACACTGCTGTATGGGAAAATGAATCAATCCTCTGCAGTCAAAAATGACTTTAAATGAGGTCACATCAATCTATCTTTCTCACTTTGTATGCAAGTTATGAAACTAAATACATTTCAGGCTTTCACTCTGGTATGAGTTAAGGTATCAACCACCTAGGATCAAACAGGTCATCCGTACTAGTCTATAAACAGAAAATATTTTACACTCCATCAGCTGAATTTTTAATCTGATAATCATGAAACTTCTTATCCTTTTAATAATTCAAATTATGGTAGTTCCTTATGTTTTCTGATTAGTATCTTCTGCTATGCCATGTAGTTAGGTGTATTGATGCACTTACCAACTGCTCATAAAATGTCCAGGCTCTAGCAGATTTCACAAGTGTTCGTGGTTCTTTTCCTTTAATAACAAATGGTGTGAATTCTGGAACACCTGAAAGATACAAATGTTGTAAATTAATATTAAACAAGGCATCTCAATTATATGAATTCCCTTGCTATTCAACCAATGATGATAAGAATTGTCTAATGAACTTCCACTCAAGCAGGGCTCAATGTGATATGGCACCTATTTTAGTGGCCATGACGCCTTAAATTCACCATTGGCGATCAGTTATTGACCTATAAGGCACCTGCATGGCAACTAAAACAATTGTGTAAATTTGTGATTTGGTTAATCTTTCAAAATGTGCAGTCAATGCTAAAATGATGTTCACAATCGAAAAAGTTACAGTGAGATGTTATACTGATCTTAAGAATTAAATTTTTTTTTTTTTTTCAAATTTAAGACAACCAGGCCAGATGATTATCTTTTCCAATTGGCAGCTAGATTTTATGACTTGGTAGTCAAATAGGCCACCCGGTAAAACTATCCACTTTGAGCCCTGTCAAGGAAACATCATAAGTGTCATAAGTTGCATCAGAAAATCAAAATATCATGTTTATTAGATAAGATGTTGTTGCATTACTGTTGACAGGATATGGAAAGTTCACAATATTCAGCGTTGAAGATGGAAGCAGAATTTGAGAACAAGATATTTTACTCCAATGTGTTCCAGTCGACTCAGCTGTAAATAAATATGTGGTGGGGGTGTGCAAGAAATAATTATATTGTGTGTAAGCTGTTAGTGCTGAAATGGCACATCCTTCTGTATGCTCCCCAGGGAGCTAAGTAATACATTGGCTGGTAGCTATAGCTTAAACAAGGCCTGGCAGCCACGGAGATAACTTTGTAAACCCCTTTGAGATGTTGCTGTTATAAAGCGGTATATAAAACTCAAAAGTTATTAATATTATCTGTCATGGTTACTGGTTCTTCGTTAGGTTTTTTCGAACATATTTCAAATAATTGCTTATCTCCTATCAATTTTATTATATGCCAGTTGAGGTATAGTTTTGTTACCAAAAATAGTCAAAATCACTTTAAAGTTAACTTAAGAAAAAATCTGTCCACATTGGATTTATTTAATCATGCAACATTATACAAATGCAAAAGTAAAAATTATTTGCACGTTGGAAAGTACCAAAAATTGATGCCATACTTCCTGTAGAGTAACATCAAGTGTCTAGGTAGACAATGCTCAAAACTGGCTATAATATGTGAATTTGGTAGTTTTCCAAAACCTGATACAAGTGTAGAAAAACTGGACTGGGTCGATCATCGGCGAACCAGGAAGGTAGCTCACTTGGTAGAGCATCAAGCTAGTGTTCTGGAGTCCCAGGTTTGAAGCCCTATCTGGCTGCTACATTTCCTCTTTCCAGGGCAACCATTTGACCCTAGCTTGTCTTTTAGCAATTTCAGAAGTCAAATCACTATTTCTGAGAAATCTGAAGGGTCATAACATATGTCAAATAGACATACCCCTTCAAACCCAAGAGTCAGATCTCAATTTGGGGAGGCAAAAACATACTCTCAAGGGTCTACTGGATGCCCCCGTCTTTCTCCTGTTACATATTTGGCACGCTTGCCAACTCTTGTTTAAAGCATTGGGAGTATGTTTAGCAAGAGGATACCCCAACTTGTGGTCTCAGAGCTCCAGGTGATTTTGCATTTACATGGGTCATTGGGCCTATCTAGACCAGAAAGTAGGGGTCATTTTACTAAACCATGGGCCATCATTTTTATGACCGCTTACTAGTGTACCATTCTTTATTTTGGACAGCAGACTGAATTCAACTAAAGTGGCATTCATAGGATTGTCTCATAACTCAACTGTGTAATTTAATTTTTGACTGAATGCTGCTTAAATCAAACATTTAAGCATCGGGCGATAGCTGCAGGTACGTACCCCATTAGGTATCCCAAAACATAGCCGCCAAGTCAATATTGGCAAATTATCACAATTTTGAAACAAAATATTTGTGATTCTGATAATCCAAACATTAATTATTATACTGCAATATAAGTAAGATATATTTTCCTTTGTTTTCACATACTGGTTTTATTCAAAACTTGAAATAATTGATTGTTTAATTCTTCACTATAAACACCAAACCCGCTGGCCCAAATCATGACGACCAAGTCAATTAGCTACGAGCGAAAAAACAAAAATATATTTTAACGCAAATAGTCATTCCAGTTTATGTCTACATATCCGACTGCAATATGCACATTTCAATATTTCGTTCTTTTGTGACAACCCAAATCGTCGGAATACATCGTGAAACACGTTGATATTTCTCGCTGAAGATACGTTTTTAAGAAATAATAAGCATTGAAAATATTGTATTGATGAATTATTTAACGTACCAGAAGCATATTCATTTGGTAAGATTGTCTATTTCAAAGAATTCAGCGGTTTATGCCGGGTTGTTTACATAGGTAACAAAATGGCGGCCTCAACTTTACTTTCGTTTTCTGCGCGATTGTTAACAAGTAAAATACAATAAAGCTATCAAAAACAATAGAATATATGTAATTGAGTAATCTTAATCATCAAAATAAATTAGAAACATGTAAAATGTTTGCATAGTGAAAAAAATCCAATGTTTTGGCTGCGTGGTTACTTACACACATGTGACACATACGCCGATCAACAGGTGTATCTCTTCGCGGTTCTTCCTCGCAATTTCGCCATATTTTCAAGGAAATATTCGGTAAAAGAGTTTCTACTAGTTTCATACAATAAACTTCATTTGATATTAAGCTTCACACAGCAGCCAAAGATTGTTTTATCAGTAAAAGATTGTTTTATCGACGTCTGTTGCGATAGCCATATTCTCCAACACCAAAGGACTACCCAGCATTCACTTCCAGTAGGGACCGCAAACTTTGAATGAGTACGTACATAAAGAGTTCAATTCAAAGAATTTACTTCTCTTTTTTGTGACAAAACTTGTCATTCTACTGACATTTTCCTAACATGTGCTTTTAGTTGTGTGAACTCACGGAATGGGGATAACTTACGAACCTAACTACTTTCGTTTTAGTATATATTTGCATTGCGCCGGCAGGCCCATGTACAAACAAAGTCGTGCGTCATTATAAAAAAATCATGCGGGATTGGCGCGGGCGCACAGCCAATCTAAAGACTGTGGTCTGCGGGGGCGATGACTTGAAAAAAAGGAGGAAGGAATGTAGCGGAACTGGACAGGGTCGATCATCTTCGACCAGGAACCTCAGTTGGTAGAGCATCCAGCTAGTGTTCGGGGGTCCAGGGTTCAAACCCCGTTTTGGCTGCAACATTTTCTCTTTCTCTATTACACTATTAGTCTCGTCTGTATTGAATACACTCTATGACAGACGAGCCTAATACCTATGGTTACAGACAAGAGCAGTAGTGTTAAAGAAATGGATAGGTGTGGCTGCATGTAACATGCAGTCTCTGTCACTCAGTTGACAAAGTATTCTTCTTTTTTCCCAGTAGAGTTGGGGATTATCACATCGGAGACCCGGGTTCTTCACAAATGATCAACAACATACCAGTCGTTCTCATCCTTCTCATTTGTTCTAAAACTTCTGATTCTTCTGTTTCCTCAGTAGAGCAACATCTTGATAATCTTGTTATGTGCAATTTTGATTGCCTACGGACAACAGTTGAAGCTGCCCGCATACAGCCCATGCCTTTCACCCCTGTGACAATAATAGTCGCCATCTTGTATTATGGCAGTACGAGATTTCAGTGATTTATCGCGAGATCTTTTCGAGAATTTGCATTTCAGTGTGCAGCTGTCATGGCGGACGAAAAACAACCGAGTGCCCTGCTTAGAAGGCACGATCAATTGAAACGTTGGGAAGAATCTGACACAAATAGGGCTTCAACTACACTATCTTCACATAACAAAAAAGTTAAATTTCAGGATGGATGTGTTTTTCTTGCCGCGTGTTCAAGCGGAGATTGTGATGAAGTTTTGCGAATGATAGAAAAGAATGCAGATATCAACACTGCAAATATTGATGGACTTACAGCTTTGCATCAGGTAATTATATCGATGCTGAAGGATTAAATACTGATAGTGTAAGGAGTTTAGTAAGTATTTGCAGAAGGTAACCTAAAAACTCTAAATGAACATCCTTGTTTACTTCATCTTTTCATAGACGGAACCGTAACTTTTGCAATGACCCAGATAAGGTTACTGCCGGGGAAAAAGTTCAGGAGGTGAAGAAGAAAGTTTTAGTTTATTCCTTGGAATGTGAACTTCATGTCATACAAGTTAAATTAAATTTCATTTTATTGTATTTTGAAAAATATAGTTAGTTTTCCGTATATAGGATTGTTGGACATGCAGTTTTTAACTTGCTATAGTTAGAATACACACATAAATACACACATACGATATACACACGTGTGACAGTACATGACATACACGGTGTTTCAGAAGATAACTAGATCCTAAAGAAAAATGGGAAATATTTCTATCCCAAACAATACTTCTGAGGTCAATACAGTTATCATTTGTATGTGCCATGTTTGATGTGTTGCACCAACATTTATCTGTGTTTGTGATACCAAGGCAGCAGTAGACTGAACAATTCATACTTATCAGGTTAATTTGTAAATTATCCGATCTTTTCTCATTATCAGGCCCTGTGTTTTGTAAGCAAACTGATAATGTTTCTTGGATATCTTCATGAAATATCAAAGTTCAATGTATTAATCCTATTATTTTCTTTTCTGATATATATGGAAAAACATTTTGATCATTATTGTTAGTGTTGGTGGTATCATAACATTTTAACATTAAGAGTATTTTCAAATCTCACAGACAAGAAAAAAGCGAGCCTTCCTTTATATAAGGGCTAACATACCAAGATATTTGTGTAATTTTATCGAGTGAAGAGCTGTATGCACGCAGTGCATAATGACAATTTTTTTTTTTCGTTGAGCTAGTGATAGTATTTTTGTACGATTTACATATATTACAACATAATTTTGATGCAAGTGGTAAATGTTACATAAATAATAATTTGCACTGATTAAGATATGAAATGAAAAACGGATACTTGACTGTTTCCAGTTAGAGATGATAGTCAGTCAGAGGTCACAAGAATCATCGCAATTGACACCAGATGGCACAGTCAACATAAAATATGAAATAAAATCAACACTTAACCTTACGCACGATCGTTCATGAGTGATTTAAGTAATCATTGAGGGCTGTTAACTGTTTTGACAAATGAAAGCCACATCTTTGCATGCTACCTTTCCTGAAAGTGAAGTTTTTGAATTTCCATTAACATTGATGTCAATTTTACTATATGTGTACATTTTTGTAGTTTTTTCAAATCACATGAGACATCTGAGGGTCACAAGTCACATGATATCCACAATCGACCATGGACTGGAAACTTCTACTTTAGATAACATGTCAAACAGTCAAGACACTAATGCCACAGAATTTGGGGCAGTGAGATTTCACGAAATTTGTTATATGTCTAGATCTCATTGCGTGAAAATGACTGCTGTCCTAGTGGGAAGTAAACTTCTGAAAAACTGCACCATAGCAAAAGGACTGTTCATTGAATAATTTGTTTAATTGTGTTTTGTGGTAAAGTAATAACCTAACTACATAAATGTGTGAGGTTGATATTGATACAACACACAGGGCATCTAGTAGACCCTTGAGGGTATGTTTTTGACTCCCCAAATTGAGATCTGACTCTTGGGTTTGACAGTATTTGTCTATTGAACAAATGTTTTGACCCTTTAGATTTCTCAGAAATAGTGATTTGACTTCTGAAATTGCTAAAAGTCAAGGGTCAACTGGTTGCCCTGAACACCGATAATTTTGTTCTAAAGGTCTTATAATATGTAACGCCTAGCTACCTGCTGATGAAGCAAACCATTCTGTTGAAAATGTCTATTAATCTGGTCAAAAGGCCATGCTAAAGTCATTCTTGCTAAGGATGCAAATGTTTAGAAAGCTTGCAATCACTGTTTCTTTCGCAGTTTTTGTTAAAGCTAGATATGAAGTATTAAAACAAATAGGCATGGAATTTCAGAACTTCCCTCTCTTTGAGTAATGGGTACATGCATTTCTCATGATGCCATGCCAGGAGATGGTCTCTTGCACTGAACACATATTTAATGTTGTGTATGTCTTTATAATAACAATTTTTCCCTACTGTAGAGAATTGACTGAAAATTTATATTTGATTAATTCAATTGAAATATTTGAAAAATTATGTGTTTATCGATTTACCAGAATTTAATTGTCTTCTGATGAGTGTCAGCTTTTTGAAATTCGCCAGATCTGCTGGACCTAGGAGCGGAAAATTGTGGTATCTAGAAAAAAGGTTGATTTATATATAGCTGGATGTTTCATTAACATGACCAAAAAATATTATAAGTCTGAGCTAGTACATTGTTTAATACATACATGTTGCATGTTGTTGAGACCTTTCGAGTACAGAAAGATCATCACTCACTGAAATACTTTTACATTATTAACTAAGCCATTTATATAGTATGTCAATATTTTTGAACCAGAAAGTTGTTGGAAAATCTGTGTTTATCTTATGTACATAGTGCAGCTAACTTTAACATACAGGAAGTTGACCATGTGCCGAGAATTACACTGACACGACCTAAGACTTCATCCGGAGGTGTTGATTAATTAGTGACAACCAATTGTAATCACAAAGTCAAGCTTGATTGACTTTTTGCATCTGCACCTTTGTCAGTTTGTCATAGTCTGCCATTGTTTTTCTCTTGCATTCATGATCAACTGCCCATAAGTTGTGGAACTTTATTAGTGATATATTGATGTACTAACATCAAATATGTCCATGGACTCATGGTACTGGTGCTAAAACAGTGAGTTCAGGAATTGCTGGTCCAAAATCCTACAAAAATTACTGCTACATTGAACCACTAGGTATCGGGGAAACTGTAGACATTGTCATATTAAAATGCTGTGTTTATCAGAAAGAAAGCTATTCCAAAGTCCAAAGACACCTGGCATAACTTGCTTTTTGTGGGATCATCATTTCAACAGTCCATATAGATTATATGAAAAAATTTGAATTTCATTTTTTTGGGGAGGGGGTGTCCTCAGATAAAACCTTGAACTTCTTATCAGATTCACTTTTTTAAAAGTCTTCCTTACCTTATTATGGGGGAATTTATTTCTGACCTGTAACAAGTGTAAGGTATTTAAAATTATAGTACATAATTATCTAACTGTACTTCCAACATTTCCACAATAGCCAATTGACAAATGAATCTTAAAACCCCTAGTCTTTAATAATCACTAAAGATAACATTTTACCTGTTTCACTTTCAACAAAATTTAATTATATATGCTATCAAACAAATTTTGATCACATTTAAATTCACATCCATGAAACCTGATTGTTCATTTATACCTGTAGCTCTGTATAGTGTTAAACCCCATCCAACATCTAGATCAACAACTTCTGTTCTTAGTCACATGTACATGTATGTATGTGTGAGATAACTATATACTGTGTACTTATGTTAGCTATACCCCCTCCCCTGTACCAGTCACGCTTGGCCAGGTTTACCTGTAGTAGCTCTAGTATATTACAAATTAGGTGTTGCTCCCCAACCCACCCATAACACCTGACATTGATACCTGGTCACAGCTGTACTAATGTTAGTTACCCCCTCCCCTGTGTATACCAGTCACGGTTGGCCAGGTTTACCTCAAGATATGTTTATTACAAATTAGGTGTTGTTCCCTAACCCACCCTTAACACCTGACATTGATACCTGGTCACAGCTGTACTAATGTTAGCTACCCCCTCCCCTGTGTATACCAGTCACGGTTGACCAGGTTTGTAGTAGCTCTAGATCTTAATATATTACAAATTTGGTGTTCCTCCCCAAGCAACCCCCTGGAGCTATGTATGATAAATTGACATAAAACCACCTGTTATATAAGATAGAAATCATGAAGAAAACTTAAGCTTAAATTTTATGTTAATTCACTTAAATTAAATTATAATAACTTTGTCTGTTCAAATTAAATTGAAAGTTCTGGGAGTGTTTGCTGACATAGACACAAATACATGATGTAGTATGGTACACAGGTTCTTGTTATTTGTTACACAGTGTACAATACAATGGTGCTATTTTTACATTGAACACGGGAGTTATTGTTTTTGACTTTACTGATTTCTACCTTTGATAAACAGTAGGTATACAAATACTTAGAGAGGACTGGATTCTTGGTGAACTGTTGAAAGTAGTTTAAGGTAGAATGATCTATACCTTTCCTGCTTCAAATTGTACTAAAAGTAGTGATGTATATGTTTCATAAATGTCTTCATTTTTTTTTTTTACTTCCGAGTGAGAACAAGATATATATACATTTGTATAATGAAATACACATGCACAGCTAGGTACAATTACTGCAGCAATTAATTGCTTAATTTTTGTTTTCTTTTGATAATTTGATTAAGTATTTTTTCTACTGTAATAGAAACAACGTGTTTATAGCAGTTGTGTAAAAATCATTGCAATGTCGTTATGTAGATAGAGTTACCAATATACCTGTAACATGACCTAAAATACATCTTAATGATTTATTCTGTGTAATTCAACCTCTGTTTACCTGCTGTATCACTGCACTGAAATCAATATACTTAAGTTGGTGTGTAATAGGAAACCTATACTTTGGGTAAAATAGACATGAGGTCCATGTAGTAGCCAAACATATCATGTTAAAGGGACTTTGTGCGAGATCTATTTACAATTTGGTAAGAGTATATGGGTACAATATATTGTAGAATTGTTTAGATCTGTTTATGATTTGGTAAGAATATATGGGTACAATATATTATAGAATTGCTGTGTTCATGTTTCCCTTCATGTGAATTTCAAACAGAGCTTCGTCCTCATTATACTGTGCATTAGAATGTGACATTTGATATCAGCCTCCAGTAACATGATACGATGACAATTGTAACATTCAAGTTAAAAATTGATATATTTTTAACTGACCCAGACATTTGTGATTATTAGTAGATTAGTTCAGTGTTTAAGAAGACAAAGTTAACGTTTTGTAAATTCTGTTGACAGAACAAACAACATAAAATTATTTTTTTTTGTAATATATATTCTCATGATTTTACAGGCATGCATCGACGACAATCTGGATATGGTCGAGTTCCTGGTGGAGCATTCTGCTGATGTAGATGTGTGCGACAACGAGGGTTGGACGCCACTTCATGCCACAGCGTCATGTGGTTTCACAGAAATAGCCAGGTATGAGACGCACCACAGCGTCATGTGGTTTAATAGAAATAGTCGGGTATGAGACACACCACAGCGTCATGTACATGTGGTTTCACAGAAATAGCCAGTTATGAGACACTCCACAGCATCATATGGTTTAACTCTTTCCGTACTCACGACGACTACACACGTCACAAAAACGTGCTCTTGTATCCTTCATGACGACTACACACGCCGTAATTAACATGCCTTCAATCCTTTGTGACGACTCAGCTCGTCGGAAAACATCAGGAAAAATGTTGATATTACTTGCTGGTTCAGCATAGTCATACGAAGGAATTGACACGGAAATGATGTTTTTAAGAAATAATAAGCAATGTAAATATTGTATTGATGAATTATGTAACGTACTAGAAGCATATTCATTCGTTAAGATTGTCTATTTCAAAGAATTCTGCCGGTTCATGCCGCGGTTGTTTACATAGCTACAAAATGGCGGCCTCAAATTTACTTTCGTTTTCTGCGAGATTATGGAGGTGTTAAACACAATGAAGTTATTAAAAACGATAGAATATATATAATTTAGTAACCTTTATCATCAAAATAATTATGAAATATGTAAAATATTTTTATACAACGAAAAAACAATGTTTTGGCTGCATGATTACTTGCACACGTGTGACACATGTGCCAATCAACATGTCATTTCCCGCGATTCTGCCTGTTGATTTTGCCGCATTTCAAAGGAAAAATTGGGTAAAAGAGTTTCTGTACTCAATACTCGTCCCATACGATAATTTTCATTTAATATTTAAAAAAGCATCACGCAACAGTAAAAGATTGTTTTATCGACGTCTGATGTGATAGCCATATGCTCCAATACACAAAGGACCTACCCAGCATTCACTTCTGGTAGCGACCGCGAAATTTGAATGAGTACGTAAAGAGTTAACAGAAATAGCCAGGTATGAAATGCACCACAGCGTGATGTGTTTAAACTGAAATAGCTAAGTATGAGACACATCACAGCGTTGTGTGGTTTAACAGAAATAGCCAGGTATGAAATGCACCACAGCGTGATGTGTTTAAACTGAAATAGACAGGTATGAGACACACCACAGCATCGTGTGGTTTAACAGAAATAGACAGGTATGAAATGCACCACAGCGTCGTGTGGTTTAACAGAAATAGCCAGGTATGAGACACATCACAGCGTCGTGTGGTTTAACAGAAATAGTCGGGTATGAGACACACCACAGCGTCATGTGGTTTAACAGAAATAGCCAGGTATGAGACACACCACAGCGTCGTGTGGTTTAACAGAAATAGCCAGGTATGAGACACACAATGTTCAATATCTTATAATCGGGCATTTGTTGTTGTGTCTTCCTGATTTCATATTTTGTCTCTTCATATAAAGGGAGATATAGAGGTTACACAACGAGTGGTTGTTGGATATGGAATTTATTTCACACGAGTAAGTTATTTTTTAAAAGTTACAAAAGACACGAGCTTTAGCGAGTGTTTTTTGCAACTTTTACAAAATAACTTACGAGTGTGAAATAAATTCCATATCCAACAATTTCGAGTCGTGTGACCTGTTTCTACCACAATAATATCGGCTTGAATCAAAGGGAAACGTGGCCAAGTATAATTTCGCGTATGCAAATAAAGTGTACCGGTGACGTCCGGGACCCAGTGATGTGACGTCATTAGATTATTGATGACGTCAATAACAATTGCAGCTTGGGTCAAAGTTCACCGTGTTAGCCAATCGAAATGCGTACAGAGTTTATACCACGTGTGGTATAAACAGATTGTTAATCAACAGCTGTAATGATTAACTGATGGTCTGAGAGTTGAATAACACAGGGTATTGTGGTAGAAATATATATACATAATAGTGCTGGTTCCTCATCTTTCCATTCATTCTTGTTCTAGGTTATATTAAAAGCCAAATACTGAAAGACAATAGACATTAAAATTGATTTTTGTTTTAAAAATTATATATATAAAAATTACCAACTATGATGAAGGAAATTTTATATAAATCTATACCATTTCTGAGGAATCAAAATGGAAATATGTCCAGTATGTCAGGAGGCATAGTATGCATTCTGTTTAAACACTGTCCATTTACACTGGTGGTCAGTAGCCAGCCCCAGATGGACCTACTTATAAAAGTGACTAGGTATGTGAGATAGTGTAAATATTTGTAACATATATTGTGTACTTGCACACATGCCAGCTTCACTCTTCTGATGTGTTCGAACATACTTTACCCCATTCTCTTATACACTCTGTTAATACCAAAGAAATACTAAAGATTGTTAGATAAGGTAGCAACATTTTCCCCTGACCAATTATTTCATACTGATAAACCTGTATATAGCATAATTCACAAAACCTGTTTGTAATGTAATTTTACATTCTCGATCTTTCTGCTATTGTTTATGATATAATTGTGGTTAGATTTACAGCCACCTACATATATATATAAATTATTCATTTTGCCTTGCTGACATATATGTTGTCTTGCAGAAGTTTTATTTGGGTTTGAGACACCTTCACTGGGTATAGATCATAAGTCATTTATAATGTAGTACATGGTACTGACCACATGTTACTTTACATTGTGTACTATATGCCACTAATGGTGTATTACATCCTTCATTAACAACACTTCGGTGGTACATCCACACCGGTACAGGAATCACTGTGGAATAGGTAGATACTGTAAACAAATACATCTCATTTCACAACCTCAGATTGATACAATGTGGATGAAGTTGAATTGAAAACATTTTTATACTAATATAATCATGTAGGATTATATGTGGGGTTTTTATCTAAAGGCATAGCGGATATAGGTCAAGTTTGAAGTTGAATATTTATGTCAATATTTGACCTATTTATATGGCCCATAGTTTACTACAGTTTATTATAGTTGTGGTCACAGTCAGGACACTGAGTTATACATGACTTGGATTGAAGGTAGATTAGAATGGAAGAGAAATTAGATTTGAGACTTTAACTATCAGGCAGATCACAACTTAAAACTCACTAAAATTATAAAAAAAATTATGTCTCCATTCCTGCTTTAGTGCAATATGGAGTAAAAACATACACAAAAATCAAACATGAAATACAACATTTAAGTTGTCAAATTAAGATTTTTTTTTGCTGATCAATGTGAATTATGCATACTTAATGTACTACGTATATACCTGAATGGTGTTAGGCATTCCTGACTCCTGAGTAAGTCACAGCCCTCTGCAGTGTGAGGAGTCTGTTATCAGGCCAAACTATTTTTTTGTTGATTTTCCTTTTCACATGCATATGCTTTATAACACAGACAAAATGTTATCAATTTAAAATGATTTTACTTATTTTTTTTTAATGTTTTTATCATAGAAGATGTAAGAAAATTATACAGCACTTGCTCTCTCTATATATATATCAGCAATGCTTCAGTACATGTATGGCATTGTCTCCGTGCATACTCAACATATTATTGCTGATTGGCAGTTACCACACTCTGTATACTAGTATTATACCCAGCATCAGCTCATTATAACAAAGGGTTCACCTGTCAAGGTAGGTACCTGTTACTTCAACGAGCAGAGTAAACAAGCAGGGAGGAGATTGTCTCTTCAATTATATCTTCACATTGACAAGTACAAAATGAAAGGTCCCTGACTACTATAGGGTATACAGAAGAAGTGCTGGGCCCAATGTATTGTCAGAATTAGTGAAACCAGGTCATGTAGAACGACATAGATTCTGTGTTCTAGATTGAAAAAGCTTCTTATCTTATTGACTGGACCTGGTCATTTAAAAAAAAATGACCTTGAATATACTATTAATGAATGATTGGACCTGGTTGTGATGATATGATTTAAATGTTTGTGAGTCTAGTAATATTTATTTATGGGGTATTTATACATTATCAATCTAAATGTTAAATTGAGATGTGGGATTTCTTTGTTATTACTAGATAGCATGGTGGCATATTTTTCTCATATTGCTTGAGGAATTATACACCATGTAATATTTGGAAACAAAAAACCAAAGATTGCAATCTTCGGCCTCCAGAACATCAGAATATCAGAAAGAAAGAGCAGGGTTAAGGGAAAGTACAGCTGTGGGTAATACAACATGCATTAACCACAGGACCAGGCATTATAAAGCCATCAATTTGGCAGGAAACAACTCTTAACATGGGTTTTACTTTATTGATTTCCAATATCCAATACATATATAGTATGGTTTCAATATTAACAGCTTATGTTTTATCCTGAATAGCCTCGGCCATAGTCATAATTTTTAAGATAACAGGAAAAGTTAGAAATATCAAGGGTAAACAATGTGAGAAATGTAATTGGGCCTTATATTCAATACAATATCAAGGTTTAGAGATATGTGCTTATAGGGCATTGTATATAAGTTTCAATGAGTGTTAATGAGGGGCATTATAAAAAGGTATAAGGGATATGAACATACCGAGGCCTGTCAATGAGGTATAGGGCCATTATGATGAGGTTTTACTGAGTCTGTACCAGTCAACACTGCTGAGTGCACATAGATGCTGTGTGAACTTTGTGACTTATAGATGAGATAGGAAAGTAAAGATATGGTCATCCATACAATTGAACAGGAAATGACTATTTTATGAAGTAAGTAACTCAACACTGGATATTGGGGTCATCAAGTAAAATATTTGTGTTATAATGTTAGGAAATTTCTGTTACACCATGCCATGATTCAGAGAAGTGAACCAAATACAAGAGAATGATGTATTATCGGTTAATTCTTATTAAATAAATTTGTTTTCATAAAATCACAACAACAGCTGCCTATATAGATGACTCATTGTGTTGACATTAAATTGTGAACTAGACTGGACGTGATCATATGCATGGCAGGCCTGTTTCAGTATATATATATATATATAGAGAGAGAGACAATATCATGAGTGACATGACACCATCTTCATCAATGTTCCTAATTCCTTAATTTCAAGTTTTCCATAGGAAAGCTTCGCATGATTTAAGGAAAATTGCTTATAACTAAGGTTTTTTGCCCTAAATCGGATAATGCTTTCCTATGGAAAAACTTTAATTTTAAAACAGAATACATTGTATTGTTGAAACAGGCTCATGGTGTCCTTGTAGTTTGACTTGATAATCTATAGATTTGAACTAATCTTAGAATGGAGATTAAACTTGTGTACTGTTACCTAATTATGAATTGTACATTTACAGTATTCATTATTGATTTTGGTTCTTGTACATTGTAAAAATATCTCTAAAAAGACCTCTGCCATGATACCTGTTGTTATCATATAGATGTTATATTGAAGAAGTAACCTTACAGTTATATACTACTATATACCGCAGCCTTCGATCAATTGTTAGCTAGATTTCAACCTGATACACTACTATATACCCCAGCCTTCTATCAATTGTTAGCTAGATAATCAACCTGATACACTACTATATACCCCAGCCTTCTATCAATTGTTAGCTAGATTTCAACCTGATACACTACTATATACCCCAGCCTTCTATCAATTGTTAGCTAGATAATCAACCTGATACACTACTATATATACCGCAGCCTTCTATCAATTGTTAGCTAGATTTCAACCTGATACACTACTATATACCTCAGCCTTCGATCAATTGTTAGCTAGATTTCAACCTGATACACTACTATATACCGCAGCCTTCTATCAATTGTTAGCTATATTTCAACCTGATACACTACAGTATACCCCAGCCTTCTATCAATTGTTAGCTATATTTCAACCTGATACACTACAGTATACCCCAGCCTTCTATCAATTGTTAGCTAGATTTCAACCTGATACACTATATACCGCAGCCTTCTATCAATTGTTAGCTATATTTCAACCCGCAGCAGATTTTCCTATTTAGAGAAGTATACATGTTTTGTGGGGTAAGAATTGGTGAACCTTGGCATATTAGTTTGTCTGACAGTCTACATACAGCACACACTTTCGCTGATACAGCCATCACTAGATGTTAGGTCTATATTGATAAAAACCCTGTACAGAATGCTGGCATGTTAGTGCAGGCCAACAACTGCCTCTGTCAGCTATAGGATCCATACCATTATTGTATTGATAAGGAAGAATTAGCATGTGTAGTACATGTGTATATAAGCCTGGAAACATCTGAAAACTGTGTACACATTTCTGAAATAGTGAAAATGCAGCTTGTTTTGTTTGAAAGTAATTTAACAAAATTCTTGATAAAGATGGACTTTAGACCTTTGTATTATATCCTGGTATAGTTGATGACAGTTCTGGTTAACCTGTTGTTGGAGTAGTGTGACCAGATGATCACTTATAATTAGTACCATGCTGCTATGTAACATTACATTGTGACGTCACCTAAACCCTTGACTGCATGGTCCCATTATCTGTAGATACCATCCTCAGACTTTCACCTTAGGGCTTGCATAAATTCACAAAAAATTCTTCTGTTTAATGCACATCCTTTTATACAAAAATTCACACCCCCAAGCTTAATTACAATGACATTCCCTGTGTCAGTGACTTATATTCAACAATGATGCTAACTACTCTCAATGTCTCAGTAACTTGATATCTCGGTGATCCACATTAATTAAGTAACTATTTTATGCAACCATGGACTTTTCTCTCAAAGTATTATTCTATATTGAAATCACCATTAAAACCTTTGTGACACAAGTAACAACTACATATATTTATATATATATAAAAATTTGTCTGCTGACAAATCCAATTCTCTACTTGTTAATGTTACTTCACACCTCTAATTTTAAACAAAATTGCTGATAATAATTCTTTATTTTATGGACTACTTAACCAAAAGAAATATTTTGATTTCTGAAGTCATCACCTGATAATATAAACAGTAAGTTATGAACACAACAAAATGCTGGTGCAATGTTTAAACTGCTTTATGCAATATATATTGCATTTTAGGTCACTTGAGTGAAGCTCAGTGACCTTTTCTGATCTGTCTTAGTCCTTCATCGTGTTGATTAATTAACGTTGGTTAACATTTCACATTTTCGACTTCTCAAAAACTCCTGAACTATTTATGATGAGATTTTGCAGAAACCTTCCTTGGCTGAAGGTCTACCAAAATTTTAAATGATATGGTCCATACATCTCAGGGGACAGAGGAGTAGAGCCAAAAGTGGTCAGATTGACTGATATTTCAAAAATCTTCTCTGAAGATTCAGATATGTCAGAATGGTTTACTCTTCATGGATGGAAGGTTCTTTATCAAGATTGTAAATTTCATGGCCCCAGGGTGTCACATTCCCCTGGGGAAAGGGGTAAATTTTACTATAGTTTATATAGGAAACTCACATGTTTAGCATAATTTGTTTCATTTTCATTGGAAATTGATAAGCATTTGGTCAGGGCTAACTTTTCTCAATGACATATCATCAGAGAATGTCGAGGTCAAGACAATTGTTATGGGGGTCAAAAGTAGGTCAAAAATGAAAATCTCTAATTAGGTCATTTTTTCATTTAATATCAAAGACCACGATCCACTGAAACAGAATGTGCAAGTTTTTTTATCATCAGATGTAAAATGACGGAGATATGGCACTTTGAAAAAATAAAGCAAAATTTTTCCCGGCAAAATTTAAAAATCATCCAAAATTGCAGATAAATGGTTTCTGCTCTTTTATATACTCACATGAAGGCTTGATGTTTGGCACATTGATAGCATGTGGGACTGGCTACAAATAAAATGTTTATCTTTGACCTTGACCCTCATTCAAGGTCACGGTGTCAAATGATGGAACAAATTTTTTAAAAAATTCAAAATTCTTTCAAAATGATTTGTTTGGATTACATTTTAAAGAACCTGCTCTTATGAAGGTGTATGCAACTTTTCTTGGTTGAATCATCAAAAATGATGCAGATTTGGCCTTTTGCAGAATGTTTTCCTACCAAAATTCAAAACTATCCATAAATTGCAATTCAGATGGTTTTTTTTTATTACTGTGAAACATATATATATACACTCAATATCTGCACATCTACAGCATGAGTTGCTGGCCGCAATAGTTATGTAAATAGTTGACCTTGACCAACAAAGTTTAAGGTCACAGTAATCAAAAGACCCGTTAATGAACGGAAGTGAAGGGAAAAGAAAGAGAGAAAACATAGGTGTAGCATATGAATGTGACCAATTGATTACATATCTTAGATCATTTTCTTGATGTATATCTCATATTTTGGGTCAAATACTCTTCATGGATGGAAATTAAGATCTTAGGTGATTTATCAAAATTATAAATTTCACGGCCCATATGTTTCATGTTTCTCACTGAAGAGATGCTAAACTTTACTATGTTTTATACAGGGAAAATCATATTTAGGTGGAAATGATTCAAAATTTTTAGAATTATGATGGTGAAAATATACTACAACATGTTTATGAACTGTTTAGAAATACATCGTAAATACATAGAAGAAGATAGTCTCAGGTGACTGTTAAGGCTCATGGGCCTCTTGTTGGAATCTAAATGTAGCAATTTACAGTGAACTGCCCCCTACACCCAAACTTTGACATTTTACCTTTTTTTTTCTACAGGTACCTCATACGGATTGGTGCCAATGTGGCAGCAGTCAATAATGATGGAGACCTACCTTTCGACATTTGTGAAGATGGAGAGATGGAAGCACTCCTACAAGAGGAGATGGACAGACAAGGTAATTTTTGATAGCAGTAGCCACTGACCATATTTCACATGTGAGCCATTTTGTTTTGTGAGGTTAAAGCTAAAATGGTCACTATTATTATACACTGGTGTTATAAAATCTTAATAGAGTGCTTGTATTTCAACAATAGAAAATAACAGGTTCCTAAGGCATATGGAGGTTAACATTGATTTATTGGAAGTTCAGTGAGGTCAGGTGGTCATTTATGACTGTGAATTGACCCCAAAATCACAAAGCTGTCTTTTTTTTCAGGACATGAGACATTCACCTACGTAATAAAACTTGCAAAACAGCAATACAAAATAAGAAAAAAAGGTGTCTTGAGTCAAAGTAATTATTAATGGCAAAAACATTGTTCTGGTGCATTAAAGTTGAATTTCCAAACATGCTCTATTTGAATTGGCTATTCCTTGTTACTTTAGAGTAAGAATTCCTTATAGATGAAACGTTTTATGTAAATTTCATCACCCTGTATAATTCTGACCACAGTGAATTCCCTTTGATGGTTCATGTCTGATTAAATTTAGATATGTGTTCAACTGTCTTAAAGGAGTAGCCTTCAAATATCTTACGCTTGTACCCATGTAACCTTATTAGATTCTGTAAGATCTTGGTTATTGATAGAGAAGCTTGTTTGTTAACTATTACTTATATATTTTTTTAAAAATATTACTTAATATTTTATATTTGAATAGATTTTATCAAAAGTATCAAAGTATTATAAAAACTGAGAAAATACTAAACCATTGGTATTGTTGATTTAGGAAAATATTAGTTAAAATGTTTACTCAATGATCAGCAATATTCACCTGACTTAATTAAAATACCTTTATTATATATTGGATCAAATTTATTTGCCTTATCATTGCTAATTTGCATAGTTGATTAGGTGATACCTGTCATGGCAGTATATTTAATTGTAATTAACACTTATCAATAGTCTAGCTGAGAGATTGAGTAGATACGTATATATACATACTAGATACCATCAATGTCATCGTTATAGGACACGGATCCAAGACCTGGGCAGATATTACTTAGATATCAGGTGTTCCCTTGACATTGTGTACCCCTGCATGTCTGTGTAGATGACACAACCTAATAGGACTAGGATGACCTCCAATATCTACTTGTTATAGTCAATGGAATAGATAGCTTGCACAAATTTATCAAACTTATGTTTCACACTATTTCTTTAATTGAGAGAGAAAATTATAATAATACAATTTTCTGATTCCTATTGAAAAGTTTTTGTGCAGAAATTGATATTAAAGTGAAAAATTCTAAAGAAAAACTCTGTTTTAATCTTCATATATATACTGAAGTTATCATGATGTCTATGCTTTGTGGAACTGAGTCCTAGATGGTAAAAAGACATATAAGTACAGAAGGCTTTGACAAGTGATATATAAGAGTACAACTGATCTTGACAGATTAAATATAGATGTTTGATATAAATAAGTGTAAAAGGTCCAATAGGCTGTTAGAGCCCTGCTCTGTGATGTATTACTTACATCTATGTATAGTTTGCACGCCATGAGTGCCTTTATTTATCCTCAGGCCTAGGGTCAACAACATGATGGCAACAACAGTGTGTAGTCACAGTGATACAGGACAAAAGAGATAATAATACAGAGAATCAATCAGTAGCCAAAGTAATAAATAATTAGGAAAAGTCTGCATATTACTAATTCTCCATCCCAAAATGAGAAAAAAAAGCCGATCCCATGTAAGTTTTCCTAATTGATTCAATGTCAAAATGATGTGGTCAGTGTTTAGAATATAATTGGTAGTCTTTAAGTGTGACGATTCAAGTCCAGCTAGGCCTGATTATCTACGACAAAATGAGAGCATTTATGACATTTGACAGAGTGAAAGGTTGCAAGGTAAAAGGTGTTAGCAATGATATGAGTGGGAGGCTGTCCAAGTTAAACAGTCAGTCTACTTCGCATGGTCAGTCTAAGGATTTAGGTGGCCATTAATGTGTCACAGGCCTTGTGTATAGACAGGTCATGTGAGTACTGACCATCTATGAACCGACAGGATATGGTGAGAATTCTAACCTCTAATCTGTCCTGTTTTGTGGGATTATAATTATATGGATGTCTAAATTACTGGCTAGTCCTGTTTAGGCATTGATGAACTGCTGTGGTCCTTTGTATTTTTACCAAATGGCCTTTAATTAAAAAGGGTAGTTGCATGTCCTTATGGGTAGGTAGCTATAGGACATTAGGTATGGAGTTTTGTACAAAATGACATCTTGAGATTCTGAAGAAAAATGGCTTAATATTTTAAAGCATGTACTTTAGTTTGTTTTAATGCATGTAAAGAATCATGGATAAATTAAGATAAATTTCTGTTAAGTTTGTACCAGTAATAGTGGTCAGAACATTATATGAATTTCTTTCCCTTGTATAAAAATGACTTCATAACCACATAGGGCCACGATAGCTCAGTCATTCAGAACACCAGCCATACAACCTCAGGTAAAGATCTGAGGTGGGTAGTTCGATGCTCTCTACCCGTGGTGGTTTTTGTTTCTCGGGAAGTTCAGAAACAGGCTGTTATGTACTGTCGTGGTTGTGTCCTTGGGCAAGACACTTTACCCTAATTACTCTGGATGGCATGCGAGATACCTCCTGTATGTTGTTCAATTAAGTAGTCACTAACTACTACACGGAAACCATTCCTGAAAATGATTCTGGCTGTTCACGGGGCAATAAACCCAGTAAACAAACAAACAAGACTTGATCACATATATATGTTTTTTGGGAAAATAAAAAAAAATGTCCTCTTTTTAGTTCTGTTCACTGATCCACACAGAACAATATAAACTTCCATCAAGGAGTTTAAAATAGTTAAAGCCTTTGATTCCAGTACAAGTTTCTTCAAATCATACACGACAGCTATGAATCTTGCAATACTGACAATCTTTATTGTAAAAGGCTTTAATTGTCCAGTTGTATATGTGTATATAAAGTAGGCCAGTATAAATACTGATATGTCATTGTAGCCTGTCTAACCTATCTCAATTCAAGGCTGGTCACACTTGTGAAGTTTGTATAGGTTCATTCACAACTAGCCTAAGCAGGTCATAGGTCACTTCTTCAACCAATCAGTGCAAAATGTATGTACATTAAAGAAACAGTTGAGCCTACTTACCATTCTTGTGATGGCACCAACTCAGGTATCTGGTATTGATATGATGAGTACAGACAGACCGGGGGGAGGGGGGACCTATCTGGTATTGATATGATGAGGACAGACAGACCGGGGGTGGGGGAACCTATCTGGTATTGATATGATGAGGACAGACAGACCTGGGGAGGGGGAACCTATCTGGTATTGATATGAGTACAGACAGACCGGGGGAGGGGGAACCTATCCAGTATTGATATGATGAGTACAGACAGACCGGGGGAGGGGGAACCTATCTGGTATTGATATGATGAGTACAGACAGACCTGGGGAGGGGGAACCTATCTGGTATTGATATGATGAGTACAGACAGACAGACCGGGGGAGGGGGAACCTATCTGGTATTGATATGATGAGTACAGACAGACCGGGGGAGGGGGAACCTATCTGGTATTGATATGATGAGTACAGACAGACCGGGGGAGGGGGAACCTATCTGGTATTGATATGATGAGAACAGACGGACCGGGGGAGGGGGAACCTATCTGGTATTGATATGATGAGTACAGACAGACCGGGGGAGGGGGAACCTATCTGGTATTGATATGATGAGTACAGACAGACCGGGGGAGGGGGAACCTATCTGGTATTGATATGATGAGTACAGACAGACCGGGGGAGGGGGAACCTTATCTGGTATTGATATGATGAGGACAGACAGACCTGGGGAGGGGGAACCTATCTGGTATTGATATGATGAGTACAGACAGACTGGGGGAGGGGGGACCTATCTGGTATTGATATGATGAGTACAGACAGACTGGGGGAGGGGGAACCTATCTGGTATTGATATGATGAGTACAGACAGACCGGGGGAGGGGGAACCTATCTGGTATTGATATGATGAGTACAGACAGACCGGGGGAGGGGGAACCTATCTGGTATTGATATGATGAGGACAGACTGGGGGAGGGGGAACCTATCTGGTATTGATATGATGAGTACAGACAGACCAGGGGAGGGGGAACCTATCTGGTATTGATATGATGAGTACAGACGGACCGGGGGAGGGGGAACGTATCTGGTATTGATATGATGAGGACAGACAGACCAGGGGAGGGGGAACCTATCTGGTATTGATATGATGAGGACAGACAGACCTGGGGAGGGGGGACGTATCTGGTATTGATATGATGAGGACAGACACGCAGACCGGGGGAGGGGGAACCTATCTGGTATTGATATGATGAGTACAGACAGACCGGGGGAGGGGGAACCTATCTGGTATTGATATGATGAGGACAGACAGACCTGGGGAGGGGGGACCTATCTGGTATTGATATGATGAGGACAGACAGACCGGGGGAGGGGGAACCTATCTGGTATTGATATGATGAGGACAGACAGACCAGGGGAGGGGGAACCTATCTGGTATTGATATGATGAGGACAGACAGACCTGGGGAGGGGGGACGTATCTGGTATTGATATGATGAGGACAGACAGACAGACCGGGGGAGGGGGAACCTATCTGGTATTGATATGATGAGTACAGACAGACCGGGGGAGGGGGAACCTATCTGGTATTGATATGATGAGGACAGACAGACCTGGGGAGGGGGGACCTATCTGGTATTGATATGATGAGGACAGACAGACCGGGGGAGGGGGAACCTATCTGGTATTGATATGAGTACAGACAGACCTGGGGAGGGGGAACCTATCTGGTATTGATATGATGAGGACAGACAGACCGGGGGAGGGGGGACCTATCTGGTATTGATATGATGAGTACAGACAGACCGGGGGAGGGGGAACCTATCAGGTATTGATATGATGAGTACAGACAGCCCGGGGGAGGGGGGACCTATCTGGTATTGATATGATGAGTTCAGACAGACCAGGGGAGGGGGAACCTATCTGGTATTGATATGATGAGTACAGACAGACCGGGGGAGGGGGAACCTATCTGGTATTGATATGATGAGTACAGACAGACCGGGGGAGGGGGGACCTATCTGGTATTGATATGATGAGTACAGACGGACCAGGGGAGGGGGAACCTATCTGGTATTGATATGATGAGTACAGACAGACCGGGGGAGGGGGAACCTATCTGGTATTGATATGATGAGTACAGACAGACCGGGGGAGGGGGGACCTATCTTGTATTGATATGATGAGGACAGACTGGGGGAGGGGGAACCTATCTGGTATTGATATGATGGGTACAGACAGACAGGGGGTGGGGGAACCTATCTGGTATTGATATGATGAGGACAGACAGACCGGGGGAGGGGGAACCTATCTGGTATTGATATGATGAGTACAGACAGACCGGGGGAGGGGGAACCTATCTGGTATTGATATGATGAGTACAGACAGACCGGGGGAGGGGGGACCTATCTTGTATTGATATGATGAGGACAGACTGGGGGAGGGGGAACCTATCTGGTATTGATATGATGGGTACAGACAGACAGGGGGTGGGGGAACCTATCTGGTATTGATATGATGAGGACAGACAGACCGGGGGAGGGGGAACCTATCTGGTATTGATATGATGAGTACAGACAGACCAGGGGAGGGGGAACCTATCTGGTATTGATATGATGAGTACAGACAGACAGACCGGGGGAGGGGGAACCTATCTGGTATTGATATGATGAGTACAGACAGACAGACCTGGGGAGGGGGAACCTTATCTGGTATTGATATGATGAGTACAGACAGACCGGGGGAGGGGGAACCTATCTGGTATTGATATGATGAGGACAGACAGACTGGGGGAGGGGGAACCTATCTGGTATTGATATGATGAGTACAGACAGACCTGGGGAGGGGGAACCTATCTGGTATTGATATGATGAGTACAGACAGACCGGGGGAGGGGGAACCTATCTGGTATTGATATGATGAGTACAGACAGACCGGGGGAGGGGGAACCTATCTGGTATTGATATGATGAGTACAGACAGACCGGGGGAGGGGGAACCTATCTGGTATTGATATGATGAGGACAGACAGACCTGGGGAGGGGGGACCTATCTGGTATTGATATGATGAGGACAGACAGACCGGGGGAGGGGGAACCTATCTGGTATTGATATGAGTACAGACAGACCTGGGGAGGGGGAACCTATCTGGTATTGATATGATGAGGACAGACAGACCGGGGGAGGGGGGACCTATCTGGTATTGATATGATGAGTACAGACAGACCGGGGGAGGGGGAACCTATCAGGTATTGATATGATGAGTACAGACAGCCCGGGGGAGGGGGGACCTATCTGGTATTGATATGATGAGTACAGACAGACCGGGGGAGGGGGGACCTATCTGGTATTGATATGATGAGTACAGACGGACCGGGGGAGGGGGAACCTATCTGGTATTGATATGATGAGTACAGACAGACCGGGGGAGGGGGAACCTATCTGGTATTGATATGATGAGTACAGACAGACCGGGGGAGGGGGGACCTATCTGGTATTGATATGATGAGTACAGACAGACCGGGGGAGGGGGGACCTATCTGGTATTGATATGATGAGTACAGACAGACCGGGGGAGGGGGAACCTATCTGGTATTGATATGATGAGGACAGACTGGGGGAGGGGGAACCTATCTGGTATTGATATGATGAGGACAGACAGACCGGGGGAGGGGGAACCTATCTGGTATTGATATGATGAGTACAGACAGACAGACCGGGGAAGGGGGAACCTATCTGGTATTGATATAGCTATATATAGTGATGAGTACAGACAGACTAGGGAAGGGTGGAACTTATCTAGTTTTGATGAGTACATATCTGGGAAGGCCCCCCCGGACTATCTGGTATTGATGTGTACAGATAGAAGATCTATTTCATATTCATGAGAACAGATTCAGACAGTCCAGAGTTTAATTGACTATTGTGTATATATATACATGTATATGACAATGAATGGGTGATTATGTAGACAGCTCAATTATATGTATTTACGGTAAGCACTTGCCCCATTCATTTCAACATGTTTTGGCACAAATTTTACATCTGACATTAGCATATTTTATAGTTTGGACTCAATGACCTCATTCTATTATGCCAAGAACAAACAACGAATACATATTTTGCAAAAATTTTCATGTTAGAATTCAGCTTTTTAACAGGTATAAAACCTATATATCCCAGGTAAAAGGGTAAGCTGATCAATTGACTTTGATAAGAAACTTTCTTCCATATGAAAAAAAAATCATCAGCTTTGAATGGTAAAGAGCCAATATGTATACATTGGTGAGAGATTGCCTTTCCAACAGGTTAAAAATAGCCCACTGTGTTTATACTGAGGAGATCGAGCTGAGAGGGAGGAGGGGGTAGCGGGAAGAGAGGCTAGGAAGAGGTTGAGCTGGAAAGAGAAAATACATTCTCTGATGGGGCTGTAGGAATCCTCTGTATTGCTATCAGGCTAAAAAATCTGTTGTCTTAGTGAAATTCCTGAATAAAATAAAAATGAGGGAGGAACTTTCACTGTATCTGTGAATAGCTCTGGTGTTAACATAACAGCTAGCTGTGGTCTAGTTCTCCCAGGATGTGCTAAGTAGCAGTACAGACTATTGAAGCTAATTAGCACACTGGGCACCTAGGTGTATCAAAGGGAAGAGAATGATGTTAATTTTTGGAAGGTAGACAGGTACACATGAACTGGAGGTTTATAGATACACACACATGCCCACAAGAACAGGGAGATGCTATACTAGCTTCTAAGATGTGGGCAGGGCTATATATTCCTGTTTATATATTATTCATGTTATGTATGAAGTGGGCAGGGCGATTGTAGGTGATCATGCTAATTAAGTTAAGTTTGACAGATACTTCAAAAGTAGAGGTACTGGATAGAACTAACCAATATCACAGATATAATACTTTGTAAGTCCATATGTCTGGTGATATTTGGATAATGCATGGAAATTAACTTATCAATTCATCAATAGCCAAATGTTAAAAGATTTAAGTATTTAACAGCTCACAGTAAATTTTGAAATAGGCTTATTTCATTGTTGATACCAGCATTTGAATTGAAATTTTCAAAACTTCAAAATCGATATTTCTGTATCAGAAATCAAGACAGTTGTTATTCAGTTGTAAAAATCTTGAAGCCAAAGAGATTGATGAAGTTTATGACGAGTCATAAATACTTTATCTGATACTTCATCATTATTATTAGAATGAAAATCACATTGAGATCAGTTTTGTTTCCCCTTGAAACTTCACATGAGATCTTTACTCAAGGGGGTAGCTGAATCACATCACTGCCTACAACTGATTGTTGATTATGAGTCAGATGTATGGCTGATTGACACACCTACTAATTGTTGAGTCAGTATGGCCAAATGACACCATACCTACTAATTGTTGAGTCAGTATGGCCAAATGACACCATACCTACTAATTGTTGAGTCAGTATGGCCAAATGACACCATACCTACCAACTGTTGAGTCAGTATGGCCAAATGACACCATACCTACCAACTGTTGAGTCAGTATGGCCAAATGATACCATACCTACCAACTTTTGAGTCAGTATGGCCAAATGACACCATACCTACTAATTGTTGAGTCAGTATGGCCAAATGACACCATACCTACCAACTGTTGAGTCAGTATGGCCAAATGATACCATACCTACCAACTTTTGAGTCAGTATGGCCAAATGACACCATACCTACCAACTGTTGAGTCAGTATGGCCAAATGACACCATACCTACTAATTGTTGAGTCAGTATGGCCAAATGACACCATACCTACCAACTGTTGAGTCAGTATGGCCAAATGACACCATACCTACTAACTGTTGAGTCAGTATGGCCAAATGACACCATACCTACTAACTGTTGAGTCAGTATGGCCAAATGACACCATGCCTACCAACTGTTGAGTCAGTATGGCCAAATGACACCATACCTACTAACTGTTGAGTCAGTATGGCCAAATGACACCATACCTACTAACTGTTGAGTCAGTATGGCCAAATGACACCATGCCTACTAATTGTTGAGTCAGTATGGCCAAATGACACCATACCTACTAATTGTTGAGTCAGTATGGCCAAATGACACCATACCTACTAATTGTTGAGTCAGTATGGCCAAATGACACCATACCTACTAATTGTTGAGTCAGTATGGCCAAATGACACCATACCTACCAACTGTTGAGTCAGTATGGCCAAATGATACCATACCTACCAACTGTTGAGTCAGTATGGCCAAATGACACCATACCTACTAACTGTTGAGTCAGTATGGCCAAATGACACCATACCTACCAACTGTTGAGTCAGTATGGCCAAATGACACCATACCTACTAATTGTTGAGTCAGTATGGCCAAATGACACCATACCTACTAACTGTTGAGTCAGTATGGCCAAATGATACCATGCCTACCAACTGTTGAGTCAGTATGGCCAAATGATACCATACCTACCAACTGTTGAGTCAGTATGGCCAAATGATACCATGCCTACCAACTGTTGAGTCAGTATGGCCAAATGATACCATACCTACTAACTGTTGAGTCGGTATGGCCAAATGACACCATACCTACTAACTGTTGAGTCAGTGTGGCCAAATGACACCATACCTACTAACTGTTGAGTCAGTATGGCCAAATGATACCATACCTACTAATTGTTGAGTCAGTATGGCCAAATGACACCATACCTACTAACTGTTGAGTCAGTATGGCCAAATGACACCATACCTACTAACTGTTGAGTCAGTATGGCCAAATGACACCATACCTACCAACTGTTGAGTCAGTATGGCCAAATGACACCATGCCTACTAACTGTTGAGTCAGTATGGCCAAATGACACCATACCTACTAACTGTTGAGTCAGTATGGCCAAATGACACCATACCTACTAACTGTTGAGTCAGTATGGCCAAATGACACCATGCCTACTAACTGTTGAGTCAGTATGGCCAAATGACACCATACCTACCAGAGGTTAATCTAGACCAATTTTACTACCGAAATTGGGTAGTATTTCCCACTGATGGTGTTTTCCCCTTTGAATAAAAACAAATTCCCCATCAAGAAAAAATGCCATAAAACGGGGGAAAATTCTCCAAAACAGGGGATCTCCCCCAAATTTAATGAAATATGTAAGAATTATAGCAAATAATAGCTGTCAAATGTTAAAATTTAAAGAATAATTCAAGACGCTGCCGCCCCTTTATTTCCCCTAAATTTCATAATGGGTAGTATTCCCCAAATCCTAGATTAGCCCCTGCCTACTAACTGTTGAGTCAGTATGGCCAAATGACACCATACCTACTAACTGTTGAGTCAGTATGGCCAAATGACACCATACCTACCAACTGTTGAGTCAGTATGGCCAAATGACACCATGCCTACTAACTGTTGAGTGGTATAGCCACAAAGCATTATGATTTCAGAAGTGAAACTCTGCATCTGAGATCTGCCTTCACTTCGTGGTATCTAGTTGCTTATGCACATGTGAACTGGGTACTTTTGATTCTGAATCATTATTATTATGACCTTTTTTGTTGAAACAAAGATCTAACATAATAATTCTGTTTTCTGCTAAATAACATCACATCCACAGTAAGATTATAAAAGACTGAATGTTTCATTGTAACTGATTTTTTAGCCCATCAACATCAGATGGTGGGCTGTTCAAATCAGCCTTCATCTGTGCTCTGTTGTCTGTTGCATTTGTCTGTTTCACTATTTCCAGATAATTACTTGAGGGATATTTCTCAAACATAACGCATAGTTTCCCCTTTGTCCCTAGTTGTGCCCATTTAATTTTGAAACTGCCCAGGAAAACAATATGACTGACACATGGCCATCTTGGATTTTGACAGTTGGAGCTTGTTATTGCTCTCTCTTGAAAAATACTGGAAGGATATATCTCAAACTCCACATGTAGGTTCGCCTTGGTCCCTAGTTGTGCCCATTTAATTTTGAAACTGATCAGGAAAACATTATGGCTGACACATGGCCATCTTGGATTTTGACAATTGAGGCTTGTTATTGCTCTTTCTCGAAAAGTACAGGAGGCATATTTTGTAAACTTCACATGTAAGTTCTACTTGATCCCTTGTTGTTTCCATTTAATTTTGAAATTGATCAGGAAAACAACATGGCCAACTGGTGGCCATTGTAGATTTTAATGATTGAAATTTTTCATATATCAGAAATTTCTTCTTAAATTTTTATTAGATTTCATATGTAGGTTTCCCATGTTATCAAATGATTAAGATAAAGAGAGGAAAGAATGGAAAAGTAGATAAAAGGTCAGTCTTTATAGGACTGGATAAAATCATTCAATGATTGGCACCAGTAAACGAGAGACACCAGACCTTACTGCAAATCGCTTATATTTGAATTTATTTCCACCTTAATGGTGAGGAGAGTCAATAACTTGCATTACAGACATTTCTGTTCTGCTTACTGTAGGTAGAACTTCACAAAATGGCATCATTCATGTATAGCTAAGGTCAGAGTTCAAAGAGCATTTGTGTTGGAGTTTGTAAACCCTGGTGCTGTTTTGTGTAGGAAAGGTGCTAAAATATTTACAGTAACGGAGTTTATAACATGCAAAATATTTAATTTATTGAATTACAAAACAAGCTGTAGGAAAACCGTATTGACAAAATTTAAGTGATTTACAGTAACTGTTGTGTGGGGGAGTGATGCCTTATCTTATATAATTATAGCTATGAAGAAACGGGCAAAGTTATGGTCACTGTTCAAGGTTAGATTCCAAATATAGCAAGTTAATACCATGTTCCTGAAGAAACTTCATCATTACTGATATTAAAGGAACCAAATTTTTTAAAATTACTGGAAACTTTCCAGGAATCATGTAGTATGTAGATCTACCTGACCTATTGTATGTGTATGACATGTACATGTGCATACTATATTGATAGAATGTAGTACAACACTTAAAATACTTACATATGTAACCCTCCAACTTCAGTCAAGTGATTCTATATCTGGGATCAGGAAATATTTAGGTTGTAATGTCAGTAATATGTCTACAGGTTTCCTGTCAAACCATCAACAGACAGGTCACCAATTTTACATCACCAATATGTCAATTCAAGTGGCTGTACAAATATGATTAAAGCAAAAGTATCAAGGAAAATGCTGTAATTTTGAAACTATAAAGAACTCTTTCCAAACTATTGATTTTTTTGCAGTAAAAGAAGCTATTTTCTTAGATAAAAAAGTGTTTTTTCTCAGTAATGCCAAAAAATTGTTTCTCAATATGACCAAACAGAAGAAGATTTTTTTCTTAATGCTACTGTATTTTCCTAAAAGAAAATAACAATTCAAAATGTTTTGGCTTTACAAAGAAAACTAAAAAAAGATGTTTGTTATCTAAAATGATTTAAATATTGGTAAGGTGAATTCATGGTTAAATTTTCAAATGGGCCTCATTACTATTAGATTTTACAAAATTGTTGTCATACAGAGTTAAAAGTACAATTACCATGTGAGAATAGAGCTGAGATCAGCTGTGTCACACAATGATCTGGACAAGTTTACACTACAAAACAGCTATATATATATATACATGTATATAGCTAGTTCATGTTAATTGTATTTTGTGATGTCACATGGGGAGAAAGTACCTGTACTTCGTTTCATGTGATATTTCACAATGTGATGATGATAACAATGATGATGATGATGATGACAGAGATAGTTTCTGAGTAATAGTTGTTTGTGTAGTCAGATTTTAACCATTTTGTATCTTTGTTACTAGGGGTGGACGCAGACGCTGCACGGTCCGAAGAAGAAAATCAGATGTTGGCAGATGCCAACAAGTGGCTGAGCAATAAGTCCGTCAAAGAGAAGCGACACCCCAAGACGGGAGCCACAGCCCTTCATGTAGCATCTGCCAAAGGTTACATGAAGGTTATTAGGTAGGTCAAGATATCTCTTTGGTAAAAAAATACAGTGCATGGTACCATTATATGCTCCCGCATGGGGGGCCTGGGGGCATATAGTGTTTCCCATGTACGTCTTGTCCGGTTCTGCCCTGATGCAATGTAACCGCTTATCTCAGGAACTGCTGAGTTTTGGGGGTGTTTAGTGGCAGAAGGGGCATTTATGTCTTTCAGACATTTTCTAGTTTTATTGTTAGTTTCCATTATGATCTCCCTGTTTTATACCTACCGGGGATATATATGGTCAAACACATAATCAGACCGTAGTGTCATAGCTATGGTTATGTCATACTAAGTTTTTAATGCCGTTTTTCCACAGTGTGCTGATTCAGGCAGGCTCCGATATCAATGCCAAGGACTGTGATGGGTGGACGCCATTGCACGCAGCTGCACACTGGGGACAAGAGGAAGCTTGTAAAGTCTTGGCTGAACACATGTGTGACATGGATATCAAAAATAATGCTGTGAGTTCTTCCATCACTCCTCCTAACTTTATATTGATCCTTTACTCATGCTCTAATGCCTTCAGTTATTATTTAATTTCTACTTCTTTACTGTCATGTGTCTGTCCCCAACTGAATAAAAAATGATTTGGCATCAGTAGCACTGAAAATGTCTCCTGGACCCATTCATTCAATCTCTTGGATGGAAGGTTGTCTCTGTAGCAACTATTGAGTCTGGCAATATTATATATGGTTAGAATTCATGACTTTCACCTGAAAAATAGCTTTACACTATGGATGCAAAATATCTAAAAGGTACGGTCAACACAGATGCAGATAAAAAAAAAAAAAAACATAAATGTGTTGAATTCGAAAAGGAAAACCTGAAATACTTTATAAAGGGTATGATTTATATGTTGAAGGATCAATATTCCAAGGCCTACTTTGCTATCATCAATGCGAAGATTATATTTAAGAATAAACATTCAAAGTAGGATTTAGATCAGTTAACTCTCAGTTGGATGTGGTTTATCCCAAATAACTTGTGTATTCAGTGTGCTTTACATTATTGTGGTATAAGTTTGATGATACATTTTTTCAGGGCCAGTCAGCATTTGATGTAGCAGACTCTGAAATCATAAAACTTATGGAGGAACTGAAAACCAAACAAGTAAGTCACTTATATGATCAGTACGATGTTACACCACAAACAAGTCGGTCACTACAAACAAGTCAGTCACTTATCTGATCAGTACAATGTTACACCACAAACAAGTCAGTCACTACAAACAAGTCAGTCACTACAAACAAGTCAGTCACTTATCTGATCAGTACAATGTTACACTACAAACAAGTCAGTCACTTATATGATCAGTACGATGTTACACCACAAACAAGTCGGTCACTACAAACAAGTTGGTCACTTATCTGATCAGTACGATGTTACACCACAAACAAGTCAGTCACTTATCTGATCAGTACGATGTTACACCACAAACAAGTCAGTCACTTATCTGATCAGTACAATGTTACACTACAAACAAGTCAGTCACTACAAACAAGTCAGTCACTTATCTGATCAGTACGATGTTACACCACAAACAAGTCGGTCACTACAAACAAGTCAGTCACTACAAACAAGTCAGTCACTACAAACAAGTCAGTCACTTATCTGATCAGTACAATGTTACACCCGTACAAGTCAGTCACTTATCTGATCAGTACAATGTTACACCACAAACAAGTCAGTCACTTATCTGATCAGTACGATGTTACACCACAAACAAGTCAGTCACTACAAACAAGTCAGTCACTTATCTGATTAGAACGATTTTACACTACAAACAAGTCAGTCACTACAAACAAGTCAGTCACTACAAACAAGTCAGTCACTACAAACAAGTCAGTCACTTATCTGATCAGTGCGATGTTACACCACAAAGAAGTCAGTCACTTATCTGATCAGTACGATGTTACACTACAAACAAGTCGGTCACTACAAACAAGTCAGTCACTTATCTGATCAGTACAATGTTACACTACAAACAAGTCAGTCACTACAAACAAGTCAGTCACTACAAACAAGTCACTTATCTGATCCGTATGATGTTACCGTAAATATTCGGGTATAGTGCGCACTCGCGTATAGTGCGCAGGTACGTTTTTGAGGTTCATTTTCAAAAAAAAATAATTTTTTTTTCAATATTCAACTGAGCGGTAGAAATCTAGATGAATTCTAAAGCATGAGATGATAGGAATTTGTAACTTATGAAAGCTTATTTACCACATTTAATTGGAATCACCGGTCAGATTTGACACATTGGATTGACAGGTTGTTTACATTATACCGCGACAGGCCTAGTCAGCTTGCAAATTGTAGCGGTGCCATCTACGGTGTTGTACAAACAAAATAATTAATCCTACCCTCAATTACCTTGTGATTTTCACGCAGGTATGATCTCTTACAAGTGTTGTCTGTCCACGAACATACAAAGCTAATTAAGCTCAATTATAACAAGATTGACTAGTAAGCTGACTGCTACGTAATGTAACACAGGCCGCCATTTTGTATACAGTACGGAAACAAGTCTGCTGTCGTCGTGCTGGTCACAACTTTTATGTCAATGAATTAACATATGTAATGGATAAATCTACAGTGCAGACAATAAATAAGAGTACCCCGGTAGTTTTCACAGTCAGATCGTATTTTATATGGCCAGTTGGTCAGTGACTGCCGCATGAGATCAAGGCATTAGTGTTACCCTTGCCTAATTGCGCATGCGTGCTGTTACAGCTTCCGTAAATAAACAAGTTGAACGTTATCAGTTTCTGGCAGCACTCTGGATTAATAAGATGATTAATTTAGAAGTATGAAATAACTAAGTACTGCTATATCATTTCAAGTTTTGTTTGATGTTAATTGAGATGTTATACATCGTTTTGGACCTGAATACGGGAACATGCTCAAGTGAGATCGTATGTGTACGGAACGTGTGGCTCACGATCGCGATCGACTTAGATAAATCCACGTAATTGCTGATAAATACACAATTTCAAGGAATTAAACATCAAAATAACTATTCATTTCTTTGATTATTTGTTAACTATTACTTTCTAAATGCTTTATATATATATATATATAAGTATTAAATCAATCCTGCTGTGAAAGGAAACGATCACAAATCTCAGTCAAATCACATTCATTCTGACTGGGAAAAGGCTTGTACTTGCGTATAGTGCGCAGTGGTCTTTTTCACTTGTCAATTTTTGAAAAAAAGTGCGCACTATACGCGAATATTTACGGTACATACAAACAAGTCAGTCACTACAAACAAGTCAGTGTTGAGTCACTTGATAGTACAATCACTTACTGCACATCAGGTGGCGTGTCACTCACATTGGTACATGGATTGTAACAGAAATCTAAACAGGTTCATAGGAATGTCCGTATTTCTTTGGTAAACATTGATGAAACTTTTTATACTTTATTTTTCAATTATGGCTGTCTTATATTACAATTGTATGTTTTTCAGTGCAAGGACACAGCTGATTCACAGAATGAGATCATTCAACACCGAGGTCAACACCAAAAGAGAAGGTATGTGTTCCAGCATTGGTTTTCACCCTTAGTTTTATTAACAGGTCATTTGAGCCCCAGTGTATTTATTGATAAAAAGATATTATGCGTTCATATATATATATATACATTTGTTGCATGTTAGAGTGTGTAGGCATTATTTATAGGATTAGAATTGTCTTCCCTTACCTAGAGAGGATCTGTGTGGAATGTTACCAATCTATTTTAAAAACATTGTGTAGTATATCTTTACAAGTTCAAAGAATTAGATACTGAAATGTTAAAATTGAAATAATCTTACACAGTTTGCACTTTAGAAGGCATATATAAAATGAACTAATTGTTTAGAAGATGCACAGCCTAGATATATTAATAAATGCCGGCGTATTTGTAAGGGGAGACAACCAATAACTGACGTAACATTTGTCCATGCCGCAATAGCCATAGTTAATTATAGTAACATTGGATGATGCTGACATGTGATCAGTCTAATGTGGCTGTATTTCACCTGTCATCTGCCCTGGTCGTTTGGTCATTCAGTTTTGACTGGTGGTAATGACAGGTTGTAATATAGGCATCATTAGACATTACAAGGACCAATGTATACTAGGCATCCAAAACACTTATTACCATTAATTTCTAATTGAATGATTCTCCTGATACTGTAATGAACTGCTATATAAAACTGCTAGCCTGTCACCAGTGATTGACATGAGGACTTCAGTCTTTGTGTCTAATCCCGTAACTCCTCTTTATTAAGAGTGATAAAGTGTTAAATGATTTTATTGAGGGAAACACTCATAAAGAGTTCTTTTTTCCAACATTCTTGAGAATCATTCATGGGATATTGTACTCATATTGTAATTGACTACTGACAAATATTTAAGTTTCTAAAGCATTGCACGTCCATGTTATTACAAGTGAGATCATCTAATATGCATATTGTGAATAATCATCTCTTTAGATATTTAAAATCTCACAAGTTATGTTTATGATACCTACCTCAAAACATTTAAAAGATTTTTTATGACAAATCATGTGTGATGATGTAGTTATCCCCCTTAACAAACTCGGCCTAGATATGTACTAACTTGCCAAAGCCTGTTGTTTATATAGCTGAGCATTTGATTGTTGTGTTTTTTGACAGCCGGAGTGATTCCACCAGGTTAATTTTGTTTTTACTTCCACTATATGTACACAGTGTTATTTGTGTAGCTAATACTGTATGCTGTTTTACAATTTAGCATATAACACCTACCATTTTACACTGATCTTTATGCTGTGCAGGCTAGCCTAACATATATAATTATATATACACTAACCTACCAGCACAAAAAAATATGCTTCTATGTGACTGTGATGGAACACAGAGGTCAGGGTCAACAAAGGTCATCAATTTCACACTGTGAATGGTTGACATTTTATTTCCTACATAGTGTTAAAGATTGACTTTTGTGGTAATTGTGGTTGCAGTAAATGAACCTGCAAATATAAGTGCAGAGAACAATTTAAATGATAAGATTCTACTTAAGCATGAATGTTTGCATCTCTGAAATACTGTATATTTGTAAAAATTTCACAGGGATAATATTTGGCTATTGTTCAAGTCAGACCTAATTCGTGGGTATTAAATTTTGCACAGCCATGTTTTATAAACCTTCTGTAATTAACACTTCTATACATGTGTGTATATGTAAATGTTCATTGGGTATTTCTTGTTGTTAAGATTTAATGACCATGAATATAGGGAAATCCCCAACGAATATACAGTATACAGTATAGAAGTTGTCTTGGAATCTCTCTGAAAATTCCTTGAAATATTAACTTGGACATTGTAAAGACGTTCAAATGGCCTTGAATTTGGTTTGACCAGATCTATAAGGAATTGATTTACAAATCGATAGTATTTTTTTTATCAATTTGATAAGTAATGTGACCTCCTCCACTGCTATTGGTGAATCTCTGTGTTCCTCTACAGGATGTGTTTGATGTAAGTCAGCGTGATATTACTAAACCATCATTACACTGTGATTTGGATAGTGCTGGCCTTAATTAGTCTATAGACAGTGAATGTTGTATGCTAGTACATATAGGTTAAATTGGCATGACCATTAGTGTCGTATGGATTTGAAAATGCCTTTGCTGATTTTATTGCTAGATTGGAACTTGTTAGATGTTAGCAAGCTGATGTCTAGATGCTATCGCTGGTTAATGCAGAGTGGAAAATGGTGTTAATTTGTCCAAAGGCAGACAAATACAATTTCTGCATTTTGTTTGTAATGTTAGAGACAGTATTAGAAAATGCCTACTGGTTGCTTTTAGAAAAAAATATGCATACATTGCTTTTAAAGGTCAAAGGTTATTGTCCATCTTACTCTAGATTTTCAGTGTTGGTACAATAACATATTTCTTTGAGACTACAATGTTCATACTGGATACATTAACTGTTGATGCAGTGATGCTTAGGATCGGTTTTGAGGTTGAAGGTCAAAGTGTTTTACACAATGTTTATTGTAGTCTATATTGCATACACTGATATATGATGTAAAAGAAATATCCTTTAACTGACTTTAATCACCTGATTACCATTAGATAGTATCTAGTGAAATTTTCATCCATCTGTGGTCTGTCCATTGTTACCTTAGTTGTGAATATTAGATTAACTTTTGAGACTAAACAGAACGGTGCTAATAACAGGATGTTCTTAGATGTCTTGTGATCAATAGAAGATCAAGGCAAAGCTGATGATACACAAAGTAGACGAGTTTATCTGCTCAATTTCTCTTGCATCTATGTCTTAACTTAAACTAAGATCTCTCTGCTAACTGGATACGTTTGATGATTGTGATAAATCTAATGTATTTGTGTAGCTGTGTTAATCCTATAAAAATTGTCAGATATCTGCTTCCTGACAAAAGTGTGACCAGTGAAATGATATGTTGCCCCCTCCATGCATGTTTGCATGTACTTGGAAGAAAAAAATGTAAAATATGGACATGTATTATCCAGAAGGGGAAAGAAAAATCAGGTTCTTTCAAGTGGGCTCCACATATTTAAAAAATATAAAGTATTACCACTGTTATCAAAGGTGCATGTGGATAAACCATAGGAGAAGAAGTGTTAACATCCATACACATGTAAAATGTTAGAAATGGTTCATCAACTGATCTAAGTGACTGTAGATAAAGTGAATGTGAATTTGTTCAACTCAAATTCTAGATAACCATGAGTTCATGTCGGTACAAACTATACTTATATTTGTCTAGAACGTCTCTTTTGAATCTGGTATGAGGGGTGATAAATATTTAAAACTTCACTTCTTCCTCCATCATATTCTATGACAGTATTATGAGAATGGTTTTAATATTTTGAATGGTAAATTATTGTTAATGATCTGTTTTGTATTCTACTGCTAGAGTTGCTTCCCTTTGATCATTAACCGTTTGCAGTGACTGTGTTTTAACTCCATGTAGATGCTTGTATCCACCCTTAGATAAAAAATTTACTGTTTACATTTCAGTACTTTATATGGGATATTTGTTAAAATTCAGATCGTCATCTCTCCATGATTATGTCATGTTAGCAATGTGTCTTACGTTTTGTTATACAAATGTCCGCTGTGTATGTTTTATCACATTATATATTGACCTGTGATCATGTTACATGTGTATAAAATTCATCACATGATTTTTACTCAATCGTTGAAATCATAAAGACATGTATCATGTATTCCTTTGAATTTATTTCCTTTATATTTTGTAAACAAAATTGTTCATCTGTTTATGTCCAGCAACTCTTTTTTGTGAAAGAAGATAGATATTTCTCCATAAAAATCAGAGAGGAGTCTTCGTGAAATCTTTGTTTTATATCCAGATAATCCTTATTTCAGTAGGATAAGTGAATGAAGATACAGAGTTGTACTGTAATTTATTCTGTTAAGAGTCAAAGAGATGCTTAATGTTTTGGTTTTTATTGAACTTTTACTGGTATATATATACATGTAGTGTAGATGGTGGTCCTTTCACTTCAACTAATTAAATTGTATGCTACTGTATAAGAGCGATGAACTATAGGAATTAAATTACGGATAATGCATTTCTCATGTGAATTTTAATATGCTTTTAAATGGATACATAACGCCACAAAAATAAAACTGCTAGGTTGTACATGGATGTAGGTATATAGTGTGACTCATGACACATACAGACTGTGTACTGCTAATTAAACGTTTATACCGTCTAAACTGACAAGTTTGTCAAGGTGGTAAAAAAACTCTAAACTGTTTATATGTGGTTCTCAGGGTTTATTGTGTGCAAATATACAAAATATTCTTCTGTCATCCTAAGGAAATGATATCGTAATAAATCTTTACTGCAGACAGATATATTTATTATCTGTATATGAGTCGGCATGTTGTCTCTTTTAAATGTCTATTTTGCTTTATTGGTTTCTTGTATAATCAACCTTTGCTCTTTTCCTCCCTTTAAACCTTGATTGGAAAAAATATTGAAACTAAATTATTTTTCTTTCCTGCTATATTTCAGATTAAATTCCATAAATAATTGTTACTGATTTCAATATCAGAACAAGTAAAACATGTATCTATTAGTCAATGCGAGACTTTAATGGCATTAACAGGTAGTATATGTAGCTACAATAGTGTTTAGTGTTGTTTTTAACTGTATTTCTCTTCTATAGAATGTCTCAAAAAATATTCATTAAAAAGTCAAACTCTTTAAAATGATCAATTAAAAATTTAATGTTTTAAAACAATGTTTCATTTTCCCAAAAACGACGATGAGATTTGAGATAGTGTTAACATAGCATACCTCACAGGAAGTTGTCAACATGATAATCGAACGGTTTCTCTTCTCCACAAGGTGACCTTGAATGGGAATCATTTCCTGACGTACACACACAGCTGAAGGATTCTTGACATATTTTTGATAACAGACCAACAAATTTTTGATGAAGGATATATTTTTGACACATTACCCGAGTTATGTTATTCAACTAAAACATATTGGTTGTTTAAGAAATTAAAAGTCTTGTGCGTCATGTTTTCCTTCTTTTGAGGAAACAAACCTTTTTAGTGTTGTTTCACTTTGTAGAATGTCAAAGTTTAGACATATGTTTAGGATTCTTCTTTACATTTCATTCAGTTTAATTTCAACGTTTAAATTTGAAATTGCTTTCTGTGGGTTTAAAAAGGATAGGTACTACATTTAACTGCCAAAGCAGTGATAATAGGCCAATTTTGGCAAAACATCTGCATGTTTAGCTGAGATGAAAAGAACATGTGTGATATTTGTAGTTTTGCCTAGTAATATAAGACAAGGGGATAAGGGATTTGAGGGATATGATTCTGTTGTAGAAGATTTCAGTGTTTATTGGGGTATTGTGTCATATGTACATGTGGATTGTGCATTTTACTGGCTTACGCAGATTTCTGTGTTTTGGAAATTTGATCAAGAATAGCAACTGGGGAAATGTTTTTTCTACAAGAGAGCTTCCAAGCACATTTACTGATCAATCCAATGGATAGAATCTGAAATATTCACATGTTCAGTGAAATATTTGGGAAAGAAAGCAGAATGTGAAGAAAAGTTTTACAAGTTACAACTTTAAGAAAAAGAGCTGATATTTGTTTAAATGTGCTCTGTGCAAATACATGTGTTGGAAGTTAGTTCAGAGCTTGTACAAGGGAAGGAAGTGTATATGCTGTATAAATAATATTATTCTTGCATGTAGGTCGACCAGGTGTCACAGGTAAAACGACAGGTAAAACTCCTTTCCCAATTAAAGCATTGTTCCACGTGAGTGACTTGATTGAAATCTAAAAAATTACAATCGACTATGTTGGCTTCATAGTGGTCCTAGTCGGGAAGGCCACTGATCAACTGGGCTTTTGTTGTTTTTACCAGTGAAGGATTAGAAGTGTTGTGGGCGCATATTTATAGTGTATAACTATACAGTCACCAGGTAATAGTTGTCATCAGCTAGTTTATTGGAAAAATACATACAACATGCATCAATGTAACTTTCATGCAAGCAAAGAGAAGTGTGCCTGAATATTGAAATTTGATGTCTTCACTTCATTGAGGTTGACTAAGAGAAGTGACAGTTCAAACTTGCAACTGTGAGGAAACTGCTATAACTTGCCTAATGTCCATGCCTGTAGTGGTATAAAAGTGGTGTTGAGTTTTGCTTACTCGGTCAGATAGATCTGTATATATAGTTGTGTTTGTTACAAGGGTATATCTGGCCTTACCTACTGTGTGATGATGTGAACAAGGCGATGCTGAAACGGTGACCAAAAACACCTTCACCAGTCACTTAATTGTGAATCAAAGGGACATAACTCACAGTCTGGTGAATGACCCAACTCAGAATATCGGTGGATATAGCCAGGAGGA
This sequence comes from Pecten maximus, assembly GCF_902652985.1. Taxonomy (NCBI): domain Eukaryota; kingdom Metazoa; phylum Mollusca; class Bivalvia; order Pectinida; family Pectinidae; genus Pecten; species Pecten maximus. Next base: position 34,327,798 of record NC_047019.1, read on the forward strand.
ACTAGTGTAATATTTATCTCTCTCTAACTGTAGGTCACAAGGTCATCAAAAGAAATGTGTTAGGCCCAGCAAAAAGGCCTGAGGACAGGTGAAACAAAAACTAATTAACAAAAGCATCCAAGTGAATGCAGGTGACAGAAGTAGATACTTGAGGCTGAATGAACAGACCTACCAGGTAGATGCTGGTATATAGTAAGCTATGGAGATGGAATATGGATTCAACTTAATTATAGGTCAAGGTCAAGACATAGGTTGGCTGAATTTCATATTTCAGTAATTTTATATTCTGACTACGAGGTCATAATGGTAACTAAAATCTAAAGAGACTTTCATCTAACACACAACCGTCAAGGTCATTACACAGTCAAGTCTGGATCAGGAAGTGTTTCCGTCGTCTGGGAGATTTGAAGTTTAAGATACATGTGACTCAACAAGGCATAGGTGCAGATTTATCTGTTAAGCTTTTGTGTGTGTGTGTTACCTGGCGAATACCTGGGTAGATCTACAGACCCTGTGTAAATACAGGCATGGGGTGTGCAAGGTAGGCTTTCACTACCAGGCAAGTAAACTTTTCTAAATTTCTTGTTATATATTACATTGAAATCATGGAACATTAAACATAGATAAGGTCTACTACATATGTCTTCAAACTAATGATTAGTCAACTACAAATTCTATGCTTAATTAGTAACTGTAATTTACATTTTTGTGAATTAAAAAAACAACCTCCGTTGTAATGTGGACACATACATAAAGCAAATGTATGCAGTCCACACCTATAAACGTCAGGTATTACTACTGTATTCTCCTGTACATGTGTGTGCATAAATATTGTTGGTGAAATCCCTCTTACTCATCATGTTGGGAAGTGAGTAATCTATTGAAAATGTTGAAAATTAAACAAAGGTTTTGGAGTCCCTGTGTAATGACATGTGTACATACAAAGTTAGGGCTTGCTGGGATAAAACTTGATACGATGGACTTCATTGAAAAGGAAGGTAATTAAAATTGCTGAGTTGCATCTTATATGTAAAGATTTTCCATAAAACATCATGGTTGTGTATTTTGCTCTGATTTTTTCTTCCAAGTTAGTTCTAAATATTTCTTCTGTTTTAACTAGGTAATCTGTTGGAAACATATGATTGTGAAATGAATAGTCAAAACTTGTTACTTTTGGACAAACTCTGTTCTGCTTGTACATTGTGGCTTTTGACGTGTATTGTATCAATGAGTTTGTGTGACGTTGGCGTTTTTGTTGCCAAAATTTTTGTGTGGAAATTCATAAATCTTGTATTAGTGTTTCTTTGTATATAGATTGTGTCATGCTGTTTATGAATATTGTTGACATGGAAATGTACATATTGTTGACATGGTCTTTTTTCTTCTCTTGTGTAACTATCCAGGCCAGTGACTACAACAATAACAAATCTTGACCAACCAGACACTGACCCCAGGTATATGTACGGGGAATGCTTGTTTCCACACCTTTATGTTGACAGCACCATTACAGCTTCTTCCCTGATCCTCCATTCCCTGGCTGACAGGGGCTGTGACCTCTGAAGCCTATGTAACATTCTACCAATCTTACAAATGCCCTTTCCTATGTCTTGTTTTGTGGTGTTGTTAGAATCACTGTCTGAATTCTGTGTCCGATTGGATCAGTATAGAGACAGTCTCTTTTGTTGGTGAGAAACATTTAATAGTACGAACCAGAAAATCTTTTGCCTAAGTTGTAGTATTGGTCAACTCTTGTGTGTTTTCAAAGATGAAGATGGGGGAGTGGTTTACAAAGTAAAGGTCATTAACATTAACAAAAATTACAGGGATTATTGTAGGAAATAAGATAAAAAGAATGGGCAAAAAAAAACATGTTTACTATTACAGATGGATAGTTGCATATAATCGTATGAAATAAATGACACCCATTTCTGGTTATGAATGAAGTTTTCTGATAAAAACAGTGAATCCTGTTGTATGTAGGACAGGGCTCTATAACAAAGTTAAGTCGATGTGTGGACAGCAAAAAGATCTAAGGACCTTTGACATGAGACGGTAAGACCTGGCAGTATGGTCCTGAATGTTCAGACAGTGATACAGCTTCATTTCCTGTGACTATTTTTATTTTGTTGTGATCGACCTGATTTGATTGTATCTGACTTTCCATCCACTAGTTCGATACTTCATTCATTGCAGTGTCAGAATTTGCTTATTTTTAATAAGATATATATCAATTTTTATTTCAGCATGTAAAGTAGATTATATTTTTTTTATGTTTTGCTTAATTGATTATGCACTTTAAGTTTTCTGTTAAAGCATGAATCACTTCCTTACATTACTATACACTATGTACTGTATTATTATTGACAGATTTGATATCCACTAAGACAGAAAATATAAATTAATTGTTTTATGAACCAGTCATGTCATATAAAAGTGGTACATGATTGTATAAACTTTAATTTTTAAAATAATTTAATGATAATAATTTGATTTATTGCCACAGATTTTTGGTTTACCGATTTTCAAAGATGTTACAGTCAGAATATTAGGGACTGACCCCCTGTCTAAGCTAAAAAAAAAAGACAATTTGTGGCCTTTCTAGTATAAAATTGTACAATATTAGTGTTTTTATACGGGGAACTCTAGATATAGGAAGATCAGACTTAAATAACATCTGAGAATTCTCCTCTCTACTTTATGTCAATACATGTTAAAATGTTATCCATCTTTAGTACAGGACAGGTATATCATTCATGTAGTAGGTTTTATTTGACAAAGGGCTAAGACTGTTGGTCCATTGTTTTTATATCCACTCTGTACTTGTGTTAACATTAGACGTGTTGAGAACGGCGACATCGGGATTGTTATGACAGATTGCTTTTCTATTTTTTTTTTAATACATCATGTTAATCTGCAATGAAATTTTTATTTCATTGAACATGAAATCAAGGAAAAAGGAAAGCATTATACACTTGCCAGATGAATGCTTTGATAAGCTGATAAATGGTTTGATAAAAAGTCCCATTAAGATGGATAAGGAAGCTTTTGTGAATATCTTTTGTCTTACATAAATGCAGAACACACTGATTGTAATAGATTGTGTGAAAAAAGTCCCAGCAATATCACATGTCAAATACACAATTGATAGGATCCTGTCATTTGCAATACAAAAATATCATCCAGCATCCAGTTTTGTTCGGTGAATTTGAATTGTGTGTTGTCTTGTATGACTATTTGTTCCTAGCAGTAACTTATTTGGTTGTTGCAATATCATATTATTGTTTATAGATTGCAACATGGAAATGAATTACAGTTATAGAAGGAGGTTTAACAAAAAAAATAAAAACAAAGATTTATTTTCAATTAATGTTTTACATGATTAAGTGAAGTTTCTGTTTATCAATGGTGGATGACTGCAATCATGGTACAGGTACATCATCCTAAGATAGTTTGAGAAATCTGTTGGATTTTGTTTTAACTTTACTCTTGCTAACATCCACAGGAGTTCTGTGACACGTATGAGTGGAGACCAGAAACAGAGTGTGACACTGAAAACCAAAGAAAGAGGAGACCCCAATCTCATCCACCAGACAACACCAGAGAGTGAAAAGGAGCCCACAGGCAAAACTAGCTCCAGCTCCGAAGGCGAGGGTGAAGAGTCGTCAGAGTCTGAGACAGGTAAAAACAGTACAGGTAAAAACACTCACAATATTGTTAAAAGTGAAAAACTGTACACATACTTATATACAGTGTATTTCATATTGGCAGTAGTTTTTGTAAATCGGGATTTGACTGAGAATCTGATTGATGTAAATATAAAGATTGTAGGTGTCATACTTAATGTGTAATTAGGTGCTTAATGTAGAATTGGTATATAACCATCAACATGTGAAATATAGCTCACAAAAATTGAAAACAAATTTATTTGTTTATTTATTAATTCATTTTTCAGAAAAACAAAATGCAATCAATAACCAAACCTCAGGTGTTAAACAGGTAAGTGGCAAAAAAACAGGTAACATGGTCTGGTACAGCAACACACTGGCAAATCAGGGTACAGAGATCTTATTACATGACATTATTTGCATTTTTCATTCATTCTTCATGCAGTCTGTGTCCTTTACAGTTCTTACAGAAACTATGTTGGTTTAAATACATGTATAGTCTGTTTCTGAAAACATCCTATCTTATATGCATGAAAATATTATCAAAAATTGTTTAAAAAACTTTCGAAAAAAAACCAATCGACATCATTTTGATTGAACAAAATATGTATCTGAGAAGCAGAAAATTGGTAGAAGATGCATACTTTGTCATTAAGATTAAAACACTGATTAGAACATGCTTGCGCAAGCTTCCATAACACGTAAAATGTTGCACTAGTTATCTCCCCTTACACCAGAAAAAATAAAATGTGATAAATAAACTTATTATCTTACAAGGCTTCAGTTAACTTGACAACAAAGAGACATTATTCCCAATACATCACACATACTCTGCTGTCACAAATGTAATGTCTGTTTTTACTTCACTTCTATAACTAAATTTTACTTGGGAAAATGATTAAGGTTTTTTTATATGTAGTATAGAGTTTGTTGTAAGGTTATTTAATCATTTTTTTCCCTTTGTTAGTTGTCTCCCCTTTGTATCAAACACATCACATATATCTAATTTATCCAAGGTATTATGATTTCATCATTTTTCACACAAAACATTGTTCTGTATATATTTTCTGCACAAATATATGCACTTTTTTTTTCTTTTCTCATTCATATAATTTGTACACTGCACAAGATATATTTGAGAGATATTACCTTAAACTTTTTTTTGAAGTATGGTCTTTATTTCTCAACCCCAATATAAACAATGTAAATGATGTGAAAAAGCACTTCTGTTTAGTGTTGATTGTGGCTTTGCTTTCTTTCCATTGCTTGGCACGGTAGGTCCACGATAAACCTAGCACTACTACTGTTGAAATCCAGAAACCTGAAATGCCTAAAATCGATGAAAAAGGTGAATTGGGACAAATTTCAAATGACCTTGATACTCAAAATGAGGCAGATAAGGTGGAAATAAGTATCAAGGACCAGGTGCCCCGAATTGAACGAATAGGAGACGGTGATAATCAACTAACTGTAAGTAACCTGTTAGGTGACCCATATATATATAATAGACTAGATCTGAATGCCCTCCTGTATATAGCATCTTATATATACTTAGACAAACATCTAAAAATAGCATCTTATATATACTTAGACAAACATCTAAAAATAGCATCTTACTAAGACAAACATCTACATTAGATTAGAATGGAAGATAGAAATTCAGGAAATTATCTATATGTGCTATATTGTGTAACACGTGTACATTTGTTTTCGTTTTCTGTACCTACAAATCATGTTCAGCAGATATTTGTGGCCTTTTATCAATTAATTCACTGTATATATTGTGACAAACACCTCAACCTACATTGCAGTTCGGAAGGTTGAGGAGATGGAACATTTTAGGCATATTTGAGGGAACAGGACAGTGTTTATCATTTTCTAAAGAAGAAGAAGGGAATGTTTCAAGCTTAAAACAAAGAAGGGCAATATTTAAGGCAATCTGCTGAAAAACAGGGAGTAAAATTTCATGCAGATTTAAGTAGAGTAGGGAAACATTTCAGGCATCTTTGAAGGGGAAGAGGGGAATATTTTGGACACATTTGAAGCAGAGGAGATGAATATTTCAAGTACTTTCTAGGGGAAAGGAGGGTAACATTTCAGATACCTTTGAAAGGGGCGAGGGCATCGTCTGATAACCTCGGTTGATTGCACTACACTACACTTACCACCCTTTGTAAAATAGGGGATGGCAATATCCAAGACATCTGCTGAAAAAGAAAGCAATGTTCCAGGTATCTTTGAAGGGAATGAGGGCCATATTTCAGTAACTTTCTGAGGTGACGATAACATTTCAGATATCTTTGATGGGGAGGCAACATATTTCACTCTCTCTCTCTCTGAGGGAGAGGAGGGCAATCAATCACTCTCTGAGGGAGAGGAGGGCAATCAATCACTCTCTGAGGGAGAGGAGGGCAATCAATCACTCTCTGATGGAGAGGAGGGCAATCAATCACTCTCTGAGGGAGAGGAGGGCAATCAGTCACTCTCTGAGGGAAAGGAGGGCAATCAATCACTCTCTGAGGGAGAGGAGGGCAATCAGTCACTCTCTGAGGGAGAGGAGGGCAATCAATCACTCTCTGAAGGAGAAGAGGGCAATCAATCACTCTCTGAGGGAGAGGAGGGCAATCAGTCACTCTCTGAGGGAAAGGAGGGCAATCAATCACTCTCTGAGGGAGAGGAGGGCAATCAATCACTCTCTGAGGGAGAGGAGGGCAATCCATCACTCTCTGAGGGAGAGGAGGACAAGCAATCACTCTCTGAGGGAAAGGAGGGCAATCAATCACTCTCTGAGGGAGAGGAGGGCAATCAATCACTCTCTGAGGGAAAGGAGGGCAATCAATCACTCTCTGAGGGAGAGGAGGGCAATCAATCACTCTGAGGGAGAGGAGGGCAATCAATCACTCTCTGAGGAAAAGGAGGGCAATCAATCACTCTCTGAGGGAGAGGAGGGCAATCAATCACTCTCTGAGGGAAAGGAGGGCAATCAATCACTCTCTGAGGGAGAGGAGGGCAATCAATCACTCTCTGAGGGAGAGGAGGGCAATCAATCACTCTCTGAGGGAAAGGAGGGCAATCAATCACTCTCTGAGGGAGAGGAGGGCAATCAATCACTCTCTGAGGGAAAGGAGGCCAATATTTCAGGCATCTTCCAAATAGAGAGTGCATTCTGAAAATGAATAGATACATGTATTGAGATTAGTTAACTGATGGGCACATTAGAAAGTGGCTTAAAATCTTGTAGCTGAGGTAAGTTTTAGCTGACTGGGAAGGGTTAGGAATAAATGTAGTGTTGTTGTAGAAAGAGGTGTTTGTTACTATAAAATTTAATATCCCTGGAGTTCTTAACAAAGTGGTTTTGGAGGCATCTGAAACAGATGGTACTTATTGAAAATTAACATTCTCTGTTTCATTTGGTACCACAGCAAAGTGTGTGTGTGTGTTATATTAAAGTCTCTTTAATTATTGCACAGTCCAAAACTTCAACAAAAATCTGCTTGAACAGGATATTTCTATTTCATTTCATTTTTGCAAATTTTATTTAATTTCTTTTATCAGTTTTTTTCCTTTGTAGAAACGATAGTTTATGATCACAATATTGTACTCGATATGCATCACCAGACATCATGCTAGATAGTTGTTTCAATGTATTAGTTAAATAAGTGTATGCTAGAAACTAGTTCTATTTGGAAGACTTACAACAACGGCTGAAAAATAGATATCTGACTAGAATAGTCTCCCCTGTCCAATTCCTTTTGGCTTTGTTGCCTGCTTTCTGACATCTGCTGTCATTGCCATGCTTTACTCCTGCTCGTAACAGATTCTGGGGATAGTGATGCTGTTCATGTCAAGGGCTGCATGGGTATCAAACAGGTTTACTTAGAAACAATTAGGTTAAAGGGCCAAAATAGGTCATGGGGGGAAATAACCGAAAGCTACAGTTTATGTGATTGTAACGGAAATATATCATAGATCATAGATATTGGCATATACCTATGAACTTCACTTGAAGATTATGTGTTGCAGTTTTCAACTTGTATATTGGACAGGGATGCTATTTTATATGAGGCAGAAAGGGTCATTTTATTGTACTGACAGGATAGGGTATTTTGTAGAACTGATAAGATAGGGATATTTTGTAGTTCTAATGGGAAATTGGTATTTTTCATTATTCTCTCTACTCAGTAGTGTTAAGATCCACTTCAGCCTAAAATGACTTAAAAGGTCAATGAGCAGTAAAACAGTGGATTGTAGTATTTTAGTGGAAGTACTAAAGACCATGGAAGGGGTGGGATGTGAGAAACTTACATTAAAATCAGATTGTATTATAGAGACATAATCATTATACTAGAAACCATAGTATTGTTGGGAATGGGAAGTTTTCAGTAAAATCTTAATGTACTGCATAGGCCCTACTGTCTCAGTACTGAAAGAGCAGATGGGAAATCAGAAACTTTTCAGTAAGATCAGAGTGTACTATATTATATAGGTAGTGTTATCTTACTCTTAGTATTAAAAGCCATAGAATTGGTGGGATCTGAGAAACTTCTGTAAAATCTGCCCACTACTGATATATAGATAAGGGTTCTCACTTGCTTTGCTTGCAAACTTATCTTAAGGCCAAAGAGAAGGAACAGGACAAGGTGGAAAAGGAGAGCGATGAAAAGAAAGAGGAAATAAAGGAATCTGAGGAGAAAGAGGTAGCTCCTCCCCCTCCTGCTAAGGATGATGGTCCAGATATTGGCATGACTCCAGGGTAGAGAGCCAATCTCCAGATCCATAAGTGCCCCTGAACCTCCCCTGCCAGCTCAGGAACAGGTAGGGTTTCAGGGGCAGATAACTGTTGTGATTCTGACCTTTGGAGAGCTTCTATTGCTAGATACTAGGAACATCTAAAATGAGCTACAACTAACAGCATGTACCAAGTCTGAGATCTGTTTATATATGCTTAGGGTTTGATAAGTTCTTACTCTTTTGTTTAATCTTATGCTTTGTGTTTATTGTAGATATATGATATTATTTTCACCATTTGGTTATTTATAGTATAATAATATAGTACATATTAAATGTTTTTCATTGTTTTATAGTATATTATCAGAACTGTACACTGAAAAATCCTGGCCAATTATACTTATATCAGAACTGTATACTGAACAATCCTGGCTAATTTATACTTATATCAGAATTATACATTGGACAATCCCGGCCAATTATACTTATATCAGATTTGTACATTGGACAATCCCGGCCAATTATACTTAGATCAGATTTGTACATTGGACAATACCAGCCAATTAGACTTAATTCAGAACTGTTCCTTGTTTCTTGGTCCAGCCAGCATGTTTTTAAAACTTGCAGCCCTCAATTTTTTAGCAACAACGGAAAAAAAAAAAAAAAAAAAAAATCTGCCTTGCTCGTTATAATCTTCTTAACTTTCCTGATCTGATTCACTCACTATTTCCTTACATTCCTCCGAGCCGAGTCACAAGTTCATTTGAAACTGTACTAGAACCTCAAATGAGTATATTTTGCAAACATGGATGTAGACACTTAATAATGCAACTGTGGAAACATATGAAAAAATGTCAGATATCATTTATCTGTGCAAGATGTATCTCGTGTACAAAAGTAGACCTTATATGTAGTTAAAAAATGGGGAAACAGGTGTCACCAATAGCGCCTTCCCACCATATTTTTCCCAAAAAAAATTAAATTGAGAACAAAGAAATATTTTGGCTACAATGGTCATAATTGAGTCTTGGTGCATAGCTATAATATAAATAATTGAACATAAAAAAACAAGCAAAACAAATTGTGTAGAGTAGATACATTATATATTTGTATGGGCACGTAAACATCTTTTTTACAAGGCTAAATTGGTACATTGATAAAAATTCCATAGTATTGTCCTCATTAAAATTTACACATAAAAAGCACTGTATGCACCCTTTAATATATCACAAGCTTTGTCATATCCCAGACTTTCACCAATGTGTTTGGAAATATCTTTAATGTAAGTGTAATTTCGACAACTCATTTTCATCGTGCAGTTCAGTCGCTGTCGTGTACTCCTTGAATGTATTTTCTACCATTATATACATGATTATAGTTTATTTTTCTGAAGGGTTTAGATCCATCAATTTACATTGTACATCAATCATTGACAGAAAATCGTCCAAATATCATCTTTTAAACTTTTGATATGTAACCTTCATCAAACCATATGCACAGTCATGAATCCTGACCATAAGTGTTGTGTTGTTCTATTGTTTCACTGACAAGTGATCACCCTGTAGCTTCAGTACAGTCTTAGAGCTCCCTTGTTTCTCTCCCTTTGGTGTGATTTGATTGAGCCATTATACTTCTGTTGTTTTGGTGCCTGTTATGCCATTTCTTTTTAGCAGAGTGAAATTTTGTCCTGTTTTCAATGGAAATAGAAATTTTGATGGTTAGGGTTATAATGAAAAAGTTCATATTTCTACATCTCTTTGCCCTTCTTTATTTCTCGTAAATTAAATTGATTTTCAAATAGGACATAATGTGACATAAATTCTAAATTTCTTTGGCAAGCTAACATTAAAATACTGATAATCACAACAGAAAAAGTGGTACTATTTATAGAAATATCACTGAAACCAGGACATAAATTTGTTGTGTTGGTGGTTCTAGCCAGTGTGTTGACCTCCAAGCATGCTATCCCACAGGTCCCCCTTCCTAACGAGATCAGTAAACCTACCAACCCTAAGGAGGTGCCATCTTGGCGTGCCGGGCTCAGGAAAACAGGCAGCACAAGTCAAGTGACCGGCTCAGTTATGTCAAAAGAGAAAGACACTGACAAATCACTGGCGCGATCTGCGTCCAGCCCTCGACTCGACAACAACCAGGTACCCAGTCGACAATCAACAGTAATGATTTATGGTTCATAAAAGTATACATTTTTATTTTCCAGATAACATATTTGATAACTTGAAATATTTACCTCAGAGTGTGCATGACTGCATGGTAAAATGTGGTTTTATGTATAAAAAAATTACAGCAGAATGTTTAATATGTATTATACATTGACTCTCTGAGTACAGTAAACCTCCAGTCAGTTTGAATCAGCAGATAGTTCGAACGCTGTTTTTTTTTCAATGAAAACATTATTTTTCTAGAGAGTGTTAGTTCAAACTCTTATTGTTCATATTTGACCCTAATTTAGATAGTCCAACTTGTCAAATGAAGAACATGTAGTACGTTTTCCCCCCTGAAAACTCCATTGAAAGCTCACGGCGATCGCCCCGGAAAAAAGCTTAGACTTTGATATACATGATCATGTTAAGGGTAAATGGGTTGTATGTGTGATCATTACAGTACAGCTGTGCAGACAAACCATAAATATATGCCACAGATTTAAGCGCAGATTCAGTTTTATGCATTGTTTGGAAAATACATATTGCACAAGATGTCTAATTTCAGGTTTAAGCCCTGATAACCTATGAATAACATGCAATCAGTATGAGCTCATGTCGCGCAGTATGGCAAACTAAGAATTGTCGAATATAGTGTTAACTAAGCATTTTTAATATCTAATTGTGATCAGACATCTCTTATATGCATTAACTATTGCCAATTAAGGCATTTCCTACAAATGCCCCTGTCATCGTGAGTGATGTGATTAGTATTCATGTCCAGTCAATACAATACACGTGTCCTAACATACAGACCTATATTAAAAGTAGTGCTTTCGTAACGCAACAGTTTATGTAGATTATATTTTGAATTTATTAAGCCTGACAGCTTGGTGCCTATGTCGGCATTGTTAAATGATAAGTGAAATGATGTATGTATATATGCAGGGCTCAAAGTGGGGGCTTATTTTTGTGCCCAGATTTACACTCTGGCAAGATTCTAGCTGATATCTACTCAGAGAGTTCAAACTTGTGCTTATTTTCTGAAGCAGAATTTTGTATAATTAGAATAGGTTTGATTGTTTGATAATATGATTATTTCATTTTGTTCGAACTGACTGAAGGTTTACCATTATGCTTATTTGTCTATTGAAAATAATTAGTTTGAAGCTGTTTTGATTACTACATAAGTGACAATTCAATTGTTACTTCAAAAATCAAGTTGAAGTAGCTGATGTGATATTGTAAATTATCTATCTGTATATTGTTTCTGCATTAAGTGGTAAACAGCAGAGGAACAATAGGTAAATTAAGTTAACATGAGTTGCTGGCGTGTTGTTTTGAAGCATGTTGTTGTATTTGGACAAACCCGCCTTTCATTCATTCATTCACTCATTCATTCATACATCCATCTTACTGTACTATCTCGTAGCCTAGATCATGCTGGAGTCCAGTCAGCATCAGAGACTACCTTGGTGGCCATCAGATTAAAGAGATCATTAAATGTATAAATAACCTGCTGTTAATGAGTAGCAATATTTACATAGATATGATTAGTACATAACTCAAACTTACATTACACGCGCTATACGAATAGAGATTATGAATTATTAGGACTTTGGAAAAATTATGGAAATTGATCAGATTAACGTAACTTTATAGAGTACAATGGCCAACAAACAGCCATAGAAAGAGAGATATAAAGAAGATACCAGGGCAAATTGTCATCAGGAAAAATGAAGAAACAAAATGTTAGGCTCTTCTGACTGGCTCTTGTGAGCCCGTCTGAACTTGTTTTTAAGTATGATGTTGAAATTCCACTTGTTGATCACAATTTAATGTCATGTCTTTAATATTGTAGGATAAGTCTGGAAACAAGGTGTCATTCCCTGCCTCCACTGTATCGGAGACTTCGGACTCCCGTTCCACTGACAGGTATGGTGTTGGCATGTTTGTGATTTGCCTATTTTGGTTAAATGATTCATTTGTATATTTAGGATTTTATTTAACACAAACTGCACATTTCTGAGATGGATTTGATAACGATTCTTTTATGAAAGTTAATCTATAAAATTATGGAAAAGAATATCACCCTAGCTCAAGATAATTTGACCAATGCTGCTAAGCTCAGATTTGTGCAGCTCAAGGTCACTTGAGTCGAGGCTACTAAGCTCAGATTTGTGCAGCTCAAGGTCACTTGAGTCGAGGCTACTAAGCTCAGATTTGTGCAGCTCAAGGTCATTTGACTCAATGCTGCTACTCACTCAGTGCAAGGTCATAAGGCTCCATTCCCCTTAAGGTTGTGCAGTTAGAATGAGCTCAGTCAAAGACAACCCAGCTGATTCAGTGACTCAATGTCACTAAGGGTACTCAATTCTACAGATCTAGCTTAGTTAAAGTCAGATCACTGGCTTGTATCTCAGGATTGCCTTATATTGTAACTGGACTCTTCAGAATGCTGTTCCAAATTGAAACTCTGTTAAAACATTTGCTAGATTGGTATTTACAAATCAACTCCTGTGCTATGGTATATTTAAAGCTCCATACTTCACATATTGGTGAACGTTCCAATCTGGTCCTTAGCTTAGAAAATATTTTACATGTAAACATGGTGATTTTGTTTTGTTTCCAGGATGGCGGTCCTATTTCTGTCTGTCATCTTTCTCTTTTGTCTGCTTCTCTTCTGGCTCACTAATTGGTGGCTGTTCTATGATAAATATCTGCATTTCCTTTGTTTACTATAGACATACACCCTTCCTATCATATGTCTCAAAATATTTTAATTCTGAACAAAAACAAGATGTTTTCAATTATATGTAAAAATGCAACGCCAAATTATGTGGTTTAAAATTTTATTCAATTTTATGAAATTGCTTAGCAATAGTCTTCAGTTTGTAAAGACAAGTTGTTTGTCTCTAAATATGAGATGTATTCCTTTGTCCCATTATATAAAGAGTAACCATCATAATCTAGCCAACGACCCAGTTGTTGGAAAAGTGTATGACTGGGACATGTTTGGATAGAAGTCTCCCAGCTTGTCTCACTGACTGATTGGTTAGACAATCCAAACTTATCAAGACAGCATGATTTTATGTCAAAAAACTATTAAATGTTTTTATGTTTAAGTTCCTTCAGTAAGTAAGCTAGAGTAATTGTTATTCAGTATCTGTTTTTTTGGTTTTTTTTGTTGTTTTTTGTAACTAAGAATAGGTGTCAATCACAACAAGCTCAGGATCACCTGAATTTTCTTAATTAGAATATGTCTACCAGTTTTGCCTGAACCTAAACTAATTTAGAGGCGTAGGCACTATTCCTAGCTCGATGTTATTTTGTGATTTGTGCAACATTCCCTGATTGTATAATATCTATTTCTTACACTGGTTGTAGGAAAATGGTTGTTTACATAATCTTACGTTTATAAAGTCCTATTTATTAATAAAAAAAAACTTTCTCCTGACAGCCATTAAAATTTCAATGAAACACCAGACATATAAAGATGTAAGTTTTGTTAAACACCATAGAAATCAAAATTGAATAGTTCAGTATTCTGGGTGGAAAAAAAATTATTGGAGAAGTCATTCGATGGAGAAAATCTCTGGCAAGAACTACTGAAAATTGAGTGAAAGTAGAAATCTTGACTCATATAAAATGTCACAAAACTTAAAATGTGATGTAATGGCTAAAATTGATGTTTTGGTTAGTTCTGTGTCCTCATTGTTGATTGTATCAGTTATTGTGGTTTGAACTTTCATCATCTATTTGTTTATTTATAATAAGTGAATGTTCGTTATTGAAATATGAAAATATCATTAATTTGCTTTCATTAAGAATGCCTGGATCACCTCATGCATGGCTGACTACATTTCGATTTGAAATTGATGCATTTCACTGTTGACAAGAATTTCTTGTTACCTTTTATTATGTTCTTATTATTTCTGATTATGAAATCACCCAATTTCTGATGTTTTACTGTTCTGTCACAAGTGTTTGTGTCAGATTTTTGCTACATTTATGTTATGCCCGGTGCTCATGTTAATATATGTCGATGGGGACAAGTATTTATTTATTGAAATGTCATCAATTTCAAAATTATTTCTCCTAATCTTAAAAAGGATATTATCTTCACAAATCTAAATTTTTGGGTATAATTTGAAATGCGGGACTTGATACTTAAATTTCTCACTATCAAGCTTGGTTCTCTGAAGAAAAAACTTCATTCTAAAATTTCTGAAAATTCGCAACAAATAGCTGCATTTCAATTTCAACCACTGTGCCATTTTCTTAAGAAGAGGATTTAGTGAGTAAGTACAAGATTTGGATATATTCATGAATTAGCATGAGTACCAGGTGTATTAATAATAACATTGCATGTTGGGCATGCTGTAGTGTGACTGCCATTGTGGCAATACTTTTGTTACAGATATAGTTCACAATATGGCAGCTCTGGACCATACCGCCGACCAACCTCCTTCACCTCCACCTCGTCCTCCTATCTACCAGCGTACATCCCCTACTACACTCGTCAACAGGAGAATAATGAACGCCGAGAACGAGAGAAGGAGTCGGCAGCTGCGGGAAACTCACGCCTCTCTGGCTCAACCACACCAACCTCATCTACCGGATCAAGCATGTCATCGTCTATGTCATCATCGTCTTCATCTAACATCATTACCTCCCCTTACTCTAATTACCAATTTAGTAAAAGGTTTGTTCATTTCATCATCACTGTTTAACATCTACATTGATTAACTTAATTGGTACTCTCAGTTTTAATATCAGTAAAATTATCTTCAAATTATATTTAGAAAATCCATTCTGATTCCTACAAAGTATGCTGACCAATCATTGTATGGTTAGGTTTATTGTTTATTGATATAAAAATTGATATACAATGATTGTTATCTGGAATTTATTTTAATATAAAGGAATATTAAGATAAATCACAGTTTACCTCTTTATATATGAACTTAAACCAAATTTCATGAGAATGTTTGTTTTAAAGATTTTAACTTTCCTACTGGTACTTGAAAAGATTGTTATAAGAAAGAGAAACCGCCATTGTCATATATAACATAGAGAATGCTTCGTTGGAATGCACTAACAGGAGATGACATGCTTCCGTTTGTATTTTTGCATTGTTTGCCTGTTCAGTTTTTTTTGGTAAAGGTAAAATTTACTGTTAATGCCAGATGGAAATATGTATATGATGGTGAGAATGAGAGTGTAGGACAGACCCATTTGATCAGATGGGCAGTGGTGACCAATCTATTAACAATCTTATATAAAATCTTTCATATTAACTTGATTTTCAATACAGTGTTTCAGGTTTAAATAAGAATTCACATAAATTGAATGTTGATGGTATAATTCTTCAGTTTTATGTTATACAAACTGGTTAATTGTTGTCAGATCTTATGAACCACCAAAACGAGATGAGGAGGCAGAGACCCTAAGAAAGGCTCGGGCTAAGCGTGCTCGGGAGACGAGACGGTCTACACAGGTAGGGCACCAAACTATAGTACATGTAACAGTTACTGAGACAACAGGGGCTGGTAATAGGGGACAGAAGTGGTAGACAGGGTGATGATAGGGTACCAAACTATAGTACATGTAACAGTTACTGTGGCAACAGGGGCTGGTAATAGGGGACAGATGTGGTAGACAGGGTGATGATAGGGTACCAAACTATAGTACATGTAACAGTTACTGAGACAACGGGGGCTGGTAATAGGGGACAGATGTGGTAGATAGGGCACCAAACTACAATACATGTAACAGTTACTGTGGCAACAGGGGCTGGTAATAGGGGACAGATGTGGTAGATAGGGCACCAAACTACAATACATGTAACAGTTACTGTGGCAACGGGGGCTGGTAATAGGGGACAGAAGTGGTAGATAGGGTGATGATAGGGTACCAAACTATAGTACATGTAACAGTTACTGTGGCAACAGGGGCTGGTAATAGGGGACAGAAGTGGTAGACAGGGTGATGATAGGGTACCAAACTACAATACATGTAACAGTTACTGTGGCAACGGAGGCTGGTAATAGGGGACAGAAGTGGTAGACAGGGTGATGATAGGGTACCAAACTATAGTACATGTAACAGTTACACTGAGACAACGGGGGCTGGTAATAGGGGACAGAAGTGGTAGACAGGGTGATGATAGGGTACCAAACTATAGTACATGTAACAGTTACACTGAGACAACGGGGGCTGGTAATAGGGGACAGAAGTGGTACATAGGGCACCAAACTACAATACATGTAACAGTTACTGTGGCAACGGGGGCTGGTAATAGGGGACAAAAGTGGTAGATAGGGTGATGATAGGGTACCAAACTATAGTACATGTAACAGTTACTGAGACAACGGGGGCTGGTAATAGGGGACAGAAGTGGTAGACAGGGTGATGATAGGGGTACCTAACTATAGTACATGTAACAGTTACTGAGACAACGGGGGCTGGTAATAGGGGACAGAAGTGGTAGCTGGGTAATGATAGGGTACCCAACTATAGTACATGTAACAGTTACTGTGGCAACGGAGGCTGGTAATAGGGGACAGAAGTGGTAGACAGGGTGATGATAGGGCACCAAACTATAGTACATGTAACAGTTACTGAGACAACGGGGGCTGGTAATAGGGGACAGAAGTGGTAGCTGGGTAATGATAGGGTACCCAACTATAGTACATGTAACAGTTACTGTGGCAACGGAGGCTGGTAATAGGGGACAGAAGTGGTAGACAGGGTGATGATAGGGTACCAAACTATAGTACATGTAACAGTTACTGAGACAACGGGGGCTGGTAATAGGGGACAGAATTGGTAGACAGGGTGATGATAGGGTACCAAACTATAGTACATGTAACAGTTACTGAAATTCATGAAAAAGAGGTCATATCATGACACTGTTAAACACTTAAATGTAATTTAGCTGTTTGATATAATCAAAATCCTGATTTTGTTCATTTGACATTCTGTGCAGTGTAAATCCGCCTTGGGAAGTTGGAGGTTACACGACGCCTGACATAAGTTTCTCGCTGTGTTATCCTCTAACATTGTTGGAGTAGGCAATGAACAGTTGTAATATGGAAATGGATGTAAAATTGTATGCCTTCAGACAAATATCATGATAGTGTATTGGTTAGATATATAGCTGAAAGATGAAATGCTGACTACAGTATTATGAGACAGGTGGAGATACATTTTATATGATTTAGTTATACATTGACGGTCCCAACTCTTAATATATCTTTTCAACTGTAGCAAGCTTATTTATATAAATCTAATACAATTGTTGATAATCATCAAGATCAAAATTGAACATTTAACAGTTGATAGAAAACTGTATTGCCTGGATTTTAGGGTGTCACGTTAGAAGATATACAGCAAGCAGAAAAAGCCCTGAAGGATCCATCAAAGGTAACTTCCACAACCACTGGGACGACAACAACTACAACAAGCAGTACTAGTGTTACGGACGACAAGAGTCGGGTATCTGAGGCTGGATCCCAGAAGGACAGTGAACGAGTACCTGGCTTAGAGAGTACCAAGAAGGAAGTGAGTGCTACAGAGGACACTACTGTGCCACGTCGGCGCACACTGGAAGAACGGCGACAGGTTAGTGTAGTCGGGAGATATGATAGGAATGTTTTCCTTCAGATATTCTTGTTTATTATGGGATAGATATCAGTAACCATGAGGTGATATTGCCATTGGTCACCGAAAAGTTATGATAAGACAGTGTTTACGTTGTTTATAGAATTAAATGAATATTTCATTAACTAATCATGTTTGTTGTAGGATGACCTGAGAAGTAGTTACAGAAAGTCTCGAGATACCACCAAGGATTACTCTACTGATTCTGGTATGTATCCAACTCGCTGCATTCACTGATTTTACTGTCAACAGGATAGGGCTGCAATTCATTGAATGCCTACATTTCAGTATAATATGCATGGTTACATATTCATGTCCTAATATGATAACTTCCTTCCATTGGACCTATCAACATATTTTCATATAGATCCTTCATTGAAGCTCATAACTACAACTGTACTGTCAACCCCTGCATTGGTTCAACATTGCCAATAATCACCAAAGAGAAGAAAACAGGTGTTTCATCATTCTTCATACTGCATCTTGTCAAACTGATGAATGGAGACTAATTTCCTTGCCAGTTGTAACCGCATTGATATGAATGCACAACTGTTTTATTTGCTTGAATAATGTATTGACATAATTTGATACCTATATATATATATATCCAAGATGATGATCTATCCAGAGCTTAAAAGGAATGTAGGAATTGGGGGTGATGATCTTTGGAAATGTTTGTATTTCTTCTGAATACCACCAAATAAAACAGAATTTAGGATTGGGTGATCAGGTGGTGCCGTGGTAATACACTTTCACTTCGGTGACGGGAGTTCCATTCCCCTGTCAGGTATTGGGTCACCTGTCCCACCACATGGGTTTCCCTGGGTATTCTGGTTTCCTACCGCAGTAAGACCCTCACATGTTTCCATCTCGGTCAACAAGAGAGATTAATATAAGTTGAAATAACTTGTTTCAGAAATGTTGTATAACAATTAAAGTTTATGGTTATACAGTTTGAATACACAACTGGGTCCTTGTTCTGCCTCGTGGGTTCTTCCCCCAACTGGAAACTGATGCTATTTTTAGATCCAGCATTAGGCCAACATCATGGCAGTTTTAAAAGCATAATAGACTTAAAAGCTACTAAACAATTAGACTTTTGCTTCTTGGATATAAAATCTCTGAAGCATAAACCAAAACAATTGCTTTTGACT
Source organism: Pecten maximus (assembly GCF_902652985.1). Lineage (NCBI taxonomy): Eukaryota > Metazoa > Mollusca > Bivalvia > Pectinida > Pectinidae > Pecten > Pecten maximus. The sequence continues at coordinate 34,347,169 of NC_047019.1, forward strand.
TTGGTCTGACATTGCTACAGAATGTTTGATATCACCCCTAACTGTTAACTGTGGCGGATTGTAAAATGAGGGGTTCACCAGGGGGGAAATGTGATGACACCGGTAATCTGTTAGATAAATAAGCAATTAACTCAATGGGGAGGAGGGTAGATAGTGTTTATTTAGGGACCAAAGCGAAATTGCGGGGTTAAGATGATTGTTATCACAGGTGAGTTATTACTTTCCTTTATTTACCCCATGGAAGGCCCCACATTAGAAATCAGATCAATAGAAATCATGGGACGCAGTGACTGCCAGTGTCAATGTCATATCTTTACCAGGAAATGATCCAAATAAACTGGATCTTGTTAAAATCTTCATAGCAAACAGAGGAATGTCTCTATGATATATTTAAACATCAGGGAATGGAGCTTTAGATGTTGGTGAGTCCTTAGATCGTATGTCAATTTAGGAATAAGTGAATGAACATGGATGCCCCGATTTGAGGTACCATGATTGTACACAAATAACAAACAAACAATCTGTAAGGTTTTATCATTTACACATACACATATACACATATTTTAATACAACATGGAATAGTGATCTGACAATTTGACATTGGTAAAAGCACAAACAAAAACACCATTTATTAACAATAATAAACACAAATATTTTCATCCCAATTTGGCTCAAGTCATTAGACAAATTTGGCTCAAGTCATTAGACAACCATTAGGAACAAATCCAAGTTGGTGACGTGCATTTCTTATAGCATAATTTGGTTAATCTAGTAAAATGCCCCCACAAATACGCAACCCAATTAAGCGGAATGCACTGTAGTTCCTTGCAATACTTCAAGACCTCCTTCCGTTCATATTCTTGGGAAAGTCATTCTCCCTGAAAGTTAGCTTGCTTACATGATTACGAAGTTAAAATATCAGGGCCATTGGTCCTTGTGAGACATATGTGTGTTTATCTTTGCAGATAATGCAGATAAATTATTTCAACCTCATAACAAAAATCAGCCCACTTCTCGCCAAGCTAGTATATTCCAGTATATTTTCCTGCATGCCACCCTAATATTGCGGTTTGATTTCAGCCTACATACCTCGGCGAGATAGGAACACACTGTCCACATCGGACAGTTCCTCCACCACTTCTAGTCTGAATACCGGGTCTGGGCTTACACGCACCTCCTCACTACGCACCAACCGGATACGCAATGGAGAGTTAGAAAGTCGTAATGAAGAAAAAGAAGAACGACTAAAAGATTCTAAAGATGGTAAAAAACACAGTCAAGACTTTGGTGCCGTTTGTGTATAGTCCTGGTGATCATCCGTTATTGTTTATACCAGATAGCTAACCAGTTATATATCTACAGAAGTGTGTGTTTCTATATAATAATTAGCCACATGTGTTTAACATATAATTATCTAATGGTGTGTGTACTAATTAACTAGCAAAGTGTATGTTCATCAAATAGCTAGCCAAGTCCATGTTATTAGGTAGCAAACCCAGCGTGTGTTCATCAAAGAGCTAGCCAAGTCCGTGTTATTAGGTAGCAAACCAAGCGTGTGTTCATCAAAGAGCTAGCCATATGCATATTCATCAGATAGCTAGCCATATTAAGCCAAGTGTGTGTTCAACAGATAGCTAACCAAGTGTGTGTTCAACAGATAGCTAACCAAGTGTGTGTGTGTTCAACAGATAGCTAACCAAGTGTGTGTGTGTTCAACAGATAGCTAACCAAGTGTGTGAGTTCAACACATAGCTATTCAAGTTTGCATCTATCAAATAGCTAGTCAAGTGTGATAACCAAATTAGTAAGACAAGTGTGAGTTCAGACATACCTGTCTCAGTTTGCCAGGTAGCTAACTTTGAGAGGTTTTATTGATATGTGTTTACTAGGTAAGTATATTTAACTCAACGGGACGAAATAATATAGATTTATATTAACTTGTGTTTAAGATAGATTAATACCAGTTGAGGGCCGGTATTGTGTAACAATAAATACCAGTCGAGGGCCGGTATTGTGTAACAATAAATACCAGTCGAGGGCCGGTATTGTGTAACAATATCTTGAGACAAAGTAGGGAATGGGATGTTACAGAATGTCATTCCAAGACTGAGATCCTTAACATTTACTGACAATAGATTTATTTTCATATATTTTCAATATTACTGTTTCTAACTTCTTGAAATCCTACCGAATTATTTCTCATGTTAGTTTTGTGTAAGGAAGATAATTGGATATAACTTTATTTTAATTGTGAAGACACTTTGCACCATTTGTCATATAAAGGTGCCAGATAGACAGAAAATCAAGCATTTGATAACGGTAAATTTTCTTGTCTCATGTACAAGATTATGGTATAAGGGGAAGAGCTTATACATTAAAAACCGTGCTATTTTGATCCAGTTCTAACCAACAGTATGTGTAGGGAAAGATAGGAACATTTAAAAAAAAGTTCAACTTGAGGACAAAAGTGTTTGATTGCATACAATATAATTTTTAAATCTGATTTCAATTTTGGTAAGTGATTTTGAGTGAAATTTTGACACCAGATCTCTACCTCAGGTATTCATTACTGTAACCAAAGTTAAAACAACAATGATTGTTGTAATATCAATCTGGTTTTGGTTTTCTTCAGATTCACAAGAGAAATCCCATGATATGAGGACAGTACGAGCTCGAAGAACAAGGAAGGAAAGACGATCAACGGGTATAGTGTCCTATGATGCCAAAAATGATGTAAGTGAAACAGTTATCTCCCTTGGTTTTATTTTCTGTGAATGGCTTCATGTCAGATACTGTTTTTGTCAAGTGTCTAACCAATAAGTGTCGTTAACCTGTGGTTTAAGGCTTTGTCTTATATATTATTTATAAACCTTATTTGTTTTGTTTAATCACAGTCTTTTGTTTACCATCATATTAGTCTGATTGTAAGCCATCACTGCTACACCAAGCTCTGTGTTAATCCTGCTGCTAAATCATTAATCATATTTAATGCAGGTCTCATTTTGTTTCGTTTGTAGAAAATGCTAACATTGCCAATAGATTTTTGTTTTGAAAAGGTAAAACTAATTATTAGCTTGCCTTCACATATACAATCCCTCCCTCCAATTACTACTGCCTTAACTTCAAAGCCTTTTCCTAAATCTTGCACACAAAACACACTCTCATCAACCTTACACAAATAGTCCACCTTACACACAATACACATCCCCACCGTACACAATACACATCCCCCACCTTACACACAATATACACTCCCCCACCTTACATACAATACACATCCCCCACCTTACATACAATATACACTCCCCACCTTACATACAATATACACTCCCCACCTTACATACAATATACACTCCCCACCTTACATACAATACACATCCCCCACCTTACATACAATGTATCCCCACCGTACACACAATACACATCCCTCACCTTACATACAATATACACTCCCCACCATACATACAATATACACTCCCCACCTTACATACAACACACATCCCCCACCTTACACACAATACACATCCCCCACCTTACATACATGTGTATTGTATTATACACTCCCCACCATACATACAATATACACTCCCCACCATACATACAATATACACTCCCCACCATACATACAATATATACTCCCAACCTTACATACAATATACACTCCCCACCTTACATACAATATACACTCCCCACCATACGTACAATATACACTCCCCACCATACACACAATATACACTCCCCACCTTACACACAATATGCACTCCCCACCTTACACACAATATACACTCCCCACCTTACATACAATATATACTCCTCACCTTACATACAATACACACTTCTCACCTTACATACAATACAACTCCCCCACCTTACATACAATATACACTCCCCACCATACGTACAATATACACTCCCCACCTTACATACAATATACACTCCCCACCTTACATACAATATACACTCCCCACCTTACATACAATATACACTCCCCACCTTACACACAATATACACTCCCCACCTTACATACAATATATACTCCCCACCTTACACACAATATGCACTCCCCACCTTACACACAATACACACTCCCCACCATACATACAATACACACTCCCCACCTTACACACAATACACACTCCCCACCTTACATACAATACAACTCCCCACCTTACATACAATACACACTCCCCACCTTACATACAATATACACTCCCCACCTTAATACAATATACACTCCCCACCTTACATACAATATACACTCCCCACCTTACATACAATACACACTTCTCACCTTACACACAATATACACTCCCCACCTTAATACAATATACACTCCCCACCTTACATACAATATAGTATATACACTCCCCACCTTACATACAATATACACTCCCCACCTTACATACAATACACACTTCTCACCTTACACACAATATACACTCCCCACCTTACACACAATATACACTCCCCACCTTACACACAATATACACTCCCCACCTTACATACAATATACACTCCCCACCTTACATACAATATACACTCCCCACCTTACACACAGTGTACACCCCCTCCCCATACTGCATGCACTCATTCTTACCTTAATGGATTATTCAGTAAAAGGCATCACTCATCGGACGATGAAAACAGGATGTGCATCCTGCAGTCATTCATTGTTTTTCTGTATAGAATCATTGATAATAGTATCCTGAAGGCTTCCTTTCCTTTAGTTAAGATTTCTTAAATCTTAAGTGAACTCTGTAGACGTAAATACGGGTTGTTTCATAAGGAGCTATTACTCTACGTCCTGTTATTGCAGCATGGTCCCTCTTGTTCCCTCTGCTGAATCTCAGAAAGACATCCTGAAGGAAATATTTCACAATAAACTTTTAACATTATTTACACAACATATTAGCATGTCAGCATGACTGAAGCGGAAACGTTTCATTCTGTTTTCTCATTACAGCTTTATTTAAAGGTATTTTCTTCATTACTTATGTTGACAATGTTCTATTGTCTATAGATGGGAGAAAGTCATAGATATATTTAAACCAATTTCAAGCGAAGCATTTATTATCTAGTCATATCACAAAATTTGTTCATCATTTAATAAAAGAGTCATGTTGATAAAGTCAAGTGGAGGTCAGCATGACCTGTAATACAATGAAAATAACCACAGATGTCATTCTGATTTTAGGATGAAGACGAAAAGGAAGAAGAAAAAGAAGAAAAGAAAGAGACTGAAGATAAGGTAGGAATACTTACTGTGCACTATTTCAAAAGAATTTGGGAAAACAGGCCATTCTGTGTTGATTGATCTTGGTTACATAAAACAGTTCTGTATTGTAGATTTATGATTACCACACACCTGTACTGTAGATTTATGATTACCACACACGTGTACTGTAGATTGTTGATTACCACACACGTGTACTGTAGATTGTTGATTACCACACACGTGTACTGTAGATTGATGATTACCACACACGTGTACTGTAGATTGTTGATTACCACACACGTGTACTGTAGATTGTTGATTACCACACACGTGTACTGTAGATTGATGATTACCACACACGTGTACTGTAGATTGATGATTACCACACACGTGTACTGTAGATTGTTGATTACCACACACGTGTACTGTAGATTGTTGATTACCACACACGTGTACTGTAGATTGTTGATTACCACACACGTGTACTGTAGATTGATGATTACCACACACGTGTACTGTAGATTGTTGATTACCACACACGTGTACTGTAGATTGATGATTACCACACACCTGTACTCTAGATTTATGATTACCACACACCTGTACTGTAGATTGTTGATTACCACACACCTGTACTGTAGATTGTTGATTACCACACACCTGTAATGTAGATTGTTGATTACCACACACCTGTACTGTAGATTGTTGATTACCACACACGTGTACTGTAGATTGTTGATTACCACACACGTGTACTGTAGATTGATGATTACCACACACGTGTACTGTAGATTGTTGATTACCACACACCTGTACTGTAGATTGTTGATTACCACACACCTGTACTGTAGATTGTTGATTACCACACACCTGTTATGTAGATTGTTGATTACCACACACGTGTACTGTAGATTGATGATTACCAACCACCTGTGCTGTAGATTGATGATTACCACACACGTGTACTGTAGATTGTTGATTACCACACACGTGTACTGTAGATTGTTGATTACCACACACCTGTACTGTAGATTGTTGATTACCACACACGTGTACTGTAGATTGTTGATTACCACACACGTGTACTGTAGATTGATGATTACCACACACGTGTACTGTAGATTGTTGATTACCACACACGTGTACTGTAGATTGATGATTACCACACACCTGTACTCTAGATTTATGATTACCACACACCTGTACTGTAGATTGTTGATTACCACACACCTGTACTGTAGATTGTTGATTACCACACACCTGTAATGTAGATTGTTGATTACCACACACCTGTACTGTAGATTGTTGATTACCACACACGTGTACTGTAGATTGTTGATTACCACACACGTGTACTGTAGATTGATGATTACCACACACGTGTACTGTAGATTGTTGATTACCACACACGTGTACTGTAGATTGTTGATTACCACACACGTGTACTGTAGATTGTTGATTACCACACACGTGTACTGTAGATTGTTGATTACCACACACCTGTACTGTAGATTGTTGATTACAGTAATGTACATTGATGAAGCTATATAGTATGTACCAGACAAATGTACAGTAATACAGTTTACCAGACACATGTACAATAATACAGTTTACCAGACACATATACAGCAATAGAGTTTACCAGACAAATGTACAGTAATAGATTTTACCAGACACATGTACAGTAATAGAGTTTACCAGACAAATGTACAGTAATAGATTTTACCAGACGTGTGTACAGTAATAGATTTTACCAGACACATGTACAGTGATGTTGAGTTTACCAGACACGTGTACAGTGATGTTGAGTTTACCAGACACATGTACAGTGATGGAGAGTTTACCAGACACATGTACAGTGATGGAGAGTTTACCAGACACATGTACAGTGATGGAGAGTTTACCAGACACATGTACAGTGATGGAGTTTACCAGACACATGTACAGTGATGGAGAGTTTACCAGACACATGTACAGTGATGGAGAGTTTACCGGACACATGTACAGTGATGGAGAGTTTCCCAGACACATGTACAGTAATGGAGAGTTTACCAGACAAATGTACAGTGATGGAGAGTTTACCAGACACATGTACAGTGATGGAGAGTTTACCAGACACATGTACAGTGATGGAGAGTTTACCAGACACATGTACAGTGATGGAGAGTTTCCCAGACACATGTACAGTGATGGAGAGTTTACCAGACACATGTACAGTGATGGAGAGTTTACCAGACACATGTACAGTGATATAGTTTACCAGACACATGTACATTGATGAAGAGTTTACCAGACACGTGTACAGTAATACAGTTTACCAGACACATGTACAGTGATGAAGAGTTTACCAGACACGTGTACAGTGATGGAGAGTTTACCAGACACATGTACAGTGATGGAGTTTACCAGACACATGTACAGTGATGGAGAGTTTACCAGACACATGTACAGTGATGGAGAGTTTACCAGACAAATGTACAGTGATGGAGAGTTTACCAGACACATGTACAGTGATGGAGAGTTTCCCAGACACATGTACAGTGATGGAGAGTTTACCAGACACATGTACAGTGATGAAGAGTTTACCAGACACATGTACAGTGATGGAGAGTTTACCAGACACATGTACAGTGATGGAGAGTTTACCAGACACATTTACAGTAATAGATTTTACCCGACAAATGTACAGTGATGAAGAGTTTACCAGACACGTGTACAGTGATGGAGAGTTTACCAGACACATGTACAGTGATGGAGAGTTTACCAGACACGTGTACAGTGATGGAGTTTACCAGACACATGTACAGTGATGGAGTTTACCAGACACATGTACAGTGATGGAGAGTTTACCAGACACATGTACAGTGATGGAGAGTTTACCAGACACATGTACAGTGATGGAGAGTTTACCAGACACATGTACAGTGATGGAGAGTTTACCGGACACATGTACAGTGATGGAGAGTTTACCAGACACATGTCCAGTAATACAGTTTATCAGACACATGTACAGTGATAGAGATTACCAGACACATGTACAGTGATAGAGATTACCAGACACATGTACAGTGATGGAGAGTTTACCAGACACATGTACAGTGATGGAGAGTTTACCAGACACATGTACAGTAATAGAGATTACCAGACACATGTACAGTGATGGAGAGTTTACCAGACACATGTACAGTAATAGAGTTTACCAGACACGTGTACAGTGATGAAGAGTTTACCGGACACATGTTCAGTGATGGAGAGTTTACCAGACACATGTACAGTGATGGAGAGTTTACCAGACACATGTACAGTAATAGAGTTTACCCGACAAATGTACAGTGATGAAGAGTTTACCAGACACGTGTACAGTGATGGAGTTTACCAGACACATGTACAGTGATGGAGAGTTTACCAGACACATGTACAGTGATGGAGAGTTTACCAGACACATGTACAGTGATGGAGAGTTTACCAGACACATATACAGTGATGGAGAGTTTACCAGACACATGTACAGTAATACAGTTTCCCAGACACATGTACTGTGATGGAGAGTTTACCAGACACATGTACAGTAATAGAGTTTACCAGACACATGTCCAGTAATACAGTTTATCAGACACATGTACAGTGATAGAGATTACCAGACACATGTACAGTGATAGAGATTACCAGACACATGTACAGTGATGGAGAGTTTACCAGACACATGTACAGTGATGGAGAGTTTACCAGACACATGTACAGTGATGGAGAGTTTACCAGACACATGTACAGTGATGGAGAGTTTACCAGACACATGTACAGTGATGGAGAGTTTACCAGACACATGTACAGTAATAGAGTTTACCAGACACATGTACAGTGATGGAGAGTTTACCAGACACATGTACAGTGATGGAGAGTTTACCAGACACATGTACAGTGATGGAGAGTTTACCAGACACATGTACAGTGATGGAGTTTACCAGACATGTGTACAGTGATGGAGAGTTTACCAGACACATGTACAGTGATGGAGAGTTTACCAGACACATGTACAGTAATATAGTTTACCAGACACATGTACGGTAATACAGTTTACCAGACAAATGTACAATAATAGAGTTTACCAGACACATGTACAGTAATAGAGTTTACCAGACACATGTACAGTGATGGAGAGTTTACCAGACACATGTACAGTGATGGAGAGTTTACCAGACACGTGTACAGTGATGGAGAGTTTACCAGACACATGTACAGTGATGGAGAGTTTCCCAGACACATGTACAGTGATGGAGAGTTTACCAGACACATGTACAGTGATGGAGTTTACCAGACATGTGTACAGTGATGGAGAGTTTACAAGACACATGTACAGTGATGGAGTTTACCAGACACGTGTACAGTGATGGAGAGTTTACCAGACAAATGTACAGTAATACAGTTTACCAGACACATGTACAGTGATGGAGAGTTTACCAGACACATGTACAGTGATGGAGAGTTTACCAGACACATGTACAGTGATGGGAGTTTACCAGACACATGTACAGTGATGGAGAGTTTACCAGACACATGTACAGTGATGGAGAGTTTACCAGACACATGTACAGTGATGGAGTTTACCAGACACATGTACAGTGATGGAGAGTTTACCAGACACGTGTACAGTGATGGAGAGTTTACCAGACACGTGTACAGTGATGGAGAGTTTACCAGACACATGTACAGTGATGGAGAGTTTACCAGACACATGTACAGTGATGGAGTTTACCAGACATGTGTACAGTGATGGAGAGTTTACCAGACACATGTACAGTGATGGAGAGTTTACCAGACAAATGTACAGTGATGGAGAGTTTACCAGACACGTGTACAGTGATGGAGTTTACCAGACACATGTACAGTGATGGAGAGTTTCCCAGACACATGTACAGTGATGGAGAGTTTACCAGACACATGTACAGTGATGGAGAGTTTACCAGACACGTGTACAGTGATGGAGAGTTTACCAGACATGTGTACAGTGATGGAGTTTACCAGACACATGTACAGTGATGGAGAGTTTCCCAGACACATGTACAGTGATGGAGAGTTTACCAGACACATGTACAGTGATGGAGAGTTTACCAGACACGTGTACAGTGATGGAGTTTACCAGACACATGTACAGTGATGGAGAGTTTCCCAGACACATGTACAGTGATGGAGAGTTTACCAGACACATGTACAGTGATGGAGAGTTTCCCAGACACATGTACAGTGATGGAGTTTACCAGACACATGTACAGTGATGGAGAGTTTCCCAGACACATGTACAGTGATGGAGAGTTTACCAGACACATGTACAGTGATGGAGAGTTTACCAGACACGTGTACAGTGATGGAGTTTACCAGACACATGTACAGTGATGGAGAGTTTCCCAGACACATGTACAGTGATGGAGAGTTTACCAGACACATGTACAGTGATGGAGTTTACCAGACACATGTACAGTGATGGAGAGTTTACCAGACACATGTACAGTGATGGAGAGTTTACCAGACATGTGTACAGTGATGGAGAGTTTACCAGACACATGTACAGTGATGGAGAGTTTACCAGACACATGTACAGTGATGGAGAGTTTACCAGACACATGTACAGTGATGAAGAGTTTACCAGACACATGTACAGTGATGGAGTTTACCAGACACATGTACAGTGATGAAGAGTTTACCAGACACGTGTACAGTGATGGAGAGTTTACCAGACACATGTACAGTGATGGAGAGTTTCCCAGACACGTGTACAGTGATGGAGAGTTTACCAGACATGTGTACAGTGATGGAGAGTTTATCAGACACGTGTACAGTGATGGAGAGTTTACCAGACATGTGTACAGTGATGGAGAGTTTATCAGACACATGTACAGTAATACAGTTTACCAGACCCATATACAGTAATACAGTTTATGACATATACAGTTAATATTTAGGTGATCACTAGACACCTGCATGATATAAGATTCTAACAAGACATCTGTACAGCATATTTGCTAAGTGATTTATAGGTCATGAATCAAGGCATACTAAATATATGTAAAACTGGTATGTCTATCATCGTGATATTCTGCTTAAATATGGGGGTAAATGGTATGTCTATCATCGAGATATTCTGTTTAAATACAGCAGAAAATCTAGATGTTTTAGTTAGGTGTTAAATGGCCTTGACCAATTGTTGAATAAACATTGAATACCAGCTGAGTGATACAGGCCTCTTGGTCCTCTTTAGTAATTCCCTGTTTACCTCACGTTTATTATAGATTTCGTACCTCTCCTTATTTTATATATCTATGTCCTTTGTATCTAGTGGAACCATATTTGATTCATTCTTCTTCCAGCTCTATAAGTAAGCGAAGACTGTTTTAAGAGCTAATACCATTATAACTTTTTAACATCACAGAGAAGGTTAATGTAGTTTTTACTGGAAAATAATCACAGTGTGTAAAATACAGTCCTACATTATAATATTATTAGATATATATCTGTCATAGGATTGTCACACATAAGCAATATGGACATCATTTTAGGGAATATTATTTGTCAATGAAACAACAAAGGGGTTTTTACTGAAGTTGTGTAAACATGGCTGTATTTGTAAGGTATTGACTTTTGTTAACCTGTGTCAGGATAAACCTGTGTCAACACTGAAAACTTATCTTGACATATCGCAGTAGATTTATTGTTGTCGGATGAGCAGATTGTTTACTCCAGATAAGATTGTGTTATTTAAGTGTATTGTTGAATAAGTTTATACTGTGCACGGTCAGCTATTTATTGTAAGCTGTATGTATCATACTTGGTGGTCTCATTGGCCAGGACATGCTATTGTTTCCTATTTAAAGGAATGGCCATGGAAGTATTTTTAGATCACCTGACCTATCTTAATTGCCTTTTGTCCCTCATGTGTCTGTAAACAACTTACATTTTCGACTTCTTCTCAGAAACCCATAAATCAATTTCAATGAAATTTTGCATGAAGCCTTTCATGGCCAAAGGACAATCAAAATTGTGAATTTGATGGTCCCTACTCCCCTGGGTTCTCAGGGGAAAAAAGGGGTCCAGTTTACTGAAATTTCATACTATTTTATCTTAACACAGTATCTGGTCAGTCACAGCGAATCTGTCTTGTGTTTCATAAAACCAACATCTTGTATGAAATCAAAACAAATCAAAGATGCTGTTTATCAATTTGATTTCGAGAAAACATTTTTCTCATGCTGACTAATTAACAACTAAAATTATTGACATTTGGACTCAAAAACTTCTGTAATCATCACAATTCAACTTGCTGCCTATCGTAGCAATGTGTTGGTGATTTTGTTAGTCCTTTCCTGCAGGACTTGAGTCAAATTTTTGAGTACCCACTCTACTTCTTTTAGTGTTGAGACTCATAAAAATTTTCAGGAAATGGTGTTCTTCAGTCACCTGAAAAAATTCTACAAAATTACGAGGGGGTTTGGTTTGGATTAGTATTATATAATGTCCTATTACAGCTAAGGTCATTTAAGGACGGTACATTAGAGGGTGTACAAGTGTACATGTATCTAAAAGATATTATAACACTGATAGCAGTAGAGTTATACAATGTGTTTCATTTGATAACATTTTGTAGGAAACCGATCAATTCCATTCAAAAGGTAGAAGGAAGGCAACACTTATCACAGTGAAATTTGTACATTGTCATCCATGTTGTTCATCCCTTTGATAATTTGAGTTAGAGATTATGTAAATCCATCCTAAAGTTTGACCTGAGATTCTACAGTAATTACCTAGAAAGTAATCGGAGTTGATGAGTATTACATCAAGTAATCTAATGACCTAGCTTGGCAGTGAATTGGAGCTAACATCAAAGTCTGTTGTTAAAAAAAAGTACTGATAAATTGATAAAAGAGCTATCCACCAGAAAAAAATGTCTAGATTTACTGTAAGTATACTTAAGTTTTGAAGAAAAAATATAGAAATAGATATATATAAAATAGATAGCAAATAACTAATGTGAAACAATACTGAATTTGTATGAATTTATCTAACTAATGTCTTGGAGACTGAGAACTAATATGAATTACTTAAACAAACTTTTTTTTTTACCTAATCTTGTTTTCATGTATTAACATGTGGGTATTGTTTGATGCAGATAAAGTACTAGTTTGAATTGTGGGATATTTACTGTAGTTTAGATAGCTAAGACCAGTCAGCTGCCAGGCCTGGAATGGTTCATGTGTGTGATGCTGGTCTTAGGGTTTAGTATCATCTGATGCAGATCTCTAAAGTTTACCAAAACACATGCATCTATATGTCGAGTCTGTCCAAGTGATGAAACAGTCCATTGTAACCTTATAAATGAAAGCCTTGGCTTTCATATAACTACTTATCTGTTAACACATTTGTTCCTCTGTTGTATTGGATAGTAAAGTAGGCGTGACCGTGTTCAGCTGTCCTAACATGCCTGTGTACAGGAAGATTGTATCATATATGTTTTCATACATCAATGCTCCAAGTTGTTCAATTTTCATATATAGTGATTTATCGAAACATGTGTGAACATTCAGATTAAACAACATGTGAATATTTAGTTTCAGACAGAATTCTGTGTTAGTATTAAGTTATATTAGTCTATGATGACATTATACACAAGACACTACCTCCATATGATGTTCAGTGAGGTAGTCACCAGCTACTACAAGGAGACATCACGTTAACCTGAAGAGACTTGGGCTGTTCATTTAAGCATTGAACGGCTTTCAGTTGGCATTCATAGTCAATATGAATGCCAACTGGACAGAGGCAAATTCCATGAAGCACGCTACCATCTGCGATTTTTTATTTGTCGTGCGATTTTTTTTGAAATTTTCAAATTCAAATTTCAGTTGGCAGTTCATAAACTGGTGAACTCGCAACTGAATTGGTAGGGTTATATAGTGGCAGTGCCATACAATGGTAAATATAAGATGATAACTCTAGCAAATAATCATAAACCTTTCGTTTTAATTAGAATATGAGCTAGAATCTTACTGAACTCTTGTACATGTGGAATGAATGTCTGTTATGTTTTCAATTCATTCAATTTTCATGTTTCTTTATGTTGAGATATCAACATTACATTCAAAACAGAGAAAAGCAGAGTATCTAATGGATCTGTTGTGTATCTATTGACAGGAGGTGTGTTTTACTGATAGCCCAGCTGTTTTGACCTATATAGGAGATATGATACACATAGATATTGGTCTGCTAGTGAAGGGCTCACAACTTATTACTCATAATTACATGTGCTAAGATATTATCTAAATAGCTTTGTGGTATCACATGACTAGTTTTAGGGCACTGTTGGATAAGGTCAGCCTGGGCTGGAAACTTTACCTGATTGTTAAGTAAAGAATTGATCTGCTATGTATATATACTGATGTATATATACACCAGGGGTGGGGGTCTGTTCAGTGTATATATATCCAAGGTTTGTGTACTCTCACTACTAAATATACCCAGGAGGCCTACATTTAACTTGCTTCCTGGAGTTTTCCCTGCTGGGATCTACAGGTCTAGTCAAGTGGAATAACCTGAACACCCTCTGGAAATATGTACCAGATGGACCATTCCAGATGCTGAATTGAACTAAGTTGATGTTGCTGGCATAAGTTTGATGTGTGTGGAGGGGGACTTTATTCTCTGGTGTGAGGAAACAAGTTGTCTCTGGTATTTTCAGGAAGTGTTGTTCCAGCAGACAAGCATGCTAACATTTATACTGTCTTACAGCTTATAGGTCTTACAGCGTCAGTGTGTATCTCCTCATTGGTAATTACACAACACCACTTTCGACTTCCCCCTCCCAGCCCACCTAGGACTTACTGCTCCCCTGGGGGCCAAAGAATGTGTTTTGGGAAAATATAACCCTTCTAGTGTGAAGAACTGTATAAAAACATTTGATACATGATGTACCAGAGTAAGGGCCCAACACATTCTGCATATAGATCTTCACAACAACTTGTGTAGAATTTGGAGTGACATTATGCCAGAGTACAGGTGCTGATTGGTATCAGATTCATGCACCTTATCTAGACCTATTAGTGCTGAGATTTTATGTTACCCGCTTCATCATGAACAATGCGTTTATGTAGGATTGGTGTACAGAACTCCTACAGGCTCGGCACACATCAATCACACGTCTACTGTTTTTTTTCGAAACTTGGAATATACCAATAACTATGTCTTACGGATCGTACCATAATCGGTACAGCTTGGGGAGCTATCCCAGCAGCCTGACAGGAAGTTATACAAGTGGACTATACGGGAACTCCTATGGAAGTTCTACCAGCTCAGTTCCATTAAGCTCAGGGATGAGTTCGGGCCTTGGGTCCAACTATAGTTCCCGATCTGGGTCGACGAGCAGCTTGTCGAGTCTTGGAGGTGGATCAGGGTCTTTATATGGCAGTTCTTACGGTTTATCATCAATATCACGACCGGTCAGCTTATTTCTTGTTTTCTGTTCTTTTTAAACCATGTAAATCATAATTGTACCTTACATGATCAAATGTTGTTGACTTCTAACCAATGACCATTAATTTTGTAAACATTGTACTTGGTCGTACTTTATATGATACTATAGTCTTGATACAGATGCTAAAATTTTTGACTTGGTATTGCCTGTAATGTCACATGTATACTCTCCATTGGGACATTTGTAATGCTGTTTTATAGAACACTGTTTATCATAAAGAATCAGTCGTTCATAGGATACTTGGAGTTTAATGTTTGGAGTCTGTCAGTATCATTTCACTGGCAATATGCAGATTGGTGTCTTGTGACAAAGTTTTGTCAGTGTTAGATTTAAAAGATTCTCCTTCATTCCTTAGAGAACATTGCTCAATACCAAGTGTCATGTGATTTTATAGACTTCTGACATATATAAAAAGTGTTGTGATAATTTTTGATGAACAGGTGGTAATACTGGTATTGTGTTGAATTGATGAACAGGGTGGTATTGTGTTGAATTGATGAACACGATGGTATTGTTTTGACTTTGATGAACTAGATGGTTTGAATTGATGAACAATGTGGTATTGTGTTTATTGGTGAACAGGGTGGTATTGTGTTGACTTTGATGAACAGTGTGGTTTTGTGGTTAATTGATGAACAATGTGGTTTTTTGTTGAATTAATAAACACAGTGGTATTGTGTTGACTTTGATGAACAGGGTGATATTATATTGTGTTGACTTTGATGAACAATGTGGTATTGTGTTGACTTTGATTAACAGGGCGGTATATTGTGTCAACTTTTGAGAAATAGGATGGCAACATGAATCATTCGACATTGCAGTGTATAGACAAAATGAGGCCAATATCTAGTGTTAGACATCTTCAATTATGCTATATTATATATATTTATTGTGATAATGGAGCAGATTCCTGACCAACATTTGTTAAAAGTTGATATGAAAATGTCATCTACACTGACTTAAAACTTACTGAACAGCTTTATATAGACTTTTGGAGGTAACTCTGAGTGACATTTGTTTGTAATTTGTGAGTAATTAGTGTGGGTTGGGCACTGTCCATACATAACCGACTAGTCACTCTGTATCTCACAACAACTTGTAGACCTTGGCAAACTGATGAAGTCAGGCAGATATCAACCTGCTAATGAATTGATTCTTATCTCTCAGGCTTGTCTGAGTTTGGGATGAGGTGTAATGTTGTGTAATACAGCCTGGAGCTGAAAGTAAAACTAGACAGTGGGCTAGGGTAGTGTTACTTACAATGTGTACTATAAAACCTCTCTAATCTGGTATTCAGTAGAATGTCTTATAATAGAGGATAATGGGAATAGTGTACTAAATATGTTTTTGCTGTTTTTCTATTAAACATTTTGTTGTGGTTTGGAACTTGGTTAGTGTAGACATCAGGACGTGTAATTTATGTAATAAGATATAGATGTATATAGGGTAGGGTATAGGCGGCTTAAAAAGATCTTACAGTCGGTGTCCTGGCTTGTCTTTCTTACTAACAGTGCTTTGTATGATTGTTCTTGGGATAGTCACTTGTTCTTGAAATATCAAAAGTTGTTGACAGTTAAGTGGGAAAATGAAATGTTTAGAAATATGATGTGGCAAATACATTAAGGTAAAGAATAATGGACATCGTTTCAGGAATCCCATTGTGATTATAACCAGTGTGAGTGGAGGATAAAGTTTGTCTCTGCACTTGAAATGTTCTGAATTCACATTTTCTTGTATCAAATTCAAGACCTACCTGTATCAAATTAAACCCTTTCTTGTGACAAATTTGATGCTTCATTCTCTAGGATCTCAGACCTTAAATAGAATATACTCTGAGTCTCTTCAGCTGTGTACTTTACAGTCAGCACAATCGACTGGAAATAATAGAATAGGTTGGAATACTATTGGATTCTATTTCATTTGCAGTAGAGTAAATATGAGATCAGTCCAGTAACTTGATAGTCACATGGGTAAAAAGTTATTTTATTTAATCAATACACATTTTCATACATTTGAGAATAAGAAGACTAGCCTTTTACTTTCCTGGTTTCTTTACCTACTTGGTGATAGAGTTTCTGAAGGGATTAGGTTGCAAAAAATAAAGGATATCCAGCCATATTGGGTAACCTTCAGAAACTTATACAGTGGATTAAACTTTTAGTTCTAGTAAAGAGGGGATTTCAGGTAACACTGTTAGGACTAGTAAAGAGGGGATTTCAGGTAAAACTGTTAGGACTGTAGTAAAGAGGGGGATTTCAGGTAACACTGTTAGGACTAGTAAAGAGGGGATTTCAGGTAACATTGTTAGGACTAGTAAAGAGGAGATTTCAGGTAACACTGTTAGGACTGTAGTAAAGAGGGGGATTTCAGGTAACACTGTCAGGACTATAGTAAAGAGGGGGATTTCAGGTAACACTGTTAGGACTATAGTAAAGAGGGGGATTTCAGGTAACACTGTTAGGACTGTAGTAAAGAGGGGATTTCAGGTAACACTGTCAGGACTATAGTAAAGAGGGGGATTTCAGGTAACACTGTTAGGACTAGTAAAGAGGGGGATTTCAGGTAACACTGTCAGGACTAGTAAAGAGGGGATTTCAGGTAACACTGTCAGGACTATAGTAAAGAGGGGGATTTCAGGTAACACTGTTAGGACTAGTAAAGAGGGGGATTTCAGGTAACACTGTCAGGACTAGTAAAGAGGGGGATTTCAGGTAACACTGTCAGGACTATAGTAAAGAGGGGGATTTCAGGTAACACTGTCAGGACTATAGTAAAGAGGGGGATTTCATGTAACACTGTTAGGACTGTAGTAAAGAGGGGATTTCAGGTAACACTGTCAGGACTATAGTAAAGAGGGGGATTTCAGGTAACACTGTTAGGACTAGTAAAGAGGGGGATTTCAGGTAACACTGTCAGGACTAGTAAAGAGGGGATTTCAGGTAACACTGTCAGGACTATAGTAAAGAGGGGGATTTCAGGTAACACTGTTAGGACTATAGTAAAGAGGGGATTTCAGGTAACACTGTTAGGACTATAGTAAAGAGGGGGATTTCAGGTAACACTGTCAGGACTATAGTAAAGAGGGGGATTTCAGGTAACACTGTCAGGACTATAGTAAAGAGGGATTTCAGGTAACACTGTTAGGACTAGTAAAGAGGGGGATTTCAGGTAACACTGTTAGGACTAGTAAAGAGGGGGATTTCAGGTAACACTGTTAGGACTAGTAAAGAGGGGATTTCAGGTAACACTGTTAGGACTAGTAAAGAGGGGGATTTCAGGTAACACTGTTAGGACTATAGTAAAGAGGGGATTTCAGGTAACACTGTTAGGACTAGTAAAGAGGGGGATTTTAGGTAACACTGTTAGGACTATAGTAAAGAGGGGATTTCAGGTAACACAGTTAGGACTATAGTAAAGAGGGGGATTTCAGGTAACACTGTTAGGACTGTAGTAAAGAGGGGATTTCAGGTAACACTGTTAGGACTCTAGTAAAGAGGGGATTTTAGGTAACACTGTTAGGACTATAGTAAAGAGGGGGATTTCAGGTAACACTGTTAGGACTGTAGTAAAGAGGGGGATTTCAGGTAACACTGTTAGGACTGTAGTAAAGAGGGGATTTCAGGTAACACTGTTAGGACTAGTAAAGAGGGGATTTCAGGTAACACTGTTAGGACTAGTAAAGAGGGGGATTTCAGGTAACACTGTTAGGACTGTAGTATAGAGGGGATTTCAGGTAACACTGTTAGGACTGTAGTATAGAGGGGATTTCAGGTAACACTGTTAGGACTAGTAAAGAGGGGATTTCAGGTAACACTGTTAGGACTATAGTAAAGAGGGGATTTCAGGTAACACTGTTAGGACTAGTAAAGAGGGGATTTCAGGTAACACTGTTAGGACTGTAGTATAGAAGGGATTTCAGGTAACACTGTTAGGACTGTAGTATAGAGGGGATTTCAGGTAACACTGTTAGGACTAGTAAAGAGGGGATTTCAGGTAAAGCTGTTTGGTCATTTGGTCTATAGTTCTAGTAAAGAGATTTCTGGTAAAACGTTTAGCAGTTGGACTAAAGTAAGTCAGAAATTAAACATACTGGTGACTTAGTGGAAACCCTGACCCAGACTTTAGTATGAGGTTCCGCTGACCAACTTGACCCTGACCAATTGTGAAGTACCTACGAATGGCATATATAAGACCTGGAGTATGTAGAGTCTGTTCAATGCAGTTTTGGCAAAGGACTTGTTAGTTTGTGTGATATATGTCGGTATAATTGTATGTTAAATTGTAGCCTTGTTATCAACCAGCTAATACTATAGGGTATAATAGATGCAAATGTTATTGAATAAATACTTTGGGTGTTCCCTGATAATGTTGTAGCAGGGAGGTTTGGTGTATAGAACCAGGTGCTTAAGTGTCTCAACTGTTTGTACTTGTATTCAATAGGGATTGATAGATAGGGTGGGATTAGATTTACCTATTTGAGGTCAATTGCAAGTAATGAATATTTATATAGTTTGACATATGTGTGTCAAGTGTTTGGTTTGATTTCTGGTTTGTTCAGTTTCAGTTGAAGATTTTCTGAAAGGTGTGTACATAATGACTAGAACTTGTAATGGTAATTGACTAACTTCTTGTGATAAAAATAAACCATGTGTCAGGTTATCTGTCATTCTTTGTAAATAAGTATATCAAATAAACACTGCAGGAGGGTCAAAGAAACAGAGAATGTGCCTGGTAAAGACTTTGAGGGTCCAAGTAAACAGTTCATGTGAATGATGGAGGGTAGTTGGGCAGGAAAAAATTATGTGTAAGGAATAAAACTGTGCCATGCCAATACTGTTTTTTCATTTGCTGGTTGATCATCCCATTGGGGCCACGATGGCCGAGTAGTTAAGGTATCCCGACACTTTATCACTAGCCCTCCACCTCTGGGTCGTGAGTTCAAGACCTAGGTGCCGGAGCAGTTCAGTTGCCTAGTACTGACTGTAGGCTGATGGTTTTTGCTTTTTCTTCGTGTACTTCCGCTTTCCTCTACCTCCAAAACCTGGCACATCCTTAAACGTTATTTTAAATGTTAATAGGACATTAAACAAAATAAAACAATCCAATCCAATCACCCCCTCAACATTTTCAGGCATGGTCTTTTAGAAGCTGGTGTCTACCTCACTGAGTAACACTTGCAATTGGGAGACCTGTCACATGCTGTCATGCCCATGGACATCAGACTGCTTCCTGCAACAAAAAAACAATTCCAAACAAACAGAAAAATCAGAGCGGACATACTTTACTGGCCCCTTGCTTTGGATACTGAGGCTGGCCCAGATAGACATGCAGTATGGTGAAAATGAGTAAAAACTGAGTTGGGGCCAAGGTCACATAACATGCATATGTATAAGTGACTTAGAGAACATGATTACAGAGCCTAGTAGGTCAGTGTACACACTGTCCCATGTACACAGGAAGTTGTTGATTTGAGGCCTGATTGACAACTCCATCTGTTGACCTCTGTTGACCTGTGGGCACCACCAACCGTTCCATCCATGGTAATATAACATCTCACTACCCATGTGTGCAGCCTTGCCAGACACACCAATTTATACAGTTCATTTCATCTGGGCAAAAAATGGCCCCCAAAATATGAAATACCTTATATATACACACTTATATGCAAACGCAAGTTCCTCTTCTTGTTATGTGAACTACCGGTAATTGAATCCAATTGACCAACATCTGAGTTACTCATCCTTGTACCTACAATAATCTTGCTTTGGTTTGTCATTGTTTCTTTAATAAACATTAGATATTGTACATATTGTTTTTTTATCACCTGCAATGGACAATAGGTTTTATTTGATACATCAAAAAAAATCCTTTGATGAACCACAAAGTTTTTTTTTTTTTTTTCTCAGGTAGAAGTTTATATTGACATGTGTTTCCGGTAAATCTTAACCATTATGTTGGATTTTTGCTTAAGATGTCAGAAAAGTTAATGTTAAATGTTTTTAAGTTAAGGAATTTAGAACATCTTATTCTTTCAACAAAACAAGAAATGGTATAATATTGTTTTCTAGACATTAGTTCCTATTTTTTCTTTTTCTTTTTTTTTCTAGTTTTTGTTTTGTACTCTTAATTTCTTGACAAAGATAACCAAATTATTTCTATGTATCGTAAATTAATTCAACCCCGTCTGTTAACAAGGCTTCTTTTTTATCAAAAAGGATGTATGTTCCTAATGACTTAAAGGTCAACAGCTCATGCAGAATTAATTTTGTAGACCCCAACCTCCACGAGAAGTAGATCCATCCCTTCTCTTGTTGGTTATAAGGTTCTAAACCTTCACTTTTCTAAGAAATAGAGTTTTAGTGGATCACAGCTATCTATAAAAAGTGTTCAGGCTTCTCTATAGAAAATGTTCAGGCTCCAACTTTTTGATAGCTTAATTGACTCCAGCTTTCTTGAAAAATAGTTTTATAGATTCCAACTTTGTTGGGAAATAGTTTTGAAGATACCACACTCTGTGAAAAATTGTGTGAACACTCGCCCCTCTATGGGAAATGATGTTATATAAATCAGCACTACATAATAACTTGGACTCTGCTGTTATTCCTTTTCCAATTTAGTTGTTAAAGTGTTTACTCCGGAATGCTACTGGCATCCTGCTGAAGGATGTGTAGAATGTTTGAAATATGGAATTGAAAACATGAATACAGATATTCTAGTGTTATTAGCTTTCTATAGTGTAGAATGTTTGATACTTTGATGGGCTCAACTTTGACTCATCTTTTGCACTGGCCGACTTCACGTCGGGGTGAGGCTTTACAGAAATAGCTACAGAGTTGGAAGCTCCTCACACGTGTGACCTTGTCCTCCCTCTCCCAAGAGTGGAGGTGCTGCATGTAGGAAGGCATTGTTGTATTTATAGAAGCCTCTTACCCTCTAAGATTCCAATGTAAAAATGACTCATACTTCATCAGCCTCCTCGCATGTTTATATCTGTTGAGTAGTGAAGGATGTTGTCGGTACTGGGTGTGGACACCTAGTTATCTTTTCCACCCTGTTCTACTTTTCCATGCTTTACTTGTCAAAATACGGAATCAAATAGTTAAGAACATATGTATCTGGAAAGTTTGATGTTTGAATGTGATCGTCTACTGATGTTTGAATATGATCGTCATCTTTGTAGAACATCTGTTGTTCCACTGTGGATCTATTGATATTACATGTACTTCATCAAAGTATATAAATTACTTGGGATAATATTTGAATGTCAGAGTTATTGAAATTTAAAATGAATAGAGTTGGGTCATTATGGGAATTGTTTCCTTGGTTAAGAGTAGTTCCTTTAAAGTATTACAGAGTATTTTCTTTGTGACTTGTAATTGGTGTAGCAGATCTCAGTGAATTGATAACACACTTAAACAAGAAGTCTTTGAACCCCTTCCAGCAATTCATTTGCCAGCATACTTATATTTTTATCCCTCCTGGGAAAAAAGCTTGGCCTCCCAGTGAAATTCGCCCCTGTTTTTGCAGTGCTTGTGCTATTTTGGTCTGCAGTACATTCCACAGTTCTGAGTGTGTTACATTAGATAGTAGCTGCTTGTTGATGGACCAGTGGCTGTTGTGATCTTTCATTCCCATTGGTACCCATTCCCAATAACATTACCTTACTATAAATACCACAACTGGTACCCATAGCATTACCTTACTATAAATACCACAACTGATACCCAAAAACATTACCTTACTATAAATACCACAACTGATACCCAAAAACATTACCTTACTATAAATACCACAACTGATACCCATATAATTACCTTACTATAAATACCACAACTAGTACCCATAGCATTACTTTACCATAAATACCACAACTGGAACCCATAGCATTACTTTACCATAAATACCACAACTGGTACCCATAGCATTACTTTACCGTAAATACCACAACTAGTACCCATAGCATTACCTTACTATAGAAACCACAACTAGTACCCATAGCATTACCTTACTATAAATACCACAACTGGTACCCATAGCATTACCTTACTATAAATACCACAACTGATACCCATAGCATTACCTTACTATAAATACCACAACTGGTACCCATAGCATTACTTTACCATAAATACCACAACTGGTACCCATAGCATTACCTTACTATAAATACCACAACTGGTACCCATAGCATTACCTTACTATAAATACCACAACTGGTACCCATAGCATTACTTTACCATAAATACCACAACTGGTACCCATAGCATTACCTTACTATAAATACCATAACTGGTACCCATAGCATTACCTTACTATAAATACCACAACAGGTGCCATACCCCATAGCATTACCCTACTATATATACCACAACTGGTACCCATAGCATTACCTTACTATATATACCACAACAGGTGCCATACCCCATGGCATAACCCTACTATATATACCACAACAGGTGCCATATCCCATAGTATTACCACAAGTGGTTCCCTGTAGTACTACCACCTCATTGTAGTTATAACTGTAAATGTAAACACATCAGTACCCTAAGTACCAAACAACACACTCAGTACCCCGGTGTACTAATTCTACATAATTGTGGCCTATACTAACTAAGGTTATATACTATAAAATGTGGTTCAGAAGATTTAGTTTACACTTGTGTGCAGTAATGCGTACCATATAAACAGAGCTTAGATCAAAGATACGGGTGTAGGTCTGAAATTTCCTACCCTGTACTACGCATCAATAAGTCACTTTGTCAAACCTTTTAAACTCAATTTGAATAAATCCTTTAAAATTTTAAAAAAGATTTAAAATAACTTGACAGTAAAATGACACTTATCATCAATATGGCCTCTTTGTGAGTAGTTTTCGTTTTAAAAGATATGACTTTGCTTATCAAAAAGAAAAATTCTGGTATTGTTGTAAATTTGTAAAGCGAGATGGTAAAGGCTGGGAAGGACATCTCTGTATAATGAGTATAGCTGACCCAGTGTATTCACACGATTAACATACTCTTCTGTATTGGTACCATTGTTAAACCTCTAATGGTGCTGTCAGACTTCCTGGACATTTTTGTGATTTTGATTATTGGATGTTTGACATTTTGTAAACAAATTGAGACAGCTACCTGTGTTTATAAGCCACTGGTGTTGACTTAATGTGGATTTAATGTAACATACATTTGTCATTAAACAGTATAAAGCTGTTGGTGAACATCATATGGAAAATAACTAAAAAATCAAGTTACATGTCTTTTCAAGGAAAATGTGTCTTTATACTAAAATTGTGTTTTTGAAAGCCAATGTGGTATACATAGTGAAACAGGAGAACGGAAGAGTGATACAATAATGTAAATGGGATATATGGAAGTGTCAATGGAGAGGCGGTTACTACACAGGTTCTTCTCACAGGATCATAGTAGGATTACAGAAACTGTACAGGTCAGATGATATGTGTGGTCAGAATCACTTGTGTGTGGAAATCTGCAGCAGTTATTTGAAATGTGATAATTGATAATTTGCAGTGTATGATTGATGAAAGGTGTATTGAAACTGTTTATTTATTTTGTCTTTCCAGAGTTCTTATCGCCATAGAGGACAGTACAGTTCAACGTCAGATGTGGGTGACAAGTATTCTTCTCGGCCTAGCTCTTACGCCGACCACTATCAGTCAACACCCTCTCTTGACTCTAATTATAAAAAGGTTTGTCATAAGAAAATAATAGTTTGTCAGCTGAAAGGCCATAAGGCTGTAATGGCCAATGTAAAAGCCATTAAATAAATAGATCATAAGGAGGTAAGATAAAAAGATGCACAAAGTTTATAATCCATGGCTGTTTATGAAGGGGTATGTAGTCCATATCCTTTGATCCAGTTCCATCACTCTTAATCAGACTTATTACGAAAGATATGTAAAGCTATACGAGGATGAAATACACAATGGAGCAACTACGTAAATGTTTTCCCAAAATTGAGGAAGAAAGGGAAGTATGAATCTGAAACAAATATTGAGATTTGTTCATGAGCTCTACAACATT
Source organism: Pecten maximus (assembly GCF_902652985.1). Taxonomy (NCBI): domain Eukaryota; kingdom Metazoa; phylum Mollusca; class Bivalvia; order Pectinida; family Pectinidae; genus Pecten; species Pecten maximus. Next base: position 34,372,943 of record NC_047019.1, read on the forward strand.
AGCAGTAGGATTGGTATCTTTTATTGTTACAGAAATGACAAGATGTTACAGACACTGCAAATAGTCAATGATATACAGGCTGTGTTATTGTCCCCTCACTGATTCAATGTGAGATTATATAGGGATAGGTCATACCAAAGTACATAACCAAATGACATCCTTACTCCACAGACTTCATTAAATATCTGATTGTCCTGAAACTTAATACACTTACACCTGACCATTATCTCTTGTACAGGTTTGTATTTCAACCATCTTGGGACAAATTTGAGGTCACTGTTGCTGAAAATAAACAGCATAAGTGAAGAGTTCTTGCTGTGTCATTGTGAATCCTTTGTACAATTGAATTACAATGTAATGATATGTTTCTCAACTTTTTCCATAGCTATATGAGGATGAAAAATACACGACAGAGCGACTACGTAAGGAGTTGGAGAGAACAAAGAAGGAGCTACTAGATGCTAAAGCAGAGCTAGATCGACTGGTGAAACGGACAGAGGCAAATAAGGCGTCAGATTCAAACGATAAACGGGTATGTCATTCCAACATAGTCAATGAAACAACTTATGTTGAACAAAGTCTGATACAAACTACCAGGATACAGGTCAAATCACAAAAGACTATTAGTCACTTTGTTGTTCAGATTTTAAAATAAATTAAAGGAATTGTTTGAAATTGGTTCCCTTCAATTCAATTTATAAGACTGAAAAAAAAATTTAATTCAAAATTGAGGAGACAGATATACTTGTGACTGTATTAAAAGTAAGGAAACAGGATTGTGAAAAGTGTTATCATTGATGTTGAAGAATGTCTTGTTCCACTAATTACTTATCTATTGATTGAAATTCTCTCTGTGAAATATGATAAAACCCTATGGATTTAAAAAGTTCATTCAGTCACTTCGTAATAAGATTATATTGAACTCACAATTTGCATAACATGTTTGTCTATTCCAGGAAAAACGGGCATTAGAACGAAAACTTTCCGAAATGGAAGAGGAACTGAAGGTAAAGAGTAGCTGTGACACCATGTTGGTTCAATAAAACCCTTGTCCATATAATTTTTTCTGGTGACAAAATAACCACATACATAAATATTTTGCTTATTCTTGTGTACCATTGCTTTTCATAAATACTGGAATCTCCAGATTTTCAGAAGTCAATATTTATTTGCTTTAGGTAATGGTAAAATTATTGTCTTAACAACAATTCAGATGTTTCTCTAAAAAAATCTTGCTTTTCTACTAACATGTATTAAAATTCATCAGTTGCTAACATCATACGATCATATGAAGACAGGTGCTATGATTTTTTTTTTTTTTTAATTTTTGCTTTCTTAATTTATCAAAATGGGCAACATAATAATAAAAAAAGATTCACATTTACATCATGGTTATCCATGGCACCTGTCTTTTAACTTCACAGTAGAGTTGTCTCCCTTGGTACAGTGTTCCTTTTGTATATTATTATGTTGATTTCCAGCAAATACATGTTGTATTCGAGCTGAAACAAAAAAACTTGAAGGGACTGATTAATGCATTTAATCCTCTCCTGTTTAATCTATCAAAATATAGGGATATCAAGGCAGTTTGTAAACATCATTTAATGTTCAATCATTGTTTGGAACATAAATCACTTTACACATTAACAGGGTTCCCACAGTTTCAGAATACAACAGCAGATTTAAAGATGATAGACTTGTAGTTATAATAATAACAGATCTAGTAGGGAAAATTCGGTGAAAAATGGTAAATGTAGGCAAAAATTAGATCAGCACGAGATTTGAATACAACTCCTAGTTTAAAGTCATGACAGGCCAAAAGATTGGTACATTGTAGAATACAGGTAACATCATCAGTTGTTTATATCATGCTTTCATGTACAAAGAAAGGTGCTTGAATGTTTTTTTTCTCCTTTTGTAAAAATAATAATTAAGAAAAGACACTACATGATTTTTACATGAAACTTCCACATTTTTCTTTAAAAATATTCATTCATCCACCTATCTTTTTAACTTCATAATAGTGTTAGTTCTCTGTATACAATTTCCTTGTGCTTTTTTGTGGAGACAATTGATGTGTTACATTATCTTGATTTCCAGCATTTGGACAATATTAGAGCTGAAAACTCAAAATTAAAAGAAGAAAATAGAGCACTTACACGAGTCATATCGAAACTTTCAAAATAGGTAACATTGTCCTTTGCCTAATCTGCATTGAGACAGTTTGGAAACACCCTTCTAACTGGACTATGCATGCCTTGTTTGCCTCTTCTCACATCTTCTGACACACGGTGTAGTCACTGTTCCTAGATCAGTAGCAGGGTTCCCACAGTCTCTGGGTAGCAAGTTTACTCTATATGACAGTAAAAAAAAGAACTAGAAAAAAACAGAGGTCACACCCAACTCTTTTTGAAGTGATATAGAAGACAAGGGTTTTAGAAATACATTATTTCTTATTTGGTATGATAAACCAGGGAGTCTATAGTCCTTAGATTATAAATCATTGTTGGTAACAGTGGGACTGAGTAGGATGTAACCAGTATAAAGACATTAATAGAGCACTTTAATGGTAACAGGCGAAGGACAAGCAATACCTTTCTTTGGACCTTCTTGATGTCACCTGGTAGACTATATATAGTTTTCTCACTGTGGGAGCCCTGGGTAGGGAAAGCCTAGGATTTATTTGAGAAGCATGGTTGCGATTTGGACATATCGACTAATACGTACTGACTCACAAGTCGACTGTAGCTAGCTTTTTGATGTAGGAAGTAAAATATACAGGTTATATCTCCCTCCAAACCTATAGGAGAGGGCATCATCGATGTTTCTGTTGTCTGTCCATCCATACGATATACTGTGTATTTACCAGCTGGTAAAGGAGTATAACATCAATTTACTTGATACGTCATGTTCACCTGTAACTGTCATTTAGCTTCCTATGTTATATTAGACCTTTACTAGTCGTTCCTTCGACATCTACGTGGAGAAATATGGGTGTTCTACAAACATTTTTACCTTGAATATTTGTGTGGATCTGTATCAGTGCTGTTAGTGAAGAGATACAAGTACTAGAATTTATTAGATTGAGGGATGTACACCACACTCCATGTCCAATGTCCTTAGTTTGGGGGATGTACACCACACTCCATGTCCAATGTCCTTAGTTTGGGGGATGTACACCACACTCCATGTCCAATGTCCTTAGTTTGGGGGATGTACACCACACTCCATGTCCAATGTCCTTAGTTTAGGGGATGTACACCACACTCCATGTCCAATGTCCTTAGTTTGGGGGATGTACACCACACTCCATGTCCAATGTCCTTAGTTTGGGGGATGTACACCACACTCCATGTCCAATGTCCTTAGTTTGGGGGATGTACACCACACTCCATGTCCAATGTCCTTAGTTTGGGGGATGTACACCACACTCCATGTCCAATGTCCTTAGTTTGAAGTATGAACACCACATTCCTTGTCAGATTTCCTTAGTTTAGGGGATGGATACCACACTCCATGTCAGATTTCCTTAGTTTAGGGGATGGATACCACACTCCATGTCAGATTTCCTTAGTTTAGGGGATGTAGACCACATTCCATGTCAGATTTCCTTAGTTTAGGGGATGGATACCACACTCCATGTCAGATTTCCTTAGTTTAGGGGATGTACACCACACTCCATGTCAGATTTCCTTAGTTTAGGGGATGGATACCACACTCCATATCAGATTTCCTTAGTTTAGGGGATGGATACCACACTCCATGTCAGATTTCCTTAGTTTGAGGGATGGACACCAGACTCCATGTCAGATTTCCTTAGTTTGGGGAATGGACACCAGACTCCATGTCAGATTTCCTTAGTTTGGGGGATGGACACCAGACTCCATGTCAGATTTCCTTAGTTTGGGGAATGGACACCAGACTCCATGTCAGATTTCCTTAGTTTGAGGGATGGACACCAGACTCCATGTCAGATTTCCTTAGTTTGGGGAATGGACACCAGACTCCATGTCAGATTTCCTTAGTTTGGGGGATAGATACCACACTTCATATAAGATTTTCTTCCATACATACATGTATATATATATTTTCATCGATGCTGTACATTGTCTGTGGTATATTTTTATGAAATATTAGCATTTTTGTGTAAACATTACCTGTTATGACTATCATGGAAACCATATCTCAACTGTCTGCCTTAAAAGTGTTAGTGTTGGTATTAAGGGAGGTAATTAACTAAATTTACATAGATATTGTTTAATACCTGTGATACTGGGTTATTGGAGTTGTAGGGTAGTGTGTTACCTATGATACTGGGTTATTGGAGTTGTTACCTATGGTACTGGGTTATTGGAGTTGTAGGGTAGTGTGTTACTTATGATACTGGGTTATTGGAGTTGTAGGGTAGTGTGTTACCTATGATACTGGGTTATTGGAGTTGTAGTGTAGTGTGTTACCTATGATACTGGGTTATTGGAGTTGTAGGGTAGTGTGTTACCTATGATACTGGGTTATTGGAGTTGTAGGGTAGTGTGTTACTTATGATACTGGGTTATTGGAGTTGTAGGGTAGTGTGTTACCTATGGTACTGGGTTATTGGAGTTGTAGGGTAGTGTGTTACCTATGATACTGGGTTATTGGAGTTGTAGGGTAGTGTGTTACCTATGATACTGGGTTATTGGAGTTGTAGGGTAGTGTGTTACCTATGATACTGGGTTATTGGAGTTGTAGGGTAGTGTTACCTATGATACTGGGTTATTGGAGTTGTAGGGTAGTGTGTTACCTATGGTACTACCTATGATACTGGGTTATTGGAGTTGTAGGGTAGTGTGTTACCTATGATACTGGGTTATTGGAGTTGTAGGGTAGTGTGTTACTTATGATACTGGGTTATTGGAGTTGTAGGGTAGTGTGTTACCTATGGTACTGGGTTATTAGAGTTGTAGGGTAGTGTGTTACCTATGATACTGGGTTATTGGAGTTGTAGGGTAGTGTTACCTATGATACTGGGTTATTGGAGTTGTAGGGTAGTGTCACCTATGATACTGGGTTATTGGAGTTGAAGATTAGTGTGTTTCCAGGGAAAGGGATATTGTAGCAAACTTACCTGATAGTGACATGTATTGAAATAACACAGAAAGGGAGATAATTTACCCAGAAGATTCAGAATTATTTTCAGTGTTAAAATTTGGTTACCCTGCTGTTTTATATTGATTGCTTCTGTAAATGGCAGGGTCAGGAATTCAAATCTGAAATAAAAAGTTCGGCTCCAGAATTAATCAGCCTTTGTGTCCATTGAGCTTTGAAGTCTGTTGTTATGGCGTTGTCATGCACCTGTGACTGTCATGTGATATGTTTTAATTATATATCTTTTTTTATGTTATGCACATTTCATTTTTATTCTTGTTTTAATTGTGAAGACAAGTTGAGTTGATGCCAATAGATATATATACCTTATGTGGTTTGGAAAAACATAGAATGTCAGCAATGCTTAAATCCAGTGACTCCCCCTATACTCGTGTACGTCATTAGGACCTTGGCAGATAATCACCATATGTATTTAAGTGTGTGGCTTGGGCTTCACCACCAATTTACCATGCTAATGATGTTATTGTTTGAACTCATAGTGTTATACTTTATTTGTAAGTCTCATTATTATGTCCTTTTTTCTGTTCTTTTTGTGTTGTTTCTTTTTATTTTGCTTTGACCACATGATTGCATTAGTATTTGAAATTTGAAGTATGTTACATTCATTTATAATGCTATTGTGATGGCATAATTTAAATTATTTTCTTACTCTTTTTCTTGTTTTCTCATAAATCTTGAGTAAGTTTTGCATTATGAGATATTGATTGTGAACACAAATTCTACACACTGGTTCCTGAGCATGGTAGTCTACCTCTGTGAATTCAGACTACTATACATTTACATAAGGATTGCACTCTCTACTAGCTTTTTATTCTCAGCGTAATCTTTGAAAAATTGAACATTTCTTTTAGGAAAGTTACAGAGAAATCTGTAAGACAGTGTTATAAACCATCAAGGCCTATTTTAAGGTCTGATAATGTTTTTATCAAAAGTTGATCATAGGTTGGGACTAGATGTGTAATAGGCATTGCAAATTACTGGAAGGGTCCTATCCTCCATGTTATGGCTATAGATGTGTGTATGAGGACCAGACAGTCTCAGTTGACAATGTTGTACACAAAATCCCAGCACAGGCTCAGAAGAGAGAGAAGTAATGCTTGCCTTTGTTTGGTGGAACAATGAGTCTCCAAACTTCATTATATATTAGAGTAGGGATGTGTGTTGTTAGGGTCTTGTCTTTGTTTTGTCTTTGGTTGTTTTCATATTTCTTTATCAGTTCAACTGAAATTTTGCTTTTTCACAGAATGGAAAAATGGGGATGCATGAAGGATTTTGTGGGTATTTTTGGATTTTAGATGCAGTATGTTAATGCTATAGTACAAAAGACACCGATTTAGTATCTAGCACAGTGTATTAGCTCTAATGGGTAAAGATGTATAGTAAGTACATTATGTATACAGAATTGTTGTAGCGGAAAATCGGAATGGGTGATTGGACCACACACGAACTGCAGAAAAACACTTCAAAATTCATCAAAAGGATTAGAATTACACCTGGAAATGCATGATCTAGATGTTTAGTATAAGTTTGTAACAAAATGACATCATTTGAAAGTGTGACAGTATTGTTGATAATTGTTTTCACTGTTTCACTAATTTGGACAAGTTTTATTGTGTAAGCAAACCAGATTAATTTTTTCGTTGAAAGTTATTTTATTAACCTGCACATGGTCTTGTGTAGACTAGTACAGCAATATCTATACTTCATACTGTTACATTTGATCAGTGTAATTTTGCTTGTTTGTAATATATCAGATTGAATTTTGTCATGTTTTCACTTTTATCAGTTCATTATTTAGATACTTTTGTTATTAAGCTATTTTTTAATATTTTTATCAAAGCATAGTGTCCAAATTCAATATAAATCAAGGGAGATTACTCTACTACATTTAGTTGTAGCGCTACCATAATTATAATCTATCACTTCTCATCTCTGTGACATTCAATAGCAGCACAAATAGGTTTTCATTCATTGATGCACATTATTAACAATCTTATGAATCATTTCGAAGTAAATGTAGAATAACTTGTATTATGTACATATATGTCTTGTACGCTCAAAATTAATACATTGTTCCAATCTTTACAGAAAATGGATCAACTTAAAGATGATAACAAGCGCTTAAAAGAGGAGAATGGTGCGTTAATCCGAGTGATAAGCAAACTGTCGAAGTAGTGTTTTATGTGACTGGTCTGGTCAGAGTTTGGCCAACCAGTCATGACACTACAAGGACTTTAACGGAAGGTGCAATGTTCTTAGGAGATGCAGTGGCATTTGGAATTACAAGGAGTGTATGCATGTGTGTGGACGTTGATGTGGGTGACCTCAGCACATAGTGGAGAGAATTAATCTCTACGGTGGAGACATGCATGGACGAACATTTGGATCGCTGTATGTGTGGGGGGTAATGATGAGGTCCCAGGTACATTACCCAACTCCTGCTTATATTCCAACACAGGGAAAACACAGCTCCTGTAACCCAGTTTTATCACATGACGTTCACGTCAGTTTGACATGTGCACCATATGTTGTTAAGGGTTTGTTTCCTGAGATGTATGGTGCATAGCTACATAGATGACGCATCAGATGTCGAAACATGCAAGATTGTCATAGTGATAAGCATGTGTATACAATACGTGCCAAGCATTTTAGACATATTGGGAAATATGTCACACAGTTAAAGAAACATGCTTGTCCTAGTTGGGTAATTTAAGTCACCATACATTCGGAGATGTTTGTAGGTGAGGTGTGACTGCAAACCAACGTGCTTTTCATAGTTAAATGACACAGATATTGACAAGTATTAACTCGAAACAGAAATGTTCTTACCCACAACATTGTTTTAGCAGAAAAATGTCATATCATCTGTCATCTCGCAAACTGATTCTTAATTTGAGCTTATTTGATAGGTTTTAATTTTCTGGGTCACTTTCTAAGTCTTCCTTTTTCTGTCTGGAGTGATATGATGGTGTGGGAGATGGAGTTTATTCACACTTTATCTCTTGTCAATAGTAGGTCAGTCTGTAGGTATATATGTAAAGTACCTATTATATTAAGCTTAGCATAACTATGTATATAGCTATATAATAAACTATAATATATCTGTATAGGAACTATATATGTAAATTAATATTGAAGCTATAAATAGAATTGATGATTACTATTTGCTACTATTATTATTGTTTGACAGAGGTAAAGTGTGTTTAGACATCTACCTTCCCGTACAACCATGGTCCCTAGAATTATATTGGCTCATATTTATTATCCAGAGTTTTAGTTTGGTTTTAGGCTATGATCTGTTTAGTGCACCTGTTCAATAAACTAATTGATAATAACAGGAAATTGATAAAACCGTAATGGCTTAGAGGTTTTTTTTTCATCTTTGAGAATACGTAATTTCTTACAAAGGTAGGGAGACCTGCTTTTGTTGTACCAGATATGTTAAAAGATTCATAAGTGAAGTGTTAACATCAAAATATTTATAATTTATGCATACTGCCAGAAACAACACTAATTAAATCAAAGTTTGAAAAATATATTTGGTTTGTTAAACAAAACCTTTCTACTTTTTCAGAGATTATAAGTTAAGTCAGCTGTTTATTCCTATTGGGGAAATCCTCAATTCATGAAAGTGCATCATATTATTATTAGTTATGGACTTAATTAGATAGGGAGATACTTCTTGATTTATAATTTGCACATTTATTTCAGTTTTCAAAAAAGAAAAGATTTATAAAATGAATAATGTATGGAATGAAGTTGTTAATTGAATTGACCAGAAAAGTAATTCTGTAATACTGTTTGTGATATTTGTGTTTATGTACACAGGGTAGAGAACAATTAGCTCTTTTCCAAATAGATATCCAAAAGTTGGTACATGTCAATATGTACCACTTTCCTATTCTTTGTCTCAACATCTGTATAAGTAGGTGTTATTTTTCCTATATGGCTAACTGTTTGACACTTAAGGAGATGGAAAAAACATATTTTAAGAAGTCAGTACTTTGCATACAATTAAGTGTTTTTTTCTGTCTGATGCACATTTTCATTTGTTGGGTTTTGGAATTTTCCCCTGTTTTTGTCTTTATTTAGTGGTAACAGTTAGTATTCTGGGCCCTGTTGTTATCAGATTCATTAGCATTAGATTTCATTAAGACAAACATTCAAATAATATTGCAAAATATTACCTGTGTAGGTTTTCATCGTTGTGATGTCCAGAATGCTTCAGAAATGATTAAAACATCTTAAGTCTAACAGCTAATGAAGCTTGATATAACAGGGGTCTGAACTGTAGAAGAATAATATAAGGTAGCTGAAAGTTACAGAAGTTGTCTCAGAGGTCATAGGATATGATGGTAATAATATGAGATGCTTGTCAATTGCTGATCATTCAGGTATAAACATTACCAAAAGCAATTTAGTGGATATTGTAATTTTTTTCTGCAGGAATTATTGTTCAAGTCTGATGAGTTCCACCCTTGATGATTTTTTTTGGGGGGGGTTGTTTAACCTTTTGACCTCTGAGATAACATATCTGTAATTGAACAGGGGCGATTACCTCAGTATACTATATATATAACGACAAGATTAACGAAAGCTAACTACCATATATGTATTATGTATCGTTGATGTAGCGCAACGTCGAGCTAACTCACTTTAAACTGTGTACATGGAAACATTAACAGGTGACCCAGATAGTTCATTGTTTGTTGCCTATTTAAGACTTAAAAATTGTATGTATTCTTGTGTAAGATTTCACAATGCGGTGTACAAGGAAAACGTAGATATCCTTTGTTTTGAGAGTAGTAGTCAGTTATGTATCTGCTGCCTGTTTACGTTATAATGGCACTTGTTTTATATAGACTGGTCCATACATCACATTGTATAGGACCCAGGACTGTTTTCCCTTGGTGATATATCTGAAATAATCACATGACCTCACATTGACCAATCAGAGGGGAGGATCAATGAGGTATTGCTGCAGATGTCTCCTCTCTTTCCATGTTACAATATGGTGCTAATAATTGCAAAATACATTGTACTTCTTTCATATGTTTCCATGGTAACCTCATGTTAATCATGATTTTAATTTTTTAGTGTGTTCATAAGTACTTTGTAGTATTTGATTGATTGTGCTCATTACATTTGATAAATTATGTATGGACAATGCTCAGCCTTATCGAAGGATATAATCCTGTTGTAACATACTGTAGTCAGATTTGTGTAGAAGTAAAATATCAGGAGTCATCCCTGCTGATTCATCAGGCCAGGTTAACCTGTGAGCCCAATCCCATACTACCATATTCTAATTTAAACATGATGAAAATGAAGTGGAGCCCAACATCTACCAGACTGGATCGTTTCCTCCAAGCTACCATTTGTGTGGCAATAAAGTATTGAAACATTTTGATTTTAATTCAAATAAGTTATTCGTCAGATAATTTCTTGACACAATTTTTACATTGTGTTTGAAAGCATTCATCATCAAATAATATTTTGTAAAATTGGTATATAAAATATCACTTGCAAGGGATTTGAGACAAATCCTTAAGTTTTGAGAGTAATCTAGTGGTAAAGTGACAGGAATGTTTTGTTGGGACAGTTCTCATGTTTCCATGGTGATAAAAGTGAATTCTCTGTTATTTATCTGTGTTAAGCTATGATTATTGTATAAAAAAGTCATCAGCAACTCCACCATTTATCATCTAGGTGTCCAAGAAGATATCATTATCAGATCTATATTAAGAACTGATTTACAATTCCACTTCCAATATGAGATTAAACATGTGTAGTCATTTGTACATGTTAAAGATAACCTGTACAGCTATTTAATCATGTGAAAATGCCAATTGTAAATAATAAACCTGTAAATATATGTAAATATTGTACATATAGTGGCTTTGGGACACATAACTGTTGGATATTAGTCTTAAACCCTAAACATGCATTATGTTTCTAGCAATGTTCGATAACAATTGTACATGTCTATATTATGAATATATATATTTTGATCTCAGATATTACAGCTTGTTGAAGCTCTATTTTCCAAATATTATATTTTGACATATTTTACGTTTTTTGAATGCAAGTGATGGTCATGTTTTTGATGGTTATGGCCTCTTTCTACACTGACCGCGCCCAGCACCCTCTACTGCCAAATCTCGCTGGGCTTCACATAAATAGGCTTGTTATACTGGTAGTGTATCTCTGATACAGACAGTGGATGAGTGGTTTTTAGTGCCCCCCTGTCTGTAACAGACTAACACTTTTACATTACTGCAGGTTGTACCTTTTACTAACCAAACACCCATCATAGTTGGTTTGGTCATGTCTTGTGCTTGATTTGGTACTTAACACTTGGCTGTAAGCATCAGCTTTGCAACTGTGAAGGTTCAATTTCATCTTGGGTCTTTTATTTCACTTCAGTGGTACTTGACCTTTGATGACCTTTTAACCTTTGCAGATCTGCCTCCTTAGGTGACATGTTGGACTTAAGGCCTGCTTACAATGTAGACTGCTAAGTTGCCATGGTAACAAGATGGACTGCACACAACTTACATACATTTACCATTGTTAAAGAACCAGGTCTTTTGAGCTTAAATGACCTTTGACCTCGTCTTTAGGGGCCTGGGTCACTGACAAAATGATCTGTCAGTGACCTTTGACCATTAGGACATGGCTTTTGCGTCTCTCTGGGTGACATGTTGGACCCAGGGTCTGCTCTGGATAGGTGACCTTTGACCTCTGGCTGTTTTAAACCCTCAAGTTGCCCGATATTGATTGTTGTTGTTTTTTCTCTATTGTTAATTGTTGCCATTTATTGTTGATACTTTTGCATACAGGGTTTATGACCAAGTCTACACTGTCATTCCCTATGCAACTGTACAATATTATATATTTATTGCTTGTTCATGTTTTTGGGGGCTTTTCCCTGCCTTAATTGTGTTGACAACTGTTTGACATAACAGACACCTACCACCATCGCTTACTAGCTCACTTTAGAGCTTTTCGTTAGGGGTGTTTAGTGGTGATTTCGTCTGGGATGGAGGATTGGTAGATGTGTTACTATGTCAAATAGGTGTGGTAGTCACTTGTTTTGTGTACAGACATCTGATAGTGTAGCTCAGCAACATAACCTTGTATCCCTGGCAACCAGTTGTTGGATTCTATGGGAATCTGTTCTTATGCAGGTATACGGATGGTTATTGTTTGGTATTGTACATTATGGCACCCCGTTTGTCCGTCATACTGACAGAGGACCGGGGAAGGCTTTCCTTCGGTGACATGTTGGACCCAAGGTTTGTACAACACCGATGGCAGTGTTACATGTACAAATGTCTAGTTAGTCAGACTGACCTTTAGTTTGCTATCGCTAGTTGTCTGTGCTAGGTTTGTTTATACCGTAGTGTGCAGGGTAGATAGCTTATGTTCAAGGTCAGTCTCTCTTCCTTATTTCTTTACCTCCATTTTCTTCCTCAAATTCTTCTTTCCATTGTTTTTTTTTTTCTTTTTTTTTCTGAATTTGTTCAAGAAATATTGACAAGATGATATTTTGAAACAAACTATTTTTTAATAACTTTATTGATTTATTTGCATTAATCACAAATAAAGATAGACTATCGATAAAAGAGACTATGGATTGGTATCCGCGGTAAGAATGCTGATATCACAGCCTACATTGTCGACTACTTGCCAGTGTATACCCCTGGGATATACTTCTCATGGGGTCTGATCGGTAGTGGACGGTGTGGGTGTTTGTGTTCCACAGTGACATGCTGGACTCTGGACATGCATTCTTACTACAGCTGATCCATAATATTGTCCACAAATTATCTTTTAAAAAAAGGAGAGCGTCTACTTTTTTCTTCCCTTTGTCTATTCTTGGTGGAAGTAATCTCATATTCTGACTTTTTATCAATTCTCAGAACACTTGTTTTGATTTTCTCTGCAGGAATACAATTTTTGAATATATTTTTTCCCCAAACTAGTCAAACTGTGATCCACACTCCATGGACGGATTTATAAAGTGAATAAGTGAATATAGGGAAGCTATATTTCCAGAACACGTCTCACTTATGCATTCCAGCTGAATTTAGACCAGTGTGATATGGTACTTTTACCTGCTGTTTCCAACATCCACTTCTGTTCTCATGTCTCAAGATAAAGTTCATAACAAGAAGCAAAATTTTCTGATAGACATTCATGGGTTCATCTCAAGTAAATGTAAACTGATGTTAGGAATGATATATTTAAAGTTTTAAATACGATAGGTTAAATGATGCAGAAAATGATGAGATGGTGCAGAAAACTGATTAGAATTCAGAGCAGAACATTTTTGGTAAATGTCTTTCAAAGAAAAATGACAGTGAAAAGTCATGTGATTTTGATATTATAAAAACAGATCATTTTTATCAAATTAAACACATTTTATAACAGGCTTTCTCACACTAAAAATGTTGATGATGCCATGGATGTATAAAAACGCTTTGTGTGGCCGAGGAATGGGTCGGTTTCCCAACATCAGAATTTCAGCATTTACAGAGTTTTGTGGGGGTTGTTTTACATGAGGGCTTGTGCCTAAAACAGTATTATGTATGATTTTGTTGTTTTTTTTCCCTTCTTTTAATGATGTTTACACACATTGTGCTATATACATAGCACGGCCAGTGCTATTAGGTCAGCATTGACCTTTGATCTAAATCAAACGCATGGGGATGACCTCTATTGGAGTGAACCCATGCCATATTAATTGCCAAATTTGTGATAGTTCGGAGACAATAGCCAACATCAGAAATGTCTTTCATAAGAAGTAAGAAAAAGTTCCAGCTATTGTTGGAGCTAAGACTAATGATGCTCTGGGTGTCGCAAGGACAAAATAAGTGTACAGCAGGCTTTGCCACCTGTTGTTAACACTATGTTGAATTATGCATGTAGATAATGTTTTAGCAGATTTTCTAGAACTCACTTTAGTTTATATATTATTAATGTGGTTACCATGGAAACATAATTAAAATACCTTTGTGCATTTACATTTTGTACATACCTTTGTGCTGAAGAAAGTTGCTAAGTTTGGAATGTTTACCTCCTATAGATATTTGGTCATGTGATTGGTCATATGATGATACATTTCCAAAGGAAAAATTTTGTATGGTGCAAGTGCCAAGTCTACTTCCTTTGCATGTTGTGAAATATAGAAATTGTAATCAATTCTGTATTGTAATGATTCCTGACTATTTGTGTAGGAAAATAGCTGTGAAACTACTTAATAAAAATAATTTAAATTCAAAATTGTTCGTAGTCACATTTTTAGCCAACTGTCATTAGATAGTGGCTTGCTCAAATTTCTTCTGATGTCCATTTCCTTGTTTTCATCATTCACAATAAGCAGTTGGATTAAGCTGCCAGCTGCCAGGTCAAGTGAGTTTGTGCTCTACTGATGTTAGAAATATAACTGCGAATATACGTTAAAAATAGATCATGTAAGGCCTTTGAGGAAAGTCAATTTTCCTGAAGTTTCACAAGATAATACACTGATATGAGTATGTACATTATTTAAAACATATACACTTAAGTTATGTTCAGGTTTAGAGTTTAGTGTCGGTAATCTAGTCTTTTCTCAATTATTCTCTGACTTACAAATAGGCAGAGGGCCACAATATTAGAAGGTTCACTTAAATAGCCTTGAACTACCTTTACGACCACAGGGGTCAGATATATGTTGAAATCTTCATATAACTCCTCAACGAAGACTGGTACCAATCAAGTCATTACCCGAGAAATTGTGTTGTGGGGGCTGCCATTTTGTACTACCTCCAGGTAAATTTGTCATGTTAATTACCTTTAGCAGTCCTTGTTAATGAATACACAGAACTCATTGTTCCTATATACATGTAGATTCTTAATACTTTTATTATAGTTTCCATCAAATAGCTATCTGAAATAATCTACGCCTATATTTCCCATATCTGCCTGTCCTGATGCAATATTATTGAGCTAATATCAGGAACTGCTGATGTGATCCTCACCAAGCTGTGTTTCGGGGCGTCAAGTGGCAGCGAGGGCATTTATGTCTTACAGACATTTTTTATTTGTTTATTAATTAGGTCTACCTGCCCTTGGCCAGATATAACAAATGTGCAAGAAAGGATGTTTTGACCAAATACATTAATTAAACATAATTTCTTCACAAACAGCACGAAGTAAGCTTTCTATTGATTCAAGCGGCTCTAACATGCAAGATAATTAAGCAATGCAATACATGTAGATTTAATCTCAAGACATATCTGATTATATCAGTAGTTATTAATATCTTGTTTATAACATTTATATGTCCTTTTCGCCCCAGACTAATTGGCAAATATTGCTTGGCTAGTGTACTTCCCAAGGTCTTTTAGGTTACCTGATCATATGTCTATTGCGATAGTCTTTTGTCCATCGTCGTGCGTCGTGTGTTAACTTTGGCTTGTGAACACAGTAACTTGAGTAATCTTAACCGAGATTGATGAAACTTGGTATACTGTCTTATATCAATAAGATCTCAAAAAATCAGAATTATTCAACTGTAACCTACAAGTATGATAAAACTTTTTATACAGCCTTATGTCAATAAGATCTTAGATAATATCAGAATTGGGAATTATTCAACAGTAACTTAGAGATATTTTTTTTTTATAATTGTGTTATTTCTCAAAGCTTATAATACAGATAAGATAAGACGAGAACATAGACAGAGGGACATACACACTTACCCACACACATTCCCATGTACACACACATAATAACTCTCACGCTTTATAATTATCATCACACTCTGCTCACCATTTGACAGTACAGAGAAGCACCTACATACATGTATAATTACTGCATGTGTTTTTATCCACACCCCACACACAGACATGTAAAGAGCGAGGGAAAGAGAGACAAGACAGACACGTAGAGAGGTTCCCATACACTTTTTGTGTCGCCTTGAAAAGGTGACGTATAGGCATTACTATGTCGGCGGTGGTGGCATCCGCACAATTGTTTCCGTCCAATAACCTTTGGGCAATCAAACTCAAACTTCATACAGTGCTTCCTATCAAAAGTGCTTGCTTGGGATTGCTTTTCAGGTTCAAAGGTCAAAAGTCAAGGTCACTGTTTCTGTTCATAGAAAATTTGTTTCCATGCAATAACTCTAAGTTCCCTTCAGCCAATCAAATTCAAACTTCACACAGTGCTCCTTACCAAAAGTGCTTGCTTAGGATTGCTTTTCAGGTTCAAAGGTCAAAGGTCCTTGCTACTATAAATAGAAAATGGGTTTCCTTGTGATAACTTCAGATCATGTGGGCCAAACAAACTCAAACATGATGCATTGCTTTCTTACAGGAAGTGCTTGCTTGGGATCGCTTTAAGCTTCGATGTTCAAAGGTCAAGGTCACTGTTGTTTTTAGGTCACCTGAGACAAAGTCTCAAGTGACCTATTCTAATCCCCTTTTGTCCGTCGTCGTGCCTCGTGCGTCGTCCGTCGTCCGTCCGTAAACAATTTACATTTTCGACTTCTTCTCCAAAACCCACAAACCAAATTCTATGAAATTTGGCAGGAAGCTTCTATGGCTATAGGTCAACCAAAATTGTAAATTATATGGTCCCCACCCCCCAGGGGCCTGAGGGACGGGGCCAAAAAGGGTCAAATTGACTAAAACTTCAAAAATCTTCTTCTCTACTCTCAGATATGCTGGAATCAAACACTCTTCATAGATGGAAGGGTCTTAAGGTGCTTTACCAAAATTGTAAATTTCATGACCCAGGGGTTTCACGTTTGCCCCTGGGGAGGGGCTAAACTTTACTATAGTTTATAAAGGGAAATCACATTTTTGACTTTAATTTATTTTATTTCTATTGGAATTCATTCTAATTTTGTAAACATTGTCAGCATGGGATGACAGTTTGATGGCATGCACATGTTGGCCCTGACTGACCCCCAGGGGCTGATGGGTGGGGCTAAAAAGGGCCAAATTGACTGAAATTTCACAAATCTTCTTCTCTACTATCAGATATGATAGAATCAAATACACTTCATAGATGGCTGGGTTTGAAGGTTCTTTACCAAAATTGTGAATTTCCATGACCCTGGGGTCTCAAGTTTGCCCCTGGGGAGGGGCTAAAGTTTACTATAGTTTATATAGGGAAATAACATTTTTGACTTTTATTTGTTTTATTTCTATTGGAATTCATTCTAATTTTGTAACCATTGTCAGCATGGGATGACAGTTTGATGGCATGCACATGTTGGCCCTGACTGACCCCCAGGGGCTGATGGGCAGGGCTTAAAAGGGCCAAATTGACTGAAATTTCAAAAATCTTCTTCTCTACTATCAGATATGATAGAATCAAATACACTTCATAGATGGCAGGGTCTGAAGGTGCTTTACCAAATCGTGAATTTCATGACCCTGGGGTCTCAAGTTAGCCCCTGGGGCGGGGGTAAACTTTACTATAGTTTATATAGGGAAATAACATCATTGACTTTTTTTTGTTTTATTTGTTTTGGAATTCATTCTAATTTTGTAAACATTGTCAGCATGGGATGACAGTTTGATGGCATGCACATGTTGGCCCTGACTGACCCCCCGGGGCTGATGGACGGGGCTAAAAAGGGTCAAATTGACTGAAATTTCAAAAATCTTCTTCTCAAGACTGAAATAAGGTGGAATCAAATACTCTTTATAGTAATTGAAGGGTCTTATGGTGCTTTATTGAAATTTTAAATTTCCTGACACTGGGGTCACAAGTTTGCCCCTGGGGAGGGGGTAAATTTTACTATTGTTTATATAGGGAAATCACATTTTTGACTAATTTGTTTTGATTTCTATTGAAATTCATTCTGGTTAACATTTTCAGCATGGAATGAAAGTTTGATAATATGCATATGTTGGCCCTGACTGACCTCTAGGGGCTGATAGGGGGGGCAAAAAGGGTCAATTAAATAAACTGAAATATTTCAAATCTCAGGTGACCATTAAGGCCCATGGGCCTCTTGTTTATAGAAACTTGGTTTCCATTTGATAACTCGAGTTCCCATGGACCAATTAAACTCAAACTTTGTATAGTACTTCCTTATCAAAAGTGCATACTTAGGATTGCTTTTCACGTTCGAAAGTCACGGTCTCTGTAAATAAATAGAAAATCTGTTCAGTTCCCTTTGGGTCAATCAACCTAAAACTTCATAGAATGCTTAGTCATAGAGTCATATGTTCATTCTGAGTTCATATGCAGGAACATTTCATATAAGCCTAAAACCGTGTTTACGTAGTCAAATGTTTACAATTCTATAAATAGCTTTACATCATCATCGCTTATCGGACAAAATTGAAGAGTGACACCCATTCTCATTACTGACAGCAAGGGCTACACACTGAGGAATAGTTGCCAGTCATTTGAATTCCCTTTTGAACTGTGGGCTATCTCTGGTGCTGGTTCTGAAGTGCTGGTTGACCTTGTGCAATCAAGAATCTCTAAAGCGGTAAAAAGACATAAGCAAGTTCTTTTCTACTTTTGGGCTGGGACTTGCGATCTCACTCTAAAACGCGGCAAGGCCATCCAACTCAGAGTGTCTGATACCTCAACAGCTGTGAACAATATTGTTCTGCAATACAGGAGAGCAGCTTCCATAGTGAAGGCTCATCCTGAATGCCATATAAAGTTTGTTGATTGTCCACCCTTTTCCATCACCCAGTGGAATAGTCTAAAAGCACCCTCTGCAATTTCCCAAGAAGAGCAGGACAAGTCCCTAGAGACGCAAATTAGTGCACTAAATTCTCAAATAGTGACAATAAATCAAGAACTAAATCAGAATTCACTTAGGTTTAGTGGTTTCCTCTCGAGGGTAAGAAAACAACACGGAAGGCAACCACGATATTCATATAAGCTGTCCCTAAACAACCAAGATAGCGTACATCCAGGCAAACTATTAAGTCTTAACTGGGTTAAGTACCTCTTACAGACCATTTACAAGTATTGCTATTTCCTGGATGATCCAGATTCTCTCCAGATACTAGCTGAGGAGGAAGAACTATAGTCTTGAGGCATTCAACTTTCCTAGGGGGTTGTTAGGTGAGGTTTCTTCATCAGCTACGGTAATCCCTGTCCCATCATCTACTCTGAATAGGTGAGGTTGCCTTATTGATCAGCACTTAAGCCCTGCTCACAATAACATAATCACTATTTAATCGTTTACATACTACACTTAATACTGGTACATTAGCACCCAGTACTAACTATCATACCTAACCACTATCTCATTCAACCTGGTCCTTTAGGTGAGGTACCCTCATCATCGGTCTCCAGGTAGTCTCTCTGTTGCCTTTTGTTCACAGCCTGTAACACTATTCTGTTTCACCCTACTTATCAGTATCTAAATACAATAACTCCATACCCATCTATATAGTCACCTTGCAATACCATAAGTTCGACATCTCTAACCATACAAACCGTTAGGTAGGGTATCCCTGTCAACGGTTTTTCACGTTCCTTCTATTGTCACCTACTAATATCCCGAAGCACACCACGATGTCATCTCTGGAGAAGAATGCTCTGATGAAAAGGACTACCAGAAACAAGAAACCACCAGCGGTATACACCCCATCTAAACATCAGACAACAATATTGGACTACCATCTAGATAGGACCAAGGCTCTCTCCAAGAAGATTGAGGCTGCTAACAGGCCGTTTACCGTGGAAGGTAGTGACAGAAGTGGAACCCTTTCACTCGCCTTCTCAGCAGCTCCATACGAGGCCTTCAAAACTGCTACACTCGCATATTTCAACACAACACCTGACAAAATGGTTGAAATCAAGGAGAAATCTTATGCTTCTTCATGCAATCCCTGTGAAAAAGGCAATCAACAACAAGCCTATTGGAAGACAACTATATAGGATCAATATGTACCATACTACTTCGAGAGTGTGCGTCAACGGCAAGCACCACAATGAATTTATGGATCTCGATGAGATACTGACCAGTCTTGACGTAGTGTCGGATTTCTCTAATCTCAACCAGCAAGTCATTGAGATGTGCAGTGCGGCTAGAGACCACAGTGTGACGACAGCAGAACGAACACCTCCCTCACCTTTACACATAGACACAACGCTAGCACGGCAATCCAAGAGCTCCCCAAATACCCTTATACCATCTCACCGTACTCCAACAAGGCATTTACCTTGCAGGCCCTCCATCGCAACAGCTCTCCTAGAGGAAGAACAGCCCTATAAGAGTCAGCTGACTCTGCTTTGCCCAATATGTAACAAACCCCTGGGCAACCAGAAGGATACCTGTCAAGGGTGTAATCTAGCATGCCATCAAACATGTATGGATATAGAGAGCATGCTCTGTATCAGCTGTGAAGAGCTCTTTATCAATCAACAAGACAACAGCTCTGATCCGAGCCCTGAAATCAACAAAGAAGGGCTAGACGACCACTCAGAAACCTCCATACCACCACCTAAAAAGACCAAACCACTGGTGGACGACGCTAAAGCGACCAAGCAGTTAGAAGCTAGGCTCCGAAAGAGAGAGGAGGAAGTCAAAAAGAGAGAGGCTATGCTACGTGACAGCTCAAAAGACAAAATAATGTTAGAAGCTAGATTACAGGCATATGAAGCTACTATCGATGAACTACACAATACCATCAGGATTCTCAAAAAGGAAAATTGTAGTGCTTGAGGAACAGGGCCCAATGGGACCTGTCCCAATGGGAAACTCGCATCAAAACACCTTTGAATCCAGATTCCAACTATTGAATGAAAGGGTAATGGCTCTTGAAATGCGAGACCTACAGAGACGGCTGGACAAGCTGGAAGAAAGACAGGAACCCCTAACACGGTCAACCACACAAAAGCTGGCTCCGCACACTATACAAACTAGTCCAAACAATCCTTCATCGTGCAATATTACAATTAGCTCAAACCCCTACCCGTCTGGTTGAAACCTGTGTAGCGTCAGCGACCCAGGATGAGCGGGAACATCCAATCATCACAATCCCACACCCTGTTGACGAAGAACACCTTAAATTAATAGAAACAAGTCTTAGACAGGTGTCAACAGTTGCATCCACTGGAAATACCCACATTCTTTATTCTCCTGATTCAGGGAACAAGACAGTTCCTTCCAGTCTGACTCAAATTAAACACGATACTGTTGCTTCTCCCATTGATGAACCTAAAGTCTGCACAAGTAAACAGCCCAGAAAGTCAGCCAACTACTGCCCAGACCCTTGTAACCTTACCATACAGAATGTCAACCATTCATCTACAAACTCAAATGGTACGCCCAACATGGCCAAGCAGCCAATGAATCTGGTGGGTCAACCACTCTTCTACCTTCAACGATCCCATTCCCATTTTCGTCTTGACAAAGCAAACCAACACTGGATCTAACACAAAAAGACCTCCATTTGGTCAGTTATAACTGCAAGAACATCATCACCAGTATCCTCCCTGCTATCCAGAAACTCATCAGAACCGCAGACATAGTCCTGCTTCAGGAACATTGGCTGTTCAACTTTGAGTTAGACAAGTTGGGAACCATCAGTTGTGACTGGCTCTATGGAGCTAAAGCAGTCGACGATCTAGACCCTATTCCACCAATACAAAAGCCGAGAGGCTTTGGAGGAGTTGCAGTCATCTGGTCTAAAGATCTGGATCACCTTATCTCTCCTCTTGTATATGGCAGGGAACGGATCCAATGCATAAAAATAGAGACACCCCGAAACCAACACTAATTATCTCGGTGTACATGCCATCAAGAGGAAAGCCCGGCTGTGACGACGAATTCGAAGAGTGCATTGACCAGCTCAACTGTTCTCAGACTTCAGAATCTCGAACAATATGGCAACAAATAGAACTGATCCTACCTTTATCCATCCAAATGGTAAGGATTCATCCTCAATTGACTATATACTCTTCAGTAACTTGAAATCCACCGCTCCTACTGTTAGTCGGATCGACAGCCTGGCACTTGATAATCTGATCACTTCCCCATTCACGCGCATATCCCACTTCTTCTTACGAAGCGCAAGAAGTCACCCAAAAACCTGATAAAACACAAAAGATGAACTGGTCCAAACTAGACGCAGATTTATACAAAGCGCTTGTAAATGATACGTCAGACATCCTGCTGAGCGAGGCAAATCTGTCATCTCTGTTTGGTATGGAGACACTAGTCAAGAAATTTAGTACAGCTCTTACGAGTGCAGTAGCTATTGCAGCACCCTACAGCAAGACAGGAGGAAAACGAGTGTGTAGGTTGCGAAACGATGACATCGCCAACGCAGAAAAATGCAACAAAAATGTACTGCATGCCTGGAAAGAAGTAGGGAAACCAACCGAACCGAACAACCGTACTGTGATGGCTAAAAGGGCAGCCAAGAAAGAACTGCGTAGACAAATTAGAATAGAAGCGGCTAGGCAGAGGAATGAATCGTGGGAAAACATCATGCTTGCAAGGGAATCCGACAACAAACTATTCTACTCTCATGTCAACAAGCAGCGTAAGTCCTCTAATAGCTATCTTGGCGAACTACATGTAGGAAACTCCAAATTTACAGGAAATGACATCTGTCAAGGCTGGAAACAGCACTTCATGCAACTGGCAGCTCCATCACAAAACCAATTCTTTAGCGATGAGGTTGCAGCTCAGACTGACTTTGATGTAGAAAACATCAATGACATATGCTATCAAACATCTCTAAGTCAGCCTCAACTGTCCTTCTCCGTTGAGGAAGTAAAAGCTGCAGTCAAAGAACTAAACACAGGCAAAGCACAGGATGGAGCTAACCTACAAGTTGAACATTTTCTCTACGGAGGTGAAGGCGCACACAAAATAACGGCACAGCTCCTCAATGCAATTGCTACTCATAGAAAGATCCCACTCTGTATGAAGCAGGGTATCCTCTCACCAATCTACAAGAGAAAAGGCGACAAGAAGAACTCTGGAAACTACAGAGGGATTACAATAATGCCTGTTCTGTATAAGATCCTTGAAGTTTTGCTCCGAAAACATCTCTAGGAAATAACAGACCCCATCCAAAGTAGACTACAAAGAGGCTTCACTGCAAATGCGTCTCCTCTACACTGTGCTCTCCTGGTGCAAGAAGCTCTACTCGCGGCCAAGGCCAGGAAACAAGATCTATTCATTGCCTTTCTTGATGCCAAGTCTGCCTTTGATGTCGTTCCTCATAACAGCTTGAACAGGGAACTGTTCAATTCAGGAGTGAACGGCGCTTTGTGGCTCTTGCTAAGATATCTGCATCAAGAAGCCACCTCATGCATAAAATGGGATGGTGTTACCTCTGACCCGTTCTCGGTCCTCCAAGGTGTAAGGCAAGGGGGAGTACTCAGTACGGAACTCTATAAGATCTTCATAAATTATCTCCTTGAAAGGCTAAACAACTCGGGACTAGGAACCAAGGTAGGACATCTCAGAATACCTGCGCCCACTTGTGCAGATGATGTGGCCCTCATCGCAGAATCAAAAGAGGAACTGGCAATACTCATCAACATGGCAGTTGAGGACAGCAATAGGGAGCACTACGTACGTCAGCCAACAAAAAGCGTAGTGATGCAGGTTGCCAGCTCGAACAGAAAAGAACTTGTCCCACACCACAACTTTGAAATAAATGGGGCAGCAATGCCGATTGTCGAACAAACATCACATATGGGCATTCTTAGAGCATCAAGAAACCAAAATCAAATAGCTATTGCTGAGAACATCAGGAAAGGAAGACAAGCAGCCTATGCGTTGATGGGACCTGGGCTTCATGGCAGGAATGGCATTGATCCTCATACCGCCTGCCACCTAATAAGAACATTTGTCCTCCCTGTAATCCTATATGGACTGGAAGTACTACATCCTTCTTCCAACCAACTGCTTCCACTCGAGAGATTTCAAAGGAAAATTCTAAAGCAAGTACTCTCTCTTCCAATCAGCACCTCCACTGCTGCTGTGTACACGCTTACAGGATTTCTTCCAGCAGAAGCAGAGATTCACAAGAGAATTCTCTCTCTCTTCGGCAGTATCATGAGGCAGCCAGGCTCTTTGGAGTACGACATTGCATCCAGGTACATTTGTACTCGACAGAATAGTCAGGCAAGCTGGTTTGGCGAAGTCATTAGATTGCTTGCCATCTATGAGCTTCCTTCTGCTCACCATCTCTTAGAAGGTGATATTCCAAAAACAAAATGGAAATCAATGGTAAAGTCAGCAGTCAACAACTATTGGATGTCGGTAATCATGGCAGATGTAGCATCATCAAATTCCTTGAGATTCTTAAACAATGGAAGCTACAAACCTGGTGTCCCCCATGTGTCGATCTCCTCGGTCACACCAAACGCTAGGGACGTGACTCGCCTTCCAACTAAGCTACGACTTCTCACAGGGTCGTATCAGCTTCAGACAAACAAGCGAGCATGTAACCAAAATGAAGTTGACACCACCTGTCTACTCTGTAAATCGGCACCTGAAACACCAAGCCATTTCCTGCTGCAATGCCCTATGCTAGAGAAGAGGAGGAACCCAATTTTTGAGGCGCTTGATAAGGCAGTAACCCTGATTCCAGGAGGACAGCCGTTTCACCATCTTTCAGAGGAGGACAAATCACAGCTGATTCTGGATTCCACTGTGCTATACCCCAGGAACCAAAGCACTTTTCAGCTCGAATTCATCTCCAGGCGCCTGTGCTTTGCCCTTCATTCTGAACGGAAAGTGTTGTTATCCTCTTAAATAATTCAGCTATTCATGAGATACTCAGAGACAGTTATCTCATTTTATTCATCACCAATCATATAACATTTGTGTAATATAGCTATCGTCATAATTTTTATTCATTCCTATCTGGATTACTAATGTGCATGTTTACGTTTGTTATATTTGACATCCATTTTGGTTTCTTGTGCTACAATTATATCTACATTGTACTCATAGCAATTACAGGAAAACCCTCAGGTTATATAAATGGCCTTATCGGCAACATACAATTATTATAGCTTGTTACAGTGGTTATGAACTGGTATCCATACAGACCACAGTAAGATTAGATATTGATAGCTGGACTGAATATTGATACAACCGTGATCAATGTAAATATCTAAGTCTACCCAAATCACTTATATGTTTTAACCTTACACTAAATCTCTTCTCTTTTGTTTTTACTCTGTAGGTTCTCCTGAGAGAGGAGGAAGTTCACTACAAGACAAGACAATGGCGGTTACTTCTATGTAACTAAAGAGCGACCGTTCGCAGTTTCATACTTATTTATATGTCGCTAGAATACGCAAGAAATACCAACAGGAATTGAAGGCAAGTTGTAACAAACTACATTGCTGTTTTTCATGAGGATATTATTAAATAAGATTATTATTTGTTTATTTGAAAAGAATCTAATGATTATGATCCGTGACTGATGTACTGGCGTCTTGTTTGTCAAGACTGTAGGCCTATATATGTCTCGTCGGACAGCATGACCGACAGCGCGACCGCAGTTTTCTATCGGAGTTAAAATACTTACATTTTCGATGTTACTAGGGGTCATAAAATAGATATTTGCTTGGCCTAATTAACATCTTCTAGTATTAATAAAAAAACACTTGGGCTGTGTTCATCTTGGATTTTATCTCTGGTTGTACTAATAGACCAATTTGTCCTTCAGTTGATTTTTTTTTTCATAATTTACAAGCAGCTTTACTGATTCAGAAGTACATATGTATATCAAAAATGTTCCACAATCATAAAGAAATAGGGAAAGAACTATACTCAGCTATTGGAAAGTTGTCAGCAGATAAATATGTTATAGAATAGGAATAACCAGATTAAGACATTTCATCTGATACACATGTAAATGACTATAAAATCCAATTTTAAATTTCTTATTATATGACCTCAGACCTGACGTTTCTCAGGGCCTTTGGCCCTTTGATTTTTAAGTATAGTGTATGTGCCATTAAACGATAAAGATATACAATATATATATAACACATATTGGTATATATAAAGAAAAACTACCTGTACCATATTAATTAAGTCATATTTGTAACAAAGGCATCCACTTTCTCCAATTACTTTCAAACTTCTTTTGAATGTTATCACTTTTACTTGAAATGATGTACTTTTGTACATTATAATGATCTTTGATAACTTTAATTAGTGCATTTATATTAAGAGTTTTATGAAGACATCTTGTTTTATAAATATAATGCTTAATAATTATAAGTATTTCATTATCAACCATATCAACATGTGGAGAAGTTACTCCAAAAAGTTAAGAGTCATTATTCATTAAAAATATCAAGTAGAGTATCAAATCTTTCAAAAAGAGTCTGAACTTCAATACATTCCCATAGACAATGTACTATTGTTTCCCTTTCCCTATATATTACATAGTGAGCAAATTGGAGTAGGATGTAAATCAATTCTAAAAAGAAAGGTATTGGTTACTTAAATATGGTGCATAATTCTCACTTGAAACCATTGAAGTTTTGAGCTTTTTGTTACAGAAAATGCTTGGCCACTGAACTTTCAGAGTTATTGCCCTTTGTAATAAAATTGTTATTGGACATTGTGAACATGACATCTTGAGTAAATGTCAACCAACTTAGTTGAAGCTTTGTATGCAGTGTAAAATCAATAAGATTTCAGACGAGTTCGAAAATCGGAAATATTCAAAAGTAACTTAAAAGAGTTATTACTCTTTGCAATAATATTATAATTGGATCTTGTGAACGCGATAACATGAGCAAATATCAAGCAAGTTTGATGAAAATTTGTATGATGCCTTATGTCAATAAGATATCAGAAAAGTAAAAAAATGGGAATTATAAGACAGTTACTTACAGAGTTATTACACTGATATTGATTATTATATTATTGGACCTGTTGAAGCATTTTTTTTCCAGCAAAAATTTAAAAATCATCCAAAATTGCAGATAAAAGTTTTCTGCTCTTTTATCTATACACATGAAGGCTTGATGTTTGGCACATCGATAGCAGGTGTGGCTGGCTACAAGGGTTATGTTTATCTTTGAACTTGACCTTCATTCAAGGTCACAGGGTCAAATGATGATTTTTTTAAAAATCTAAATTCTTTAAAAATGAGTTGTTTGGGTCTCATTTTTAAGAATCTGCTCTAATGAAGATGTGTGCAAGGTTTCTAGGTCAAATCATCAAAAATGATGCAGATATGTCCCTTTGATCAATGTTTCCTGCCAAAATTCAAAATTATCCATAAATTGCATTTCAAATGTTTTTTTTTTCATCCCTGTGAACACGTGACCCCCATTCGGAAGTTCAGCGCGCCAGTATCTAACATGCTTAGTTTACCTGTTTGTTGTAAGTGTTGGGCCATTCAGCTTCCCTGTCCAAGCCTCGTGTGCACTGGCGCGCTGAACTTTCGAATGGGGGTCACGTGACGTTGACAAGAAAAAAATCCATGTCAGTAGTAGCATCTAATGCGGCGAGATGTCGTAAACGCATTAAATTATCTCGCTATGTTGTTTGTTTTATCTCGCTATGTCGTTTTATCATCTCGCTATATGGTATATTTATCTCGCTATGTTGACAAAATTATCTCGTTATGTGATGGCAGATCCATGTCACCATAACAACACATGTAAAATCAAGCAATAAACTGTTTACACAGATATTTTCCAAAAATGTCCTCGTCTACCTGTGGTAGTGGATAAAGTCCCGATAGGTTTACCACTGTGGTAGTGTATAAAGCCCCGATAGGTTTACCACTGTGGTAGTGGATAAAGTCCCGATAGGTTTACCACTGTGGTAGTGTATAAAGCCCCGATAGGTTTACCACTGTGGTAGTGTATAAAGCCCCGATAGGTTTACCACTGTGGTAGTGTATAAAGCCCCGATAGGTTTACCACTGTGGTAGTGTATAAAGTATCGATAGGTTTACCACTGTGGTAGTGTATAAAGTATCGATAGGTTTACCACTGTGGTAGTGTATAAAGCCCGATAGGTTTACCACTGTGGTAGTGTATAAAGCCCCGATAGGTTTACCACTGTGGTAGTGGATAAAGCCCCGATAGGTTTACCACTGTGGTAGTGTATAAGCCCCGATAGGTTTACCACTGTGGTAGTGGATAAAGTCCCGATAGGTTTACCACTGTGGTAGTGTATAAAGTCCGATAGGTTTACCACTGTGGTAGTGTATAAAGTCCCGATAGTTTACACTGTGGTAGTGTATAAAGATCCGATAGGTTTACCACTGTGGTAGTGTATAAAGCCCCGATAGGTTTACCACTGTGGTAGTGTATAAAGTCCCCGATAGGTTTACCACTGTGGAAGTAGTATAAAGCCCCGATAGGTTTACCACTGTGGTAGTGTATAAAGCCCCGATAGGTTTACCACTGTGGTAGTGGATAAAGCCCCGATAGGTTTACCACTGTGGTAGTGGATAAAGTCCGATAGGTTTACCACTGTGGTAGTGTATAAAGCCCCGATAGGTTTACCACTATGGTAGTGTATAAAGCCCCGATAGGTTTACCACTGTGGTAGTGGATAAAGTCCCGATAGGTTTACCACTGTGGTAGTGTATAAAGCCCCGATAGGTTTACCACTGTGGTAGTGTATAAAGTCCCGATAGGTTTACCACTGTGGTAGTGTATAAAGCCCCGATAGGTTTACCACTGTGGTAGTGTATAAAGCCCCGATAGGTTTACCACTGTGGTAGTGTATAAAGTATCGATAGGTTTACCACTGTGGTAGTGTATAAAGTATCGATAGGTTTACCACTGTGGTAGTGTATAAAGTATCGATAGGTTTACCACTGTGGTAGTGTATAAAGCCCCGATAGGTTTACCACTGTGGTAGTGTATAAAGCCCCGATAGGTTTACCACTGTGGTAGTGTATAAAGTATCGATAGGTTTACCACTGTGGTAGTGTATAAAGTCCCGATATCTTTACCACTGTGGTAGTGTATAAAGTATCGATAGGTTTACCACTGTGGTAGTGTATAAAGCCCCGATAGGTTTACCACTGTGGTAGTGTATAAAGTATCGATAGGTTTACCACTGTGGAAGTGTATGAAGCCCCGATAGGTTTACCACTGTGGTAGTGTATAAAGCCCCAACAGGTTTACCACTGTGGTAGTGGATAAAGCCCCGATAGGTTTACCACTGTGGTAGTGGATAAAGTCCGATAGGTTTACCACTGTGGTAGTGTATAAAGCCCCGATAGGTTTACCACTATGGTAGTGTATAAAGCCCCGATAGGTTTACCACTGTGGTAGTGGATAAAGTCCCGATAGGTTTACCACTGTGGTAGTGTATAAAGCCCCGATAGGTTTACCACTGTGGTAGTGTATAAAGTCCCGATAGGTTTACCACTGTGGTAGTGTATAAAGCCCCGATAGGTTTACCACTGTGGTAGTGTATAAAGTCTCGATAGGTTTACCACTGTGGTAGTGTATAAAGCCCCGATATGTTTACCACTGTGGTAGTGTATAAAGTCCCGATAGGTTTACCACTGTGGTAGTGCATAAAGTCCCGATAGGTTTACCACTGTGGTAGTGGATAAAGTCCCGATACGTTTACCACTGTGGTAGTGGATAAAGCCCCGATAGGTTTACCACTGTGGTAGTGTATCAAGCCCCGATAGGTTTACTACTGTGGTAGTGGATAAAGCCCCGACAGGTTTACCACTGTGGTAGTGTATAAAGCCCCAACAGGTTTACCACTGTGGTAGTGTATAAAGCCCCGATAGGTTTACCACTGTGGTAGTGTATAAAGCCCCGATAGGTTTACCACTGTGGTAGTGGATAAAGCCCCGATAGGTTTACCACTGTGGTAGTGTATAAAGCCCCGATAGGTTTACCACTGTGGTAGTGTATAAAGCCCCGATAGGTTTACCACTGTGGTAGTGTATAAAGTATCGATAGGTTTACCACTGTGGTAGTGTATAAAGCCCCGATAGGTTTACCACTGTGGTAGTGTATAAAGTCCCGATAGGTTTACCACTGTGGTAGTGTATAAAGTATCGATAGGTTTACCACTGTGGTAGTGTATAAAGCCCCAATAGGTTTACCACTGTGGTAGTGTATAAAGTATCGATAGGTTTACCACTGTGGTAGTGTATAAAGCCCCAATAGGTTTACCACTGTGGTAGTGGATAAAGCCCCGATAGGTTTACCACTGTGGTAGTGGATAAAGTCCGATAGGTTTACCACTGTGGTAGTGTATAAAGCCCCGATAGGTTTACCACTGTGGTAGTGTATAAAGCCCCGATAGGTTTACCACTGTGGTAGTGGATAAAGTCCCGATAGGTTTACCACTGTGGTAGTGTATAAAGCCCCGATAGGTTTACCACTGTGGTAGTGTATAAAGCCCCGATAGATTACCACTGTGGTAGTGTATAAAGTCCCGATATGTTTACCACTGTGGTAGTGTATAAAGCCCCGATAGGTTTACCACTGTGGTAGTGTATAAAGCCCCGATAGGTTTACCACTGTGGTAGTGTATAAAGCCCCGATAGGTTTACCACTGTGGTAGTGTATAAAGCCCCGATAGGTTTATCACTGTGGTAGTGTATAAAGCCCCGATAGGTTTACCACTGTGGTAGTGTATAAAGCCCCGATAGGTTTACCACTATGGTAGTGTATAAAGTCCCGGTAGGTTTACCACTGTGGTAGTGTATAAAGCCCCGATAGGTTTACCACTGTGGTAGTGTATAAAGCCCCGATAGGTTTACCACTGTGATAGTGTATCAAGCCCCGATAGGTTTACTACTGTGGTAGTGGATAAAGCCCCGATAGGTTTAACACTGTGGTAGTGTATAAAGCCCCGATAGGTTTACCACTGTGGTAGTGTATAAAGTCCCGATAGGTTTACCACTGTGGTAGTGTATAAAGCCCCGATAGGTTTACCACTGTGGTAGTGTATAAAGCCCCGATAGGTTTACCACTGTGGTAGTGTATAAAGTCCCGATAGGTTTACCACTGTGGTAGTGGATAAAGCCCCGATAGGTTTACCACTGTGGTAGTGTATAAAGTCCCGATAGGTTTACCACTGGTAGTGTATAAAGCCCCGATAGGTTTACCACTGTGGTAGTGTATAAAGTCCCGATAGGTTTACCACTGTGGTAGTGTATAAAGCCCCGATAGGTTTACCACGGTGGTAGTGTATAAAGCCCCGATAGGTTTACCACTGTGGTAGTGTATAAAGTATCGATAGGTTTACCACTGTGGTAGTGTATAAAGTCCCGATAGGTTTACCACTGTGGTAGTGTATAAAGCCCCGATAGGTTTACCACTGTGGTAGTGTATAAAGTCCCGATAGGTTTACCACTGTGGTAGTGTATAAAGTCCCGATAGGTTTACCATTGGTAGTGTATAAAGTCCCGATAGGTTTACCACTGTGGCAGTGTATCAAGCCCCGATAGGTTTACCACTGTGGTAGTGTATAAAGCCCCGATAGGTTTACCACTGGTAGTGTATAAAGCCCCGATAGGTTTACCACTGTGGAAGTGTATAAAGCCCCGATAGGTTTACCACTGGTAGTGTATAAAGCCCCGATAGGTTTACCACTGTGGTAGTGTATAAAGCCGCGATAGGTTTACCACTGTGGTAGTGTATAAAGCCCCGATAGGTTTACCACTGTGGTAGTGTATAAAGCCCCGATAGATTTACCACTGTGGTAGTGTATAAAGCCCCGATAGGTTTACCACTGTGGTAGTGTATAAAGCCCCGATAGGTTTACCACTGTGGTAGTGGATAAAGTCCCGATAGGTTTACCACTGTGGTAGTGTATAAAGTCCCGATAGGTTTACCACTGTGGTAGTGCATAAAGTCCCGATAGGTTTACCACTGTGGTAGTGGATAAAGTCCCGATACGTTTACCACTGTGGTAGTGGATAAAGCCCCGATAGGTTTACCACTGTGGTAGTGTATCAAGCCCCGATAGGTTTACTACTGTGGTAGTGGATAAAGCCCCGATAGGTTTACCACTGTGGTAGTGGATAAAGCCCCGATAGGTTTACCACTGTGGTAGTGTATAAAGCCCCGATAGGTTTACCACTGTGGTAGTGTATAAAGCCCCGATAGGTTTACCACTGTGGTAGTGGATAAAGCCCCGATAGGTTTACCACTGTGGTAGTGTATAAAGCCCCGATAGGTTTACCACTGTGGTAGTGTATAAAGTATCGATAGGTTTACCACTGTGGTAGTGTATAAAGCCCCGATAGGTTTACCACTGTGGTAGTGTATAAAGTCCCGATATGTTTACCACTGTGGTAGTGTATAAAGTATCGATAGGTTTACCACTGTGGTAGTGTATAAAGCCCCGATAGGTTTACCACTGTGGTAGTGTATAAAGTATCGATAGGTTTACCACTGTGGTAGTGTATAAAGCCCCAACAGGTTTACCACTGTGGTAGTGGATAAAGCCCCGATAGGTTTACCACTGTGGTAGTGGATAAAGTCCGATAGGTTTACCACTGTGGTAGTGTATAAAGCCCCGATAGGT
Organism: Pecten maximus; assembly: GCF_902652985.1. Classification (NCBI taxonomy): domain Eukaryota; kingdom Metazoa; phylum Mollusca; class Bivalvia; order Pectinida; family Pectinidae; genus Pecten; species Pecten maximus. The sequence goes on from NC_047019.1 coordinate 34,405,593, forward strand.
TTACCACTATGGTAGTGTATAAAGCCCCGATAGGTTTACCACTGTGGTAGTGGATAAAGTCCCGATAGGTTTACCACTGTGGTAGTGTATAAAGCCCCGATAGGTTTACCACTGTGGTAGTGTATAAAGTCCCGATAGGTTTACCACTGTGGTAGTGTATAAAGTCCCGATATGTTTACCACTGTGGTAGTGTATAAAGCCCCGATAGGTTTACCACTGTGGCAGTGTATAAAGCCCCGATAGGTTTACCACTGTGGTAGTGTATAAAGCCCCGATAGGTTTACCACTGTGGTAGTGTATAAAGCCCCGATAGGTTTATCACTGTGGTAGTGTATTAAGCCCCGATAGGTTTACCACTGTGGTAGTGTATAAAGCCCCGATAGGTTTACCACTGTGGTAGTGTATAAAGTCCCGGTAGGTTTACCACTGTGGTAGTGTATAAAGCCCCGATAGGTTTACCACTGTGGTAGTGTATAAAGCCCCGATAGGTTTACCACTGTGATAGTGTATCAAGCCCCGATAGGTTTACTACTGTGGTAGTGGATAAAGCCCCGATAGGTTTAACACTGTGGTAGTGTATAAAGCCCCGATAGGTTTACCACTGTGGTAGTGTATAAAGTCCCGATAGGTTTACCACTGTGGTAGTGTATAAAGCCCCGATAGGTTTACCACTGTGGTAGTGTATAAAGCCCCGATAGGTTTACCACTGTGGTAGTGTATGAAGTCCCGATAGGTTTACCACTGTGGTAGTGGATAAAGCCCCGATAGGTTTACCACTGTGGTAGTGTATAAAGTCCCGATAGGTTTACCACTGGTAGTGTATAAAGCCCCGATAGGTTTACCACTGTGGTAGTGTATAAAGTCCCGATAGGTTTACCACTGTGGTAGTGTATAAAGCCCCGATAGGTTTACCACGGTGGTAGTGTATAAAGCCCCGATAGGTTTACCACTGTGGTAGTGTATAAAGTATCGATAGGTTTACCACTGTGGTAGTGTATAAAGTCCCGATAGGTTTACCACTGTGGTAGTGTATAAAGCCCCGATAGGTTTACCACTGTGGTAGTGTATAAAGTCCCGATAGGTTTACCACTGTGGTAGTGTATAAAGTCCCGATAGGTTTACCACTGTGGCAGTGTATCAAGCCCCGATAGGTTTACCACTGTGGTAGTGTATAAAGCCCCGATAGGTTTACCACTGGTAGTGTATAAAGCCCCGATAGGTTTACCACTGTGGAAGTGTATAAAGCCCCGATAGGTTTACCACTGGTAGTGTATAAAGCCCCGATAGGTTTACCACTGTGGTAGTGTATAAAGCCGCGATAGGTTTACCACTGTGGTAGTGTATAAAGCCCCGATAGGTTTACCACTGTGGTAGTGTATAAAGCCCCGATAGATTTACCACTGTGGTAGTGTATAAAGCCCCGATAGGTTTACCACTGTGGTAGTGTATAAAGCCCCGATAGGTTTACCACTGTGGTAGTGGATAAAGTCCCGATAGGTTTACCACTGTGGTAGTGTATAAAGTCCCGATAGGTTTACCACTGTGGTAGTGCATAAAGTCCCGATAGGTTTACCACTGTGGTAGTGGATAAAGTCCCGATACGTTTACCACTGTGGTAGTGGATAAAGCCCCGATAGGTTTACCACTGTGGTAGTGTATCAAGCCCCGATAGGTTTACTACTGTGGTAGTGGATAAAGCCCCGATAGGTTTACCACTGTGGTAGTGGATAAAGCCCCGATAGGTTTACCACTGTGGTAGTGTATAAAGCCCCGATAGGTTTACCACTGTGGTAGTGTATAAAGCCCCGATAGGTTTACCACTGTGGTAGTGGATAAAGCCCCGATAGGTTTACCACTGTGGTAGTGGATAAAGCCCCGATAGGTTTACCACTGTGGTAGTGTATAAAGCCCCGATAGGTTTACCACTGTGGTAGTGTATAAAGTATCGATAGGTTTACCACTGTGGTAGTGTATAAAGCCCCGATAGGTTTACCACTGTGGTAGTGTATAAAGTCCCGATATGTTTACCACTGTGGTAGTGTATAAAGTATCGATAGGTTTACCACTGTGGTAGTGTATAAAGCCCCGATAGGTTTACCACTGTGGTAGTGTATAAAGCCCCAACAGGTTTACCACTGTGGTAGTGGATAAAGTCCCGATACGTTTACCACTGTGGTAGTGGATAAAGCCCCGATAGGTTTACCACTGTGGTAGTGTATCAAGCCCCGATAGGTTTACTACTGTGGTAGTGGATAAAGCCCCGATAGGTTTACCACTGTGGTAGTGTATAAAGCCCCAACAGGTTTACCACTGTGGTAGTGTATAAAGCCCCGATAGGTTTACCACTGTGGTAGTGTATAAAGCCCCGATAGGTTTACCACTGTGGTAGTGTATAAAGCCCCGATAGGTTTACCACTGTGGTAGTGGATAAAGCCCCGATAGGTTTACCACTGTGGTAGTGGATAAAGCCCCGATAGGTTTACCACTGTGGTAGTGGATAAAGCCCCGATAGGTTTACCACTGTGGTAGTGTATAAAGCCCCGATAGGTTTACCACTGTGGTAGTGTATAAAGTATCGATAGGTTTACCACTGTGGTAGTGTATAAAGCCCCGATAGGTTTACCACTGTGGTAGTGTATAAAGTCCCGATATGTTTACCACTGTGGTAGTGTATAAAGTATCGATAGGTTTACCACTGTGGTAGTGTATAAAGCCCCGATAGGTTTACCACTGTGGTAGTGTATAAAGCCCCAACAGGTTTACCACTGTGGTAGTGGATAAAGTCCCGATACGTTTACCACTGTGGTAGTGGATAAAGCCCCGATAGGTTTACCACTGTGGTAGTGTATCAAGCCCCGATAGGTTTACTACTGTGGTAGTGGATAAAGCCCCGATAGGTTTACCACTGTGGTAGTGTATAAAGCCCCGACAGGTTTACCACTGTGGTAGTGTATAAAGCCCCGATAGGTTTACCACTGTGGTAGTGTATAAAGCCCCGATAGGTTTACCACTGTGGTAGTGTATAAAGCCCCGATAGGTTACCACTGTGGTAGTGGATAAAGCCCTGATAGGTTTACCACTGTGGTAGTGGATAAAGCCCCGATAGGTTTACCACTGTGGTAGTGTATAAAGCCCCGATAGGTTTACCACTGTGGTAGTGTATAAAGTATCGATAGGTTTACCACTGTGGTAGTGTATAAAGCCCCGATAGGTTTACCACTGTGGTAGTGTATAAAGTCCCGATATGTTTACCACTGTGGTAGTGTATAAAGTATCGATAGGTTTACCACTGTGGTAGTGTATAAGCCCCGATAGGTTTACCACTGTGGTAGTGTATAAAGCCCCAACAGGTTTACCACTGTGGTAGTGTATAAAGTCCCGATATGTTTACCACTGTGGTAGTGTATAAAGTATCCGATAGGTTTACCACTGTGGTAGTGTATAAAGCCCCGATAGGTTTACCACTGTGGTAGTGTATAAAGTATCGATAGGTTTACCACTGTGGAGTGTATAAAGCCCCGATAGGTTTACCACTGTGGTAGTGTATAAAGCCCCAACAGGTTTACCACTGTGGTAGTGGATAAAGCCCCGATAGGTTTACCACTGTGGTAGTGGATAAAGTCCCGATAGGTTTACCACTGTGGTAGTGTATAAAGCCCCGATAGGTTTACCACTGTGGTAGTGTATAAAGCCCCGATAGGTTTACCACTGTGGTAGTGTATAAAGTCCCGATAGGTTTACCATTGGTAGTGTATAAAGTCCCGATAGGTTTACCACTGTGGCAGTGTATCAAGCCCCGATAGGTTTACCACTGTGGTAGTGTATAAAGCCCCGATAGGTTTACCACTGGTAGTCTATAAAGCCCCGATAGGTTTACCACTGTGGAAGTGTATAAAGCCCCGATAGGTTTACCACTGGTAGTGTATAAAGCCCCGATAGGTTTACCACTGTGGTAGTGGATAAAGCCCCGATAGGTTTACCACTGTGGTAGTGTATAAAGCCGCGATAGGTTTACCACTGTGGTAGTGTATAAAGCCCCGATAGGTTTACCACTGTGGTAGTGTATAAAGCCCCGATAGGATTTACCACTGTGGTAGTGTATAAAGCCCCGATAGGTTTACCACTGTGGTAGTGTATAAAGCCCCGATAGGTTTACCACTGTGGTAGTGGATAAAGTCCCGATAGGTTTACCGCTGTGGTAGTGTATAAAGTCCCGATAGGTTTACCACTGTGGTAGTGCATAAAGTCCCGATAGGTTTACCACTGTGGTAGTGGATAAAGTCCCGATACGTTTACCACTGTGGTAGTGGATAAAGCCCCGATAGGTTTACCACTGTGGTAGTGTATCAAGCCCCGATAGGTTTACTACTTTGGTAGTGGATAAAGCCCCGATAGGTTTTACCACTGTGGTAGTGTATAAAGCCCCAACAGGTTTACCACTGTGGTAGTGGATAAAGCCCCGATAGGTTTACCACTGTGGTAGTGTATAAAGCCCCGATAGGTTTACCACTGTGGTAGTGTATAAAGTCCCGATAGGTTTACCACTGTGGTAGTGGATAAAGCCCCGATAGGTTTACCACTGTGGTAGTGTATAAAGTCCCGATAGGTTTACCACTGTGGTAGTGTATCAAGCCCCGATAGGTTTACTACTGTGGTAGTGGATAAAGCCCCGATAGGTTTACCACTGTGGTAGTGTATAAAGCCCCGACAGGTTTACCACTGTGGTAGTGTATAAAGCCCCGATAGGTTTACCACTGTGGTAGTGTATAAAGCCCCGATAGGTTTACCACTGTGGTAGTGGATAAAGCCCCGATAGGTTTACCACTGTGGTAGTGGATAAAGCCCCGATAGGTTTACCACTGTGGTAGTGTATAAAGCCCCGATAGGTTTACCACTGTGGTAGTGTATAAAGTATCGATAGGTTTACCACTGTGGTAGTGTATAAAGCCCCGATAGGTTTACCACTGTGGTAGTGTATAAAGTCCCGATATGTTTACCACTGTGGTAGTGTATAAAGTATCGATAGGTTTACCACTGTGGTAGTGTATAAAGCCCCGATAGGTTTACCACTGTGGTAGTGTATAAAGTATCGATAGGTTTACCACTGTGGAAGTGTATAAAGCCCCGATAGGTTTACCACTGTGGTAGTGTATAAAGCCCCGAACAGGTTTACCACTGTGGTAGTGTATAAAGTCCCGATAGGTTTACCACTGTGGTAGTGTATAAAGTATTGATAGGTTTACCACTGTGGTAGTGTATAAAGCCCCGATAGGTTTACCACTGTGGTAGTGTATAAAGTATCGATAGGTTTACCACTGTGGTAGTGTATAAAGCCCCGATAGGTTTACCACTGTGGTAGTGTATAAATCCCCCAGGAGGTTTACCACTGTGGTAGTGGATAAAGTCCCGATAGGTTTACCACTGTGGTAGTGTATAAAGCCCCGATAGGTTTACCACTGTGGTAGTGTATAAAGCCCCGATAGGTTTACCACTGTGGTAGTGTATAAAGCCCCGATAGGTTTACCACTGTGGTAGTGGATGAAGCCCCGATAGGTTTACCACTGGTAGTGGATAAAGTCCCGATAGGTTTACCACTGTGGTAGTGTATAAAGCCCCGATAGGTTTACCACTGTGGTAGTGGATAAAGTCCCGATAGGTTTACCACTGTGGTAGTGTATAAAGTCCCGATAGGTTTACCACTGTGGTAGTGCATAAAGTCCCGATAGGTTTACCACTGTGGTAGTGGATAAAGTCCCGATACGTTTACCACTGTGGTAGTGGATAAAGCCCCGATAGGTTTACCACTGTGGTAGTGTATCAAGCCCCGATAGGTTTACTACTGTGGTAGTGGATAAAGCCCCGATAGGTTTACCACTGTGGTAGTGGATGAAGCCCCGATAGGTTTACCACTGGTAGTGGTTAAAGTCCCGATAGGTTTACCACTGTGGTAGTGTATAAAGCCCCGATAGGTTTACCACTGTGGTAGTGGATAAAGTCCCGATAGGTTTAACACTGTGGTAGTGTATAAAGCCCCGATACGTTTACCACTGTGGTAGTGTATAAAGCCCCGATAGGTTTACCACTGTGGTAGTGGATAAAGCCCCGATAGGTTTACCACTGTGGTAGTGGATAAAGCCCCGATAGGTTTACCACTGTGGTAGTGTATAAAGCCCCGATAGGTTTACCACTGTGGTAGTGTATAAAGCCCCGATAGGTTTACCACTGTGGTAGTGTATAAAGCCCCGATAGGTTTACCACTGTGGTAGTGTATAAAGCCCCGATAGGTTTACCACTGTGGTAGTGTATAAAGCCCCGATAGGTTTACCACTGTGGTAGTGTATAAAGTCCCGATAGGTTTACCACTGTGGTAGTGTATAAAGCCCCGATAGGTTTACCACTGTGGTAGTGTATAAAGCCCCGATAGGTTTACCACTGTGGTAGTGTATCAAGCCCCGATAGGTTTACCTACTGTGGTAGTGGATAAAGCCCCGATAGGTTTACCACTGTGGTAGTGTATAAAGCCCCGATAGGTTTACCACTGTGGTAGTGTATAAAGCCCGATAGGTTTACCACTGTGGTAGTGTATAAAGCCCCGATAGGTTTACCACTGTGGTAGTGTATAAAGCCCCGATAGGTTTACCACTGTGGTAGTGTATAAGCCCCGATAGGTTTACCACTGTGGTAGTGGATAAAGCCCCGATAGGTTTACCACTGTGGTAGTGTATAAAGTCCCGATAGGTTTACCACTGTGGTAGTGTATAAAGCCCCGATAGGTTTACCACTGTGGTAGTGTATAAAGCCCCGATAGGTTTACCACTGTGGTAGTGTATAAAGTCCCGATAGGTTTACCACTGTGGTAGTGTATAAAGTCCCCGATAGGTTTACCACTGTGGTAGTGTATAAAGCCCCGATAGGTTTACCACTGTGGTAGTGGATAAAGCCCCGATAGGTTTACCACTGTGGTAGTGTATAAAGCCCGATAGGTTTACCACTGTGGTAGTGTATAAAGTCCCGATAGGTTTACCACTGTGGTAGTGTATAAAGCCCCGATAGGTTTACCACTGTGGTAGTGTATAAAGTCCCGATAGGTTTACCACTGTGGTAGTGTATAAAGTATCGATAGGTTTACCACTGTGGTAGTGTATAAAGCCCCGATAGGTTTACCACTGTGGTAGTGTATAAAGTCCCGATAGGTTTACCACTGTGGTAGTGTATAAAGTCCCGATAGGTTTACCACTGTGGTAGTGTATAAAGCCCCGATAGGTTTACCACTGTGGTAGTGTATAAAGTATCGATAGGTTTACCACTGTGGTAGTGTATAAAGCCCCGATAGGTTTACCACTGTGGTAGTGTATAAAGTCCCGATATGTTTACCACTGTGGTAGTGTATAAAGTATCGATAGGTTTACCACTGTGGTAGTGTATAAAGCCCCGATAGGTTTACCACTGTGGTAGTGTATAAAGCCCCAACAGGTTTACCACTGTGGTAGTGTATAAAGTCCCGATATGTTTACCACTGTGGTAGTGTATAAAGTATCGATAGGTTTACCACTGTGGTAGTGTATAAAGCCCCGATAGGTTTACCACTGTGGTAGTGTATAAAGTATCGATAGGTTTACCACTGTGGAAGTGTATAAAGCCCCGATAGGTTTACCACTGTGGTAGTGTATAAAGCCCCAACAGGTTTACCACTGTGGTAGTGGATAAAGCCCCGATAGGTTTACCACTGTGGTAGTGGATAAAGTCCGATAGGTTTACCACTGTGGTAGTGTATAAAGCCCCGATAGGTTTACCACTGTGGTAGTGTATAAAGCCCCGATAGGTTTACCACTGTGGTAGTGGATAAAGTCCCGATAGGTTTACCACTGTGGTAGTGTATAAAGCCCCGATAGGTTTACCACTGTGGTAGTGTATAAAGCCCCGATAGGTTTACCACTGTGGTAGTGTATAAAGTCCCGGTAGGTTTACCACTGTGGTAGTGTATAAAGCCCCGATAGGTTTACCACTGTGGTAGTGAATAAAGCCCCGATAGGTTTACCACTGTGGTAGTGTATCAAGCCCCGATAGGTTTACTACTGTGGTAGTGGATAAAGCCCCGATAGGTTTAACACTGTGGTAGTGTATAAAGCCCCGATAGGTTTACCACTGTGGTAGTGTATAAAGTCCCGATAGGTTTACCACTGTGGTAGTGTATAAAGCCCCGATAGGTTTACCACTGTGGTAGTGTATAAAGTCCCGATAGGTTTACCACTGTGGTAGTGGATAAAGCCCCGATAGGTTTACCACTGTGGTAGTGTATAAAGTCCCGATAGGTTTACCACTGGTAGTGTATAAAGCCCCGATAGGTTTACCACTGTGGTTGTGTATAAAGTCCCGATAGGTTTACCACTGTGGTAGTGTATAAAGTATCGATAGGTTTACCACTGTGGTAGTGTATAAAGTCCCGATAGGTTTACCACTGTGGTAGTGTATAAAGCCCCGATAGGTTTACCACTGTGGTAGTGTATAAAGTCCCGATAGGTTTACCACTGTGGTAGTGTATAAAGTCCCGATAGGTTTACCACTGTGGTAGTGTATAAAGTCCCGATAGGTTTACCACTGTGGCAGTGTATCAAGCCCCGATAGGTTTACCACTGTGGTAGTGTATAAAGCCCCGATAGGTTTACCACTGGTAGTGTATAAAGCCCCGATAGGTTTACCACTGTGGAAGTGTATAAAGCCCCGATAGGTTTACCACTGGTAGTGTATAAAGCCCCGATAGGTTTACCACTGTGGTAGTGGATAAAGCCCCGATAGGTTTACCACTGTGGTAGTGTATAAAGCCGCGATAGGTTTACCACTGTGGTAGTGTATAAAGCCCCGATAGGTTTACCACTGTGGTAGTGTATAAAGCCCCGATAGATTTACCACTGTGGTAGTGTATAAAGCCCCGATAGGTTTACCACTGTGGTAGTGTATAAAGCCCCGATAGGTTTACCACTGTGGTAGTGGATAAAGTCCCGATAGGTTTACCGCTGTGGTAGTGTATCAAGCCCCGATAGGTTTACTACTGTGGTAGTGGATAAAGCCCCGATAGGTTTACCACTGTGGTAGTGTATAAAGCCCCAACAGGTTTACCACTGTGGTAGTGTATAAAGCCCCGATAGGTTTACCACTGTGGTAGTGTATAAAGCCCCGATAGGTTTACCACTGTGGTAGTGTATAAAGTCCCGATAGGTTTACCACTGTGGTAGTGGATAAAGCCCCGATAGGTTTACCACTGTGGTAGTGTATAAAGTCCCGATAGGTTTACCACTGTGGTAGTGTATCAAGCCCCGATAGGTTTACTACTGTGGTAGTGGATAAAGCCCCGATAGGTTTACCACTGTGGTAGTGTATAAAGCCCCGATAGGTTTACCACTGTGGTAGTGTATAAAGCCCCGATAGGTTTACCACTGTGGTAGTGTATAAAGCCCCGATAGGTTTACCACTGTGGTAGTGGATAAAGCCCCGATAGGTTTACCACTGTGGTAGTGGATAAAGCCCCGATAGGTTTACCACTGTGGTAGTGTATAAAGCCCCGATAGGTTTACCACTGTGGTAGTGTATAAAGTATCGATAGGTTTACCACTGTGGTAGTGTATAAAGCCCCGATAGGTTTACCACTGTGGTAGTGTATAAAGTCCCGATATGTTTACCACTGTGGTAGTGTATAAAGTATCGATAGGTTTACCACTGTGGTAGTGTATAAAGCCCCGATAGGTTTACCACTGTGGTAGTGTATAAAGTATCGATAGGTTTACCACTGTGGAAGTGTATAAAGCCCCGATAGGTTTACCACTGTGGTAGTGTATAAAGCCCCAACAGGTTTACCACTGTGGTAGTGTATAAAGTCCCGATATGTTTACCACTGTGGTAGTGTATAAAGTATTGATAGGTTTACCACTGTGGTAGTGTATAAAGCCCCGATAGGTTTACCACTGTGGTAGTGTATAAAGTATCCGATAGGTTTACCACTGTGGTAGTGTATAAAGCCCCGATAGGTTTACCACTGTGGTAGTGTATAAAGCCCCGATAGGTTTACCACTGTGGTAGTGGATAAAGTCCCGATAGGTTTACCACTGTGGTAGTGTATAAAGCCCCGATAGGTTTACCACTGTGGTAGTGTATAAAGCCCCGATAGGTTTACCACTGTGGTAGTGTATAAAGTCCCGATAGGTTTACCACTGTGGTAGTGTATAAGCCCCGATAGGTTTACCACTGTGGTAGTGTATAAAGTCCCGATAGGTTTACCACTGTGGTAGTGTATAAAGCCCCGATAGGTTTACCACTGTGGTAGTGTATAAAGCCCCGATAGGTTTACCACTGTGGTAGTGTATAAAGCCCCGATAGGTTTACCACTGTGGTAGTGTATAAAGTCCCGATAGGTTTACCACTGTGGTAGTGGATAAAGTCCCGATAGGTTTACCACTGTGGTAGTGGATAAAGCCCCGATAGGTTTACCACTGTGGTAGTGTATCAAGCCCCGATAGGTTTACTACTGTGGTAGTGGATAAAGCCCCGATAGGTTTACCACTGTGGTAGTGGATGAAGCCCCGATAGGTTTACCACTGGTAGTGGTTAAAGTCCCGATAGGTTTACCACTGTGGTAGTGGATAAAGCCCCGATAGGTTTACCACTGTGGTAGTGGATAAAGTCCCGATAGGTTTAACACTGTGGTAGTGTATAAAGCCCCGATACGTTTACCACTGTGGTAGTGTATAAAGCCCCGATAGGTTTACCACTGTGGTAGTGGATCAAGCCCCGATAGGTTTACCACTGTGGTAGTGGATAAAGCCCCGATAGGTTTACCACTGTGGTAGTGTATAAAGCCCCGATAGGTTTACCACTGTGGTAGTGTATAAAGCCCCGATAGGTTTACCACTGTGGTAGTGTATAAAGCCCCGATAGGTTTACCACTGTGGTAGTGTATAAAGCCCCGATAGGTTTACCACTGTGGTAGTGTATAAAGCCCCGATAGGTTTACCACTGTGGTAGTGTATAAAGTCCCGGTAGGTTTACCACTGTGGTAGTGTATAAAGCCCCGATAGGTTTACCACTGTGGTAGTGTATAAAGCCCCGATAGGTTTACCACTGTGGTAGTGTATCAAGCCCCGATAGGTTTACTACTGTGGTAGTGTATAAAGCCCCGATAGGTTTACCACTGTGGTATTGTATAAAGTCCCGATAGGTTTACCACTGTGGTAGTGGATAAAGCCCCGATAGGTTTACCACTGTGGTAGTGTATAAAGTCCCGATAGGTTTACCACTGGTAGTGTATAAAGCCCCGATAGGTTTACCACTGTGGTAGTGTATAAAGCCCCGATAGGTTTACCACTGTGGTAGTGTATAAAGTCCCGATAGGTTTACCACTGTGGTAGTGTATAAAGTCCCGATAGGTTTACCACTGTGGTAGTGTATAAAGCCCCGATAGGTTTACCACTGTGGTAGTGTATAAAGCCCCGATAGGTTTACCACTGTGGTAGTGTATAAAGCCCCGATAGGTTTACCACTGTGGTAGTGTATAAAGTCCCGATAGGTTTACCACTGTGGTAGTGTATAAAGCCCCGATAGGTTTACCACTGTGGTAGTGTATAAAGTCCCGATAGGTTTACCACTGTGGTAGTGTATAAAGCCCCGATAGGTTTACCACTGGTAGTGTATAAAGCCCCGATAGGTTTACCACTGTGGTAGTGGATAAAGCCCCGATAGGTTTACCACTGTGGTAGTGTATAAAGCCCCGATAGGTTTACCACTGTGGTAGTATATAAAGTCCCGATAGGTTTACCACTGTGGTAGCAGATAAAGCCCCGATAGGTTTACCACTGTGGTAGTGGATAAAGCCCCGATAGGTTTACCACTGTGGTAGTGTATAAAGCCCCGATAGGTTTACCACTGTGGTAGTATATAAAGTCCCGATAGGTTTACCACTGTGGTAGCAGATAAAGCCCCGATAGGTTTACCACTGTGGTAGTGGATAAAGCCCCAATAGGTTTACCACTGTGGTAGTGGATAAAGTCCCGATAGGTTTACCACTGTGGTAGTGTATAAAGTCCCGATAGGTTTACCACTGTGGTAGTGGATAAAGTCCCGATAGGTTTACCACTGTGGTAGTGGATAAAGCCCCGATAGGTTTACCACTGTGGTAGTGGATAAAGCCCCGATAGGTTTACCACTGTGGTAGTGTATAAAGCCCCGATAGGTTTACCACTGTGGTAGTGTATAAAGTCCCGATAGGTTTACCACTGTGGTAGTATATAAAGCCCCGATAAGGTTTACTACTGTGGTAGTGTATAAAGCCCCGATAGGTTTACCACTGTGGTAGTGTATAAAGTATCGATAGGTTTACCACGGTGGTAGTGTATCAAGCCCCAATAGGTTTACCACTGTGGTAGTGGATAAAGCCCCGATAGGTTTACCACTGTGGTAGTGTATAAAGTCCCGATGGGTTTACCACTGTGGTAGTGGATAAAGTCCCGATAGGTTGACCACTGTGGTAGTGGATAAAGCCCCGATAGGTTTACCACTGTGGTAGTGGATAAAGCCCCGATAGGTTTACCACTGTGGTAGTGTATAAAGCCCCGATAGGTTTACCACTGTGGTAGTGTATAAAGTCCCGATAGGTTTACCACTGTGGTAGTATATAAAGCCCCGATAAGTTTACTACTGTGGTAGTGTATAAAGCCCCGATAGGTTTACCACTGTGGTAGTGTATAAAGTCCCGATAAGTTTACTACTGTGGTAGTGTATAAAGCCCCGATAGGTTTACCACTGTGGTAGTGGATAAAGCCCCGATAGGTTTACCACTGTGGTAGTGGATAAAGCCCCGATATGTTTACTACTGTGGTAGTGGATAAAGCCCCGATAGGTTTACCACTGTGGTAGTGTATAAAGCCCCGATAGGTTTACCACTGTGGTAGTGTATAAAGTATCGATAGGTTTACCACTGTGGTAGTGGATAAAGTATCGATAGGTTTACCACTGTGGTAGTGTATAAAGCCCCAATAGGTTTACCACTGTGGTAGTGGATAAAGCCCCGATAGGTTTACCACTGTGGTAGTGTATCAAGCCCCGATAGGTTTACCACTGTGGTAGTGTATAAAGCCCCGATAGGTTTACCAATGTGGTAGTGTATAAAGTCCCGATAGGTTTACCACTGTGGTAGTGTATAAAGTCCCGATAGGTTTACCACTGTGGTAGTGTATAAAGCCCCGATAGGTTTACCACTGTGGTAGTGTATAAAGCCCCGATAGGTTTACCACTGTGGTAGTGGATAAAGTCCCGATAGGTTTACCACTGTGGTAGTGTATAAAGTCCCGATAGGTTTACCACTGTGGTAGTGTATAAAGTCCCGATAGGTTTACCACTGTGGTAGTGATAAAGCCTCCGAATGTTTACCACTGTGGAGTGTATAAAGCCCCGATAGGTTTACCACTGTGGTAGTGTATAAAGCCCCGATAGGTTTACACTGTGGTAGTGTATAAAGTCCCGATAGGTTTACCACTGTGGTAGTGTATAAAGCCCCGATAGGTTTACCACTTGTGGTAGTGTATAAAGCCCGATAGGTTACCACTGTGGTAGTGTATAAAGCCCCGATAGGTTTACCACTGTGGTAGTGTATAAAGCCCCGATAGGTTTACCACTGTGGTAGTGTATAAAGCCCCGATAGGTTTACCACTGTGGTAGTGGATAAAGTCCCGATAGGTTTACCACTGTGGTAGTGTATAAAGTCCCGATAGGTTTACCACTGTGGTAGTGTATAAAGTCCCGATAGGTTTACCACTGTGGTAGTGGATAAAGCCCCGATAGGTTTACCACTGTGGTAGTGGATAAAGCCCCGATAGGTTTACCACTGTGGTAGTGTATAAAGCCCCGATAGGTTTACCACTGTGGTAGTGTATAAAGTCCCGATAGGTTTACCACTGTGGTAGTGTATAAAGCCCCGATAAGTTTACCACTGTGGTAGTGTATAAAGCCCCGATAGGTTTACCACTGTGGTAGTGTATAAAGTCCCGATAGGTTTACCACTGTGGTAGTGTATAAAGCCCCGATAGGTTTACCACTGTGGTAGTGGATAAAGCCCCGATAGGTTTACCACTGTGGTAGTGGATAAAGCCCCGATAGGTTTACCACTGTGGTAGTGGATAAAGCCCCGATAGGTTTACCACGGTGGTAGTGTATAAAGCCCCGATAGGTTTACCACTGTGGAAGTGTATAAAGTATCGATAGGTTTACCACTGTGGTAGTGGATAAAGCCCCGATAGGTTTACCACTGTGGTAGTGTATAAAGTATCGATAGGTTTACCACTGTGGTAGTGTATAAAGCCCCAATAGGTTTACCACTGTGGTAGTGGATAAAGCCCCGATAGGTTTACCACTGTGGTAGTGTATAAAGCCCCGATAGGTTTACCACTGTGGTAGTGTATAAAGTCCCCGATAGGTTTACCACTGTGGTAGTGTATAAAGCCCCGATAGGTTTACCACTGTGGTAGTGTATAAAGTCCCGATAGGTTTACCACTGTGGTAGTGTATAAAGCCCCGATAGGTTTACCACTGTGGTAGTGTATAAAGCCCCGATAGGTTTACCACTGTGGTAGTGTATAAAGCCCCGATAGGTTTACCACTGTGGTAGTGTATAAAGCCCCGATAGGTTTACCACTGTGGTAGTGTATAAAGTCCCGATAGGTTTACCACTGTGGTAGTGTATAAAGCCCCGATAGGTTTACCACTGTGGTAGTGTATAAAGCCCCGATAGGTTTACCACTGTGGTAGTGTATAAAGTCCCGATAGGTTTACCACTGTGGTAGTGTATAAAGCCCCGATAGGTTTACCACTGTGGTAGTGTATAAAGCCCCGATAGGTTTACCACTGGTAGTGGATAAAGTCCCGATAGGTTTACCACTGTGGTAGTGTATAAAGTCCCGATAGGTTTACCACTGTGGTAGTGTATAAAGTATCGATAGGTTTACCACGGTGGTAGTGTATCAAGCCCCAATAGGTTTACCACTGTGGTAGTGGATAAAGCCCCGATAGGTTTACCACTGTGGTAGTGTATAAAGTCCCGATAGGTTTACCACTGTGGTAGTGGATAAAGTCCCGATAGGTTTACCACTGTGGTAGTGGATAAAGCCCCGATAGGTTTACCACTGTGGTAGTGGATAAAGCCCCGATAGGTTTACCACTGGTAGTGGATAAAGCCCCGATAGGTTTACCACTGTGGTAGTGTATAAAGCCCCGATAGGTTTACCACTGTGGTAGTGTATAAAGCCCCGATAGGTTTACCACTGTGGTAGTGTACAAAGCCCCGATAGGTTTACCACTGTGGTAGTGTATAAAGCCCCGATAGGTTTACCACTGTGGTAGTGGATAAAGCCCCGATAGGTTTACCACTGTGGTAGTGGATAAAGCCCCGATAGGTTTACCACTGTGGTAGTGTATGAAGCCCCGATAGGTTTACCACTGTGGTAGTGGATAAAGTGTGTGCAGGTTTATCATAAAAATGAAAGATATTCCCCAATTGTACTTTCGTGATCATGCAAGGTATAACTATATTGTTCAGATATGACAACAAATGTAAGACACAATGACTTACCGAAAGTGAAAAAAAATGTGTCTGTTATGTTGTACAGCAGTACTTGACATGAGCTACAATTAAAGGTTTTTTTAATTACATAATTAACTTTGGTGGCGTGTTCCACGAAACACACACATTGTTTAATCGTCTATTCAATAAGTACGCGGAAAGATCTGGACCGAAGATACGGAGCTACGGACTAAGCCATGATTCAGAACTTAATTACGTGATTAGTTTGATGATATACCTTCACGGTTTACAGTGTTGGCGGTATGCACCCCAGGTGATCGACCACGTACTTCTACAGTACCTTCCTTGAATTAGTTAGCTCAGGGCGTGGTGACTGGTCGAAGAGTTAGCATCTTATATGTAACATGACGTCATAAAGCGTTCTCCGGTGGACTATGTACGTGAGAAAGGGAGGAAACCGTGTTTATACTAAGTTTAGACGACTATATGGTAAATAATATATTGTGTGCACTGTCCGACATTGTCATCTGTTTACACGCAAAAAGGACGAGTTGAAAACGTGATAAGGGGTCAATATCTGATAACGTCACAGGATCCAATCTATGTAAATAGACCCACACACCCACCCTAGACCGGAAGAGTTGAAGAATTACGCATTTTGAAGCACAAAAGTTATTCGATTTTAGTTACGCATGAAGAATATCGATACACTCATACTCAATTCAACGAGATACCCGTATGCGAGCCAATTCACAAATTACAAGATGTACTGTTCCTGCAGAAACTATAAACTCAGTAAATTACACCTGTATGGTTTCAAACCATGTCATGTAATGTGAAGATTAATTCCTGAATGCTTCCTCCTTTACATGTGATTGATTGGCCATTACGTACACACGTGATCGAAAAAGAGAGTGTCGGATTCAGTCGTGTCCAGGTACCACTACCAGAAGAATGACGTTATTTCAATCTCAACACATGTAAAATCAAGCAATAAACTGTTTACACAGATATTTTCCAAAAATGTCCTCGTCTACCTGTGGTAGTGGATAAAGTCCCGATAGGTTTACCACTGTGGTAGTGTATAAAGCCCCGATAGGTTTACCACTGTGGTAGTGGATAAAGCCCCGATAGGTTTACCACTGTGGTAGTGTATAAAGCCCCGATAGGTTTACCACTGTGGTAGTGGATAAAGTCCCGATAGATTTACCACTGTGGTAGTGTATAAAGCCCCGATAGGTTTACCACTGTGGTAGTGTATAAAGTCCCGATAGGTTTACTACTGTGGTAGTGGATAAAGTCCCGATAGGTTTACCACTGTGGTAGTGGATAAAGTCCCGATAGGTTTACCACTGTGGTAGTGGATAAAGTCCCGATAGGTTTACCACTGTGGTAGTGTATAAAGCCCCGATATATTACCACTGTGGTAGTGTATAAAGCCCCGATAGGTTTACTACTGTGGTAGTGTATAAAGCCCCGATAGGTTTACCACTGTGGTAGTGTATAAAGCCCCGATAGGTTTACCACTGTGGTAGTGTATAAAGTCTTGATAGGTTTACCACTGTGTTAGTGTATAAAGTCTTGATAGGTTTACCACTGTGGTAGTGTATAAAGTCCCGATAGGTTTACCACTGTGGTAGTGTATAAAGTCCCGATAGGTTTACCACTGTGGTAGTATATAAAGTCCCGATAGGTTTACCACTGTGGTAGTGTATGAAGCCCCGATAGGTTTACCACTGTGGTAGTGTATAAAGTCCCGATAGGTTTACCACTGTGGTAGTGGATAAAGTCCCGATAGGTTTACCACTGTGGTAGTGGATAAAGTCCCTGATAGGTTTACCACTGTGGTAGTGGATAAAGCCCCGATAGGTTTACTACTGTGGTAGTGTATTAAGCCCCGATAGGTTTACCACTGTGGTAGTGTATAAAGTCCCGATAGGTTTACCACTGTGGTAGTGTATAAAGCCCCGATAGATTTACCACTGTGGTAGTGTATAAAGTCCCGATAGGTTTACCACTGTGGTAGTGTATAAAGTCCCGATAGGTTTACCACTGTGGTAGTGTATAAAGTCCCGATAGGTTTATCACTGTGGTGGTGTATAAAGTCCCGATAGGTTTACCACTGTGGTAGTGGATCAAGCCCCGATAGGTTTACCACTGTGGTAGTGGATAAAGCCCCGATAGGTTTACCACTGTGGTAGTGGATAAAGTCCCGATAGGTTTACCACTGTGGTAGTGTATAAAGCCCCGATAGGTTTACCACTGTGGTAGTGGATAAAGTCCCGATAGGTTTACCACTGTGGTAGTGGATAAAGTCCCGATAGGTTTACCACTGTGGTAGTGTATAAAGCCCCGATATATTACCACTGTGGTAGTGTATAAAGCCCCGATAGGTTTACCACTGTGGTAGTGTATGAAGCCCCGATAGGTTTACCACTGTGGTAGTGTATAAAGCCCCGATAGGTTTACTACTGTGGTAGTGTATAAAGTCCCGATAGGTTTACCACTGTGGTAGTGTATAAAGTCCCGATAGGTTTACCACTGGTAGTGGATAAAGTCCCGATAGGTTTACCACTGTGGTAGTGTATAAAGTCCCGATAGGTTTACCACTGTGGTAGTGGATAAAGTCCCGATAGGTTTACCACTGTGGTAGTGTATAAAGCCCCGATAGGTTTACCACTGTGGTAGTGTATAAAGCCCCGATAGGTTTACCACTATGGTAGTGGATAAAGCCCCGATAGGTTTACCACCGTGGTAGTGTATAAAGTCTTGATAGGTTTACCACTGTGGTAGTGTATAAAGTCCCGATAGGTTTACCACTGTGGTAGTGTATAAAGCCCCGATAGGTTTACCACTGTGGTAGTGGATAAAGTCCCGATAGGTTTACCACTGTGGTAGTGTATAAAGTCTTGATAAGTTTACCACTGTAGTAGTGTATAAAGCCCCGATAGGTTTACCACTGTGGTAGTGGATAAAGTCCCGATAGGTTTACCACTGTGGTAGTGTATAAAGCCCCGATATATTACCACTGTGGTAGTGTATAAAGTCCCGATAGGTTTACCACTGTGGTAGTGTATAAAGTCCCGATAGGTTTACCACTGTGGTAGTGTATAAAGCCCCGATATATTACCACTGTGGTAGTGTATTAAGTCCCGATAGGTTTACCACTGTGGTAGTGTATAAAGTCCCGATAGGTTTACCACTGTGGTAGTGGATAAAGTCCCGATAGGTTTACCACTGTGGTAGTGTATAAAGCCCCGATAGGTTTACCACTGTGGTAGTGTATAAAGCCCCGATAGGTTTACCACTATGGTAGTGGATAAAGCCCCGATAGGTTTACCACTGTGGTAGTGTATAAAGTCTTGATAGGTTTACCACTGTGGTAGTGTATAAAGTCCCGATAGGTTTACCACTGTGGTAGTGTATAAAGCCCCGATAGGTTTACCACTGTGGTAGTGGATAAAGTCCCGATAGGTTTACCACTGTGGTAGTGTATAAAGTCTTGATAAGTTTACCACTGTAGTAGTGTATAAAGCCCCGATAGGTTTACCACTGTGGTAGTGGATAAAGTCCCGATAGGTTTACCACTGTGGTAGTGTATAAAGCCCCGATATATTACCACTGTGGTAGTGTATAAAGTCCCGATAGGTTTACCACTGTGGTAGTGTATAAAGTCCCGATAGGTTTACCACTGTGGTAGTGTATAAAGCCCCGATAGGATTACCACTGTGGTAGTGTATTAAGTCCCGATAGGTTTACCACTGTGGTAGTGGATAAAGTCCCGATAGGTTTACCACTGTGGTAGTGTATAAAGTCTTGATAGGTTTACCACTGTGGTAGTGTATAAAGCCCCGATAGGTTTACCACTGTGGTAGTGGATAAAGTCCCGATAGGTTTACCACTGTGGTAGTGGATAAAGTCCCGATAGGTTTACCACTGTGGTAGTGTATAAAGCCCCGATAGGTTTACCACTGTGGTAGTGTATAAAGCCCCGATAGGTTTACCACTGTGGTAGTGTATAAAGCCCCGATAGGTTTACCACTATGGTAGTGGATAAAGCCCCGATAGATTTACCACTGGTAGTGGATAAAGCCCCGATAGGTTTACCACTGTGGTAGTGGATAAAGTCTTGATAGGTTTACCACTGTGGTAGTGTATTAAAGTCCCGATAGGTTTACCACTGTGGTAGTGTATAAAGTCTTGATAGGTTTACCACTGTGGTAGTGTATAAAGCCCCGATAGGTTTACCACTATGGTAGTGGATAAAGCCCCGATAGATTTACCACTGTGGTAGTGGATAAAGCCCCGATAGGTTTACCACTGTGGTAGTGGATAAAGTCTTGATAGGTTTACCACTGTGGTAGTGTATAAAGTCCCGATAGGTTTACCACTGTGGTAGTGTATAAAGTCCTGATAGGTTTACCACTGTGGTAGTGTATAAAGCCCCGATAGGTTTACCACTGTGGTAGTGTATAAAGTCCCGATAGGTTTACCACTGTGGTAGTGTATAAAGCCCCGATAGGTTTACTACTGTGGTAGTGTATAAAGTCCCGATAGGTTTACCACTGTGGTAGTGTATAAAGCCCCGATAGGTTTACCACTGTGGTAGTGTATAAAGCCCCGATAGGTTTACCACTGTGGTAGTGTATGAAGTCCCGATAGGTTTACCACTGTGGTAGTGTATAAAGTCCCGATAGGTTTACCACTGTGGTAGTGGATAAAGTCCCGATAGGTTTACCACTGTGGTAGTGTATAAAGCCCCGATAGGTTTACCACTGTGGTAGTGTATAAAGCCCCGATAGGTTTACCACTGTGGTAGTGGATAAAGCCCCGATAGATTTACCACTGGTAGTGGATAAAGCCCCGATAGGTTTACCACTGTGGTAGTGGATAAAGTCTTGATAGGTTTACCACTGTGGTAGTGTATAAAGCCCCGATAGGTTGACCACTGTGGTAGTGTATAAAGTCTTGATAGGTTTACCACTGTGGTAGTGTATAAAGCCCCGATAGGTTTACCACTATGGTAGTGGATAAAGCCCCGATAGATTTACCACTGTGGTAGTGGATAAAGCCCCGATAGGTTTACCACTGTGGTAGTGGATAAAGTCTTGATAGGTTTACCACTGTGGTAGTGTATAAAGTCCCGATAGGTTTACCACTGTGGTAGTGTATAAAGTCCTGATAGGTTTACCACTGTGGTAGTGTATAAAGCCCCGATAGGTTTACCACTGTGGTAGTGGATAAAGTCCCGATAGGTTTACCACTGTGGTAGTGTATAAAGCCCCGATAGGTTACCACTGTGGTAGTGTATAAAGTCCCGATAGGTTTACCACTGTGGTAGTGTATAAAGTCCCGATAGGTTTACCACTGTGGTAGTGTATAAAGCCCCGATAGGTTTACCACTGTGGTAGTGTATAAAGTCCCGATAGGTTTACCACTGTGGTAGTGTATAAAGCCCCGATAGGTTTACCACTGTGGTAGTGTATAAAGTCCCGATAGGTTTACCACTGTGGTAGTGGATAAAGTCCCGATAGGTTTACCACTGTGGTAGTGTATAAAGTCTTGATAGGTTTACCACTGTGGTAGTGTATAAAGCCCCGATAGGTTTACCACTGTGGTAGTGGATAAAGTCCCGATAGGTTTACCACTGTGGTAGTGGATAAAGTCCCGATAGGTTTACCACTGTGGTAGTGTATAAAGTCCCGATAGGTTTACCACTGTGGTAGTGTATAAAGTCCCGATAGGTTTACCACTGTGGTAGTGTATAAAGCCCCGATAAGTTTACCACTGTGGTAGTGGATAAAGTGTGTGCAGGTATATCATGAAAATGAAAGATATTCCCCAATTGTACTTTCGTGATCATGCAAGGTATAACTATATTGTTCAGATATGACAACAAATGTAAGACACAATGACTTACCGATAATGAAAAAAATGTGTCTGTTATGTTGTACAGCAGTACTTGACATGAGCTACAATTAAAGGATTTTTTAATTACATAATTAACTTTGGTGGCGTGTTCCACGAAAGAAACACACACATTGTTTAATCGTCTATTCAATAAGTACGCGGAAAGATCTGGACCGAAGATATGGAGCTACGGAGCCCCTTGACTGACATGCTACACACTTATTTTATTTCGTTTTATCGAAATGTTATTTCGTTAGATCGAAATATTATTTCGTTTTATCGAAATGTTATTTCGTTTTATCGAAATAATAATTCGTTTTATCGAAATGTTATTTCGTTATATCGAAATATTATTTCGTTTTATCGAAATGTTATTTCGTTAGATCGAAATATTATTTCGTTTTATCGAAATGTTATTTCGTTTATCGAAATAATAATTCGTTTTATCGAAATGTTATTTCGTTATATCGAAATATTATTTCGTTTTATCGAAATGTTATATACAAATGGGTTCCGTTGTTTATCTGTCCTTCCGTCTGTCTTTCCGCATGATATCTTTTGAAGGAATGATAAGATTTTGATGAAACTTGTAATGTAGAGTTATTACCTAAACCTCTCATTAAAGTTAGATTATCGTCATATTGCGCACATATTTAATGAGGCTGCTTTGACCTGATTGGCTTTAGGCACAATATCTTTTGAAGGAATGATTAGATTTTAATGAAGCTTGCTTAGTAGACTCATTGCCTAAGTCCCTATAGTTCGATTATCGCAATATGTAATGATTCTAAATGCTATGTCATGTGTTTTATGTTTTTATGCATGTTGCCCATTTATTTTCATGTAATGCAATATTTGAATGGCCGTGGGATCTTGACAACTGTCCTTGTCCTCCTTCATTTACTTGTTAAGTTGTATAGTGCTGCATAAGAAATGCAACCCACAGAAGTAAAAGTTTAGTAATGGAGTTGAAAATTGATTCCTATTAATGCTTTTTCTTATAAAGGGTAATTGTTGAAGAAATTGAACTGTGATCACATTCACCATTGTAACTCTGTTATAATCTTGGCCCAGTTTCATCAATATTCCTTAAATACTTTATGTAAAAAAAGTTTCTTAACTGAAAATTGTCCTTAGGAAAACATTACAGACGTGAAGGATTTTTCCTTAAGAGTTTTCCCTAAATCCTGTAATGCTTTTCTTTGGAGAATTTTAAGTACAGGACTTTCCTGAAGTTCAGAAATATTGATGAAACCAGAGCCAATTAGTTTGTCCTCCTCCAATATCTGTTTGGATATGTTATTTTTTACATTAATGTTTTATCTATGTTCCTTTCTGAGTGTCAACACATGATCGCAAGTGTTGTTGCTGTTTGATCATCTTGTCACAGAGCCGTGAAGAACATGGATAATACCATATGGTGATGTTCTGATTGATATTTAATTGCAAAAAGAAATAACGTGACTTGGAAGTAAACAATATCATGAGAACACTTTTAGAGGAAGTCATTGACTCAAAGTTTCATAAATTCCCATAACATAGCTTTACATGCATGTAACTTTTAATGATTGACCTAAATTGTATAGGTACATTTGACATGGTATCATTTTAAGAGAACATAAAGTATGATAGTCCTTTTCCAACCTGCTTCAAGTAGCTGTTTTATTTCAAATTTATTTTCAACTGATCTGTATTAATAAAAAATGGAAATCAATCTTGTTTGTCTATACTTGTGATTTAACGAAATCAGCTGATTTTGTCTTTTCATCCCGGGACTTCGTATTAAACTGGAATGATTTTTTGCAAATCTAATAGCAAATAGCAATACAAGCAGAATCCAACAAATCATGTTGTTTAAGTAAAACATTCCAGTCCCAGCTGTTACATCAAGGTCATATTTGAGCCACCATCATCAGATGCTGTGCTATACAAATTGCCCTTCATCTTTGGTCCATCTACCGCCTTTTAACATTTGTCTATTGTGTGTTGTCACCAATCAACACTATCACATTAGTATTAACATATCTATTTCCTCACATGATCAGATTGGTTGGAGTGTTAAGGATGACAGCCACGGCGACCACTTTTAGCATGATTATTCAATCTTTTAAACCTCTAAAGTTCAACCAGTGGAATTAAGCTCAAATTTACCTGACAATGCATTGTTATTTTTTCTGAAATCCAAGATGGCAGCTTAAATCGCCATGCTGGAAAACATACTTTAAACTTCCCCAGTTCCACTAATGCAATTGATTTGGAAAGTGGTAGGTAATAAAGTAAAGTGTTATCTTATAACATGGTTGCGTAATCAATGTTACCACCGATGTAAATTCTTTTTAAGTTCTACTAGAGAGATTTATCTTGAACCTATTTGGAAATGATCCTGAAATGGTCCTTACTAAGTGTCGGTATTTTATCAAACTGATTTGAAATCCGAGGTGACTGCTATCTTGGGGGAAAAAATTCGACGAAGTCTCAAGTGATCTAATCGTCCTTTGTCCGTCCGTCGATATTGGGCCTGTAGTATGCTGGGATAAATGACCACACAGATTGATCAAATTATCACTTTGACTTTGACCTACTGTTCTACAGTACTTTAACCCAAATTGTTTTGCGCGAGAATCCATCAAGACATCCGTTGATGCAAATTCCATATTGACGCAGCTTGTCATAAGAATCAAAATGCCATATGTAATTTGGCCCTTTTTAACAACAAAATCGTCTCCTGAGTTTATGTTTTGGTCGAAGTTCTGTTCCTTCTGGGTCCAAAATACCTGTCAAAATCATTACTTCTTCCTTCCTTGCATTGATCCCATGACTTTTCATATTTTGACACATCCAGTGATATCCATGCATTATTCCTGATCCCTTATGTTAAGATTGTATAAAATCTACAACGTCCATAACGTCTGGTCCATGTTTATACCTGTACAAACCTTCACTGTGCAATATCCGTATCAGCTGTCTACTACTGAGGCTAAATCCATAATAATACTTTAAGATCAAACAAATTGCATCATGCTATAACCCTAATGAGAAATAATTTCTCAACAGCTCCAAACCAGAATCTGCCATGACAAAACATGTAGACTACAGGACAAAATGGTATTTCGATAAAACGAAATAACATTTCGATAAAACGAATTAATATTTCGATAAAACGAATTATTATTTCGATAAAACGAAATAACATTTCGATAAAACGAATTATTATTTCGATAAAACGAAATAAAATAAGTGTGTGGCATGTCAGTCAAGGGGCTCCGTACTACGGACTAAGCCATGATTCAGAACTTAATTACGTAATTAGTTTTATGATATACCCTCACGGTTTACAGTGTTGGCGGTATGCACCCCAGGTGATCGACCACGTACTTCTACAGTACCTTCCTTGAATTAGTTAGCTCAGGGCGTGGTGACTGGTCGAAGAGTTAGCATCTTATATGTAACATGACGTCATAAAGCATTCTCCGGTGGACTATGTACGTGAGAAAGGGAGGAAACTGTGTTTATACTAAGTTTAGACGACTATTTGGTAAATAATATATTGTGTGCACTGTCCGACATTGTCATCTGTTTACACACAAAAAGGACGAGTTGAAAACGTGATAAGGGGTCAACATCTGATAACGTCACAGGATCCAATCTATGTAAATAGTTTTTTGTTGCGTTTTAACAAGAGTAGAAATCAAATATGGACTTTCAATATTTTTGATCGAAATTGTACTAGACGTGATTCATATTCTCTGGTGTAAATCAAATTTTCACTTTTTTAAAATTCGATGTACAGTTAAAATATTTCGTTTTTGCAGACCTGTATATTTCACCCTGTGTGACGCAATCTGGTCAGAGAATGGCGAAAGTTGGCAAATTGAAAAGGGGCAGGATCAGAATAGGACCGAAACTATGTCATCAAACACTTGATGACGTCATCAACAACCCTACGTATAATTGGATTGATGTTTCATCTAGTGTAAGTATGTTACAAACATATTATGAATGGTCAAGTCCCCCACACAGGTTTTATTTCTAACTTGCCAATATATGACGCAGGCATAGTAATGGCCTCGTACACAAAACCAATCTTATATTGTCTTCATTTTAAAATTCAGTTCCAAATGAAATTGATAAACGCGTTTAATTTACTCTTTTTATTCGAGGTGTTAAGCAACGGTACGTGCAAGTGTACGTGTAGAAGGGGATTTCCAAGAATTATGTGTGCATGACGTCATCGAACACGTACACGTAAGGTTACTTAACCCCTCTTATGTACAACCTATCGTTGGCGTGGACAAATTCATTTGAAACACTTCCGCGAAGTATTTGTTTATGATTAAGTAATATGATTCATGATATTTTTTAAGTTTGAAGGCATTTGGTAAAGATAATTAAATTATAGAAAGAACGTTAAAATCATAGACAATGACCTGTTTTATATATAATTATTATCGAGTA
Organism: Pecten maximus; assembly: GCF_902652985.1. Lineage (NCBI taxonomy): Eukaryota > Metazoa > Mollusca > Bivalvia > Pectinida > Pectinidae > Pecten > Pecten maximus. The sequence continues at coordinate 34,431,520 of NC_047019.1, forward strand.
TTATTATGCTTGCTGTATGGCAAGCCAAGTTGTCATTTATTCGTGGAGCAATGTTGATCCAGTATTTTACCAAACTACATGTATATAAGATACCTTATATGTTTATGGGATATCTTATATGTTTATAAGATATCTCATTTAAAGCTTATGATATATCTTATGTAATAAATAAGATATCTCATAAAATTTATATGATATGTCATAAAGGATTTGGAAAATTTCTAGATTTCTAGGACGTTGCTTCGTGAATAAATGACAACTTGACTGCCTTGCTGGCTGGTTTGTACAAGGGGAGCTAACTCGTATACACTCTAGTTGATGCGACCTCTTCGGTTGATAAAAGTGGCCCCCACGCGTCGAATATTGTTTTCAGTCTCGGATTTTCCAATTGGCAATCGATAAGTGAAATATCCGATTGTTTCTACATCTGATACTTAAATAGAAAGTAGAATACTTGTGATTAGTTTTGGATTTATTTCCATAAAATAGGCTACAAAAATGGCCGTGCTAGTTGAGATTTTAAAGTGATTATGATGCGAAACCTAGCCCTTTTTCTGTAGCGGAGATTCCGATAGAAATAAAGAGGTTGCATTGTTTATATCAGTCGATATGCTTCTATATAACATGGACGTGCGATTCATCAATTCACCGAAACTGATAAGGTAGGCCCATTCATCTATAACAAACGAAGACAAATTTCTTATAACGAAAGTTATCAAAGATCAAATATCGGCCCCCAAATATCTTATCATGATATAGATCAAATAACATATGGAGGGAAAAGCAGTAACTTGAATGCACGACTTGAAAAACGAAAATATACGGGGATAGAAATTTACCAGAAATTTGTAAGCAGGGAATCGCGATGTGGTTAAACACGATAAATCGATCTAAGAATTAAACTTAATCATAGAATGCCAATTCAAGTGAGCTTTAAAACGTTATTCTGCATCTTTCAGCAGAACGTTAACACAACCTTTCTAAAGTAAATAAAATTCCTTAAAATGACATAGGATAAACATCAGTAAAACAGCCAACAATGCACAATTGCTCATGAAAAAAACTAAACAAAAATGTCTTCTTATTTCCTGCCATTTTATATCTATATACTAGCTGTTCTCCTTTGCTTCGACCCCACATGTACAGCACCTCGTGACGAGTGGCCTTGGCACTTTGATGATGTGTACCAACAATAGCGTGACGTCATTCACACATGACGTCACATTAGTGTTACAGAGTGAATTAAAAGATGTTCATTTGCATGCATATTGCCGACTAAACGAAATGTACTATCTTCGCTATCCAATGCCGTTTCATGAGTAATATTTGAAATGTGCCATCTCCTTGCTAGCCAAGGGTTCAGGAGTATATAAAATGTACCATCTTCGCCATGAGTTTACTAGATGTAGCATTTTTTTTGCACTAGCCAAGGATTCAGGAATAAATGCGATGTGAATTTTGGATAGCGATGATTGTACATATTACATACACCAAACGTCTGGTCACAACCCTAGTATGTCTGTCTGGTCACAACCCTAGTATGTCTGTCTGGTCACAACCCTAGTATGTCTGTCTGGTCACAACCATAGTATGTTTGTCTGGTCACAACCATAGCATGTTTGTCTGGTCACAACCATATCATGTTTGTCAGGTCACAACCATAGCGTGTTTGTCTTGTTACAACCATAGCATGTTTGTCTGGTCACAACCATAGCATGTTTGTCTGGTCACAACCGTAGCATGTTTGTCTGTCACAACCATAGCATGTTTGTCTTGTCACAACCATAGCATGTTTGTCTTGTCACAACCATAGCATGTTTGTCTAGTCACAACCATAGCGTGTTTGTCTGATCACAAACATAGCATGTTTGTCTAATCACAACCATAACATGTTTGTCTGGTCACAGCCATAGCATGTTTGTCTAGTCACAACCATAGCATGTTTGTCAGGTCACAACCATAGCGTGTTTGTCAGGTCACAACCATAGCATGTTTGTCAGGTCACAACCATAGCGTGTTTGTCTTGGCACAACCATAGCATGTTTGTCAGGTCACAACCATAGCGTATTTGTCTAGTCACAACCATAACATGTTTGTCAGGTCACAACCATAGCATGTTTGCCAGGTCACAACCATAACATGTTTGTCTGGTCACAACCATAACATGTTTGTCTGGTCACAACCATATCATGTTTGTCAGGTCACAACCCCGTGGTATAATACATATTATTGTTTGTTAACGCTATATAGCTATGTTATCTGGTTGATTTATTACACTCATTGTTGGCAGAAACTAATTTTTTTAAATATTCAAAATACTTGTTTACTTTTAACATTCCTGTAGTCTTTTTGTAATTGAGTATTGTTATGCTACAATATTGGAACAGCCTGTAATACGTGTATATGAACTGGGAGGTGTGTTTGTATTAACCAATCAAAATGCTCCGAGTGTAGGTGTGTATGTGAAGGTCGTTCAAGAAAGGCGACTGTAAACAGAGATTCGGTTCATATTTGACAGGACGAAATGGATGCGGGAATTTCTCCAGCTAAACGGGCCAAGGTGGACAATGGCACAACGGTAAGTGTAAATCCTTAAAATCATACTTATTGTATATAGGTATATATCTTCTCTGTAAAGTATCACATAGCATTAGTAAAGTACCGCTGATTAATTAATTGTATACGCGTCACTGTTTTGGATTCACGCCAGCAAGTACCGATTATTTTAATGTACAGAGTTAAAATATTGTACAGTGTTAAAACACTGTGGAGGAATAATGCTATGACTGTCCAGGGCAATCTAAATATTACACGGTGTGTGTATTGAACGCTTCGTGGACTTTACACAAGACTGGGGAAATTATAACCATGGTTATCGATTTTCTTTAATCCAAAGCCCCTGTTTTAGTTTCAGTGTGAAACACAGTGCAAATATTAGAAAGAATAGAAAATGCATCAATTTCTATGCGCACTATGCCATAACTGCAGCTATTTTTACCTACTTACGTATAGGACACGCTACTAGCTGCTTGGACACCGCCTAGCCTATTTATTGAATAAAATTAAACCGTATGGGCGATAATCCTATGTAATCCCCTGTAAGACAGTCATAACTCAAACTAGATCCGGAAGGTTTGAGTAACCGAGAGTGTACTTGACCAGGACGTACTAATGTATTAAAGTGGAGAAAATCACTGCTGGTATCATCGCTCATAACGTATCTTTGGGGCCTGTAATTAGAGTAACAAGACTGATTTCTATAGCAGGTCTATGAATACTGACTCGATCACCGAAATGCCATGTTATTAGACGTTAAAGCCATTAACAATACTACTGCCATTTTCGTCGACTGTTGAATTCCCTTTATTCCAGGTAGTTACATAGTCATTATCATCTATTCTCGTATTGTGGTAGTTTTCGTTGTATATGAAGGTCAGTATATCCGAAATTCTACTGTAAGTGATGATAATTCAATGAAATAGGATTCAGTGTAATTTTAACTATTTTGATCTTGTTTTAGAGTATGACATGTTTTTAAGTCTGTGTTATATGTAACTGACTGATATTTCATACTTATGTTGTATTTGTTATCTATGCTGTAAGTGGACCCTCTGGTCTGTAGAATTGGGAATAAATAAATAAATAAATAATGTTACCAGTTATACCTACAACACTCACTCTACACCTTGTACTATATACCGTATGATGGTATCCCATTTTTCATGATGAAATACATCCACTTTAATGCGGTAAAATTGTGTCGACCTTTTCCCAGGTTGCCTTATCGCCTAAAGCTACGGTCTGTCATTTGTCAGGTGACAGACTGACCTCTCGTAGATATGACCTATTTCATCATTCATTAGTTTACATAAATCTCGGACAGCACTAACAAAAAAAGTCAGCAATGAAACACTACATACAGAGTGATGTTTTTGAAGTTTTAAATATAAATAATGTTCACAAAAATATAAGCAATACATATTTATAGTGTTGGACTTGAAAGACACTGTAGTATCATGTGGACCACAGGTGTCACGCCGTTTGACCATGTGGACCACAGGTGTCACGCCGTTTGACCATGTGGACCACAGGTGTCACGCCGTTTGACCATGTGGACCACAGGTGTCACGCCGTTTGACCATGTGGACCACAGGTGTCACGCCGTTTGACCATGTGGACCACAGGTGTCACGCCGTTTGACCATGTGGACCACAGGTGTCACGCCGTTTGACCATATGGACCACAGGTGTCACGCCGTTTGACCATATGGACCACAGGTGTCACGCCGTTTGACCATATGGACCACAGGTGTCACGCCGGTTTTTAATATTTACATGCACGTTGTATAACTATATACGGCATTTGGTGTCAAAACTATCCAATGTATCAACACCGGATATCAGCGTTCAATATACTTATTTCCATAGATAAATCCACTCTTGTTACTGTATCATTTCCTCTTAAGCGGCATATATATTTACGGCTATCAATATTTGAATAGCTGCAATTTAAAGAAGGCGAAGTACAGGGATTCTGTGATGAGAATTTAACAGTAGTTCCCAGAAACACACGAGATATTTTTACAATATTTAAGACGCAAAGATATGAAGAAAGGTGTATCATGTATAGGCTATAAAGAAAAGTATATACTGTACAGTATAGAATATAAAGACAAGTATATACAGTATAGGATATAAAGACAAGTATATACAGTGTAGAATATAAAGACAAGTATATACAGTATAGGATATAAAGAAAGGTATATACAGTATAGGATATAAAGACAAGTATATACAGTATAGAATATAAAGACAAGTATATACAGTATAGGATATAAAGAAAGGTATATACAGTATAGGATATAAAGAAAGGTATATACAGTATTATAAAAACAAGTATATACAGTATAGAATGTAAAGACAAGTATACACAGTATAGAATATAAAGACAAGGTATATACAGTATAGGATATAAAGAAAAGTATATACAGTATAGAATATAAAGACAAGTATATACAGTATAGAATATAAAGACAAGTATATACAGTATAGGATATAAAGACAAGTATATACAGTATAGAATATAAAGACAAGTATATACAGTATAGAATATAAAGACAAGTATATACAGTATAGGATATATCGACAAGTACATGTATATACAGTATAGGATATAAAGACAAGTATATACAGTATAGGATATAAAGACAAGTATATACAGTATAGAATATAAAGAAAGTATATACAGTATAGGATATAAAGACAAGTATATACAGTATAGAATATAAAGACAAGTATATACAGTATAGAATATAAAGACAAGTATATACAGTATAGGATATAAAGACAAGTATATACAGTATAGGATATAAAGACAAGTATATACAGTATAGGATATAAAGACAAGTATATACAGTATAGAATATAAAGACAAGTATATACAGTATAGGATATAAAGACAAGTATATACAGTATAGAATATAAAGACAAGTATATACAGTATAGGATATAAAGACAAGTATATACAGTATAGAATATAAAGACAAGTATATACAGTATAGAGTATAAAGACAAGTATATACAGTATAGGATATAAAGACAAGTATATACAGTATAGGATATAAAGACAAGTATATACAGTATAGGATATAAAGACAAGTATATACAGTATAGGATATAAAGACAAGTATATACAGTATAGGATATAAAGACAAGTATATACAGTATAGGATATAAAGACAAGTATATACAGTATAGGATATAAAGACAAGTATATACAGTATAGGATATAAAGACAAGTATATACAGTATAGGATATAAAGACAAGTATATACAGTATAGGATATAAAGACAAGTATATACAGTATAAGATATAAAGACAAGTATATACAGTATAGAATATAAAGACACGTATATACAGTATAGGATATACAGACAAGTATATACAGTATAGGATATAAAGACAAGTATATACAGTATAGAATATAAAGACAAGTATATACAGTATAGGATATAAAGAAAGGTATGTACAGTATAGGATATAAAGAAAGGTATGTACAGTATAGGATATAAAGAAAGGTATGTACAGTATAGGATATAAAGAAAGGTATGTACAGTATAGGATATAAAGACAAGTATATACAATATAGAATATAAAGACAAGTATATACAGTATAGAATATAAAGAAAGGTATATACAGTATAGGATAAAATGAACGGTATATCAAAACGATTTCTGTGGCGTCTTTAATTTTAGGTTCATGAGTGTATATCCAATGGGCGAGGTCAATACACTTCTTGCTATCTAAATTTCATTCAATATATTTCTGTAAGAAAACTTAAACGCGAGCATAAAAATGTTTCCGTCGACTGTTATAGTCTCACATAACGTTTGATTGGTTGTTGGTAGCTATTGTCCTACCAACACATTAAGTTCATGTAAGGACGCTGTCATGTCGAAGGCAGATATTGACCAATAAGGACCAGTTATATTGTCTTGTACACCCCTTTTGGGCTGAACGTCAAGCAGGAGCCATCATATACCATTTTAATGACTTTGGTATCATGGGGGATAGAATCAAGTTCTTACATAATCTGATGAAGGTATGCTCATTTATTAACCCTACTCTGCAGGTATGCAAGGTTTTGGAGCTACATTCCGTATCACTTCTAATCTTTGGTAAATTGTTTCATCAGTACCATTAATATCAAACACAAATATTATAATAAAGAGAAAGGATCAACTCGTTATATTTAAAATACGGACAACAGTAGGATTCTGTTTTTTTTTTATAAGTGACAGAACGTGCAGTATGTTGTCGGTCGTAACGACATTGTTTATCACCTCTTACATAATTCTCAAGATGTGTACACCAGACCTAAACTCTCCCAGGACCTATTAAAACGACACTCGTTTGGTAAACACTCCTGGTGTAGCTACATGTGACGTTTACACTTTTATCTTTCTGCAGGTATTTCGACCTGCCCATGAACTCACTTTTAGGTTTTATCAACGCCCAGAAAAAAGACAAGTCTTTATGCATGCACTGACACGTACAGACAGTGGCAGTTTCCGGTTATGTTGATATGTCTTCATACTCTAGAGTATCAATTGAATATTCTGATCCTCTTGTGTGAAATATATCCCGTTACTTTAAGACAATATGATATAGTTCAGCAATGGGAACATTAAAACCATTCAAGAGAATTCTGGATTGAAATCAAAACTGATTTGGTTACATTGTTTGCGCGTCTGTACTTTGAATTCTGAATGATTCCTTTCCTTATATCAACTCTAAGTTAAAACAGGTGTTCTATTACCATTATTCCAAGAACGCATTATAGAAGTATCGGGAGTACAAGGGAAAGGAAGTCAAACAAAACACAGAACAAATGGTCAGGATAGTTAGCACAAGGCCATTAACAGTACGCACGTTTATTCTCACTTAATTTACATTATATGCAGCCGGAGAATAAATTTTATGCGGAATTCGTGGGATATATATTACTAAAAAAAGATTCTCCTCAAGTCATGTAAATCAGACTGACAAAACGGAATGTAAGGGTAATTTAGACATTAATGCATTAATTTCCATACCGTATTAAGGAATTCTGACAGTTCTGACATTTTACGTCTTCATAGACACCTTTGCTAGGCTAGGTAATTAACAACTGGCATATCATAGTAGTGGGCATGTGTAGAGTGTGTGACATTATAATAGTGAGTCTGTAGAGAGTGTGTGACATTATAATAGTGAGTCTGTGTAGGGAGTGTGTGACATTATAATAGTGAGTCAGTAGAGAGTGTGTGACATTATAATAGTGAGTCTGTGTAGGGAGTGTGTGACATTATAATAGTGAGTCTGTGTAGAGAGTGTGTGACATTATAATAGTGAGTCTGTGTAGGGAGTGTGTGACATTATAATAGTGAGTCTGTGTAGAGAGTGTGTGACATTATAATAGTGAGTCTGTGTAGGGAGTTTGTGACATTATAATAGTGAGTCTGTGTAGAGAGTGTGTGACATTATAATAGTGAGTCTATGTAGAGAGTGTGTGACATTATAATAGTGAGTCTGTGTAGGGAGTGTGTGACATTATAATAGTGAGTCTGTGTAGAGAGTGTGTGACATTATAATAGTGAGTCTGTGTAGAGAGTGTGTGACATTATAATAGTGAGTCTGTGTAGAGAGTGTGTGACATTATAATAGTGAGTCTGTGTAGAGAGTGTGTGACATTATAATAGTGAGTCTGTGTAGGGAGTGTGTGACATTATAATAGTGAGTCAGTAGAGAGTGTGTGACATTATAATAGTGAGTCAGTAGAGAGTGTGACATTATAATAGTGAGTCTATGTAGAGAGTGTGTGACATTATAATAGTGAGTCTGTGTAGAGAGTGTGTGACATTATAATAGTGAGTCTGTGTAGAGAGAGTGTGACATTATAATAGTGAGTCTGTGTAGAGAGTGTGTGACATTATAATAGTGAGTCTGTGTAGAGAGTGTGTGACGTTATAATAGTGAGTCTGTGTAGAGAGCGTGTGACATTATAATAGTGAGTCTGTGTAGAGAGTGTGTGACATTATAATGGTGAGTCTGTGTAGAGAGTCTGTGACATTATAATAGTGAGTCTGTGTAGAGAGTCTGTGTAGGGAGTGTGTGACATTATAATATTGAGTGGGTGTAGAGAGTGTGTGACATTATAATAGTGAGTCTATGTAGAGAGTGTGTGACATTATAATAGTGAGTCTGTGTAGGGAGTGTGTGACATTATAATAGTGAGTCTGTGTAGAGAGTGTGTGACATTATAATAGTGAGTCTGTGTAGAGAGTGTGTGACATTATAATAGTGAGTCTGTGTAGAGTGTGTGACATTATAATAGTGAGTCTGTGTATAGTGTGTGTGACATTATAATAGTGAGTCTGTGTAGAGTGTGTGACATTATAATAGTGAGTCTGTGTAGAGAGTGTGTGACATTATAATAGTGAGTCTGTGTAGAGAGTGTGTGACATTATAATAGTGAGTCTGTGTAGAGAGTCTGTGACATTATAATAGTGAGTCTGTAGAGAGTGTGTGACGTTATAATAGTGAGTCTGTGTAGAGAATGTGTGACATTATATTAGTGAGTCTGTGTAGGGAGTGTGTGACATTATAATAGTGAGTCTGTGTAGAGAGTGTGTGACATTATAATAGTGAGTCTGTGTAGAGAGTGTGTGACATTATAATAGTGAGTCTGTGTAGAGAATGTGTGACATTATATTAGTGAGTCTGTGTAGAGTGTGTGACATTATAATAGTGAGTCTGTGTAGGGAGTGTGTGACATTATAATATTGAGTCTATGTAGAGAGTGTGTGACATTATAATAGTGAGTCTGTGTAGAGAGTGTGTGACATTATAATAGTGAGTCTGTGTAGAGAGTGTGTGACATTATAATAGTGAGTCTGTGTAGAGTGTGTGACATTATAATAGTGAGTCTGTGTAGGGAGTGTGTGACATTATAATAGTGAGTCTGTGTAGAGAGTGTGTGACATTATAATAGTGAGTCTGTGTAGAGAGTGTGTGACATTATAATAGTGAGTCTGTGTAGGGAGTGTGTGACATTATAATAGTGAGTCTGTGTAGAGAGTCTGTGACATTATAATAGTGAGTCTGTAGAGAGTGTGTGACGTTATAATAGTGAGTCTGTGTAGAGAATGTGTGACATTATATTAGTGAGTCTGTGTAGGGAGTGTGTGACATTATAATAGTGAGTCTGTGTAGAGAGTGTGTGACATTATAATAGTGAGTCTGTGTAGAGAGTGTGTGACATTATAATAGTGAGTCTGTGTAGAGAATGTGTGACATTATATTAGTGAGTCTGTGTAGAGTGTGTGACATTATAATAGTGAGTCTGTGTAGGGAGTGTGTGACATTATAATATTGAGTCTATGTAGAGAGTGTGTGACATTATAATAGTGAGTCTGTGTAGAGAGTGTGTGACATTATAATAGTGAGTCTGTGTAGAGAGTGTGTGACATTATAATAGTGAGTCTGTGTAGAGTGTGTGACATTATAATAGTGAGTCTGTGTAGGGAGTGTGTGACATTATAATAGTGAGTCTGTGTAGAGAGTGTGTGACATTATAATAGTGAGTCTGTGTAGAGAGTGTGTGACATTATAATAGTGAGTCTGTGTAGGGAGTGTGTGACATTATAATAGTGAGTCTGTGTAGAGAGTGTGTGACATTATAATAGTGAGTCTGTGTAGAGAGTGTGTGACATTATAATAGTGAGTCTGTGTAGAGAGTGTGTGACATTATAATATTGAGTCTGTGTAGAGAGTGTGTGACATTATAATAGTGAGTCTGTGTAGAGAGTGTGTGACATTATAATAGTGAGTCTGTGTAGAGTGTGTGTGACGTTATAATAGTGAGTCTGTGTAGAGTGTTTGACGTTATAATAGTGAGTCTGTGTAGAGTGTGTGACATTATAATAGTGAATCTGTGTAGGGAGTGTGTGACATTATAATAGTGAGTCTATGTAGAGAGTGTGTGACATTATAATAGTGAGTCTGTAGAGAGTGTGTTACATTATAATAGTGAGTCTGTGTAGAGAGTGTGACATTATAATAGTGAGTCTGTGTAGAGAGTGTGTGACATTATAATAGTGAGTCAGTAGAGAGTGTGTGACATTATAATAGTGAGTCTGTGTAGAGTGTGTGACATTATAATAGTGAGTCTGTGTAGAGAGTGTGTGACATTATAATAGTGAGTCTGTGTAGAGAGTGTGTGACATTATAATAGTGAGTCTGTGTAGGGAGTTTGTGACATTATAATAGTGAGTCTGTGTAGAGTGTGTGACATTATAATAGTGAGTCTGTGTAGAGTGTGTGACATTATAATAATTCCCTATTTTCGTACCATCGCAGTTTTAAAGGCACTTATTATGTACTAGTTAAGTTTTTAATGCCCTGCTTATGAACAAGTACAGTTTCTATTGTTCTTCCTATGTACTATTTCACTATTAAGTACGTAAGTAATAGTACAGTTTTTAAGGCCCCTAATTATGTACTAGTACTATTTTAGTACTCTGCTGATGTGTTATCACATTATTATGCACTACTCCAGGTTTTGGTGTCCTAATATGTACTAGTAGAGTTTTTATTGCCCTGCTTATGTACTTGTTCAGGCTAAAAGCCCTACTTATGTATTATAATTGGTTTTAGTTATTGATTGTGAGGATATTGACGAGATGGGTTTTAATTGACTATGATGCTGACGACATAGGCTTTGATTTTGCAGAAAGAAGGTGATCTGAAGACTTATCATGGTTACATCGAGGAGGAGCACGATAAAAACGCCATCAGTCTCCTCTTTTCCACTGACGAGGAGGTCGGGGCACTGGCTGGCTGTCTCAAAGTCTTCAAGGTAAGGTGAAGTCTCCTTACTACACGACTCTAGGGTAAGGCCGAATAGAAACGTTAAGGCAATCAAGTTTTGTATTTTTTCAGTTATTCAATGTAAGCCCAAGCTTGGTAGTTTATGGGTTATTGCTTTCTTGGTAACCAAAGTAAGATAAAGATCTTTAGAAGGTTATCATGTGGAAGTGCTTGTGTATATGTAAGTAAGACGAAAAAGCTTGTGTAAGTGAGAAAAGTTTAAGTGTTCAGTAAACATTCCTGTATGACTATTTGTGTAAGTAAGAAAGGTTAAAATATTAAGTTAACTTTCCTGTATGACTGTTTTTGTTTCAGTCAGTTCAGTGACGTTCGCTTCATTGTATTTTAGAAGAAGGCGAAGAGGACCAAATATTACATAAACGATATCACAATGACATCACTGAATTAATAACGACGCATTGCTTAGAGTTGAATTGACAAGTTTTGTCATATTTTTTTTCTCTGATTATGTTAAAGAAACACAAGGTGAACCTCTCCCACATCGAGTCTCGCCCATCCAAGAGAGGAAAAGACAGTTATGACTTCTTCGTCAACTGCGATTCTCATCAACAGGCGACCTTTAAAGCGATGGTGGATGAACTCCGTAAACGGACAACAACTTTGAAAATCCTAACTCGAGATGGCGCTGATGAAGGACCGGGAACAGGTACAGCAGAGACTCACACCTCCTATACCATGGTTTCCGTATTCGTTTTGTAAAAACCCTTGACAACGTAGAGGGGTATAAACAGATCGCAAGTACAAAGTGTCTATTTTGTGTAAAGACGAATAGTGTATGTTGTATGTTAACGTGAGTACTGTCTGTTGTGTGTTAATGCGAGTACTGTCTGTTGTGTGTTAATGTGAGTACTGTCTGTTGTGTGTTAATGTGAGTACTGTCTGTTGTGTGTAAATGTGAGTACTGTATGTTGTGTGTTAATGTGAGTACTGCCTGTTGTGTGTAAATGTGAGTACTGTCTGTTGTGTGTTAACGTGAGTACTGTCTGTTGTGTGTTAATGTGAGTACTGTCTGTTGTGTGTTAACGTGAGTACTGTCTGTTGTGTGTTAACGTGAGTACTGTCTGTTGTGTGTTAATGTGAGTACTGTCTGTTGTGTGTTAACGTGAGTACTGTATGTTGTGTGTTAATGTGAGTACTGTCTGTTGTGTGTTAACGTGAGTACTGTCTATTGTGTGTTAATGTGAGTACTGTCTGTTGTGTGTTAACGTGAGTACTGTATGTTGTGTGTTAATGTGAGTACTGTTTGTTGTGTGTTAACGTGAGTACTGTCTGTTGTGTGTTAACGTGAGTACTGTCTATTGTGTGAATGCTGTCTGTTGTGTGTTAATGTGAGTACCGTCTGTTGTGTGTTAATGTGAGTACTGTCTTTTGTGTGTTAACGTGAGGACTGTCTGTTGTGTGTTAAAGTGAGTACTGTCTATTGTGTGTTAATGTGAGTACTGTCTGTTGTGTTGGCGTGAGTATTATCTGTGGTGTGTTAACGTGAGTACTGTCTTTTGTGTGTTAACGTCTGTTGTATTCACTAGAACATAGAAAATGAGGCCACTAGACTCACGCACGCACGCACGAACGTAGGCACGCACGCACACACGCGCACTCACGAGTACGGTAGATTAGTTAGAAGGATATTGGTCTTGGCACGTTGCACATTTTGTATTGACCTAAACAAATTTTAAAGACAGTCCATACCTGGTATATAAATAGAGGATATTGAATGGTTTCCCGTTTAATATAACATATATTTCACGAGTATGACAGAATATCGATATTTTCACGAGTGAAAAATATCGAAATATTCTGTCATACGAGTGAAATATATGTTATATTTAACGGGAAACCATTCAATTTTCTTTTTATTGCATTTCATAAACTTAAAAACAAAATTAAAAACATCGAAAATTAATAGTGTCAAAAAGTGCTGGAATCAGTAATGACGTCATCTCTTTGTGACGTTACTCCACGTCAACTTGACGGCGCCATTTTGAAAGGACTGTTCAACGCAATATTTAAGCGTTTTCTGCTGCTATAGGAGAATCTGTGCATGAATAGCTAGCGTCAATTGAGTATTTTGTCAAAAACTAGTCTGAAAATTTCAGAAATATAGCAAAATAACAAATTTATCTATCTCCGCTTCGATTGGAAAATTTGGCAAGTTTCAACGAGGTGAATACAAAGGTCCGCTCTGATTGGTCAAAAACGGAAAACTTATATTTTCACTGCAAAAGTTATATTTTCACTGCAAAATCTTATATTTTCACTGCTCATCGCTGCAGTGAAAATATAAGTTTTATTAGTTTGATAAAATTCTATATTTCACTGGCAAAAATGCAATAAGTATGTTTATTGATATGTTGTTTTTCTGTGACAATGGACTACTGGGTGTTGCTATTTTTTTGTCTCTAAAACCATGCATCATTTTCTCTTGTCAAGAACATGCAAAGAACAACAAATGATATACATGTGCTAATGTACGTGATAATTCATTGAAATTTCTTGTTCAGTCCCATGGTTCCCAAGAAAGATCTGCGAGCTGGACCGATTTGCAAACCAGATCCTAAGTTACGGCTCGGAGTTGGACTCAGACCACCCGGTATGTAATATTTTGATAATAGAACGTGCTACAACATCACAGTGTCGGGGTGTGTGTACTACATCACAGTGTCGGGGTGTGTGTACTACATCACTGTGTCGGGGTGTGTGTACTACATCACAGTGTCGGGGTGTGTGTACTACATCACAGTGTCGGAGTGTGGGTACACTGACTTTATGATGGGGGGTCATGTTAAAGCAACAAGGTGTCGAAATGTGGGTACTCTGACTTTATACTAGGTGACATGTTACAACAACATGGTGTCGTAGTTGGGGTACTCTGCCTTTTTGATAGGGACATGTCCCCGGTTAACTAACTACACTCAGAAAAGCTCTTATGATTATGTCACAAGATCGCCGTTGATTATGTATATGTAAATGTTCATCCTTCCAATATCCTGTTGGACAGCGACCATGCATGAAATTGGACCGTTACTGATCAGACTAGTACTATTCATCACACCATTTCGTATGTGTTGCAGGGATTTACGGACAGTGTTTACAGAGCGAGGAGGAAAGAGTTCGCTGACATAGCCTTCCATTACAAACAGTACGTACACATTCACATCAGTAAATACAGATCCTGCAAAAACAGTATTATAAGCCCTAGTGTTAAAATGTGGATACTTAATTCAAAACGTATGTATATCAAATATTTTTTCCGGATCAGATGACAATAATCCCATATACCACCTGGTGTATACACACAGGAATAGGATCTCAATCGTACCCACTTTAGGTAAGACAGATAATAATCCCACAGAATAAAAACTCAGAGGAATTCCTTACAAATGTTTACAAACGAAATTAATCCATACAATACATTCTTAACATCAAGCCGACAACAATCTCACCGAATACATCAATGATAGATATCAAACAATTAGTCATAGAACTATCCTCATTCTCATGTACCTGTAAAATGTTTACTTATTCAATTATCCAATTTCCATTTCAGTGGAGAAGAGATACCAAAAGTAACCTACACACCAGAGGAAATTCAAACATGGTGGGTGACCTCCCCTTTTTAATATCAAACATGTTTAATATACCTATAAAACCGACCAGTTTGCTTGAGGATGGGCGTGGTTGGTCACTCATCATTGACCTTAGTAGGTTTAGCAGATCTCAGATAAGCTTTTTATTTTACGTCGTGGTTAGCGCATATTAAATCAATTCTCGCAATTGAATTGAATTGAATTGATTACACAGAAATTTGTACTGTACATTGCCTAGTGTGATATCTAAATATTACATTGTGGAGTAACTGTGTTACTGGTATTGCTTGAATATCTACAGACACCGTTTTCAATTGGTTTTAATATGAACTCAATCAATAGTTATTTCATTACCATTGCAATGCAAACTTTGTTCACGAATTCTGATAGGTTTTTTGAGGCAGTCGCGAGAATGATTTATATCGTCGGTAACAGTTAAAGTGCAAACAATGTTTTAATTTAAGACACAAGGAGCTTGACATATTCACAGAGGGATATATGTAATAGCTGGATACGTATTTTTTTGCCATAATGCTATTAAATATATTTCGTGGGCACAAGTTGATTCTGGCTAGACGCCTATAGAGGAGTCGGTGACATTAAATATTGAGTGGCGCAGATTGTGACCAGCTGTTGCTTACTTATTAAATTGATCTGTATAAATTACGCGCGACCTCGCGTATCACGTGTTAAACACATGCTTAAACAATATTTCCATAAAGTGCCACATGTATAAAAATGTCAGATAAATTTCTCATCACATTCCGTCTAATTAGATGTAGTTTTATAAAGAGAGGTTTTCTCTCATTCGTTGTTGGAATACTTTCACTAGGGATGTAAAGAATGTTTAAGGAAAAACTAATATTGCAATGGAATTCAAAATTTGCTGCTTTTAGTGAAATATATTTTACATTGGTCGATTTGTTTTGTTATGGTGTTTTTATATCACACTGACGCAGTTTAATGTTTATATTGTGGAGCGGACTATTTAGCAATAATATGACCCTGGTACAGGTTAAACTAATTATAACCAATGTTTTACAAACTTACAACTCATAACAATACACCGGAGGTAGAAATGTGTCAAATCTAATAGAAACGTGTACATAAATATTACAGGCCACCACGAATTGACTGGCGTCGTTATATTACACAGACATTTGTACTTGTAAATTGCCTATTGTGATATCTAAATATTACTTCCATGTCTCATAAACTATGGTCTATATTCTAGGACTACTATATACGATAAGCTGACTGCACTTTACCCAACACATGCCTGTCGGGAGTTCAACCATATATTCCCTCTCCTGGAAGAGAACTGTGGATATCGTCGGGATAATATCCCACAGCTCGAGGACATCTCCAAGTTCCTAAAAGGTTACTAGTAGTGTTCAACTTATCTTGTTAGTATCACATGTATCCGGCCTTTGTAGAGGGGTTTAACTTGTCAAAGGGGCAAGAAGATAGCTGTGTTATGACACGCGTTCTTGAACAACGACACGTCTAAGGAACTACACATTTCACTTACATGCTATCAATCGCTTTGACGTGATGTTGAATGAATATTGATGATACAGTTGTATAGCATATTATTTCACTGTTTTGTGAATATCATCGACTACTTTGTTTCCGTTTCAGACTGTTCTGGATTCAGCTTACGACCGGTAGCTGGCCTACTGTCATCACGCGATTTCCTTGCTGGACTGGCATTCCGAGTGTTCCATGCGACACAATACATCCGTCATAGTTCGAAACCTATGTACACTCCTGAACCGTAAGTTTATAAGAGATTGATGCTCTACAAATACAAAACAGTGAGGAATTCGGGGAATGTGGTGTGATGTTTACATTGCATTTCGTATGGAATTGATTTTATAGAAATGTTAACTTAGATTAATCGTTATGTGTAAATAGATTTTTTTGTCCAATCTGATTAAAATAAGGAACATTATGATACACTATGTACGTAATGAGGTAGGGTAACAAATCCCATTTCATCTGTTTCCTTATAACATTTCGAAGCAAATATTTCTAATTTTCCACATATGAGGATTGTCTATTCATCTCTGTTTAAGTATACTCAGAATCGAAATGTTATGTATCGGCGTCTTCGAGTCACAATAAAGAATCCGTGACATGGTGAATACGCATTTAAATCTCTCTGCTGTTTTGAAAAAAAGTCCAGAAACGTCAAATACGAAAATAGATGCGTCATTTTCGTCATTTAAAAGATGACTCAATATTTATTGTTCTAGTTATCGAAATGTTAAACAATAAGATATTTAGGTCAGATTTACTGTATGATGCCGACTTTATTAATGCGTGCTCCTAACTCTATTTAACTTTGTGTATAATTAAACAAGGATTGAAGCCGTGACAGTTGGAAACTATGATTCACGAAATAGGTTTAAACACATCAGACAAGACTTTTATCAATATTCACTTGGGGTATGCGGTGATATTCTGTAAACGTACATATTTTAATGTATATTTTACCTTTAACAGTAACCTGAAGTTGTCATTTTTCATGTTTCAGAGATGTTTGCCACGAACTGATTGGTCACGTGCCCCTCTTTGCTGACCCAGTATTCGCCCGGTTTTCACAGGAGATCGGCCTGGCTAGTCTGGGCGCCCCTGACGAGTACATCCAGAAACTCGCCACGGTACTAGGATATATTGTAGTGATACTTATAATGATAATGTAGTGATAAGTACAATGGTATATTGTAGTGATTAGTACAATGGTATATTGTAGTGATAATTACAATGATATATTGTAGTGATACTAATAATGGTATATTGTAGGGATGATTATAATGGTATATTGTAGTGATAAGTACAATGGTATATTGTAGTAATAAGTAATGGATTGTTCGATAATCGGCTTTAACTTACTTCATTAAATAATCTCTGAATAATAGAGTTATTTATCTCTATGTTGGCGTCATTTCAATGATTGTAGATGAGTAAAACAATATTTCGAATGTCATTCCATTGACCATCGATATTGATCACTCTTTGCACGACGTCTAAAATAGTATGTTTCCTGCGTTTCCCTCATGATTTTTCTTCATATGCATATTTGGTGGCTCGTTTCTGTAACAACAAAAAGGTTCATTTCCCCCACAAATATAACCTTTCCACAATTACAGTGCTACTGGTTCACGGTGGAGTTTGGCCTGTGTCGACAGGAAGGAGATGTAAGGGCTTTCGGAGCTGGACTTCTGTCATCGTTTGGCGAACTTCAGGTTTGTATTGGCATGATGACGGCTGTTGTCACATATATCATAAATAATCTTATCTTAACACATGACGCTAGAAAATGTTCTCCTTTTTGTATGGGTAGGAAAAGGGCTTTGAAATGTATTGATAAAGATGATATTAAAAACATCGGTCAGCTGACACATGAACAGGGAACTATCACATTATCATGTAGATAACAAAGTTATCATGTGTTCTTTAATAAAGTCTTTTTCAATCAAAGAGGCTTGTCGAATATCTATTCTAGCTAACATCCGCCGTTCATGTTGTAAAGTGTGTAAAAAAAAACTGTGTCCGACTATCATTATCTCACCACTGCTGCATATCTTGTTTTGAAATTTCTATTTTTCTCATGTAGTATTGTTTGTCGGATAAGCCGGAACGGAAGGAGTTCGAACCCACAAAGACGGCAGAACAGAAATACCCTATTACGGAATACCAGCCCGTATACTTCATCGCCGACAGTTTCGAAGACGCCAAAGACAAAATGACGTTAGTATTCATTACTCACTTTCGTTTTCATTATTTGTTGATAAAAAGAATTCGTTTCCACATCTTGCAAATTTTTGCATTTTTAATCGCAGTAATATACCTAGGTGGTACAATGTAATGATTAAGTTATTGCTCGCCAAGGACGTCATCGCTTGAATATAAAATTATATATAGTTACCTCACTTTATGAGGTTTTATATCTTAAAAATGGAAATGCATTATTAATTTCATAGTTGGCTGACATACATCCTTTTTGATAACTTTTCCTGAATGTAGAGTGACCGGTGGAATCATTTTTAGTACGAATATGATCACGTGACATGTTTATACATTCAGAGCATACGCGGACATGATCCCCCGACCCTTCACTGTCCGGTACAACCCATATACCCAGACCGTAGAGGTCATCGACAACAAGAACCAGCTTCTGAACTTGACGAGGACAATCAAAGGTACGGTGGTAGTATTTTGATATGAATGACTAGAGTCATTGTGTGGACATTCATAGACACTCCATATACACCTTAATTTTGTTTAGTTTAATCCCTCCAAAGACGCACATAGATTTAACTGTAAAGATAATATATGCTAGCTCCCGCAGAATTGTTGATTGTATTAGCATACTACTCAAAGATATTGTAGCAACAATACATAATCGTATATTGTTGTTAATATTCAGCGCCACAATATCTAAAAGTTCAAAACTCTATTTTGTAAAAATGTGGTACGCTATATCGACCGCTAACTTTGTTGATACTCCCTATATTGTCCTACATACTGTGTATATATGACATGACAGGCACCTTGGCATGCTCCTGATCTGATAAAATGGCCGTTTGAACTACTGTAACGGTAACTGATAAAACCCAAGATAACCTAATATTTTTAGTACAAGGACGAAATGTCAGATCATTCTTGACTGTAAAAGTTTGGACCTTAGCGAGAAGAGGCTTGATCATAATTACACAAATACTTCTATGTGTTAAATACGTCTGTGAGTCTTTTGTTTAATAAATATATAAATTGCTACTATTCATATGTGTGTATTTTAAGAATATTTTTGATAATTTTGATAACTTACTGTCCGTAAAATAGGACACCTGGGTCTGTTAGATATATTTAATCTCTACATGTATTGATCTTGTGAAAAGTTCAACTAATCATCAAGTTAATTATAATATCATTTTGTTAATTATAATTCAGATCAAAATGTAAAAGTAATATTAATTGGTTAATTGTGATAGATGGTATTTAAATAATATGCAATTAACTGTAAATTTTTGCTGGCTATATTCAAATGCTATTTCATTGTAAATGGCGATAAATTTACTGATAATTGGTATCAATACAAATGGCTGCTGACGATGGTCAGTAGTTTTGATTTTTATTTTATGGGACTTTACTTCATTCATGGAATAGGCTATAATCATATTGATGTAAACACATTTACGAGGTATTGTTCTTTCGGGTCCTAACTATATGTCTGTATAATGTAGGAAATATGACTGTGAACCCGTTATTTATTACAGGTGACCTGAACCTCCTCGAGGACGCATTGAGGAAAGTTGGGAAATTATGAACAGTTCATTGTGAGTGGTCCCCGAGGAACAAACTATTTGACTTGACACCATCATTTCATCACGTTTCAGCATTATAAATGTGTTATAGAACGTATGACATCACGTTTTATTGTTATTCCATCCAGAATGTGTACAAACCTCTATATATACACCAGACATTGTAAGTAATCATTACTGCTAAGCGTTAGGGATCTAGATAGGGTATATAGCTTAGATATATATTATCGAAATCGGGTTCAGCTGACTTTAGATTTTGTTTGCTATCCCACTACAGAATTTATTATGTATAAAAGAAAGGTATTTTTTTCTTATGTTATCTCAACGAGTAGCTAGTTTCTGAGGCTTTGATATGGTGAACGACTCCTCCTATCTGATGTTATTATTTGTGTATTGCTTTAACTGTAACTTAAATCCTCGGATATGATTCTCTATTCAAAACTACCGAAACAATTTTTTCCTGCCAACATTTCCCTCTCGCTGCTTGTGTAGGTAAAACTAGCGCTTATTTCACAAGTCACAGTTTGGTGATATTGGGACACCGTTACAGCTCTAGGTATTTCTAGTCATAGATGGAGGATATTATTCTCATGCGCTTAATTTTCTAGTCGTAGTCTTTGTCAAAATATGTTTGACAATATGCGCCTATTTTACTAGCCGTAGACGAAATAAGTTTGCGAAGAAGGTCACTATTGAAATCGTGCATAAAGTTTTATTTTTGAATGCGAATTGAACAGTATTTCTTTGTTTTCCTGATCCGACTTGACCAGTGTACGGAAATGCTTAAAGAATTGTTAATGGTAGGAGAATTCTCGACGATTGTGGTAAAATGAACGGTGAAAAACAATTATTTTCTCAATCTAAAAAAAATGAATGAAAATTAAGAGACTAGGTTTCTGAATGTATGTTTTTTAGACAACAAATGTTATAGTCTGATGATGTACAATGTATACAAGTAGTGTGGGATGGTTATATTTAAGATATATAAAATATATCAAAGTATGTCCATTTTTCACGACAAATAATGATCTATTTGACATGTGCATAATGCTACAATATCTACCTAGAGTTGTTTACTACTCCTAGTAGTATCTGTAGATTTAGCCTTGACTTCTGTATATAATTCGGGTTGTGTTTGTCTTCCACTTGAGCGTTTTACATTTTATGCAATGCACACTGCAGCTGCCTGTATAAAACTATTTGCCAATACAGATTATTAAAAAAATGTTTGGTTACCCGACTTTTCCGAATCGCTTTTAACTTCCAAAGTAAATACATTTTACTCAATAAATCACATCTATGACAGGAACACAGAGATAAAGACACAGAGCAGCTACACGTCGACTGGCAGCGACATTTAAACAACGGGTATTTATGACGGTATTTTATCAATTTTATACGAAAAAAAAAAGTTTTGGAAGTTTATTTTTTACGGTATCCAGAGCACAATGAGCCACTCTCTTACTGTTCATATCGATCTCTAGTGTAATAGGCCATAGTGACAGCAATGTATTTCGAAAGAAAGGTGTATGGCTTGTCGTGAGTTCAGTTAATTATTGAAAGCATAATGTTCAGAACAAATAAATGACGGATTGACCGACTTTCGCCACACATTATCGTTTCCATTCTGATACGTGTGTGTGTAATAAACCAACATCTATGTGGTGTATACATATAGATAGGCTATAAGGTTGTATAAACTTTAGTTTTACTAGAAGTAGGGTATTAAGATGTGATTGTATCATAATCATTCCACTAACTAAGGAATAATGTTATGTGTTAATCTATTCTATCATATGGTTTGTCAGTTATCTAAACAGAGTTTGTATAGATGTTTACTATATTTACTGATTTCAAACTTTTGCGGAGTTTTGTTTTAAAATAAAGGGTGTTACGTATGCCACGTTTTTGTTGTATATTTGATCAAGACTTGGAACTCGTTTTCCCTATCGTGTTAGTAATTTCCTCTCATTAATGTGATGTTATATCTCAACATATTCCTTATGCTTTATACATGTACTCAACAAAAAAGATAATACATGATCTATATTGAGATTCTATACGTGATACGACCAAAGTTAAGAAGAATGTACAACATTAAACGAGTTACCCCCCTTTATTCTTCAACACGTCATGTTTTACAAGAGTATCAATAAGGAAGGGCGGACTAAGACATCAACTGTTGGAGTTGCAACCCTCCTGATATGTCATCATACTTTATCAAAGGGACCGGGGATTTGTTCAATGATCAATACTATGTCGGGTCGGATTGAAAATAGAAACTCATCCCGCAAATGTCCCGATTGGAATATTATTTCAACATCTTCACCGGAACTTTGTGCTGAGGATAGCATCGTTGAAAGCCTAGCCAAAAAGGAGGGGAAGATATTTTTATTTAATGTGTTGAAAGGGTGTATTAATGTTAATTTCACCGATATTTTGTCTGTGATTATACTTTGTTGAATTTGGCGCCTGGCATGCAACCTCTAAAATCAAATGTACAGTATTTTGGACTCATATTTTTTTCGGCTTGATAATGATAATTAGGTAGTGTGGTTTGTATAGGGTATGTCCATGAAATTCAAGTAAACCAGTGTTGATTTATTTAAGCCTTAACCATCGGTGAAAGTTTTTTTAAACCGTTAACCACCGATGTTAGTTTATTAAACCGTTAACCACCGGCGTTAGTTATCTTAACCGTTATTAACCAATGTCAGTTTATATAAACGGTTAACAACCGGTTTTAGTTTATTTTAACCGTTAAACATCGGTGTGAGTTTATCTATACCGTTAAAGGGACTAAATGGTTAGATTTCAATAATTTCCTCATCCATTTGATTTCCGGAAAGCCTTGTGATACTTGAAATTAGGTTGTTTACAACATTATGGCTCTTCTTTTGTGTGAAATATTGGCAATGTTTATCAACTTCAAATTCTGATATGAATCTTCTGGGATCTATTTGATGAAAGGGCTTTGGTTTAGATATTCCAGCTCTATCCGTTATTCTGTTGGCCACTATCAGATTGATGAGTCCCTGGATGTGTAGGTGCCTTTTCCACCTGGTATGGCACTTTTGTCCTCCAAGAACTTTTGTGTTATAAATCCTGTGATATCTATAAGAAAAAAAAATCTTACACAACATTAATGTAATTTCCAGTTATACAAACCAAACAAAAAAATATGCAACATTAGCAATATTATATTTATGTCTTATATTGAATCATAGAAGTCATTTATTATCATGCAAAGATGGCTCTTCAGGATCCTTTGTCTTATTTGTCATCAAATAATTTGCCCGTCAACATAGACATTTTCTCAACACACATTCAAGGCTTCTACTGAGTCTTATATAATATATAATATAATATATATATACCAGTGTCAAGAGTTGAAAAATATAAATTCAACACAATGTTTCGCTAAAGTTTTCAGGCCTAACGACCATCTTCTGGCATTATATTTGTATGTGACATCATAATGTGGTTACCAAGACGTCAAATAAATGAATCTCCTGAAGATGGCCATTAGGCCTGAAAACACCAGGGGAGATAACCTTACTAATTATGGTGTTATTACATTAATTTGGTAAATCAATCAGTATCAATATATATGCAAATAAAAAAAAATCTCTAAATTCACAAAATTGATACTCTAGAAGTTTTTTTCAATCCCCAATTGCACAATATCTTACCAAATACACTAAGAATTCAGCAAGTCAACAAGTGTTAAGTGTAGAGGATACATGCATGCATGCAGCTCATACATGAATAACAGTGGTCAAAATTGATCGATTGATGGCATCTGATTACAAACCAATAATCGATTATATTTTCAAACTGATTACAATGTGATATAGACCAGAACATGTAATTAAACTTGAAGCCTATTTACATGTCCATATCAATATACAAATCATAACGTCATAACAGTTCACAGTGAAATATACAGGCAGTCTAACAAAAGCATAAAGGCGTCAAGTTTACATTCTGGCATGATACGATTAATTTGACCAAATGCATTTACAAATGTCAAGATCCGCTCTTGGGCGCCCCTTTCGATTTGTACGCCCATTTCGGACTTGTGAAGACCAATACCAATCGACTCATGCCGTGTTAACACTTCGTGGCCTTTCTTAAGCTTAATCTCGATATCAGTTGTTACCATTTATGCTAATTATGTACCATTCAAGTCATCACCTTGGCGTACACGACAGTTAATCTACGAAGTCCAGTGCTGTCAACTGATCTGTCAAGTATTAACTTGGCCAACTGAGGGCCTGTTTAAATTTCGTCGGTCTTTATCAACTGATGCCATCTGCTAGCACTGTCCCTAAGATAAGTGCCCGTCTTTGTGAAGTTAAAATCACGTTCTCGCTTCTTCGTTTCTTCGTGCGCTCGGTTAAATCTAATTCAGAACCCCTCCACTTAGATCGGGAGTTCGCCATCTTTGTAATGATGTTTACAATTTCCCCCATCGCGCATACGCATAGGTATTTGTTTACACACACATAAAAATAATAATTTGAAATAGTTGCTGTCGCGTTATCATTTATTTATTTGTTTTTTTTCATTATTTTTAAACAAATTGTTATGGACATTTTAAAGATTTATAATTAACATAAAGTGCATAACTTTTTACATAATTTTAAATCTTATACCCTTTTTTCATATTATCTAAGTGAAAATCTTACCATTTAGTCCCTTTAACCACTGGCGTTAGTTTATTTAAACCGTTAACCACCGGTCCAAACATGAAAATGTTTTCAAATGAAATACAACAAAACTGACGACTATGTTGAATTATACGAAATACAAAGCTGGAGAAATCTTAAGTGACAAAGTTTGACACAGCGTTGATGGAAACACCAAAGTTGGACACACCAGAATAAAACCACCCTGACTTGACTAAATAACAACAAAATTTCCCACATTTGGAACAGCCTCCGACATTCTGCGTAGATTTAAACCTTTCGCAAGGTATTTTGAATTCTGTTCCATATAATAGACGCCTCGTACCTGAATGACATTTTGTCATACCTGTTGGTGTTAGCCCTGGGAAGGTGTGATTCGTTATCTGCCCTGAAATCAATGAGGTTCCAAATCTAGTCTTGAGCAATATTGTCTAAAAAATGTTAAAGCCATCCTGTGAATATGGAGGAAAGATCAATTTTATTTAGCAAGCAGATCTCACAGGTCAGAAAAATGATCATTTAAAACAAATCGCAAGCCCCTTTCTAGTACCTTTTCAATTTTTTTTGTGGCAGAAATGCCAAATAAGGAGACAATAATCAAAATAGAAAACAAAACATCTGTATATTGCAAAATTGGTTGTGTTTGGTAAAACATGTCTGATCCTTCTGCTTGGATGATTTTCTACATAGATCTGAAATATTAACAAATGATGAATATGAATGCCTAATAATTTTACTCAGTCTTCGCAGACAATTTATTATCTAAAATGTTAAAACAAATAGCTTGACATTTTTAGGATTAACTTTCATACCGTGAATACCAAACCATTTCATTTAAAACAGGCCTCTCTCTCTAAACATCTTTCAGGGAACAACCAACCAATTGAAGAAATATATTTTTGAAACAGCCCCTTTGTATAGAAAGTTGAGCCAAGGATAAAATGTCTGGCAGCCACTGATCGGCCAGTATGTTATGAAGTGAGAAAATAGATATGTAGCCTGATAGGTAACTATCAATAAGAAATGTTGATATAAATTTCGTAAGTCCGATTGATTTTTTCCCCACAAGTTCAGGTAATAATAATGAACAGGTAAACATTTAAGATTTTTGAGAATTTTTACTGCGAAATTCACCCATTTTCAAAATGGCTACCCTGGAGAAAATTTGAGCTGAAGGACCTAACCTTTTTTTACTAGGTGTTATATCAGACCCTAAACTTTTGTTATAAACCGTAATTGTCATATTGAATTCAGGAATTTGAATGAAATGAAACACTAAAGTCTATGGAAAAACAATTGGTTGGTTGGTCCCTATAGAGGTATGAATATTACTACCGAAATAACCTAAAAATGAATTGCCCCAACCTGGTTTTGACGATCTAAGGCCTGTCGCCTGTCCCCAAGCATGCGTAGCAAAGAGGTTTGGCACTCAAAGCCGGTCCTATAGGGAGCTAAAAAGGGATGAAAAGTGTCTTTAAAAATGTAGACAGCTGATCATGCAGAATTCTTCCAAACATTTGGAAATACTACGAAGTATGCTGAATGGTTTATAATCATTTATCTAAAGGATAATTTTTTAAACAATCTGGAATGGTACATTTTTGAAATCGAAAGAGATCCGAAAGAATTTGACTAATGAATTTAATACAAGATTTAAGAATTGTACCCCTGTGGCTTTCTTCCTTTGGAGACATCATTATGTATGACAGGTGAAAATGAGACCCTAGAATCATGAACATAATTTTCAATATTCACAACACTTTCATAGGTATCAAGATTAATGTTTTCCAGGTTTCGTCCTATGTTTTCAGCCATAGAACTAAAATGAGTACTAAATATTTTACAGACTTTGCTTTGATAAGCCAAGACTCTGTAATGATCACACACTATGATGTAATTGTCTCTTTTGACCACTTGTTTTTGATGAAAATATTTTGATAATTGGCCAAAGATCTTTACTCTCTTGGCCTTCACTACATCTACATCTAGAGTATTCCAAAATAGATTGTTTCTTCAATTCATTTACTAAATTTCTTTGTTTTCTGAACCATTCCCAGTTTTCAGTGGTTTACATACCTTTTTCTACATCTAGCACGCCTGAAATTACCAATCATATAACGCAATTTTCTTAGTCTGATACGCCTTTCTTTGATAGGACCATGTTCATCTATAATATCGTAAATGTGTTCGTGAAACCAATCTACATTGTTTGGATCATCAAAAACATAACAAACAGAAAGGTTACTTTGCTGACATCATTGTTAAAATTTTCTTCCTTAAAATGTAAAAACTGCGATATTGATAACTAAATTCATCCAAATAATCTGTATCTTCTGTATTACAGTGATTCATAAGCATAGCTTATGCTTTTGTCCTCTCAGCATTTGTGAAATTGACTACATAGTGAAAAAATAATGTTTGAAATGACAAAAAAGTCATGGCCTAGCCTTTTTGAATGATAAATCATTTGTCAGCCCGCATTACATTGTATGTATGCTGTAGTGCAGAATCACGTGGCAAAGCTCCGGAGATAGATTGGTGTGACAAGTGGGGAACATCGGGGTAAAGTATGGTCTCATGTGACAAAGTATGTCACATTTCACCAACCAAATACGAGCACCCATCCAGAATACACTGATGATACAATATGATGTAAGGCGTGATTTTAAGTAAGGAAGACCTTAAAGGGCCATATAGTTAAACTAGTTAAAATAATTGTGGCATATAAATTATTTAACGAGTTTAATAAATTCGAAATTACACTGAGTGCCAGATGGGTTGTGATCCAAAATCTCGAGCGAAAACAACAAACATTCAAAAATAATTTATGTTTTATGTTTTTTTTTTAATCCCACAAATAGATAGGCGACTATACATGTTTATAGATCATCTATTTACGATACGATTCTTGGTGTCGACTTGCTCGAGATCAAAAGTGAGCAAAGCTTTCTCATTTAAAGGATTACGGCCTTTTCTTACCTCTTGGATGTCGAGAAATGAAAAAAAAAAAAAAACCCCAAACTTTTCATTGTTTGTCAAATGTCATGTGATACAATCTTTAAAAAAGCTAATAGTAAGTGATTGCGTCTCTCTATTGACGAATCAGAACGCTTCTCTGCCTGTACCTATGCAGTGAAATTATGATAGAATGTTATTGTAAACATTTACTCGTTTATACTTGACAGGCCAACATGGATACGGGAGTTTCTCCGACAAAAGAAGGAAAAATCGACAACGGCTGTAAGGTCAGTATACATGTATATCCTTTGAACATTTATTTACATATCTGACAAAACAGTCATTCTAGAAATTCGTTATTCGCACAAAATTAAACATACTTTTAATTAATTATGATGTAGGACCGGAATACCTCTAACCAATACACTACTTCAACAAGTTATGTTTTGTGGTTGAGGACTTCCAGCTTCCATATCTTGATAACTTAAACGATATATTCCATGGTAATTAAAATGATATCCCCAGCTAAATGTCAGCGTAGCTTTGTTCGTTTTTCTTTTATTTCCTACTTCGATTTATAATTTGAACTTTGGTATCACTTTCTTCAGTATATCGTTGATCTTTCGAGTTTTGCGTGAAGGTCCCTTGTTGTGCATTTTCACTTTTTAATTGATTTGTCAATTATTTTACAATTTTTACAATGCATGTTCACTTTTTAATTAATTTGTTAATTATTTTACAATATTTACAATGCATGTTCACTTTTAAATTGATTCGTTAATTATTTTACAATTTTTACAATGCATGTTCACTTTTTAATTGATTTGTTAATTATTTTACAATTAAGAAATAAAATTCAATCAACAACTTCTCATGATCACGTTAAAAGAGTGTGAAATTGATCATGGCTATTATATCGATAAACACGATGGATCTTTACATAAATTGCATGGCATGGCATGTCAGTGTTTTTCCTCTCTTTATAGTTATGAAAGAAACAAAAATTAAAACCAATAGATGAGAGAAAATAACAGAAATGTAGTAATATATATAACATATAAAGAACATACTAATGTGGGCACATAATTCCTCTGGAATTTCTTTTTGTTTACATTTCAAATCTTAATATTTAGATAGTAATCTATCGATCGATAACAAAATCCTAGATGGCCATTTTTTCCCCGACTGGAACAAAATTAGATGGTCGCAAATAGTGAGAAAGGGGTAACCTAACTGTTTGAGAGGTATCCCCCAGTGCTCAAGAAATAAAAATGGCAAACTCTAACTGTTTAACTCTAAGATGCTTGCTTGTCAACCATTTTAGTTTCCAGGCCAGCTTTAAAAGTAAATGGACACAACAAGGACTTAGCGAAACATACATTTCAGGTTTGAAACTTATCTTTTTTGTGCTACTTACGAAAAAGCGTTTAAATTGAATTTTCCTGATCAGACTCAAAATCAGATGGGCACAATTAAAGGAAAAGGGGAACATACATTTCAAGTTTGAATACCCCGACCTCTGACGATAGGCTAAAACATTAACGTTAAATGAATAATACAAAATATGGCGATATATATCTTGATGCGGATGATTGCATGACGATTGGTATTTCAATATGCAGGAAGAAGAAAATCTGAAGACTAGCCATGAAAGTATTGAGGAGAAGACTGATACAAATGCCGCCAGTCTCGTCTTCTCGACCGGGGAGGAGATCGGGGCTCTGGCTGGTTGTCTCGCTGTCTTCAAGGTACGTGGTTCGGTTTGTTATTCACTTGACTTAATGTCTCTAGAATGAAGCCAAACTCGAAATCAAAGCATTAGCACTGGAAATAACAAGGTTAAAGATTTCAAGGCTAAATATTAGGCTTTACATAAATATCTCAATATGTCAATGCCAATGTCAAACAATTTCTTTCTTATTAGGGAATAGGTTATGTTCGGAAGAGAGAAAGTACCTAGCACGCTGTCAGGTCAGATTCCTGTCACCAGTCGTATACGAGGGGTTAGCGGATTTCTGGCCTTAAAAAAAAGTACAGTTAATTTCCAATTGTTGAAACTGTTTGAACTATATCCTAATAACTATTTTCACTTATACAAATATCAGCTTTTTAAACTGTTAACTATGCATTAATTATGTTTTATAAGAAACACAAGGTGAACCTGTCCCACATCGAGTCTCGTCATTCCGAGAAAGATAAAGACAGCTATGACTTCCTCGTAAACTGCGATTCCCATCAACAGGCACCATTTAACGCAATGGTTGACGAACTACGCGTACATACAACCACATTAAAGATCCTTACACAGGATGTCGAGGGGCTAGGATCAGGTGTGTTTCATGTCGCGTGTCTAGTCGTTTTCACAAGCTTTATTGTAAAATGCCCCTGAAGTTAATGTTTAGTCATACTCTCGTCAACGCTCTTGGAGTCTTTCTGCAACAGTTACTTATGGTAAAGTAGGCATACCCATTAAACAATATCGCACTTAAACATTAATTCCAGTCTCGATGGAAAGTCCAAAACTAAAACCCGAATTATATATTTTTGTTAACCATCTTTTGATTTTATTCAGTCCCTTGGTTTCCAAGAAAAATTAGCGAACTAGACAGATTTCCCACCCAGATCCTTAGTTACGGTTCGGAGCTGGACTCGGATCACCCGGTAAGAGAGACTTGATATACTGATATCGGTAGTGCGGTACTATGCTGTTGTCTATTCATAGATATGTTGTTACACATCTTTATCAAGAAAGTCATAATCAGAGAGATGACATGGTTCTACTTCGAATGTATCGTAATGATTTGATCTAATTGGTACAGGTAAAGATTAGTTACTAGTAATTATATCAGGGAAGAGAACTGTTATTAATCATTAGTCCTTGTTATTTAGGGATTTACGGACAGTGTTTACAGAGCGAGGAGGAAAGAGTTCGCTGACATAGCCTTCCATTACAAACAGTATGTATACCTAATAATTTACACAATAACATACAAGGCGCTTACCAAACGTGTATTTATAAATCATGCATCTATTTCAAGTAGAGATTTGTATATATGAATATATTTCCCATCTTCAATACAGGTTCAGTTCTTATTTGTATATAGAAACGTTGATTCAATACTCGATACATACCAGACATTCTAAACCTACCAGATCGTACATGTAATATTTTACTCACAGGGAACATTTGTATTTCAGTGGGGATACCATACCACGAGTAACATATACACAAGAGGAAATCAAAACATGGTAGGCTCCTGCATCTTACTCAAGTTCTTGTCCTATTTTCTGAAAAAGACTATATCTATCCCAGCAATATCCATTTAGAAACTGCAGATGTTGTTCTGCTACGTCATTGTCATATGATCTAGAAGAAACTATCGGTTAAAAAAGAGTATATATATAATTTAGTTCTGACTAGAGTTTGATAGGGGATAGGTATCATGAATCCGCAAGCCAGGGCAGATTTCCACCAGATGTTACATGTTGATCTGTCTATATATACCCCAGTAACGGATATGAACAGTATTTAATGCGGGTAACAAAATGCTCTATTATTCTGAATCCAATCAATTTAGATATGTATTTTGTCTCGGGCAATCTGTTAGAGGGTCATAATATACAATAACATATTCACTGTCATGATAAAATTTCAGGAGTGATTACGAGGATAAAATGATGATATACAGATGTACTTTACTTATTTATTATTTGAATATTTTTACGGCAGTAAACTTTAAAAAAAATCTTACACTACTGAAATGTAGCTGTGTATGAACACACCATATAGAATAACCTTTAAGTTGAAGAGTTGTATAAAATATCTCTGATATAGCTTTTCTGAGGTGGTTTAACTCGGGTCGAAATTACTCCACTTATGGTAACCTCATTATTTACACATACACGATAAGTTATATGGCGAGCTTTTTATAAACTATGGTCTATATTCTAGGACTACTATATACGATAAGCTGACTGCACTTTACCCAACACATGCCTGTCGGGAGTTCAACCATATATTCCCACTCCTGGAAGAGAACTGCGGATACCGTCGGGATAATATCCCACAGCTCGAGGACGTCTCCAAGTTCGTGAAAGGTGATAACACGCATCTCACATTAATAACTGGCGCCTACATTATCCTACATAAAAAGCCAAACATTATGTTATATGAACAGTTGGCCTATCCTTATCTCACACAAATAACTGGCCTTGTATTGTCTCACATAAACAATTGACCTCGTATTGTCTCACATAAACAACTGGCCTTGTATTGTCTCACATAAACAATTGACCTCGTATTGTCTCACATTAACATCGCTGTTTTTAGTGCTAAACATTCCACATTAAAAAACCGGCTTAAAAATGTTCAATGAAGAACATATTTGATATACTCAAACGGATGTTTTAATAAGACAAATATGTAGCCATCTGCCAAACAGGGTACTATTCTCCACGGCTTGCTCCTACTAAAGAGTACTGAAGAGTTAATTATTTTTGACTGCAGTCATTGTTACCATTAAAGTCTGCATTATGTTGTGCATGTCCTTGTGGACTACATTACCCTGTTAGCTTAGATGTTGAGGAGTTACGTATCCAAAAGAAAGTTCAAACCGGTTTTGGGGAGAAAAATCGGGATTATCCATTTGTCAACACAGGCAACCTTGTTTTACAACTGATGGTATAACGAAAATATCATATGATTTAATGCTATAATCCATTATATGATGGTTAAATAAGGGTTTAGAAATATCAAATTACACATCACATAAAAATGCTGTTTTACCAGGATTTGTCTTTCTTTCTTTTTCAGACCGTTCTGGTTTCATCATACGACCAGTTGCTGGCTTATTATCTCCGCGTGATTTCCTTTCAGGACTGGCCTTCCGAGTGATCCATGCAACACAATACATCCGCCATAGTTCGAAACCTATGTACACTCCTGAGCCGTAAGTTCATCCGAAATACAACGCTATTTAAATGGGCTGTTCAGCAGTTTGTCTTTAAACAATCCATTATAGTACAAAGCACACTTCACGGGAATTACAGGCTACTTTGCATCTAATTGGTCTTCATAATCCATTACCATTAT
Source organism: Pecten maximus (assembly GCF_902652985.1). NCBI lineage: Eukaryota > Metazoa > Mollusca > Bivalvia > Pectinida > Pectinidae > Pecten > Pecten maximus. The sequence continues at coordinate 34,464,612 of NC_047019.1, forward strand.
TACCATCAGCTCGCTTACCAATTCGAGATATCTCGCTATAATTTCAAATAACTCCGCAGTGTTCGTTGCACAAGTCTTAAAAATAAAGTGCATATAACCAATGAAACACCCCTTTAACTGAATATTGATTTCAAGGATACAAGGACTTTAATTTCCTTTAGAACGGCATATTCGCAGTGCAATATATCGTCATAACACAAGGCAGGGCAAAGAAGACAGTTTTCAATACATTCCCCATTTTATAATGAATCTGATATCCTGATTTTGTCTATATTTGCTGTTTCAGAGATGTGTGTCACGAGTTGATCGGTCACGTGCCCATCCTTGCGGATCCGGCCTTCGCACAATTCTCGCAGGAAATCGGCCTAGCTAGTCTTGGAGCCCCGGACGAGTATATCCAGAAACTCAGCACGGTACGTGTAACATTGTTCATCTTCTGACACAATGTTTTCCTAACCCAATGACAGATTAAATATTAGTTAGTGGATATGGTTAAGTTGTATTTTATTCAAAGCCACGATCAATTGTTTCCAAAATAATGACCGTTCCATTTGTTGCCAGTTTCAATATTATGATATGGATCGAAGAAAATTATTAACGAAATGCGTTACATGCCATCAAAAGTGATAAAGTCAGTAAGATTTCTTAATTATTTGCCAAATGTATTATTATATAAAGAAATATTTCTATGCTAACCGCCCTGCAGGTATGGCGTAAATTGTAACCGGTTCTCCTAGCATGATCGTAGAAGGCGATTTAATTTGGGATAGATTTTATTTCCTTTTTCGAAACATCGTTCTTCTTCCAAATGTCCCTGTTGACATTGCCTCACGCTTGGTGTTTAGTATAGCGTTGTCCTGATGTAAGGTGGCTTTGGGTTCTGTCCCATTGCCAACACATGCATAACGTTCAGCATTTCTGGAGGAGTACGACTAGCTTGCCCGTTGTCAGCACAATGAGAGGCAGACAACATTATAGCCTCCCAAAACACATTCACGTGAATTCACTGGTCATTTAATCGCAACGCTCCCGTATCAGTGTCCTGGTAACCTGTTTCCAATAGAGGTCCTACATGTGTATATTATGATGTGTCAGTGCCCTAAATCGTAACCTGTTTCCAATTGAGGTCCTGTATGTTACAGTGCTACTGGTTTACGTTGGAATTCGGACTATGCCGACAAGAGGGCGAGTTAAGGGCGTTCGGAGCTGGTCTTCTGTCGTCTTTCGGTGAACTTCAGGTTTGTTTTTTGAGATATCGAGCCTAGCAAGAGGCACCATAAGCGTACACCACTACTATATTAGATGTGGTGGAGTGGTGTAAGCTGCGGGTCATTCTGGCCAGGTGATTAGGCGCCACAGATTGTGTTCGAGGCCCTGCATAAAATTGTCTCCGTTCATCATTTGCATCATTTTGCTATAAACCTAATCAATAACACAATTTATCATAGTTATGCATTTTGAGTTGTTGACCCGAAGGTTAAAGATTTGAAGTTCCCATCGTAATTATTCTGTGTTGAATACAAATGTATATATATATACAGTGTTAATAACAACGTTAGATAACATTATTCCACTGGCACTGTCTGGGAGAAGGTTTGGACGTTTAGCATGCGTTGAGTTAATGTGCTCATGAAATTTTGAAACTGGCATAAGCCAATCACAATGCTATGTTAGTGGATAAGGACAGTTCGTAAAAAAAACCCCAGATTTCTTATATATTTTTTCTTTCTTTTGTTTTTATTTTTAATTCAAACCCCTGTTCATATCTCCATGGAATATTTGAGCTGTAAATAGTCACACTTCCTTTCTGCATACGCGTAGGTTTAGTGTTCCCTCGATTGAATCGGCAATATAAATCTGCCATGCAAATTGCACTTTTTCGCAAATTTAATTATCAGTTATAATTTTTCTACACATTGGATACGTATTTAGCTACCACAAACCAACCGTTTTTCATTTTCATTGTACTAATAGTCCGTAAAATGCTACCGTTTTAAACATGAATATTGATTTTACCAACCACTTTATTATCTTCTTTTAGTATTGTTTGTCTGATAAGCCCGTACTTAAGGAGTTCGAACCAACTAAGACGGCAGAACAACCTTACCCTATTACTGAGTTCCAGCCAGTATACTTCATCGCCGACAGTTTCGAAGACGCCAAAGACAAGATCAGGCAAGTGTATATAACCCACCTCATTTTAATATCTGTCTGGGTTTCCCTCTAGTTTGTTGTTTTTCGTTAACATCTGGAATACAATCATTGTGCATTCTTTTATCTGATTCAATTCGAATGATCTTACTTGTGTTTTGCGAATGCTAGTCGGCATCTAATGCTGCACACTCTTAGTGTATAATGACTGCTGGCGACACCATCATTGTTTGTCCCATAGGATTTATCACGTGATATGTTTATACATTCAGAGCATACGCGGACACGATCCCCCGACCCTTCACTGTCCGGTACAACCCCTATACCCAGAGCATGGAGGTCATCGACAACAAGAACCAGCTTCTGAACTTGACACGGACAATCAAAGGTACGGTGGTAGTATTTATTGTAAAGTGAGGTATGCCATATATGTCGTAAACAACCGCTTGCTGACAGTTCATGTGTGGAAATCATTCTCACAACCTGGTAGGATGTGGTACAAGTAGTAACACAATGGCACGACATGACATACATAGGTACAAAGTGGTACTGTGCTTATCGGTGACTAGTATCAGTCTGGCTCAAGTCCAAAAGTTAAATAGTGGAAAAAAGGGAGGGTTTTACATTCACAAAATGTTAACAGAATGTCACAGATAAAAAAAATACGTGCAGACGCATTCTTACGAATACAAGATAGCGGTGCGCTGTCAGAATCCCAGCTGGACAGCGAACATAGTGGATTGGGGCATTTTTTTTAAAACCACATTTGATTGGTTTAGCAGTGCTCTACCTCCAAGGAAGACCCCATGCACTGAGATAACTATAATTAGCTCAAAGCTGGTCAGTAGCTGGGTGAAGACCATTGGAGCCTCTCTATCTTATGACATAAGCTAAACTCATATTTTGTTAACAGAATTGTTTTAATACAAAAATAAATAATAAAAAAGAAACAATATGAAATTAAAGCATATAGATCACAACTATGACACCACTTAATTGGTTCACAGGTGCAAAAATGAAAATTAAAAATAAAAAGCATCCTGGCCTCTGATTTTTTTCCTCGGTGCCTTTTCGATTTTCTGATGTTACAATGGTAAACAGTACATTGTAAAATGATAAAATATACATGTTGACTACTTATGTATGTAATGTAGTGACTAAAAACTATTTTTTCTTTATTTACATCGATATTTCAGTCACATATGGACCTTTTAAATGGAACTAGTAAAGGTAGTAAGGTCATTGAACAGAGGATGAAAATGATTTTATTTACATCTGTATTTGTATTACATGTACTTGGTCCTTATAGAAGTAATGTAACTAAACGAGATATCATTGTTTGTCTTCAAGTTAATTCGAACAATATAGGAGACATATGTCAAAACTAATTCTAATGACGTGTGATCGTGTCACCTCCTTGTATGTTACAGGGGATATGAACCTCCTCGAGGACGCTTTGAGGAAAGTTGGAGGAATATGAGCTGCTAAGTTTTGGGTTATATAGACGGCGCTACAGTATTTCTTTATTTAAAATTGTGGAAAGTATCACAAAATATTTTCGCACAGGACCACAATTTCTACAAACTTGACATATACATTAACTGCCAAAATGTTGTTGTTTTCCCCCCGCAATATATATTTACCATATATCGCATTTATTAGGTAATATGTATTGGTGATTCAATCATTACTTTATATCAATTATCCGTACACCGTCTCGTACAGTAGATAATTGAGATGGTTTGTAATCATCTCTTGTCGTCACATGCTATTGGTATCTTGTATTAGATTGAAGCAGTACATAGCAGAATTGTGCACTTTTATCAAATTTGTTCTAACTTAAGTTTTAATTTTATAGATTATTGGACAAAACTCATGTTACTTTTCTCATCTATTACCAATTTCCTTCTTCTATTTCAAACCACCTATATCAGTATTGAAGTGGTACTACTAGATTGAATCTCTGTTGCAAATAAACATGTTGATACCAGTTTGATAGTTTATTTCTGCATCCGTTTTCTTTGCTTTTAATATAAAATGTATTGTAGATTATTAATTCAAGTTTATCAGGTTAATTCAGGTTTAAATTAATTATTTTATAACTTCTGAAACAACTCAACCTTTTGTCATATTTTTGAATCATAATGACATTTTTAATACTCATATATTGAAGATTTTGTAAACATTTGTTTCTATACACTTAATATACCCAACATCTAAATGTAAAATAAAGCAAAACAATAGTTAATATGTATTATTTAAATGAGGATTACCATTCAACGAATGAATTTGCCAAATATTTAAGAAGCTGTTTTATTTGTATAAGTTTACTGAATACAGTTTTTTTCTTCAATAAGGTTTTACGTCCAGAGGGAATGCTGCGCTAATCGAGTTACTCCCCTTTACATTGAATTTTCATAGTTTCAGTACAATGATGCTGATAGTTTCCGGATTTCAAGTTTTGGAAACATTCTCTTTAGCTTTAAGATCAACTTGAGCAGATGTATTTCTGTTGAAGAAAAATCGCAGTCCTGGCGTTGATTACACAAGATCAGCATAAAGTCAAGGTTTATTGTCACAGGATCAACAGGTAGTAACATAATGAGAGGAACTATTCGCCGTTGTAGGTTAAAAATGGTATTTTGGCTTCCTACCCGTTCAGTCGGTGTCATCCTGATTCTCCAAAAACTGAAAAATATATTCTGGATCTCCCAAAATCAATATAGGAGGAGTGTTGTTTTAACAGTTAAGTTAACTGCTATCGGTACAGGTAAATCAACGTTCCTGTTACCTGTACAGGTAAATTAAGGTTTCTATAACAGAATGTATCAGCTGCCAAATAAATAAAAATAATAGATTTATCCATCTATTCACTTTAATAACTTAATAACTTGCAATTTAATAAAAAAAAATAAAAAAATAAAATAAAATAAGAAATTATGTATATAATTTATGATAAATTAATAAAAGTGATTAAAATTGACTTCATTTAGAATTATCTATATATTCACAGATGGTTTGAATTTAAGAAGAAAAACGTGCAATTTAATAAGATAAGTAAATAGAAAAAAAAATTATGTGCCTGATTTATGATTAATTTATAGAAGTGATTATAATTGACTTCTTTTAGACTTATCCATATATTCACAGATGGTTGAATTTAAAAATAAAACGTGCAATTTAATAAGATGATAAATTATTTAAAGTAATTACAAATTATCAACTTCAGGAGAGATGTCACAAATTAGGCTATGTTCATCTTCAGGAGAGATGTTGTCTGTATTAATTAAGATATTTGTTCAACCTCATTTTGTTGTAACTAATTAAAGCTAATGAAGAAAATTACTTGTGAGGTGAACTCATGGGTAGATGTGCGAGTTGAACACCCAAGCTACATGCCATGCACAGAACACCCAAGCTTAAAAAAGTATATATAACAGTCTATCACCAGAAAATTCATCATTTTCAGTATGGCTAACGATCAAGTACAGACCAATACTTGAGCAGTTTCCCACCTACGCAACCTGAAAGACATCATTTTACCACTGCAGAAGCAAACTACTACCAAAGCTACCGACATCCTTGGCAGACATCATTTTGGAAGGTGAATGGACTCGAACCAATAATAGTGACCAATTCCTCCTCTTTGATGACAACACAGGCAACCAACGCATGCTAGCCTTTGCCACTACCAGCAACTTCATAGCCTTGACAGCAGCCGACACACTTTACTGCGATGGGACATTCTACACTTGCCAAAAGCTTGTTAAGCAACTATACACCATCCATGCCATCATAGACGACCAGATGTACCCACTTGTTTACGCACTCCTACCTGGAAGACACAGTCCATCTACACCGGACTTTTGAGAAGTCGAGAACCGTAATCGAAGAGCAACAATTACCAGAACTTAACCCGACCACTATTTGTCTTGACTTTAAATCTGCTGCCCAGAATGCAGTCAAAGCCGCCTTCCCCGGGTTGTTTCTTTCACTTTACTCAGTGTATTTGGTGAAAGACGCAACAACTTGGACTCCAGATCCCCTACAAAGACAACGAAGACGTCCACAGACTAGTCCGCCGTGCTGCCATACTTTCACTCCTTCCCCTGCATCATGTTGAAGACACTGGTTCAAAGCGTTGGAAGACCTGGATGACGTCGACCTACCCGTAGACACCACTGCTTTCACTGACTATATCACTACTCAATGGGTTGAAGGCGACAGACCAGTGTGGAACCACTTCGACAACGATGGACCCAGAACGACCAACAACCTGGAAGATGGCACGGCAAACTGAAGAAGGGATCTCACACGCACACCCAAACATTTACATCTTCATCCATGTACTCAAAGAAATCCAGGCTACAAACGACATCACCCGACTTCAGCTTGCTGCCGGAGGACTGCCAATGCCCAAGAGACGCAGAAACCGACAACTAAACAACCGTTTGAACCCAACTGAAAACCCTTCTACGCAACGACGACATCGACTACATCAACTATGGCGACCGACCAACGCATGTATGACATATGGAGGGAAAACATACTACATATATGTAGTTACACATATAGTTCTGTTAACAATGTAACATCCTTAATATTAATTCATCTTTTGTAATACGGTACAAATATTATACAGAGAAAGTAAACTATTGGTTTTTGTAATGTATGTATGAATGTATATGTGGTGCTTCTTATATTGTATTTTGGAGATAATAGTGCTTATTAGTTATCCATTGTACAAGTATCATATTATCAGTAAAAAGTACATATATGTGTTATATATATATACATTATTTTTAACTTTTTAAAGTGTAGAATATATTTGAAATATATATCACATATACACTGTATATGATTATGTCAATGAAATTTAATATATAATTTTACATCTCAAAGTATAACATTAAATTGACATTTTTGTACTGCTATCACCTATCTACCGTATTTTCCTGGATTAACCTGGATTTTGCAATAAATAAATGAGAGAGCTAATGACCTTCTGTGTTTACTTAATACTTAGACCCCAGTGTAAACAAATCCTGTTACTCCCAAAATGTTTTTACCTGGATTTTCAGTTTTGGGAGAAACATGATTAAACCGTTCAATCCACGTTTTTAAATTTTACTGTCATCATGATGATCTAACATCAACCTCTGTTTTTTTATATACATATACAGTTGGCACCACAGTCTCCCATTGCCTCAATGTTAATCTGGGCTGCAGTCAAGATCACATGACGTGATTGTTACGTTCTTTTGATTAATGTCATGGAAATGCTTCGCCATGCGCTACGAATGAATCAAACGCAGCATTGATAACGATTGCGAACAATTACGTTATTATAACGTCATTTTGGTGCTTTGTTTTTCATCATTACGGTAAAGCTTTGCACCGTGCGTCAAATTGGTTGCAATTCAATTACAGGAAGGAAGTTGATTTCAAAATGCTATTCTTTTGAATGAACATATAGGGAAATGAATGAAAATAAAGAACGTATTCATTTAAGAAAAAACTATTAGAGTTTTACATAAGTAAATGTAAATATAAGAATTAAACACTTGCTAGATTGCATTTATTGTCAATATAAATGCAGTCTGGGTAACAGATAAATATTCATGACGCCCTAACGGGCGCCATTCTATTAATCTGTCACCAAGATTACATTTTATATTACCAATAAATAACTCTAACAAACGTTTAATTGTTAAATATATAGCGGTGGAGTTTCCTCCCTACACTAAATATCTACATGACGTTTTGAAGTAATACTTCTTTAAAATATATCTTCAAAATGAATATTTATGATTTGAGGATGACTGCGTTACATCTTAACAAAAACGATCATATTTGAGACTGTTTAAACTTCCGGTTCTATAGATTTATTTGATATCGGTTATTATACACTCTCAGAAACAAATATCAGCAATTCAGTTGTTTTAGGGTACGTTTAAAGCCCTTGACGATCGAACCATCTTATAGGTTATTGATCTTTATGTTGGCCTCGATTGAATTCGACCGGAATCATTTTATCGTTGTGGACGCTTTCAATACCGTCGGATCTGAACAGTTTTATGAAGTAGCAATACACCCTTTATACGACATACATTTCATGGCAGTGATTATCACGAGGCTGTCCGAGTTAGACTGATGTTTGATTAAACTACGACACAGTCACTCCCACGGAGTAATATACATTTAATTAAACGAATACCAGTATTGTATAAACACATCGCTATCCTTTCTAGGAAATCGTTACGACAACACTTAACTCAGCCCGACAGTATGTTAATAAAGTATTTATGTTAACTTTTTCCTAATGGTGAAAAGCAACTGTATTAGAAAGGTTTCTATGTGCTGTGCGGTGTTTCCGGAAGTCATCGACCACCATTGTGGAATGCTGTACAGATGGCGCCTAAAGTGCTTCAGTCATCCGAATGGCTGTTTCATCCAATGGGAAACTAATAGGGTATAGTTATTGAAGCATTTTATTTTCTGTAATCGACAGCTGAGATTAATAAAAAACAAAATATGCTAAGAGAGGGATTTTTGGCTGAGCGAGGTTCGTTAAGGAGATGTAGTTCGGTTACAAAACACAAATTTAATTTGGCGAACCAAGAATCAAGAGTAGCAGTTAGAAATGAGATTTACGATTTCAGTTCGAGAGTGTTCTTCTAGGTAATTCTACATAAACAAATAATATTGGAATACATGAATACAACTGATCGAGATGGTGTATGGAATATTTGATATGGAATACTATTGCTATTGAACACATAGTAACGGAGATATTTGCTTGGGCTTGACTATGATTACCCACGTGCATAAGTATGCGTGGGCCTCAATTAAAAATAACAATCTGCAAGATATAGCCATATTAAATATGTACTTGCTTAGTGCCATTGTTTACAGTATATGAGTCACGGGGCCTTATCAAACATCTAAAGCAGTGTTTTTAACCTAGCGGTGATATTAAACATGGTTATGGTGTACTTCTGTCACACTCCACAGATCCACGTCATCATATTGAATTGCATCCCTTTGACCCTATATACTATAGAGGTCACGTGATCCAGAACCTGGCATAAACCTTTCTTCGTCCAATATTCAAGAATGTGAACGCTACAACCCATCTCTATTTCCAGTCAATGAGACATTATACCAGGATAACTGAAAGTGCCAGGACACCTAGCCTGGACACAGTAGTATGGCCGCTTACCAGTACCAGTAAACTGCCAACGGGCTAACCAGTCCTTAAGGCTAAATATCAAACAAATGCCAAGTTTGTTCTATTTTTAAAACTTTTAACGTTCCTCGCTTTAACAATTGACAAATTGCTGAAAGGATAAAAATAAAACGCCCAAATAACGCCACGGATGGAGCAGATATAGTTTTATTATTTTCTATTTCTCCAATTAGAAAGCACATTTTACTTCTCACTGAGTCATGTGCAGCTATATTGCTGTATCTATATTTCAAATCCAGTTTTGATAGTAAACATTTGTACAACAGGATTACAGAATTGTGTCAGCAATCCGGAGTTTGGGGAAGTACGAGGAGTGCGGTTTTGTGGTGAGGATAAATATAGATGTGGGAGTGATTAGCGATTGGTTGGAGGTGGACGGGGGATTTCAATTATTCTATATTTATTTTCCTGCATAGATTTTGATGCGCGATATGCCAAATTATCTGGCCCTGACCCGAGGGAACCCTATATGTATTTAGTGGAGCCGGTAGTCGTTTGTATTAGGTATGCATATTTACAATGTCAGCCATTGGAATTGATCGACCAAACACACCCAACCACATTTCCCCCAGACTTCCGTTTCCGGTGAACGAATGATCTAATTTTGACTTTGCCTTCTTCTGAGAAACGTATATGGACATTGTGTGTCTTGTCAATTAAACCATGCGACCTATGGTGTGTGTTAGTCGACTTTAGTGCTGTCTCTCTGTACATCATTTGTAAGCATACGTAGTCTTATGCATAGTTTTCTGTCAGGTCGGACTATTGTATGGAATACTCGCTGATGTGTGGATCCTACATGTTATTTCCCCGTTTAATGCAATATCCAATTAATGTAGTACGTTTAAGCAAAATTTGTTTTGAAATCAAAGCATTCATTGAAGATTATATGGGAAATTAAACCAGAAGGTTTTCTGATTGGTCAGTGACACTGGTCATATATCTACATTCAGTATACTTTAAAGCGTTGGCGAAAATTGTATTCATTTTTTATAACAACATTAGCCTCATATCACAGTGAGTAGTAATGTCGGGGCCGCTTTACCACAGCTAGTATGTATTCTCCGCCGTCGGTTTTTTATTGTTATTTTTCTCATATTCTTTTAAATATACGCGGTCCATGTAATTTCTTAATAAATTCCATGCTGTTACGGTTTTCATAATATTCAAAACATAAAAATCACTCCGGAAATTGAGTGAACTACATTTCGTTTGTGTTATTGTTATGACGGTTGCTAGGGCTGTACCCAGAACTGTCTGACACTTTCCCGCGAAAACGACTGTTCTCTACCCTACGTCAATCCCAGGTAAAACATGAAAAAAACCCTTATCATTGGGTGCTTTCACAAATGAAATACTCATTATGTAAATATAAGGAATACATTTAATTGTTCAACATTAAGTAAATAGGTTACATATGTGATGTCCTGTTCACAGAATGAGAACCAGGGTGGTGAAAACGGAAATGTCAGGATTATTAACGAGCATCAGACACGTGATACCTCATATAGAAAAAATATTATATTTTCAAATGGGATCGTTTTATGGATCACAGCTATACCCATAATATATATCACTCATTGTAGATCACAGACATCTCTATCATCTATATATCAGACTTTGTGGATCACAGACATCTTTATTATCTTTATAAGACTTTGTGGATCACAGACATCCATATAATCTGTATCACTCATTGTGGATCACAGACATCCCTATAATATATATCAGACTTTGTGGATCACAGACATCCCTATAATGTAAACCACTCTTTGTGGATCACAGACATCCATATAATGTAAACCACTCTTTGAGGATCACAGACATCTCTATAATCTATATCAGACTTTGTGGATCACAGATATCCTTATAATCTGTATCACTCATTGTGGATCACAGACATCCCTATAATGTATATCAAACTTTGTGGATCACAGACATCCCTATAATCTATATCAAACTTTGTGGATCACAGACATCCATATAATGTATATCAGACTTTGTGGATCACAGACATCCCTATAACCTATAGCACTCTTTGTGGATCACAGACATCCCTATAATCTGTATCAGACTTTGTAGATCACAGACATCCCTATAATCTATATCTCTCTTTGTGGATCACATACATCCCTATAATGTATATCACACTTTGTGGATCACAGACATCCCTATAATCTATATCAAACTTTGTGGATCACAGACATCCCTATAATGTATATCAGACTTTGTGGATCACATACATCCCTATAATGTATATCACACTTTGTGGATCACAGACATCCCCATAATATATATCAAACTTTGTGGATCACAGACATCCATATATTCTATATCACTCTTTGTGGATCACATACATCCCTATAATGTATATCACACTTTGTGGATCACAGACATCCCTATAATGTATATCACACTTTGTGGATCACAGACATCCCTATAATGTTTATCAGACTTTGTGGGTCACACAAATCTCTATAATATATATCAGACTTTGTGGATCACAGACATCCATATAATTTATATCAAACTTTGTGGATCACAGACATCCATATAATCTATATCAGACTTTGTGGATCACAGACATCCCTATAACCTATAGCACTCTTTGTGGATCACAGACATCCCTATAATCTGTATCAGACTTTGTAGATCACAGACATCCCTATAATCTATATCTCTCTTTGTGGATCACATACATCCCTATAATGTATATCACACTTTGTGGATCACAGACATCCCTATAATCTATATCAAACTTTGTGGATCACAGACATCCCTATAATGTATATCAGACTTTGTGGATCACAGACATCCCCATAATATATATCAAACTTTGTGGATCACAGACATCCATATATTCTATATCACTCTTTGTGGATCACATACATCCCTATAATGTATATCACACTTTGTGGATCACAGACATCCCTATAATGTATATCACACTTTGTGGATCACAGACATCCCTATAATGTATATCACACTTTGTGGATCACAGACATCCATATAATGTATATCAGACTTTGTGGATCACATACATCCCTATAATGTATATCAGACTTTGTGGATCACAGACATCCCTATAATGTATATCACACTTTGTGGATCACAGACATCTCTATAATGTATATCACACTTTGTGGATCACAGACATCCCTATAATGTATATCAGACTTTGTGGATCACAGACATCCCTATAATGTATATCAGACTTTGTGGATCACAGACATCCCTATAATATATATCAGACTTTGTGGATCACAGACATCCCTATAATGTATATCAGACTTTGTGGATCACAGACATCCCTATAATGTATATCAGACTTTGTGGATCACAGACATCCCTATAATGTATATGCGACTTTGTGGATCACAGACATCCCTATAATATATATCAGACTTTGTGGATCACATACATCCCTATAATCTGTACCACTCTTTGTGGATCACAGACATCCCTATAATGTTTATCAGACTTTGTGGGTCACACAAATCTCTATAATATATATCAGACTTTGTGGATCACAGACATCCATATAATTTATATCAAACTTTGTGGATCACAGACATCCATATAATTTATATCAGACTTTGTGGATCACAGACATCCCTATAAACTATATCAAACTTTGTGGATCACAGACATCCCTATAATGTATATCAAACTTTGTGGATCACAGACATCCCTATAATCTATATCAGAGTTTGTGGATCACAGATATCCCTATAATATATATCACCTATTGTGGATCACAGACATCCCTATAATGTATATCAGACTTTGTGGATCACAGACATCCCTATAATGTATATCAGACTTTGTGGATCACAGACATCCCTATAATGTATATCAGACTTTGTGGATCACAGACATCCCCGTTATCGATGTCATTCTATTTTAGTCAATGTATCATTCCTTTAAGGTTTTCGAAAACGCAAGTTTCTCCAGTAATAAAACCATACTAGTGTATTTGATTATGGTGTGATAACTTCAGGCGAATAAGTTCATTATGATTTTTTAATGAGTCGCTATCAGCGATTATAAATTATTAAAGCAGATATCGCACATCAACAATAAACCTCATTTTACGCCATTTTGAACTGCACGACCCCGACTAATTATCCGCTAGCATTAACAGATAATTATCTCGGCATATCTAACGAAACAACCCTATATCTCATAAATACAAAACATCTTCCGAAATAATACATACACGCACTCACAGGGCACGACCATAAGTCAAGCAGTCGGAGACATTAGTTCGTAATAGTATAGTAACTAAGTACTCCACACAGACAGTTAAACTGGAGACATTAGTTAGTAGTAGTATAGTAACTAAGTACCCCACACAGACAGTTAAACTGGAGACATTAGTTAGTAGTAGTATAGTAACTAAGTACTCCACACAGACAGTTAAACTGGTGACATTAGTTAGTAGTAGTATAGTAACTAAGTTCTCCACACAGACAGTTAAACTGGAGACATTAGTTAGTAGTAGTATAGTAACTAAGTACCCCACACAGACAGTTAAACTGGAGACATTAGTTAGTAATAGTATAGTAACTAAGTACTCCACACAGACAGTTAAACTGGAGACATTAGTTAGTAGTAGTATAGTAACTAAGTACCCCACACAGACAGTTAAACTGGTGACATTAGTTGGTAGTAGTATAGTAAGTGCCCCACACAGACAGTTAAACTGGAGACATTAGTTAGTATTAGTATAGTAACTAAGTACCCCACACAGACAGTTAAACTGGAGACATTAGTTAGTAGTAGTATAGTAACTAAGTACCCCACAAGACAGTTAAACTGGAGACATTAGTTAGTAGTAGTATAGTAACTAAGTACCCCGCACAGACAGTTAAACTGGTGACATTAGTTAGTAGTAGTATAGTAACTAAGTACCCCACACAGACAGTTAAACTGGAGACATTAGTTAGTAGTAGTATAGTAACTAAGTACTCCACACAGACAGTTAAACTGGAGACATTAGTTAGTAGTAGTATAGTAACTAAGTACCCCACACAGACAGTAAACTGGAGACATTAGTTAGTAGTAGTATAGTAACTAAGTACCCCACACAGACAGTTAAACTGGAGACATTAGTTAGTAGTAGTATAGTAACTAAGTACCCCACACAGACAGTTAAACTGGAGACATAAGTTAGTAGTATTATAGTAACTAAGTACCCCACACAGACAGTTAAACTGGAGACATTAGTTAGTAGTAGTATAGTAACTAAGTATCCCTCACAGACAGTTAAACTGGAGACATTAGTTAGTAGTAGTATAGTAACTAAGTACTCCACACAGACAGTTAAACTGGAGACATTAGTTAGTAGTAGTATAGTAACTAAGTACCCCACACAGACAGTTAAACTGGAGACATTAGTTAGTAGTAGTATAGTAACTAAGTACCCCACACAGACAGTTAAACTGGAGACATTAGTTAGTAGTAGTATAGTAACTAAGTACTCCACACAGACAGTTAAACTGGTGACATTATATAGTAGTAGTATAGTAACTTAGTACCTCACACAGACAGTTAAACTGGAGACATTAGTTAGTAGTAGTATAGTAACTAAGTACCCCACACAGACAGTTAAACTGGAGACATTAGTTAGTAGTAGTATAGTAACTAAGTACTCCACACAACAGTTAAACTGGAGACATTAGTTAGTAGTAGTATAGTAACTAAGTACTCCACACAGACAGTTAAACTGGAGACATTAGTTAGTAGTAGTATAGTAACTAAGTACCCCACACAGACAGTTAAACTGGAGACATTAGTTAGTAGTAGTATGGTAACTAAGTACCCCACACAGACAGTTAAACTGGAGACATTAGTTAGTAGTATTATAGTAACTAAGTACCCCACACAGACAGTTAAACTGGAGACATTAGTTAGTAGTATTATAGTAACTAAGTACCCCACACAGACAGTAAAACTGGAGACATTAGTTAGTAGTATAGTAACTAAGTACCCCTCACAGACAGTTAAACTGGAGACATTAGTTAGTAGTAGTATAGTAACTAAGTACTCCACACAGACAGTTAAACTGGAGACATTAGTTAGTAGTAGTATAGTAACTAAGTACCCCACACAGACAGTTAAACTGGAGACATAAGTTAGTAGTAAAATAGTAACTAAGTACTCCACACAGACAGTTAAACTGGAGACATTAGTTAGTAGTAGTATAGTAACTAAGTACCCCACACAGACAGTTAAACTGGAGACATTAGTTAGTAGTAGTATAGTAACTAAGTACCCCACACAGACAGTTAAACTGGAGACATTAGTTAGTAGTATAGTAACTAAGTACTCCACACAGACAGTTAAACTGGAGACATTAGTTAGTAGTAGTATAGTAACTAAGTACTCCACACAGACAGTTAAACTGGAGACATTAGTTAGTAGTAGTATAGTAACTAAGTACCCCACACAGACAGTTAAACTGGAGACATTAGTTAGTAGTAGTATAGTAACTAAGTACTCCACACAGACAGTTAAACTGGAGACATTAGTTAGTAGTAGTATAGTAACTAAGTACCCCACACAGACAGTTAAACTGGAGACATTAGTTAGCAGTAGTATAGTAACTAAGTACTCCACACAGACAGTTAAACTGGAAACATTAGTTAGTAGTAGTATAGTAACTAAGTACTCCACACAGACAGTTAAACTGGAGACATTAGTTAGCAGTAGTATAGTAACTAAGTACTCCACACAGACAGTTAAACTGGAGACATTAGTTAGTAGTAGTATAGTAACTAAGTACCCCACACAGACAGTTAAACTGGAGACATTAGTTAGTAGTAGTATAGTAACTAAGTTCTCCACACAGACAGTTAAACTGGTCACATTAGTTAGTAGTAGTATAGTAACTAAGTACCCCACACAGACAGTTAAACTGGAGACATTAGTTAGTAGTAGTATAGTAACTAAGTACTCCACACACAGTTAAACTGGAGACATTAGTTAGTAGTAGTATAGTAACTAAGTACTCCACACACAGTTAAACTGGAGACATTAGTTAGTAGTAGTATAGTAACTAAGTACTCCACACAGACAGTTAAACTGGAGACATTAGTTAGTAGTAGTATAGTAACTAAGTACTCCACACAGACAGTTAAACTGGAGACATTAGTTAGTAGTAGTATAGTAACTAAGTACTCCACACAGACAGTTAAACTGGAGACATTAGTTAGTAGTAGTATAGTAACTAAGTACCCCACACAGACAGTTAAACTGTAGACATTAGTTAGTAGTAGTATAATAACTAAGTACCCCACACAGACAGTTAAACTGGAGACATTAGTTAGTAGTAGTATAGTAACAAAGTACTCCACACAGACAGTTAAACTGGTCACATTAGTTAGTAGTAGTATAGTAACTAAGTACCCCACACACAGACAGTTAAACTGGAGACATTAGTTAGTAGTAGTATAGTAACTAAGTACCCCACACAGACAGTTAAACTGGTCACATTAGTTAGTAGTATAATAACTAAGTACCCCACACAGACAGTTAAACTGGAGACATTAGTTAGTAGTAGTATAGTAACTAAGTACCCCACACAGACAGTTAAACTGGAGACATTAGTTAGTAGTAGTATAGTAACTAAGTACCCCACACAGACAGTTAAACTGGTCACATTAGTTAGTAGTAGTATAGTAATTAAGTACCCCACACAGACAGTTAAACTGGAGACATTAGTTAGTAGTAGTATAGTAACTAAGTACTCCACACAGACAGTTAAACTGGAGACATTAGTTAGTAGTATAGTAACTAAGTACCCCACACAGACAGTTAAACTGTAGACATTAGTTAGTAGTAGTATAGTAACTAAGTACCCCACACAGACAGTTAAACTGGAGACATTAGTTAGTAGTAGTATAGTAACTAAGTACTCCACACAGACAGTTAAACTGGAGACATTAGTTAGTAGTAGTATAGTAACAAAGTACTCCACACAGACAGTTAAACTGGAGACATTAGTTAGTAGTAGTATAGTAACAAAGTACTCCACACAGACAGTTAAACTGGAGACATTAGTTAGTAGTAGTATAGTAACTAAGTACTCCACACAGACAGTTAAACTGGTGACATTAGTTAGTAGTAGTATAGTAACTAAGTACCCCACACAGACAGTTAAACTGGATACATTAGTTAGTAGTAGTATAGTAACTAAGTACTTCACACAGACAGTTAAACTGGAGACATTAGTTAGTAGTAGTATAGTAACTAAGTACCCCACACAGACAGTTAAACTGGAGACATTAGTTAGTAGTAGTATAGTAACTAAGTACTTCACACAGACAGTTAAACTGGAGACATTAGTTAGTAGTAGTATAGTAACTAAGTACTCCACATAGACAGTTAAACTGGAGACATTAGTTAGTAGTAGTATAGTAACTAAGTACTCCACACAGACAGTTAAACTGGAGACATTAGTTAGTAGTAGTATAGTAACTAAGTACTCCACACAGACAGTTAAACTGGAGACATTAGTTAGTAGCAGTATAGTAACTAAGTACTCCACACAGACAGTTAAACTGGTCACATTCGTTAGTAGTAGTATAGTAACTAAGTACTTCACACAGACAGTTAAACTGGAGACATTAGTTAGTAGTAGTATAGTAGCTAAGTACTCCACACAGACATTTAAACTGTAGACATTAGTGAGTAGTATAGTAACTAAGTACCCCACACAGACATTTAAACTGGACTCTATTTATTTGGTTGTGCTTATCGTCCTCGCTACAGCCAGGCTATTAGAGAACATGTGGTCGGGGAAAGCCGACAGGAGAAATCAACACCACAGAAAGGATATACTGCCAAGACAAAAAGGAAAACATAACGAAGGATAGCATCCCTCAGCGCGACAAATGTCGAAGTGGAAGAGAAGTAGGTCCATTTTGTTCTCTTCATTGTCAATGTGTTTGGAGGAATTCACTTTTCCTTTCAGAAGTTAACATAAATACTACTCCGCTGGCGTTCCGAAACATTGACCTACCTACACAGTGTCCAAATATAGCATATCGAGTCACGACTTACCAACACATTATCCAGATATATTGTATCGACACACGACCAACATACATAGTATCCAGATACGCAGTACCAAATATTGACCTACCTACAGATATAGAGTATCGAAATATTTACCTATCTACAGATATAGAGTGTCGAAATATTTACCTACCTACAGATATAAAGTATCGAAATATTTACCTTCCTACAGATATAGAGTATCGAAATATTTACCTACCTACAGATATAGAGTATCGAAATATTTACCTACCTACAGATATAGAGTGTCGAAATATTTACCTACCTACAGATATAGAGTGTCGAAATATTTACCTACCTACAGATATAGAGTGTCGAAATATTTACCTACCTACAGATATAGAGTGTCGAAATATTTACCTACCTACAGATATAGAGTGTCGAAGTATTTACCTACCTACAGATGATATAGAGTATCGAAATATTTACTTACCTACAGATATAGAGTGTCGAAATATTTACCTACCTACAGATATAGAGTATCGAAATATTTACCTACCTACAGATATAGAGTGTCTAAATATTTTCCTACCTACAGAGCATCGAGATATAGGGTATCGAACAATTGACCTACCTACCGAGAATCAAGATATAGGGTATCGAAACAGTGACCTACATACAAACTATCCAGAGGGAGCCATTAGAAACACTCAAATTGTTGGAAAACAACAAACAATTCTTTACTCAAAACCAATAAAACGAGAACAAAAAACAACAACAAAGAAAACTATAGATGGAAACCCCTGAATAGGTACAAGGAGAGAAAAGGACCAGTGGTTACGGAAGGGAAAGCGTCTTCTGTTTCATCACCGACACCTGCCATACAAATATAGGTCACGACGACACCCGCCATACAAATCTAGGTCACGACGAACCAAGCCATAAAAATCTAGGTCAAATCCGGGTTAGGTCAACATCTCAAAATGAATCTTGTGTTGTTATTTTTCCTTCAGTAAATGGGTAGATATGGCCTTCTATTTGATGACAGTATGTACATGTCTGTTATTTATGTCGATGAATATCCTGGTAACTGGAAACGTTCCTTATGCATGATGAGTCTAGCCTCGAGTATGTTCCAAGTTACTCTGACATTAACCCTAACATATGTGGTATTTATAGAGCTAAACGTATTGAAGAAATATTCAAATGTGAGTTGATTTATTTGTTTGTTGAGACCATACACATAATAAAAATGAAACTCCACTTAGGGACTCAGAATGGGGCAACCATTTTATTTCTAAATTAATCTATCATAGCTATATTAGAAAGATAATTTATCTATAAAGATACAAGGGCAATAACTAGGTCTGGCTTTAGTTTTGTATTATTCATTTAAGGACGGTGCATGCACCACAGATGAATGCTCAACTATAGTTGGATGCATTGTCAAGAGTCAAGCATTAGGAAGAAAGTTGTTTAGAAAGCAGAGAAAAGATCAGATTCCAAATTTATTCGCCTTTTACGACCATTACTCCCCACCTGTAGGGAGAGGACTGGCTGTTCTTCGGTGTTATCAAATGGTAATAAAAGTCAGCGTTTCATCAAGCTATTTCATCTTTATAGCCAGGTTTTTTCTTTGTTGGCTGTACCACACTTTCGAAAGCAAGGGCCGTTTTGAGGCGGGGTCATCTTGCAGAAGATGATGGCTACACAACATCATACGGAAGTCGCGACACATGCTTTCCATAGCAAGTGGGCAAGATGATTTGCTTAGGGGCCAACGGCACAGCAGGTCTATGAAACGAGACTATATACGTTGGATCTAAACCGAACAGCAGTCGATTCCATACTCATTGAATTATCGCAGACCACCGGCATGGACAGAAATGGAGTACTATGAATACAAGTAACACCCATCTACATTTTCATGAATATGTTACTCACGTAAAAATTCTTAGGATGATAGTAACTTCATATAAAAACAATTTGCTGTTCCACATGCAACAATGTGGTACGGTTACACCCCCATTTATATTTCAACATGCTGTAAGTGTGCAACATCACTGATTGGTCTAAGATATTCATTATACCCCATTTACTGTGTCTTTTATTCACGCATTATTTATGCATTGAAGTGTTATTTACCTATGTGCCCATTGTATACTGACACACTGAAGAAATGCTAACTCCCGATATTCAGTGATATTTCATTAAGAAGTTCCGTTTGATTAACATACTTAATTGAAGGTACGAATATCTTATGTTTGATAAGAAATGAGAGCAAGTGATATTCTCTTCGGCAAGAGGACAAAGAACGAAAAGGAACTAGTCATTTGAAATGACATTGCCTTCAATAACGAATATGTCATTTGGTGCTATTTCTGTGATGCAAGAAACCATGCTGGTTGTTTAATATGACTTTTTTGTCACTTTTCTAAATGTTCCCTGTGCGAGAGATCGGGACTGTAGCTAGTGGGACTACGATAACGTGTCGACATCGTACTTGTCCCCATCCCACGCCTGGCCAGATGACACTTGTCGTTTTGAAATATTTCGCTTTACTGGCTGCCAAAAGACAACAGGCTATGAACAACGCCAAAACAAACTGCTTTCAGGTACGACTAATGGTGTTCTGCGACCAATACAAGTCTCAACCACACACTCATATTGCCACCACCGAATATGTCGAGTTCGATAATGCAATTGTCCGCATGACGTTCATCACGAAGACTGAAAATACGCGGAGGTCCGTCTAAACAGTCGTGTATCAAGTCGGAGAGGAGTAAAGGTCGCCATCATTACATAGAAAGCACTTTTGGATGTTGTTGCTGACTCAATCAGACGTCGATTACTGTCTAGGACACTTTAGGATTATTTTTGTGAAGTTGTGAACCGGTCCTTCAACCGCACGAGCCAATCTCGTTGGGACGTCGTAACCTTCGGTCGGCGGGTATTTCAGTCAGTCTAAGAGAGCTATAAGGAAGCCGCATTATGTTTTGTTTTTGACATTCAAACCACTTGCCACATATTTCTGGGAGTCACTTTAACTTCTATGATGCGCGTACATATCTTTAGTTAGTCGACACACTGTGTCGTGCAACACGGCCATCAATAGGTTATTTCTATTGTAGAATTGTGAATGATTGACGAGGTTGATTTCCGTGTCAGTTGATGTCTTATTTAGAGTAATGTGGCATATGATCCATATTTGTCCCGGAATTATCTTTAAAAATAACTATTTTTGATATAAATTGTTTTCAGGAAATACATACTAATCGAATAAGTTTACAAGCTTGCAAAGCTATAGGTTTTTGTCAAGATCAATATCCGAGTATTTGTGCAAACATTAATATTGCTGATTTCATATAAGTTATCGGCTATGAATACTGGTGAGCTTTTCGAATATTTTGGGAGAAAATTCATCATCTACACGGAATAATAATGTGAAATGTTGGCATAAAACAAATGGATGGCTGCAAGAATTTTACAGTACAAGTATCTGATGTCGTACTTAGCATATATTTAATCGACGTGCACCACGCGTATTCGTCTGCAAGTCAACACATATCTGTTGACGTCAGATCAAATAAAATTATCGAACTCCGATATAAACTTTCCTAAATATGCGGGAAAAAAGCCGCAAGCACTGATAAATAATTACTTATTTATGGGCTGATTTAAATAATCTAACAATGTCTTTATCTAATTGAAATTTAAGCCTGTGTTAGAACATTGTTATATACACGCAAAACACTAATGCCTTAAAATAGAGCTTAAATAAATCGTAGAGTCGATATTAACCAATAACATTTAAGTAGGTAATTGATATGCATAATGAGTTTATGGGGTATTAGTGTACAGTAACATCTATTTGACATAATAATGTTACCAGACCTACTTTGTCAAATGTGAATAACGACGAAAATACTATGATGAAATATACAGATTAAACATGCACGTGCATGCATAAACTATTTCCCCCTATATCATTAAAATGCTGACTGACAAGCATCCCCAGTAATTTATTCATGCCAATATGCTTTCACGAGACTACAGCCTTTTGATTTATCTGGAAATGCTCACTACAAATAAGTACGAGTAGGATGCACCATGTAACATGATTGGTAAGTTGAATGACTCTGGTACTTGCAGAATCATTACAGGCACGTAATGCCACTAGAATGGACGTTTTAATTGTTCCGAAACGAAAACAACTTGAAGGTATTTGCTAACACTTTATCTAGCATAAAGAATTGACCGGGTTTTTCTGTTTGTCCAGCATCAGAGTAGACACTGTGACGTAACGTTTACAAAAAAAATAAAAATAAAAACAAACAAAAAAATAAATAAAATAAAAAAATCTTTTGATCAAATAATGATAGAAAACTACACAGCATCATGGTACTGTGGGGAGTGGACGGATGATACATAGCGCCCCTTTCAACACACCATTAGGGAAACAAATATTGATGTGAATGGTCAATTAATTTCAATCTGTGAGGTGAAAGTATCAGTGCTTGTTCTAAAATAGTCCAACAGTTAACGTGTTGAATGTAACAGGTCATCGATATTCTACAACAGGACTAACAAAAGCCGACGCCTACACAGAAATACAGTACAATACACTGTATGGTATGCCATTGTTCTGTAAGTGATCTAAAATCATAACATACTTCCTACTTGTCGCCCTGATACTCAGTGAATATATAAACTCCACCATAAGATTCATTCGATACGTAGAGGATGCTGAATGGTTTCCCGAGTATTGTCTGTTATGCGAGTGAACTATATGTTACATTCAACTAGAAACCATCCATTGCTCTTTTTGAGTTCATTTTTTACGACGGATAAAAAGAGAGAGAGAAAATAATGAGTCAAAAATTCACGTTTGAAAACATGACGACGTCATGGGCTCCTCAACACAATTCCCTAGACTGCTACCCACCTCAACGACCTCCCTTGCGTACGCTACACAGAGGATAGGTAGCGAGTAACCATCTTTAGTAGGACTTCCTACTTCAACTTATGCGTAATAGTGACATTGTCCTAAGCACACTGGACATTGTTTGCCTAAAGTTATTTAAAAAAAATTAAACTTGTTATCCTCTTCGTCGGGAGGATAACTAAGAGAGGGAACCCGTCTACGCAATTCCCAATCTTTCTCAGATATAATTGTTTGTACCTGGTAAGCCTTGCATTGATGAAGTCAAATAAGCATTTTATCAAAAACTGCAACATATATTGCAGAAGTGCAGCAAAATAACCACTTAGTCTACATTGGCTTCATTTGCATCTGAACTGAGAAATCGGCGGATTTCTATGTGGTAAATAGAAAGCTCTGTTCCGATTAGGTATAAACAAAAGTTATATGTATCATTATTGTAGAAATACTTTATTAATTTACACTAGTAAAGATGTAACGAAACGTACATAAGAAGATGGATAGCCCTGAGGTCAAA
This sequence comes from Pecten maximus, assembly GCF_902652985.1. Classification (NCBI taxonomy): domain Eukaryota; kingdom Metazoa; phylum Mollusca; class Bivalvia; order Pectinida; family Pectinidae; genus Pecten; species Pecten maximus. Next base: position 34,488,492 of record NC_047019.1, read on the forward strand.
TGTTGATTGCTCGTATAAATATTCCTACAAAATGCATTGGATGAACCTGGACTTATGTTTGCATGTGCGTCTGTATGTTAAAACTCCAAACATTCAATATCATTATTATTATATATTTTTTTTAGAAATGACCAGAAAGGAGAAAAAATGATTTCTGACTTTTTCCGGGTCCCAGTAAGAACTAGTTTGAAGTTCAGTAGATTTCTCAATCAGTAGTTTAATGCTAATGTACCAAATTTCGATACGGCTGAACATTAAAGTTTTAAAATATATGGGAAATAATGCAAAAAGAGCAATTAGTTATGTGTAGAGGAATTGTGGTATTGTTGGTAGGTATTATATGAAAAACCTGAAATCTTGAGCAACATTTAGTGCAAAGTTTTTGAAAACAAAATATTTATTTGTTTTGTCATATTGAAAAATAATAAGAAACGTGACTATTGTATTTTGAATTCATCTTACTTGTAATGAAACATCATCCTTTGTATTATCGTTAGATGTATAAAACAAGCTTGAATCTCCATTTCTTATTTAGCTTAATTTAGTTTAAAATGTAACTATTCTTCTACATCATTATAACCACAAGGTTAGAGAAATTAATTATATAATGATAAACCTCCATGATAGATGAATACTACCAGAATACCAACTCGATGTTTGTAACACCTCTGTAGTTGAGTATATTAAAATGATTCAAAACAATGAAGTGATGGATAATTTTCTGTACTCTCTGAGATCTTTCAATCGATCTTCTGTAGTGAATCTATATCGAGTTTTGACATCGATATATCATGTAAGCATGACGGTCGCTAATTCATCTGATGGATATTTTTATTTCATTAAATAACAAACAAAAGCTGAATGATTTCCTCAATCAACTTCTCCACAATATCTTATTGAGGGGATCAATATCGAGTTTGAAGTGGTTTGTATTCCGTCTATTTACAATATAATTGAATTATTTACGAGATGATTTAAACATTATGTGTTGTACAATAGCACTGGGAGCAGTATATTACAGGTGTAATATCCGATTAATACCCGCAGTCATGTGTGGAGTTTCTCTACTCACGGTTAGCTGTAATTATACCGACAACTAGGCAACATAGACTGGTTTTTAAGTTCCCTGATTGAATCTGCCTCCCGTGAGAATACACAGCCCGGTAGGCCGTGTTGTAGCGTAATAGACTACCTTATATAGCCTGTCCACATTACATAACATTACAAATAATAAAGCACATTTATTTCTTCATACCGCTATTTGAGCAAATATCAAAACAATATTTTTTAATGCAACACAGTCTCTCTACATTTAAATTTAATATCAGGATTTGTCCATATGGAATTCAAGCTGTATGAAGCCAATTACTACCGAAGAAGAGTGATATTAGAGGGCTATACCAAAAACAAAATAAGGGTTTTTGTAGATTAGGATTCGAGAGGACCACTTATTATCATTGACCTAAATCTCTGCGTCTTTAATATCTGAAACCATTGTTTCAAATAATTCTGAAAGATAATGCTGCAAGACAGCTGATAACGATTTAAGGTAAATAAGAAGACATCTGTCAAACCAGTATGCATCTTTAAATGTCTAAGAGATCCTCGCTGTACTGGGTACTGCTGAGATAGGCATCAGTCATTACATTATTGTGTGTTAACATGGTGGAAATTACACAAGCTCCTTTGTTACAGCAAGTTGACTCGCAAAGACAAATAACGATAGTATTGTAGTTTAAAGGTAATTAATTATTGACAAACAGTTTCTCATTATTCAACATGAAATAAAGTTTGATTTGAAAATCCACAGTTTATTAACTTACATCTCTACAATAAGATTCGTACGCGTGGTCTGGGATCATCTATCTGACCTAATAATTATGAAACAAGTTTCCTTTCCTTTAAAAAAAGGTAAGCAATACGTGGACCAATGGTAGTTGTTTTGAAAAGACTATCTACTAGTTGTCTAATATGTCTCCGATTGAGGATGTTGTGATGGTTTATATTGTAATGTTGATTAAAATGAATGAAATGTAGTTTTGCATGTAGTATATGTATAGGCCTAATGTTCATATTCAAACTTTCAGATAATACTTTATTTCTTGTGGAAGAAACTCTGCAAGGAGTTATGTCGTCATAACATGTACTTTGTATCAATGCTAATGTTACCATTAATGCTGATAGTAACAATCTTTAATGTTGATCTTCGGTCATGCATAGCAAGAATGAGAGCGAAAGATGGATTTTTACCTTCTGTGCCATCCAAGAGTGTAAAGTGTCGGAACTTGTTATGGTAGCACATAATACATACATGCATCAACGCAGCCAAGTTATCGCATGTTCATGTACATTGTATATCATCTGTAGATTTTCAGCTATATAGCTACCATATAGTACATTACAAAAGACGCAAACTGCATGATATAAATTAAACTTTTTTTTTAATTGACAAATACAAAAGGATAGCATATGTTAATGCAAACTGATACATGAACCACTTTCAATGTCATAACAAAATATGAAGTGCTTCATAAATAGAAATTTTCACCTTGAACTTTGACCTAATGACCTTCCATCAGTTAAGGTGTCTTATTTTGCTTGGTCAAAACAATGAAAAATAATATTATTAATTACGTACGTACATGCATAGCTTGTAAACATACCTTTGATATCTGCAGACAGTGCTGAGTGCTGTATCTTCTAAGATTCTTCTGCACTTTACATTCAACTACTTCCGGGCTGCGAATACTTCCAGATAACGTTAGTCATGCGCACTTAAAGAAATCTTACAGGGCATCCGCTATCTCGCCGCTGATACATTAACTGCGTGGACCCTCAACGCAACAAAAAGGTAAAATTGACGCAGGGAAATCTATACTCCGTATATGCGGAGATAGAAATACTGGCCTTTAACACGAGGATGTCATTTTTATATCATGACTGAATATGACAAAGGTAGATAAGTCATAAAGAGTTGTTTTAGTTGGTGACTACATTAATGACACGATCCCAATAAAGATTATGTCTGTAAAAAAAAAATCAAGAGTTCATTTTACACTCTTACACATAGCGTTTGTATCACGAGGCCAACAATATGTAGCAATCGCATAGCATGTCAGAGATTAGATGGACACATGGACATTTTTATTTAAATGCGCTACAAAGTGATCTTAAGACACATTATGATGTAACTTATGATGTTTTTGATGTATACATTAAATTGATATTTTATCTTAATCAATACTTAGAATTGTTTGTAATTTTAACAAGAAATGTCCTTACCCCTATATTAGTCTTAGTTACATATTGAAAACATTTCTTGGGGAGCACATATTTGACCGAGAACTGACCCTTCCGAACGATGATTCTTCATACAAACCCCCATTTATGCTACAACAGTTGTTAACGTGGAAGACTCGATCAATTCATAAATCACATAATAGGTTTATGAAATGTCTAATATGATACAGATCTAGGCCAACTCGACGATAACTCCCATACAGATCTAGGCCAACTCGACGATAACCCCCATACAGATCTAGGCCAACTCGACGACGATACTCGCCATACAGATCTAGGCCAACTCGACGATAACTCCCATACAGATCTAGGCCAAATCGACGATATCCACCATACAGATCTAGGCCAACTCGACGACGATACCCGCCATACAGATCTAGGCCAACTCGATGATACCCACTATACATATCTAGGCCAACTCGACGAATCCCGCCATACATATCTAGGCCAACTCGACGATACCCGCCATACAGATCTAGGCCAACTCGACGAAACCCGCCATATAGATCTAGGCCAACTCGACGATATCCACCATACAGATCTAGGCCAACTCGACGAAACCCGCCATATAGATCTAGGCCAACTCGACGATATCCACCATACAGATCTAGGCCAACTCGACGATATCCACCATACAGATCTAGGCCAACTCGACGATATCCACCATACAAATCTAGGCCAACTCGACGATATCCACCATACAGATCTAGGTCAACTCGACGATACCCACCATACAGATCTAGGCCAACTCGACGATATCCACCATACAGATCTAGGCCAACTCGACGATATCCACCATATAGATCTAGGCCAACTCGACGATACCCACCATACAGATCTAGGCCAACTCGACGATATCCACCATACAGATCTAGGCCAACTAAACGATACCCACCATACAGATCTAGGCCAACTCGACGATACCCACCATACAAATCTAGGCCAACTGGGCGTACCCAACATACAGATCTAGGCCAAATGGACGATACTCGCCATTTAGATCTAGGCCAACTCGACGACGATACCCGCCATACATATCTAGGCCAACTCGACGATACCCGCCATACATATATAGGCCAACTCGACGAAACCCGCCATATAGATCTAAGCCAACTCGACGATATCCACCATACAGATCTAGGCCAACTCGACGATATCCACCATACAGATCTAGGCCAACTCGACGATATCCACCATACAGATCTAGGCCAACTCGACGATATCCACCATACAGATCTAGGCCAACTCGACGATACCCACCATACAGATCTAGGTGAAATCTGGGTTAAATCACAATCGCAAATGAAACTTAAAATAAAAAAGGATGGCGACTAGTGCATAAGAACACACATTTTTACTGACATGCGTGTACAGTAACTTTTGACATTTTTCATCATTTTTTTTTAATTTGCGGTCATATTTATATTAAATAATTTATGTTTTACAGGGGAAGATGGATTATAATTTTTAAACTTGTGTCTGATCCCATTTGTATGTTTGAAAATTAAATATGTTTAAATCAAATAAATCAAATTAGACAACAGAGCCACTAAGCATGTATAAACATATATATCAAACCTGTCTGACTTAACATAGCTTAATGTAGCGGATGTAAATGCCAATCATAAGACAATACCGTAGGGTCCGTTATTTAGATTTCATATTTATTGACGATGATTTCAATAAAGCATTAAATCATATCGTGTATCAATGTTGACTACGGCAACGGCACATACATCATATGAGTCACAGACATCGCCTTTTGTATAATAAAATTTAATGCTTGAAATTAAACTGATTTATCTAATCACAAATCGTGTTATAATGAATTTTTGGGTTGTAAATCAGTTGTTTATCCCTACATTTGGCTGTCGGAGTTAACTCCCCTGTATTGCTTCAGTTACTTCCCCTATACGTCTTTCTTTCTATCTAAGGATTCAGGGTAATAATGATTTTATTTAAACAATTTTTAAATCATAGTTTTTGGGTTTAAATTTATGCTATTTACCCACCTTCCCACTCCTTATCCATAAGTTGTTGTGTTGGGAACGTGTTAATGCGGTAATTTTCTTTATATTTTCAGTTTCATATTGGCTGTAAGGATTCGTAGATGGTTTCAGTGTTAACCTCTACATGTGCACAGAAGAAGAGGGATCAGTTGCCTTGTCATGGTCTTCAAGAGTTTCCAAACGGTCTTTTGAGGCAACACCAGTACCGCTTCGGTGCAATTTTGTTACCATATTGAACAGTTGTCACTCAATGAACAGTTTATCTTAGAAATTAGCTTCTGAAGTTACAAATTATATTTGCAATTTAATAGCATAATTAATTTAAAAAGTACAGCTGTTCCCAGTGTACCCTTGAATTTTAAATATTTCCATCAATCAATTGGTAAAAGTGGAGAAAATTAAGATGTCAGCTGTTCCCAGTGTTCATTTAGTTTGTCTTCCATATTTCAATTTTCAAATTTTCAATTTTGCCTAAGTTATATCAAGTTGAACTGAGTTTGGTTTGGCCAATGACTCTGTTTAGAGTCGGTAACCACGTCTGTAAGAAGCCGTGGCCATATAACCGCCAAACCTTTAAATTAAAAATATCATTAGTAACATATTTGATGTTCGTATTTTTGTCTTACCAATCAAACACCTTCGTCAAAGTCCGTCAGATCTGTCACATGTCCAGTCTGTCGGTGACTACTATATTACGAATACAAAGAATCACACACGCCGATATATTACTTGCGCAAAGGTAAAACGTTTTGCTAATCTCACGGACAGTTATTCCATATATGACACAGTAATTGATATTAATAATATTTATAAACAAAACTATTAATTACCAATACAATACCATAAGTATCATTCAATATATGACCCTATTACACTCCCCTTGGTTTAAAAAGAAGTCCTCGTCTTTAAACAATTTGGGAAATATCATACTCATCAGTAAGTACAAAAAATCATATACATTATGCAATAAATATAACACAATATAACAATGTCTAAACAAAGTTATGTCACAAATCATACGAACAAACAAATACAAATAAAAGGAAAAGAGCTCGAATACGAAAGTACAAGGAGAAACACATTCCTATATAAAATATGTAGAATAAAAACAACAGTCCAGCTTGAAACAATAGATCTATCACGGCACACTTTCTCCACCCACTATTCTATCGATAGCATCTGACACTCGATCAGAGCGAGTATTCCACGCTCACCAAGGCGCTGTAAGTACTTTGCTCTCGTGGAAATCCCTGGACATACCTGGCTCATTGCGATTTCTCCTGAACGCTGCCACAAAGGAGGCTGCCTAGTTTTCGCCGATCTTCTTGGATCTGGCGTTGGTACCCGTAGTGCAATTGTTGCTGTCGTCTCTTGATTTTCCCTGACTGAAAAATCATCATTCCCCGAGACCTGGTAGTCACCAGGCGAAGCTTCGTCCACCGCCACAGTCTGATGACAGTCGTCGCCATCAACAAGTTGTGCAGACTCGTCTTGTCTATCAGACGCCGGAGTATCTTCCTTGGAATGTGAAAGTATTCCATTCTCTAATTCTGACAACGGGCCTTCTACAGGATCATCAATGATGACTGGTGAGTCGACATCTTCATCGGAGTCGCTGTCTGCGGTCTCCAAAACAACTATATCCTCCTCTGCTTTGGTCAATGCCCTCTTTCTTGTTGTTGACGCTGGCTTCTCAAAAAACCTCATTTCACCTTCGTCATGCCGGAAATAAATGGGCAAGAGCAAATTGCAATGCAATGTCCTTTCTTTTCCATCTCCATTACACATGCGGACGACATAGACAGGCATATCTGGATTAGGCTGACAAATCACGACGTATTCATCCTCTTCCCATTTGTCGGAAATCTTGTACTTTCCTTGAAATGCCATAATCCGAACTAGAACTCTGTCTCGATCCTGTAAAGCAACTGCTCTAACCTTCCTTTCGTAATGTTTCTTCTTGTGTTCTGCAGCTGTAGACGTAAACCGTCTTGCAGTGTCGTAAACATTCTTCATGTTCTCGAGAAGAGACGATACCAACTTGGACAATGGCTGATGCTTCCCTCCAATGTCTATCCCGAATGCCAAGTCTAATGGTAACCTATGATGCCTGCCAAACATCAGGGAAAATGGAGAATAGCCTGTGCTATCGTGGCGTATGCTGCTGTATGCAAGAACAAGAACAAGTAAAGATCGAGGCAAGCGGCTAATATTGAGGAATATGTACTGTCTTTGATTTCAACTTCTACAAATAATATGTTTGGTGAATAATAACCATCATTGAAATATAAGATAACAGATGACATTACCTTCAAAAAAGCACCAATACCATTTCAACCAATTCTACAAATAGAGTTAGATTCTATGACACAAATAAACAGTATGAACAGTGCCTTGTACTTAATGGTTAAAGACAATTAAGGTTGTAAGTGTTTGTATCCTCCACCTTTTATCCATAGCAACAGTTAAACAGGAACTAAGAGTGTTTTGGCAGAGTTTCTTAAATGGCTTCCTAAAAGCATGTTACCGAATGGAGACAAAACTAAATGTCGAAACAGCACACCGCGCTGTAATAAAAGTGGTGCACAAACCGGTATTTCCCGAAAATAGAATTTATCGTTAAACTTTAAAGAATCTGATAGTGAAAATGTCAGCGACCTTATTTAACTGTATCTACTGTAACAATAGACACTGGACAACAAACGACAATTGTAACTAATACAAATTCTATTTTTTCCTAAGGTTTGACAGATCATGCACGCTGATCTTCTAAGGTAAATGTTAGTGGCGTTACAATACCCGAAGACAGTTACGTCACTATATGTGAGTTACATGAATGAAAATTTATTTTGTTCATATGTTGTCCCTGTATGTGACGGATTAGACACGTATTGCCCTCTGTCCCTGTGTTTGACGGATGAGACACGTATTGCTCTTTGTCCCTGCGTGTGACAGATGATATACGTGATACCCCTTGTCCTTGAGTGTGACGGATGAGACACATATCGTCATTTGGCCCTGTGTGTGACAGATGAGACACGTATATTGACCTTTGACCCTGTGTTTGACGGTAAGACAAGTATTGCCCTTTGTCCCTATGTGTGACGGATGAGACATGTGATACCCTTTGTCCCTGTGAGTAACGCATGACACGTGATACCCTTTGTCCCTGTGTGTGACGGATGAGACACGTAACGGCCTTTGTCCCTGTGTGTGAGGATGACACGTGATACCCTTTGTCCCTGTGTGTGACGCATGACACGTGATACCCTTTGTCCCTGTGTGTGACGGATGAGACACGTGATACCCTTTTTCTCGCACCTCGGACAGGGAAATCTCACGTGATACCCAGTGCTAGATTTTTCTATCTCGTCCGATCTGTCTGGTACCTTTACGTGAGTTTTGGCGGAATTTTAACCCATTCATGTATTCATCCGCGCAAGTTAACCAATATTATTAGAAATATGTGCATTCAAACTGTTTTTGTCATGTATTTAATTACTATGCATTGTTTGGTTGGTTGTTGTTTATTATTAAAATAATATGTACCGATTGATCATTGTTTTTCTTCTTTGATATAACCGAACTATATTTTTACGCGAAAGGACTGAATTCGAAGCGCAGATGAAGTGGTTAATCGACTTTGAACCGGGAGGCCTCAGACGGGATACTCTTACACTCTAAACGCATATATAGATGGGTTGTTATTATACAACTAGATATATGTAAGAGGTGCGAGAAAAAAAAAATCTTTTACCTGTAAGTGATCGAGCTAACGCCTCGGTTGGGATTATGTTACAGAATCTTAGCCCTCGACTGAGATAACCCGATCTCGATCACTTACAGGTAATAGATTTTATTGTCCCTGTGTGTGACGGATGACACGTGATACTCTTTGTCTCTGTGTGTGACGGATGATACACACAATACCCTTTGTTCCTGTAAGTGACGGGTGACACACGTTGTCATACGCTTTAAAAGTGTATTAACAAAAAAAAAAACAAAAAAAAGACGGAAACCATCTGTAAAACAAAATGGGAAATACACAGGAGAATATAGAGAACAGCACCCTTGAATTTACTCACTAAACGTAAGGAGATATTCTTACTATTAATGAATATGAACTGATTTAGATTGATAGTTTTACTTGATTTAAGCAATGAAACGTGGTTTAAATTGTTTCCATGCTGCATTTGCCCACCATACATCTTGCTGTTATATCGACGATAACAACATTAAAGACAAAATACGACAACTTACAATTTATATAACAATGTATCATACAGACAATACAATGACGAACACTTATAAGATAACAATGTATCATACAGACAATACAATGACTAACAATTTATATAACAATGTATCATACAGACAATACAATGACTAACAATTTATATAACAATGTATCATACACACAATGCAATGACTAACAATTTATATAACAATGTATCATACACACAATGCAATGACTAACAATTTATATAACAATGTATCATACAGACAATACAATGACTAACAATTTATATAACAATGTATCATACAGACAATACAATGACTAACAATTTATATAACAATGTATCATACACACAATGCAATGACTAACAATTTATATAACAATGTATCATACACACAATGCAATGACTAACAATTTATATAACAATGTATCATACACACAATGCAATGACTAACAATTTATATAACAATGTATCATACACACAATACAATGACTAACAATTATAATATAACAATAAATCATACACACTATACAATATCTTACCATTTTTATAACAATCTTTCTTACACTCAATAGAATATCTAACTATTCTTATAACAATTTATCATACACACAATACAACGACTTACAATTTTTATAAAATGTATCATACACTCAATCCAATATCTAACCATTTTTAGAACAATTTATCATACACACAATACAACCAGTAACCATTTTTATAACAATTTATCATACACACAATACAACCGGTAACCATTTTTATAACAATTTATCATACACACAACACAATGTCTAACTATTTTTGTGGCAAGCGACATCTTGCCTAACAGGCAACACTCGAAATAATATTGCGTTTTGTGAGACTACCAAAATTTTCTGAAACCTGCTTAAGGACCGTTATAAATCTATTATTTATACCCATTCTTAAAACCTATCAGGACTACTGTGTCATATATATATGTTTAATGAAATGTAATAGGTGAGGCGGTAATAGAAAGAGTTCCTGGAATATTAGCGCGACGTGCTCCGTAAGATACTGCCACAGACCACCGCTGTCAGCCTCTGTCGCACACACCCAACACAAGTCATACCTAGTCCGCACCGCATACCTATATCGCACTTTAAAAGTAATCTTTGACATCAGGGTGTTTTATAGATTTTGGTTTCAAGTCACGGTAGTTTGTCCTAAAACTATCTATAGATGAATCAATGCTGGAGAACAATACCGGAGAGAGACAAGCGACCTCGTCTCTATCACTGCCTCTTTTGAACACGTTTTAACATACGATAATATCATATCGATTCAGAATAATTTATGAGAAACAACCACGAGGTTTTTACTCTACCAATAACGTTTAAATGCCGGCCCGATTACAGCAGTCACTCAGTTTACTGTGGACACACAACATACCAGTGTGTTAATTATCAAATTAATTAACACTTTTTGGTGACAGTTTGTAAACTTTTTAACAGACTAAAGCATATCGAAACGATATATTTTCAAGTATTAATATTTCATTTTTTTGAAATATTTGTGCGATATCAGTATGTCGACGAGCGTGTACAATCCGGTGACCAAACCGATACCGTCGGATACGGAAGCGGTCAAGCGCAGACTGGCCTTCCAAAAGAGCTACAGCCAAGAAGTAAGTACTTTTGTCATTACAGCATGAACATGCATCATAATGTGTACCGAACTAGATTCATTTACAAAGCCGAAGAAGTTTCGTTCTTTTCCAATCTATGAAGATCTTGTAGATTGTTATCAACAGACTATTTGATCTCCTTAGCATGAAAAATTACCTTCTGTATATTTTACAATCTCAAAAAAAGGAAATATAAATTTTCTGTATTATCTTTATTTCACCTTATATTTCTAACAACACCATTTAAGTGAATGCTATTTCAAATTCTACAATTGCTTTATAAACTCAAATGATTACCATTACGATATACTTATGGTTCCACAAAAAGTAAGGCTGTAATCCTTTTATACCAATTCCTTTGTCAATTATTTTAAATCGTCAGCGATGACATATATGTATTTTTATCATGCTAAAATAGTTGTGATCTTAACATGTTTAGGTTAACTTTAATTGTGATTTGACGATGTTTATTTCTCTGTCATTATTGCGATTTCCCCTAGTAGTCGATGAGTAGGTTTGGGTTATCCTCGCATTACATTTGTAATTTTACTTTGAGGCCATACATGTTGCCTAAGGTATTGAATTACCTTTATATTTACTGATTAAAGTATTGATATTCGTAATAATTTGGCTTGAACCATCCGTACGTTTTAATTAAAACATCTTAACAAAACCAGTGACGTCCCCTTGGCGTCTTCAATGCATTGTATGTGTTTTAATATTAAAATGCAGATTACTTTGTTAACATTGTATTAATAAGTTACCTGTATAGCGGACATGTAGATACATAGCTTACCTGTATACCTACATAGTACATTGATAACCTTTGATTATGATATACGTGCATGGATACAATGTAAACCGTCTTTACCTCGACCACCTAATGTGATGTTAAACCAGCGCGGTGCCAAAGCGAAGTAGGTGGTGGAATAACTCGTGCGTATGACACTGCTATGTCGATAAAAATATAAACCACACGTATGACACTGCCATGTCAATAATTAAATAACCCATGTGTATGACACCACTATGTCGATGAATTGATTGCATATGTGTATTTCACCGCTATGTCGATGAATGGATTTCCCATGTACATAAATAGGTAATTTACTTACACTTGTATATGGCATCGGGAGGAAAATGAATTGATTTACACGTATGTATTACATAACTAGGTATATATGTCTTGATTTACACGCGTAAATAACAGAACTAGGTATATGTCTTGATTTACACGTGTGTATGACAGAACTAGGTAGATGTCTTGATTTACACGCGTAAATGACAGAACTAGGTAGATGTCTTATTTACACGTGTGTATGACAGAACTAGGTAGCTGTCTTGATTTACACGTGTGTATGACAGAACTAGGTAGATGAATTGATTACACGTGTGTATGACAGAGTTAGGTAGGTTATATTTTTTAATTGAATACACGTGTGTGTGACAAAACTAGGAAGGTTAATTGATTACACGTGTGTGTGACAGAACTACGTAGATGAATTGATTACACGTGTGTGTGACAGAACTAGACTAATGAATTGAATACACGTGTATGTGATCAAACTAGGTAGATGATAAGCGGTTACAGTGTACAAATAATAGTTGGTATTTTTCTACCTAGATCTGCCATTCACAAACAATTCAACTCCTAACTCTGTCATACACACGTGTAATCAATTCACCTATCTAGCTAGGTCGTACACACGTGTAATTAATTCGCCTATCCAGCTAGGTCATACACACGTGTAATAAATTCGCCTATCTAGCTAGGTCGTACACACGTGTAATTAATTCGCCTATCTAGCTATGCCATACACACATGTGATTAATTCGCCTATCTAGCTATGCCATACTCACCTGTATAATACACACGTATAACAATTCATCCTCCTATCTATGTCATTCACAAATATATAAATTATTTACAATGTAGGAAATTATATAAATCATTTACAATGTAGGAGAAAACAGATGTTTTTTGATTGGGTAACACCTTCGTACATATTTGTTGAGATGTAACAGGTATAAGTTGAAAACGAGTAATAAAATTATAAAAAATGTCGAAATTTATTTTGATTCATTGAAGAAATGTGGAATTGTTTTGTATCAATAAGAAAATCGTGATAAATTAGATATGTCCTTCCAGCGCAGTGGTAAGTAATTAAGGCGTGTATAATAGTGTGCTTCAGTACATACATTTTTGTTTATTATTGACAACATAAGGTATTGTAATGCATTCGTCTACTTTTGACGCCTCATAGTTCGTGTCATTCACGAAGGAACTCGGAGGTGTTTCAACTTCGTCATAATCATGTTAAAGAATCAGCGATGTTGTCGAAATTGAACTGGGGCTAAATTACCAGTGTCACTAAAATATCACACTAAACTTCGTATGGGATTCTCCTGTTACCCCTATACATTTGTTTGAACATCCTTACAATATTTCGAGTCTATAATGGAAGACCCCTACATGCCAAACTGTTCGATAAATACCATTAGCTAGATATGGACTGTATAGATTCCCCATTGTATTTAACAGCATGATGAGTGCGAGCTTACCATGATGTTTTTAATGTAAATATTAATCATGGTTTATAGTTTTTAACATATACATACCAAAATACAAATAAATATTACATTTTCTGATGACCTTATGTCGGTGTCGCATGGTTGTGTTTCTCAGAGACATGTTTTGATCTGGGCTGGGAATGTGACATTATATCTCAAAGAGTGACAATTCCTGTTACATCGGGGGATTTCTTGTTTTATTATATCCGGAAATTCCTCTTGTTTCTGTTGGTAATAAAGAATAACAATGAATATGACTTTCTATGTTTTATCAATGGTTACCGTGACTACGCATTACTACACTGTAAACTTGGGCGCTTTTCCTGAATATAGGCCTCAAATCCCCATTTCATTCTTGGACCCAATCGTCTGTCAAGAGACTCGTGGCACTTGTGACGTTTAGTCATCCAAAGGGTGGGTTCTCAATGGCGATATGCATGCAAATTAACCGTTGTTAGAATACTACATGATGGAGTCGAGTCAAAGGAAAACTTAGGTTTCTGGTCTGTGAGAGTATTTATTGTACTGGTGTGGTGTTATGTTCTTCTATGAACATATGTGTTTCGGGGTAATCATTTGATGGTTGGGTGATATATACCTGCTATGTATGTTTCGGGGTAATCATTTGATGGTAGGGTGATATATACCTGCTATGTAGGTTTGGGGGTAATCATTTGATGGTTGGGTGATATATACCTGCTATGTATGTTTCGGGGTAATCATTTGATGGTTGGGTGATATATACCTGCTATGTACGTTTCGGGGTAATCATTTGATGGTTGGGTGATATATACCTATTATGTATATTTCGGGGTAATCATTTGATGGTTGGGTGATATATACCTATTATGTATATTTCGGGGTAATCATTTGATGGTAGGGTGATATAAACCTCTTATGTATGTTTCGGGCTAATCATTTGATGGTTGGGTGATATATACCTGCTATGTATGTTTCGGGGTAATCATTTGATGGTTGGGTGATATATACCTGCTATGTATGTTTCGGGGTAATCATTTGATTGTAGAGTGATATATACCTGCTATGTAGGTTTGGGGGTAATCATTTGATGGTTGGGTGATATATACCTGCTATGTATGTTTCGGGGTAATCATTTGATGGTAGGGTGATATAAACCTCTTATGTATGTTTCGGGGTAATCATTTGATGGTTGGGTGATATAACCCTCTTATGTATGTTTCGGGCTAATCATTTGATGGTTGGGTGATATATACCTATTATGTATATTTCGGGGTAATCATTTGATGGTTGGGTGATATATACCTATTATGTATTTTTCGGGGTAATCATTTGATGGTTGGGTGATATATACCTATTATGTATGTTTCGGGGTAATCATTTGATGGTTGGGTGATATATACCTATTATGTATGTTTCGGGGTAATCATTTGATGGTTGGGTGATATATACCTGCTATGTATATTTCGGGATAATCATTTGATGATATATTTCTCTCATGTTTCGGTCCGGTTGTTTCGGTGAAGCGACAAGTCCTCACTTTTTAATCGGTTTTTTATTGAGAGTAACAGCTATTGTAGCAACGTGTTCATCACTCATGATCGATATAGTTGTGCATCAAGTTCCTAAAATCATGGAAATAAAATAGCTATTTTCTTGTGCATAACACAGTATCATGGCAACCGATGTGCATTTAAACCATAGAAACCATTACAACTCATTTCGTATCATGATTCCCTAGTGATTCAACCAAAATGAAATGTTTTATTGTTCATTAACGACTATTAATGTCCCTATTGAATTCAAAAGGTTGATCATGCCACTGGCTAAACCATGTCGGTTCGGTAACGAAACCTGTGTCATTCAAAAAAACATTCATCGCAATAAAACATCAAAGTTGTCGTGCATTTCCTGCCCAATGTCAAGCTGTTGATTGGCGATCACGAAACTTCACTGTCAGTAACTGGTGTTTAGACCCCTATGATGATAGCAGTTAATTGTGTGACAATATTAAGGTCTTACAAATCTGTTATTTTTTAACTTCGTTGGAACAGACTAAAATGCAATTTTGACTTTTTATGTCAGAAGGAGATTGACAAGCATAATTCAGAAACCCGACATCAGGAAATACGCACCACGCTAATATCATTTCCGGATCGGAAACCTATTCTGTGTGTGCCTGTGACGAAAGTTCCCTTCAATGTTCGAACAAAGACAAAAGCATGCGCATAAGAATAAGACTATCGGTTAAGTTATCAGCAGTATTATTTTTCCCGATCAAAAATATTCACATGTATATTAGTTTAGTAGATGTTTGTAATTGGGACTACTTTTCTTCCGTCAGCGAAACAACTCAGGATAACGCATTACTAATTCGGTATACAAGAGATGAATGTTTAAACGATGTACCAATGATAAAGGACAAATAAGATAGACAATTAAACATTCCTAATAAAACAGTAACTGAATATATATCTAAAAATATGTTGATTTGCACTTAATCCTGTTGCTTAGCATTGTCTGGTTTTGTCTACGGTCCTTATATATATATATACTAAAGCCCTTATATGCTGAATTATACTGCATTTGGCGCATTATTACAATCATCCAGACTAACATGTCTCCGACAGGTATGCTGTATACAAAACCCATCAACCTTGCAAATTTGAGAGCTGATCCTAAAACATCTTCTCCCTATGGTTGCATCAGATTTTTTTTGCTGATCCTCTGCAAGACCGTTTCACATGAGAAAGGTGTACCTAGCACTATAAAAGGCCGAACCCTCATTTTATTGTGAAGGTAATGGATGCAATACTGTTTCTGAATGTTGACGAGTTATCATGTGAATCTCTCTCTTACGTCTTTATAAATGCGCTCCCAAGACAGGCATAACTGCCAAGCATTCTTCATATTATGAAATAACACACAGTTATATGGTAGTGTGAGAGGGTATCTCCATACTTCTATTACAGCAAATAACATCTTATCAAGATGGTGCCTCTTCATATTTCCCTTATAAAAACACAATTATATGCTTGTCGGTAATTGCTTTAATATTCAATGGTTATATTAATGAAGTATATTAGAAATACAATTGTTAAATTGAACAATTGATCGACATTGTAAAAAAGATACACGCGCCATTATATCCTATCAAACAAATCAATAGAGTGAAATCAAAATGAATTAAACTGTATCATACAGCGACCAAAAAAAATCGAAATATATGGCCCATCAACAACAACCTGTACTACAGGAACGTGTTTGGACACGTGTGAAAGTGAAGCCAAGTACCCTCCGATCACTACACCAATGTACGTAGGCCCTGGTCACACAACAAACTACCCTGTCCAGACGTAACTCTATACTGAGCGATGTGTAATTGATAGGGACAAATATAATTCTAGAAACAGGATATCCATTTATTAAGTATTAATTTGCTGTCACTCTGCTGCAATTTATGATTCTTCTGCATATTTCTGCTAAATGTCATTTTTGTATAGTTCATTGATAGGCTTTTATAGAAAAGCTTGGTTTCTGCGACCTTGATGAAACGGATACTCACCAAGTACAATAGCGACACTCTAATCTCAAGCCTAATGACGATTTATATGGCGTTTGTAAAACGTTTATAATTTTCGCCTCGTTGTTTAGTTTTCTCCTGGGAGCGAGGATGGTTAGACTCTCTCTGTATCGGACACAATAGTTTGCCAGGCACTATGGAGGTCCAATGTGCATAGTCCCGAAGTCAATTATATTGTGACGTAATAACACGTAACCGTGTTCTTCATCAAGTATTCTACTGTGATAATATAGTGTAATGTGTACTGCCATACCATTATTAAAAAGTGAACAGAATTTGTCGATGCATGTTACATAATACGCATATTCAATAGTTATTGTTAAATACGAGTACCATTTTCCTTTTATAGTCCTCCTTCACATCTCACGATGAATAATATGAATGCTTTATATTGAATTCCTCTGCTGTGGTCCTATATGTAGAACAGAATGCTTTTAAACCGGCTCGTCTGGACACCAGAGCTCAAAGAATTGTTCAAGTCCATACATAACTACACTTAAATTACCTGAAGTATATATGCCTTTTAAAATGACATTATATCCCGCTCAAATCAAAACCATCTGATTTCTACGACCGAACGTTAGTCCCCGAGGTTGTCTGTTACCCTGCTGGTGGATGTTTAGTCCTCGATGTTGTCTGTTACCCTGCTGGTGGGTGTTTAGTCCTCGAGGTTGTCTGTTACCCTGCTGGTGGGTGTTTAGTCCCCGAGGTTGTCTGTTACCCTGCTGGTGGGTGTTTAGTCCCCGAGGTTGTCTGATACCCTGCTGGTGGATGTTTAGTCCCCGAGGTTGTCTGTTACCCTGCTGGTGGATGTTTAGTCCCCGAGGTTGTCTGTTACCCTGCTGGTGGATATTTAGTCCCCGAGGTTGTCTGATACCCTGCTGGTGGATATTTAGTCCCCGAGGTTGTCTGTTACCCTGCTGGTGGGTGTTTAGTCCTCGAGGTTGTCTGTTACCCTGCTGGTGGGTGTTTAGTCCTCGAGGTTGTCTGTTACCCTGCTGGTGGATATTTAGTCCCCGATGTTGTCTGTTACCCTTCTGGTGGATGTTTAGTCCCCGAGGTTGTCTGTTACCCTGCTGGTGGGTGTTTAGTCCCCGAGGTTGTCTGTTACCCTGCTGGTGGATATTTAGTCCCCGATGTTGTCTGTTACCCTGCTGGTGGATGTTTAGTCCCCGAGGTTGTCTGTTACCCTGCTGGTGGATGTTTAGACCCGAGGTTGTCTGTTACCCTGCTGGTGGATATTTAGTCCTCGAGGTTGTCTGTTACCCTGCTGGTGGATGTTTAGTCCCCGAGGTTGTCTGTTACCCTGCTGGTGGATGTTTAGTCCCCGAGGTTGTCTGTTACCCTGCTGGTGGATGTTTAGTCCTCGAGGTTGTCTGTTACCCTGCTGGTGGGTGTTTAGTCCTCAAGGTTGTCTGTTACCCTGCTGGTGGATGTTTAGTCCCCGAGGTTGTCTGTTACCCTGCTGGTGGATGTTTAGTCCCCGAGGTTGTCTGTTACCCTGCTGGTGGATGTTTAGTCCCCGAGGTTGTCTATTACTCTACTGGTGGGTGTTTAGTCCCCGAGGTTGTCTGTTACCCTGCTGGTGGATGTTTAGTCCCCGAGGTTGTCTGTTACCCTGCTGGTGGGTGTTTAGTCCCCGAGGTTGTCTGTTACCCTGCTAGTGGAATTTAATCCCGAGGTTGTATGCTACCCTCCTGGTGGAATTTAATCCCCGAGGTTGTCTGTTACCCTCCTGGTGGACATTTAGTTCCCGAGGATGTCTGTTACCCTGCATGCCACGTCTAAAGTCTGATAAACAGTTGGAAAGTAAACACATGCATTTTATGTTCCCGAAAACAATCCCGAAATGGTCAAATTAGAAGCCTAGTGCACTTCCTATTCTTTACATCGACATTTGTTCGTTACTAGCTTTCCTTTTTGGCTATCCTTGCATCATTGGCGAGACACAGAAAGGCGAAACGGCTGAATGATGCAATTTTATATTCATTATTCGGCGTGTGCTGTATTCATTGCTTAACTTATAATCAAAGATTTTTAGGGTGTGTCTTTTGTACAAACCCGATTTGACTCGAGACCTAATGACGGGTACTACATAAGGGGCAGCAAACATATTGCTGATTTTTGTGGGGGCTCATGACTCCTTCTGGTGCCATCTTCTCGATTGAATATTCTCGGCTTGTTGTGATACTGTGCTGCTGTAAGTACATATTATGGATTGAATTCTTTTGTAGACAACTTTTGTAATATTATAAGGGATACATTAAGAGATTAACAGGTTGTATAGAAAACGAGTAGTATCAGTCATGTTATTATGACCGATTGTAGATGGATACCGCTTAGGTAAGGCTCATTGTGACATTAAGGATTGGTTGATGCGGGTTTATCAGTAATTTAATTTAGTAATGGTATACTGTATGTAGTCTTCTTTATATTTGATTTCGTATCATTTCACATCTTATGGATCTACCAAGGTAAAATAGGGCTGAATAAAACATGGGAAAGTAATTCTATTTGGGCCTGAATTAACATGAACCCTCGATCACAGGCTGTATGACGTTGATCAGTAAATCAGATATGTACATACTCAACTAGGGCGGGATACAATCAGGACTTCCAATGCTCATTAGATAAACACTTAAAATTGATAGTATAATTAGGAATAATTGTTATTGTAACACATAGTTTGATTTACTAGGTGAAATATGCACGTATAAAAAGCTGACATTAAAATCACAATAATGATGTCAGTCGGATTAAAGTAATTTAATCACACACGTGGCGTGATCGATAAATACGCCAAAAATAACAAATACTCATCACACAAATTAATATTAGGCTAAAATCCTTTTTACTTTTTCTTATTTACTCTTTCAGACAAAAATTAAAACATTTCATGGTTGATATAACCAGTATAATCCTCATATTGCGTTTGTTCCGACAAATACCTAAAATGACTATATACAACTAGCAGTTACTGATTTATTCACGCAGAACTAGATTTGCTATTTGAGGTCTTGTTGCTGATGCTGAATGTCGCTCCGTGTAAAATTTGTCGATGAGAATCGGATAATGATCTGATGTTTCTGTGAGTTTAACCATGTTTTGACAACCCGTTGCCCTTTGCGGTGATCGAACATGCTTTTGCTATAGTTACACGCACTCCAATCGGTACGAGCACCAGCGACCTTTATAATGTTGTCCGACCCGGTGTATACCTGTGGCTGTTTGTGTCGTGGATTGCCAAGAATGGCTTTGGGGCACATTTAATATTATTCAGTTTTTAACGTTTCATTAGTGTCCACAAATCAGGTAACCGAAGAATGAAAATGTCACCTGGTAAATACAGATTTTAAGTATTGCGATCGATACATTTACAAATTGAATGATTTTCCCTTGGTGTAATATTTAACAAAGGTTGGCTGGAATAAAAAAGAAAAGAAAAAAAAACCACATTACAGATATAGATTAAAATAATGGACAGAAGTTTATAATTAGTAAATATTTTTCATGTCGACTTTTCATGATAAACAGCCCATCTAACACTAAAATTCGGCCAATTTCCACCAAGCGACTAGGTTGGTCGAACGACAGGGTAAGTCAAATGACTGGGTTATCAAACGACTACGTTATCAACCGACTTGGTAAGTCAAACGACTGGGTTATCAACCGACTTGGTAAGTCAAACGACTGGGTTATCAAACGACTAGGTTATCAACCGACTTGGTAAGTCATACAACTGGGTTATCAACCGACTTGGTAAGTCAAACGACTGGGTTATCAAACGACTAGGTTATCAAACGACAGGGTAAGTCAAATGATTGGGTTATCAAACGACTAGGTTATCAACCGACTTGGTAAGTCAAACGACTGGGTTATCAACCGACTTGGTAAGTCAAACGACTGGGTTATCAAACGACTAGGTTATCAACCGACTTGGTAAGTCATACAACTGGGTTATCAAACGACTAGGTTATCAACCGACTTGGTAAGTCAAATGATTGGGTTATCAAACGACTAGGTTATCAACCGACTTGGTAAGTCAAACGACTGGGTTATCAACCGACTTGGTAAGTCAAACGACTGGGTTATCAACCGACTTGGTAAGTCAAACGACTGGTATATCAAACGACTAGGTTATCAACCGACTTGGTAAGTCATACAACTGGGTTATCAAACGACTAGGTTATCAACCATCTTGGTAAGTCATACAACTGGGTTATCAAACGACTAGGTTATCAACCGACTTGGTAAGTCATACAACTGGGTTATCAAACGACTTGGTAAGTCATACAACTGGGTTATCAAACGACTTGGTTATCAAAAGACTTGGTAAGTCAAACGACTGGGTTATCAAACGACTTGGTTATCAAACGACTTGGTAAGTCAAACGACAGGGTTATCAAAGGACAGGGTAAGTCATACGACTGAGTTATCAAACGACTCGGTAAGTCAAATGATGGGGTTAGTCAAACGATTAGGTTATCAAACGACTAGATAAGTCAAACTTCTGGGTTAGTCAAATGACTGTGAAATATGTCTGTTATGTAAACGAAATCGTAGTGAGGGAAACGGAGAATACATTCAGGTGTTCTGAAGGTGAAGAGAAGTCGCCTTCTGCTTCATTGACGGTAAAGTCAGGTATAATACAGGCTGTGTCACTTACCCAAGATGGCTACCAATGTGGTGGCAATGGAACATACCATCTCAACAAACCATCGGTCGGCATCTGTAACGGAAATAATGGCATTGGGAACACGGCAATGGATATCGATGGTGCAATGGTGTAGAAAATGTGAAGTATAACTGTTGAGTTGTATTGCTGTAATAGTTATTGTTGTTACAGATAAAAGCACATATTGTGCTACCTATACCACTTGTAACGACTATAAGTAAGTACCGAATCAGGACGGTTAACATCTTAGATAGTCTATTTGACTTACATAGCTGAACAGGAGTCGAACTACACCATAGTTTGACAGTAGTGAAGCCTATCATAAATTACTGAAATGTTATGTCTGCCAGCTAAAATCACGGCCATTCTTCTGATCTCTAACATCACTGCGTTTTGTAGAAGAACGAAACGGCTGTATGGTGCAGTTTCGTATTCATGATTTAGCATCTTTTACTAAATTAATATTCAAAGTGCGCTATTGTGAGTCTGTATGTCTCAAACTATTATCCACATAAAATTTCTTAACAGATACCATCCCTGGATACAACAGGGGCGGTCGTATCTAGCTGGCATTTCGACAGCTTCATGGAAAAACAGGTAACAGTTATTGCTAAATCTTATCACTATCAGATCTGAGGAGTCGGATGCATGTAAGGATTGCACTACGTACTGTGTACATCTAGTTAGGACTTTCTTATGCCTGAACTACATAAGGATGAATTATCATTTGTCGGTAACTGAGGTTAAGGCGCTGTGTGGCGCTAACCCCAGGGTTCGACCCCAATTCCACTTATGACAATGACAGGAACGCTGTTTCTCAAAATTTGTGATATTTGCTTTTAAAATGTCGATTCTGATCGCAGATAAATCTGATTTTCCCATCCATGCCCTGTTTTAAAATACCACAGCACCGGCTGATTTCCTAAATGAGCACATTTTTATTCGTACTTATATATACTATGTGATGGTTTCTGTAAAACACCGCCATATATTATTGTGGGGGTTAATTCATCGGTCAGTATATCGTTAGCATGAAAGCCGTCATGTTTGAACTTCTGATTAGTAAGCGACATTCTCAGGATCTATCTGAAACGCCGTCTCATTCAAGGTTGTGGGTTTCAAAATGGCTGCTTTCATGCTGACGATACATTGACCGATGGCTTTATCCCCGACAACAACACATGTTTTCTGCAGTCTTTTTTGTCTTCTTCCATTTTTTCATAGCTATAAAGGATTCTGAATTTTACCGGTTGTGGTATTTGTGGCTAGTTTGAACGCATTGAAATTTTCCTCGGTTTTGTGGTGTAGATATTTCTTCCATTCACGCCTTTTTGTGCGAATAGAAGTTTACGCCTCCGCATCGTGATGTGATTTCCACGAAGTTCAGTTCTGCGACGTCCTTTTTACAAGTATTATGTCATCTGTTAGTTTTGCAAAGATATATAGGAAGACATCCAAGGATTGAGCAGATAATTTCCTATCAAGAATTGTGTGGGCAAGTGTATTTGGTCCTCACATTGTATTGTCCTTTGAAATAAATGTAATTATGTTTATAACACTGGGATGAACTAGTTAGCTGTACAATGATAGGGTTAAAACAAATTAAAATTTGGTTGTTTTTCCAAAGTCCGGGTAGATAATTAACGTGTTTGATTCCTTTCTCATTAGTTACATCAAATATGACAGTGACAGTGCATACGTTACCTTTTTATCGTAGTAAACAGCGATATTTTACACTTGAAGTCTGAAACTGTAGGGAGCAAATTGTGTATTTCATCACCCGGGGTGGAGGTTTACTATGTATAAACACATCCCAGTTATTTGTGGACAGGACTTACTTGTATGCGACCACTATATAGTGTCATAGCTCTGGAATTACAGGCCATCTTTAAAGATCCATCTGTTTGCTATAAACCGACCAGTGGGTCTTACATATGGGTAGGTAGGTAGGACTGAATTTTTCTTAATCAGTTCTAAAAACAGATATTTTCAGTCTTCAATACAAAAACAAACCCCAATATAAACTGTTTGGAAATCGTTATTTATTTTGTGATCTCAAACAAAAGAAACACACACCAAGCTTATTTTGGTTTGAGAGTCGAGGTTTCACACCTGTAAAGCAACTTCCGGACATAGATATCCGGAACGGTCAAATCATTCAGCGCATTTTTCTTGGTCGGGCGGATTACGCCAAACCAACTTTATTTTTATGTTTGCCTCATGTCCGAAGCAAACTTGAAAAGCATCGCGTTTCGTACATTAATTTCAAGATTCAAGAGTTCAAGAGTATTATTCATTTCACTCTGACATACGTAAGTGTGTAACGAGAGGTCAAAAAATAACAAATTCATCGAGTAATCATTGATACTGTAATGCACACATGATTCTGGTCGAAAATTTGGCATAAACGGAATATATGTTGTCTTCAACATCAGTCAGTAGATATACAGTGCATGTTTATAGGTATTTGTTTATTTTGTTTGGTTTACTTTGAAGCGCAGGAAAATAAATTGGTTGGTTTTATTCAATGTAGAAGTATGTTGTAAACATTATCTGATTGACACATGCGTCACTTTATTTGCGTCATCGCAGCTTAAAGGTCGACTACGTTATACGTTAACCTACAACGGAGTCGCCATCAATCCGTATCGTTAATGATTTGCCTGAATTGTACATAAAACAGTAACAGTGTTAGTATAGTACGTCTGTAGCATATAGAGAAAAAACTCATGCTTTACACTTTATCGGTCGGTCACTTGTAGGTAATTGGCGACAATGCACGTCATCAGTAATTAAGAAACATTGAAACAAATCATTGATGATGATGTCAGCCGTATATTTCATACATAACTAGTACCAACGTTTAGTATTGAGTAACTCTGTGTAATGTTTTATTTGGAAATGGATCACAGATAATCAATTTCCGCAGTGACTGTACTGAATTATCATTAAATGGACCCTTTAGTCTTGCGTGTATTTTGACGAATAAAATCAGAGAAACATCCCCGTTAGTGTTTGATAGATGCGGTATAATTTCATTCAAGGCGTCACACAAAGACGTTAGCATCAAATGTCAATACACTAAAATGTCTGGACACGGTAGCATGATACCCCATCCGGTAACATTATGTAACATTACTAGAAATGTTTTAGTTTTAAAGACTTTCCTCGGTAAGGGGACATAACCCATTGTCGATCTAGCTCGAGCGTACGTCCAGTAACTAAGACAGCGAGGGATTAACCAATGATTAAAACCGTGTCCTCCCGCAGGGGCCCGTAAAGCAAACCACCAACTTTACTGGGGGTTTCCGAATTAGTTGCCTCCTATGGACTCCAATTCGGTTGTATGAGAAATCATACTCTCAAGCAGTAGTCATGCTCGATTTCGCTGGTTACAATATGAAACAAAACGTAATTTGGGCGACCAATTAAGCTTTTAAGGGTTGTCTTGGCTGTACTAAGTTAATGCTACGAGATGGGGGAGATGGTTTACTGTTATGTTGATAAGTGTAAGCTATGTGTGTATGAATTATATCTTTTGTATCAAATTACGTGTTTTTTTTATTACACCAACAATTGGATAATATGTATGATTATTTTCTAGGTTCCACTATTTTATATATATATGATTTTCTATACCTTTTGGAATATGAATTAATTGATAATCTATATGATAATGTTGTCTTTAGACCAGATCTCTTTTCTGTGTCATACACAAACTCGCCATTGATAAAACCTATTAAATGGCTTTCTACGGATAACACAACTGCCCACACTACTGCTGGAAAATTATGCATTAATCGCTGATAGAGTTTGTATGTCGTTATTATAGTACACTACTCTATTCTATGTGTTATGGTGACATTTGTTATACAAACAAAGGTAATATCATTATGTTCGAGTGTCTATTTCAGACACAATGCCTTTTTATGGTTCCAATATCTTAATGAAAATTTTATGATACTATGTATATGGCTGTTATAGGAATCTACACCACATATCTATATGCCGTGTGATGATACTATGTATATTTCGTTTAGAAGAGCACTCTTATTTCACAGAGAATTATTATATTCATGGAACTTAACCCTTTCATGGAAAAGGTTTATCATAAATAAACAATGTTACAGAAACATATACGATTTCTAACCTTATGAAAAATTCATTTAAACAGAAACAGCTGTACATTTCTATATAGTATGTTATAGAAGGTGCTGAATTCCCAAACGGTCATATTGTGATATTAGTGTTTATATGATCAAACATTGATGATCTATGAATGGGAACTTCAACTGGCTGATCATAGCTCATACACAATAGACCAATGTCTATAAACGAACACAAGTACAGGATCAAAGGTGACGGTTATATGCCCGGTCAATCTCGCAGAACTGATATTAAACGTATGGCACTGTGTTAACATGTACAACACTGTAAAGCCACGTACTTGTTAAGAAATATATCCAGTAGTTAAATTCGTTTTATACTTGTATGTGCCAGAATTGTTATGTTACGTAAAGCGAGTTCTGACATCATGTGTATGACAAGTTTTCAGTAAGCTAAATTATTATCATATTGCGATCATGTGAAAATGTGACATCATTTTATATTTTCTGATGAAATCACCAACTGGTGTACGAATTTAAAATCATATATATATTACCCGATTGAAGATAGCGCAAGCCCAAAGCAATATATTTATTTTAAGTACCGGCATATACTGACCCATAATATACCCCCCTGAATACGCAAAGTAACAACGGGTGACAATACTAACCCATTATCAGTAGTATTTTATACAGTAAAATTTTTTTTATCCTAAGTAAAGAAAACCCAGAATACTCACTAAATACCAAAACAATGTAAGTGGCATGAGATGTAGTAACAGGGAGACTAATGCCTAACCGTAATTGCGGCAAGATGATAATTTAGTTTATTTTCGTCACTTAAGCTGAAGAAGGATCTCGTTCTGTTTCCAGTAATATTGTCAGCTAGTGTTCCAATCCTTCTGAAGAAGGAACAAAAAGATTAAATGCTTCGGAGGAAATTGCGGCTTTGTCCTGTAAATTTGGTTACCGACCTTATCAATATTGGATGTGGCTAAACTGCAGTATGGCTGTCAATCTCCTGAAGTCGAAATACCGGAAATTTATCCTAAAGAGACGCAATCTTCCTAGGATCTGTGGCCTTTCGAGACTTGGCGCTATGAGCCCAACCCCTAACATGACTGTTGGTCCGCTCTGCTTAAAGGCCAAGAATCCTTATTTAACTTGAATTGATTTTTCATTAAGAAAGAACACTGTCTGATACACATGAATAGGGAAGGAGGGCGGTTGACAGTTATTAAAGATTATTCTCAGATTTTAGGTTTATTTTTAAAATCATTACTTTGTAACAAATATTGGACGCAGACGACCTCGAAATTTCAATAATAAATTGATGATATAATTCACTCTGAAATGTTACACTCTGTCATTTGAGGGGAAGGAATTAAAATGGATTTAGACAGGTTGTGTCTTCAATAAAATCATGTGCTTGACAAATTGTGCATGGCTCACCCCGCAGGCAAACTGAATAAATTTCAAGTTTTGGCATAGAAATTTAAGCAAATGATGTGTAATGGTTTCGAAACTTTGGAATCAAAAATTGAAATAAGGCATTTAAATCTAAACCAATATCGTTATTGTACTAATCATAATATCAGTCTAAAAACATGTTAAAACATAGATATTTCATGTAGAGTCCTTAAGAATTGTTTACCCAGGGATTCCCAATTAGATTGAAAGTTAAAATGTTTATATCCAATATTGTAGTGTCATATATCAAAGTCCAATAATGTGGAACCATGTTGTTCGATTCAGTCGTTTATCAACAACGGAAGTTACTCAAGGTTCATAACATTACTGATGTAATACAATATCAACACAGCGGGTGGCATTAGCCAAGTATGAATTCGGTTGTCGTTGATTGAAATATTCAGTAGACTAAGCAAGAAGACTGACACAAAGAGAATGTCCGAGTTTCCTCTGGCCCCGGCACCAGATGTTAGTTAGAGTGTGTGTATTTGTTCAGCACCAAGAAATTTCAAAGAAGCATGTAATCAATATGTTTTGTTCGTGCGCATCCTTCCACATAAATAAGATTAATATTATACAAAATATAAGAGAAAGAGCTATGGTACAAAGATGTAATATATAATCATTTTACGTGTCTGTTTCCCAAAGGTCAGCGAACAAATTCCTGCATCATTTATCCTAATAATAGAACTAAAGCAATATATTAGTTTTCATGAAATGTTGTTCCTTGTTATTTTATGAGAGTCCCAATCACAAATCGAGTTTTAGTAATTTACGAAACAACACTTGCGAATAGCTCTACATAATCCCACTTCCGATTGACATGGTAACGTACGCCGTATTGTTGATACATGCTATTCTTACACGCCAAGGAATGATCACAAATGTGATTTCATCTTATTCAACCATAAACTACTAGCGTTGTTTTAATGTTATAGTTTGGATGATGTTTGTTTATGGCATCATTGCCTGTGAAATCGTATTAACTGTCACGAAACATGAATTTCTATTTATAGATGGCAACAAACAATATTCAAAACATAAACAAGTTTAGGAAACTTCAAAATAACAATGTTGCTACTTGGAGAATAATAACAGTGTATACGAATGTCCACGCGTTTTATTACAAACATTATGGTGAAGACCTAAAAGTTGTATGTTGCAGATTTTATAGTGATCATCTCTTAACTCTATCTCTTACTATCATGTTCTTATTTTATTTTGTACTTCTGTACAATGTAATGACATTGAAATATATGGTAATAATACAGATCTATGTGTAAATATGCTTAGTAGCAAAATATTACAAGATGAAATAATACAACCATTGCTACAAATCGTCTGTGCTATAGTTGTAAAAGTATCCATATCATAATTGGAAAATCTTTTTAAACGCGTCATGACTTTAATCTGCGATTCCCTGGACCTTGAAATAAATAAAATGAACATAAACATATCTGTACAAAACCGCATAATAATGATTCATTTGGAAAAATAGTTAGAAGTGTATGAAATATGAACATCCACGTACAATTAGAGCAAAAACATTCAGATGTTGATATAATGGTTGAACATGATTACATCCAGTCTTTACGATGCAGATCTTTCGTTCCTTCATTTCAAAATTGTAACAGTGTGGACTACAGTATGTTATCTGATAACCTATAAGTGATGATGTAACAGTGTGGACTACAGTATGTTATCTGATAACCTATAAGTGATGTAACAGTGTGGACTACAGTATGTTATCTGATAACCTATTAGTGATGTAACAGTGTGGACTACATTATGTTATCTGATAACCTATAAGTGATGTAACAGTGTGGGCTACAGTATGTTATCTGATAACCTATAAGTGATGTAACAGTGTGGACTACATTATGTTATCTGATAACCTATAAGTGATGTAACAGTGTGGACTACAGTATGTTATCTGATAACATATAAGTGATGATGTAACAGCGTGGACTACAGTATGTTATTTGATAACCTATAAGTGATGTAACAGTGTGGACTACAGTATGTTATCTGATAACCTATAAGTGATGATGTAACAGTGTGGACTACATTATGTTATCTGATAACCTATAAGTGATGTAACAGTGTGGACTACATTATGTTATCTGATAATCTATAAGTGATGTAACAGTGTGGACTACAGTATGTTATCTGATAACCTATAAGTGATGATGTAACAGTTTGGACTACATTGTGTTATCTGATAACCTATAAGTGATGATGTAACAGTGTGGACTACATTATGTTATCTGATAACCTGTAAGTGATGTAACAGTGTGGACTACATTGTGTTATCTGATAACCTATAAGTGATGTAACAGTGTGGACTACAGTATGTTATCTGATAACCTATAAGTGATGATGTAACAGTGTGGGCTACAGTATGTTATCTGATAACCTATAAGTGATGTAACAGTGTGGACTACAGTATGTTATCTGATAACCTATAAGTGATGATGTAACAGTGTGGGCTACATTGTGTTATCTGATAACCTATAAGTGATGTAACAGTGTGGACTACAGTATGTTATCTGATAACCTATAAGTGATGTAACAGTGTGGACTACAGTATGTTATCTGATAACCTATAAGTGATGATGTAACAGTGTGGACTACATTATGTTATCTGATAACCTATAAGTGATGTAACAGTGTGGACTACAGTATGTTATCTGATAACCTATAAGTGATGATGTAACAGTGTGGACTACAGTATGTTATCTGATAACCTGTAAGTGATGTAACAGTGTGGACTACATTGTGTTATCTGATAACCTATAAGTGATGTAACAGTGTGGACTACAGTATGTTATCTGATAACCTATAAGTGATGATGTAACAGTGTGGACTACATTATGTTGTCTGATAACCTGTAAGTGATGTAACAGTGTGGACTACATTGTGTTATCTGATAACCTATTAGTTATGATGTAACAGTGTGGACTACATTGTGTTATCTGATAACGTATAAGTGATGATGTAACATGTTGACTAAATGGTTCTATTAAACTGTTATTAGCTAGTGATTTAAGCATAATCATTGTTTGAAGCCCATTTGAAGAAAGCTCATACGTGCAAATCAGCCAAAACATTAATTATGAAAATATGAAAAATGATTAAATATTACAACAAATTAGGATGTAATGTGTACCAAGTAAAACAGTGAGCGCTGATTAAGGCACGTGCTTCAGAAAAATCAGATAAAGAGGAAATCTTTGAGTAGATGATGGGATACATTTTATACCTGTATATAACTCCGATTCGGATATGTTGAGGAAATCAACACGTCTGACAGATCAAACATAACATCCCAGTATAAACGCCGCTATGTCAGTTAAATCACTCTTTGTCATGTTTTGTTCACTTTTCCCCGTCATTGATGGACATTTAGTAAAGGAATTTGAAAAATAACATATCAGACAAGTTTTATTAATCCTGTCTAGAATGCTGTTTCTGTGGCCACCTGGGATTACATGGGGTCAGCTGTTTCCAAGTATTGTAGTCCGTCATTCGACATAGCAAACAATCGATAGTTATTGACATTCGTAAATGGTTTGATCTCATTGTGATGACAGAGAAAAACAGAACTCAGAGTAATTATCCCATGACAATGAGCTACAACCATGGTCCTCCCGATGCGCCTGCGCCGAACGAATTTAGTCTCTAGCTTTGCGAGGTACTTGAGATATAAAGCTCTCAATCCTATATATTATCGAGGGGTTTTCCCTCATCCCTCCACGGTGCTGATAAAAGGGAAAGTGTTTGTTTTAGAATTGTGGTATGTTTGTGTTATAAATGAGTTGTTAGTTTGGAATAATTGGTTGTATCGTGTCCTGGGACGCACGCTCTCATGTACGCTGTAGAATGTCCGGAACACCGTTATCTCGTCAACATTATATACATATATTTACATGTTAACATTGTTTGGTTTATTACTCATTCGTGTTAAGGGCACTAATCGATTTCATAACTGCTTTGTATGATAAACCGCACGAGGTGGGACGTCCATTTGATTCTGATTTATATTGAATGTACTCCAGTATAACCTGGAGTAGAGGCAGTTTATAACTGTAGAAATGATGTATAAACATGTTTCCTGTTTGTGTTCGGCTTTAAAAAGATGGTAACTAGACTATATATTAGTGTTCTCCTTCCAGTTGGGTTTGTAAAGTGTTACAAAATTAAATGATTAGCATATGGTGTTTAATCCGAAGTCTTAAGACCGTTTAAGTTGAAAAAAATCTCATGACAAACACAAACGTTCAGTTGATCATGATTGATGATTCCAAATGGAGAAATTCGAGTGTCAGTAAAGGTGGAAGTCTTGGTCGATAGTGATTGTACAAATGACACACTATTTCAAAAAAAGCTGATCGGTAGAAAAAAGGAAAATGAATTAGTCCTTCTAGAACACGAAAGTGATGTTAGCGGCCTAAGGATTTGACGATGGGAGGGGACCAAAAAGAACACTCGAAATAGAGCAAAAGAAAAATACCAAAATATGAATAGGGTGGTACAACAATTAAATTAAAAAAAATGTTATAATTTTAAAATTGCGATTCAAAAGAATATTAAGTACATGTATTATCTTGAAAAAGTAAAAGAAAACTTTATCTATTTTACAACAATTGCGAAACAAATTATATCAACTTTATAACTGATATTAATCACACTTGTTGTCCCGGATGAAAGCGCTCGAGGGGCCTTACTGTGGGAGGAAACTGGAAACTGTTTCCTGTTTGTGTTCGGCTTATTTTGAACCGTCTCGATCACTATTCAAATACATTAAATCGTGATAAGATGGTTACGATCAACCTCGGGGACTGAAAAATCCACCGTCAGTGTCTACCACCTGCAATCTCACAGGCTTGTACAAAAGACACTCACGCTGTATTTATGTCCGACAGAATATATTGTATATTGATAGTAAATATTGAATATTGATCCAGGAGAACATTATGCTACAAATGCTGCAAAAGAAAGAAAAGTTCCTGAAAGAGTATAAGTAAAACTCTCTGTGGTTTTCAGGAAATCAGAAAAGTTGTAAGATCTTACTTTTCGTGATATATATGATTACGAACATAGTTGTGAGATATACGGGAACTTGTTTCGTAATACATACAAGGGCTAATAGAAAAAATGCACTGAAGCTAAAATCGTGAGAATGGTTTGATTTCTGATCGGCGACATATATTTGTTGAGCTTAGTGACCAGTGCTTTCAACAGACTATTGGCATACCCATGGACAAATGTGCCCCTCTGTTGGCTGACTTGAGTTATCATTTTCATCCGAAGCGGATCATGTTGAACAGCTTATCAGAACAGGTAACGGATACTTAGCAAAGTCCTTCAAACGTCATTTATTTTGAAATACAATATTGTAAATTATGCATAACAGATACTATAATTATGAAATTTATTGAATTATGGACCCTTTACGCCTCCCTATCCAGGTTTGACAATCTTTCACTCGGTTTCGCGTTTTTGGCCGCCTCCCTCTGCATCACTGATGAGTCCTTCCAGTAATCTTTTTCAAGATTCTTCATTCAAATATATATTTTGGTTAATAATATTATGAGATGGAATAACGATCGGCATCTGTTTTTTCCCCAAATAACTAAGGACAAGCGTAAAAGATACACTGAAGGACGATTCTTCATTCCGGCTGTACTGTGAAAGATTCGCACAAATAAATCCGCCAATCAGCTGGTGTTTCACCTGAATCAAGTTCATGAGGAAAATGTGTTTCTTAGGTTTGTAGCTGTTTTCCTGCGTAAATAACATATGAAATGGGTACTTTCTATATACGAGAATAAAGAGTAGGGTCTTGAGGTTTGGAAAATAAAAAATATACACTCCTACTGAAAAAAGAATGACGTAGGATTCGAGGTGTAAAAAGGCGGGAATTCCCAGGTGGGGGTTCCCCAGTGTACTATAAATGTCAGAGTTACTGTCCTTCGAGTACCCGTGTGCTCTTATATGCCATTAAACCTTTACAATGACAACAGTTATCCGATAGAAAAAACTTCAAACTTTAATTTGATATACATTTCACATCATTTGAACTTCAAACGAGCGAATGAAGGGATGGGGTCACTAGTTATAACATATCGTAAATTATTTAGATGTGTGAGTCCTGAAGAATTTAATATGATAAAAAAAACAACAAACATGTTTTACCAATACTTCATTGCATTATCATACTGCAAAGAGAAACAAAAAAAACCAGTATCATGGAGAGAATAAAGCGAGTATGTTAGCTGTAATGTTTGTCTCAGATGTGTTATCCATTTATATTATTAAGCCGATTTGGCCAATTTAGAAAAGGGGTATTTTATGTATGTCTGTACAGCTGAGCAGTACAAAGGAGAGTATACATTCATTATGACAATACCGTCTGATTTATGATTTGCTTCTGATCGGGTTGCCCATTAGCCTGATATATAAATAAAATATCGTTAGAATAGATTTTTAGTAGGCTCGTTTTCCATAGCCACTATGGAATCCGTGAGAAAAAAAAAAAAAATAAAAAGTGAATCATTACAAAATCATAACCAACTCGTGTTTAGCATGCGAAAATTCAAAGCAACACATTGGTAATAATTATGCTTTTTTCAAGTACCAACAAGAAGACATATGTTGTCGAAAAACAGCATTTATTTAATTAAATGCCTATAATTAATATGTGCCAAATTATTACAGGTAGATAAAACGTTAGTGTATTTCATTTGTTAAAATGTATAAAGGCGAGACAGATGAGGAGTCTTTAATATAAAAACGTCACAAATTATCACCATATTTTTGTCAAAATAATGAGTTTCTTGGTCGGGTCTAAATTTAAGTAAAGGACCCTCACCATCATCCGCGTTCAATATTTCTACCAATTCATGTCTCCTATTCCATGTCCTTGTGAGCCTAATGCTATTCTTTTGCGAAACCTAAATTATTCCTATACGATCCCATGCTATACTTGTCAAGCGGACGATAACCTTGCCGATGTCATGCTAGGAGACATGTATGTTGATCTCTGCTCCACCCGGGGACTTTAAACCATACAGTTATGATCTGCTATTGACACAGCTCCAGGGTAATAATAATCATCAACATGCACTTTAAAGTTATTGTTCCTGGTTTCGGGATACAATCTATGGAGAACTCAACAAAATAAAAACTCTGGAAATGAGATAATATCTTTTTTTCAATAGATCTTCTCAGCAGATCTGTCAATAACATTTTTCTCGAGTTCTCTGATTTCTAATGTCGCGATGTTTGGAACATTAAATAATCTTGCACAATAGTGTATCTAATGCAGCATCTTTGTTCGTTATAAAAGCCTGCGATAATTCTTATTTAGTTTGTAAATGTCATCAGGTTTATTCTAATGGTTAAACAGTTACAATAAATGCCGGCAAACAACATGCGGCCCCCGTGTTAACTACCTTGCTGATAGAACGACATCGGTACGGTAATGCATTGCAAATACCATGTTTTCGCATGCCTCGGCGCGTAGGAAAGCTCGCCATTTCCGCTACTTGCTTTACAAGTTAAAGAGCAAAATCGTGTAATGATAATGCTGTTAAGCCTAACTAAAAAGAAAATCGGTCTGGAGCAATGATTCCGGGATTATTGGTTTTGATCAACATTACCGATAAAGGCTAAGTGACGGTTTGGCCGCATTCGTGGAGCAAATTGAATTCAGAGAAGCTGCGCGATAAACTGATCCCAGGAAGTGTTGAGACTTTGATCCGGTGTGGATAAAGTATTTAATTAATTAATTAATGTTCTGATTAATCTTTTTTGGTCTATTTAATATGGAAAAAAATTTCGCTCATTTATAAAATGGTTAAAAAAAAAAACATGAATGAATGACATTAACTCAGAATGGTTTGATCTTATTGTACCTTTATATATTGTGATTAGAATTATATATAATGTTTGTATCAGCTTTCTCTCTATTGTTATTGATTCAACATCCAATCACATTAAATGTAATCTAGGGATAGGCTTTTAAGAATTCTTATAACAACGCTTATCATTAGTATCGACAGACAACCATAAAGAGACTTGGTGTACCTACGTATGTCTGATGACTGTGGGGACAGGTCGTGTTTAACTAAATAAGGAAGGAACGCCATAACGAGGACAGTCACGGTATGTCTGACGATTAAATCTAGACGAAAATAGGTCTATGGGCACGACAATCGTACTGTGTGATGTTTGACGGAGAGGACATCGCTTCAACTATCCTATTCATTAAATGACACAGATGGTGATTCGGAATCAGATTGCTACACGGTGAAATCAGATGTCAACTTGGTACTTCATGCCAAAGTCAATCTCTAGGCATTTTCCCACCATTAAAAGGTCACCATTAAAAGGTCACCACAGAAGGAACCTCTTAGTTTGTTACTTATTATTTCCTTTAC
The DNA here is from genome assembly GCF_902652985.1 of Pecten maximus. Classification (NCBI taxonomy): domain Eukaryota; kingdom Metazoa; phylum Mollusca; class Bivalvia; order Pectinida; family Pectinidae; genus Pecten; species Pecten maximus. The sequence continues at coordinate 34,524,515 of NC_047019.1, forward strand.
ATTGACATCAATAAGTTGCATATTCCATTTTGATAATGAAATATTATGTTAGGCCAAACGAAAGAAAAAGCACGTTTTTGAATGATGGTCGGTGACATAAAAGCATTGTGACGTACATAAATCATATAATCTGTTGTTTGCAGCTTTTCGTTTCAGAAAAAAACAACATTTCACTTTATAACATCAATGATATATCCTCTATGGTATCATAACAGTATAAAATACATTGTTTATAGGATATACCCTAAATCGTCAGTCGTAAATTATTTCTAAACTTTAACCTCAACATATGAATTCTGCTTTGTTGACTCATTATTGGCTTCTTGATCTTTTTCCCAAAACCTGATATATATCTTAAATCTTCGTAATGGCGACTAACGATAGACGATTCTGTAATCCTAGCATTTCACTTTTTTTTCTCATGAGATGTATAATGGTGTATATGTGACTGGAGACATATCACGTAGATATTCCTCGTCAACAAAGTTTTAACAGTCCCAGTCAACGTCCTAACTAGTTTTCGTGATGATAATACACATTTTAAGTTACTATCTTCACTCCGTAGCCATGTACTAAAACGATAGCGCGATTACTAAGCGGTCTATAAATTTAAACGCTTCGGTGACTTTGATTCTTTAACGACTTTCTTTTCCGGATTGTTCTAAATACAGCTTCATTTTCTCCTCTTCAAATGATTTCTTTGGCTATAAATGGAGGTTCACCGACTGTTTATTTTGCCCAATAAAATGCAGACATTCCTACAGCAATAACACCCGATAAAACGCAAGTATCTCGGTGAATCTGCTTGATTTCTGATGAAAGACTACACAATGCTAGATCGGCTAAATATTGGCTAACCGGTCGACTTCAACTTATATTGCAGTCAAATTTAAAAGACGAGTGGATTTGTGTCTGATACAGTGGAGTTTGTACTGGGGACATACCTTTATGTGTAACATATAAGAATATTATAAAACTAACATGGATTAATATCATATAGACTAGCTTACGTTGAGGGAGTTATACAGACAAGGGGACATCCAATGTGCATTTTCCTTCCGAAATCGTACTTATGCACTATACTTGTAATTCGACTGATGTTTAGTATTAATGGACGATTCTTTATGATAAAAATATGTGGATGTTTTCAACAGCTGTTCGACTCGTTATCCCGTGTTATAGATAGATACCTTGTTTATGTGTAATCTAGCTGGACATTATTTAATGAAATTCTGACTCATTCAAAATAAAATGAGTGAATAGAGTCACGACTTTGGATACTCTATTTCAACAGTAGTTTAGGTGAAACGATGTTCCTGAGATAATTAATCGGCAGTTTAAAGAAGGTGAAACATTACTTTTATTTTAACGAACCCGACACTCGAGGCTGTAATGTTTGCTTCTAAACATTAATCTACTGTTAACATTTTTCATTTTATATTTATTGATTGGTTTGTTGTCTTTGGAGAATACAAAACACCATGTAGTGTGCCAGTCTTTCCATGCATGTTTGGTTCCTCCTATCAATCGAAATATTAAGCAAATTGATGCTAATCTTTGTATTGGGCACGGGGTGATAGGAATAAGTGACATAAAGGAATTCCTGCTAAATCCTCTATGTCGGCTGATTTGAGACTCGACAACAAGTGGTTTGGAGTAATAGTTAACGTTCTAGAATGTTCGCTTCATTTAAGAACTTTGTCCTTTTAGATAGAAATTTGCTGACTTATTACTGTCAGGACGTTTGTAAAACCGCACGTTTATACGATGGCAGTGAAAGGATGGACAATCAAGGGAATCATTTCCTTCGTGACAAAGGTGTATTGATAAACTACTTCGGGGAATGTTAAGATGATTGTTTTTGTGTTCTGTTGTTTTCCTCTTATCTCTTCAATACGTTTGTGTTACATTGTCGACGCTAGTGAGAAATTTAAAAGAATTCGTATGTATTAGGAATGGTTGGATGTTTGATTCAATTAATACATGGGTTCAGTTCTTTATAGATTTATATCTTTATGCATTTCATTTCAGCATGGAGGATCGTGGCGACGGAGAAGTTTAATTGAGGACGCCAAGTTTGAGACAGTAACGAACATAGAGTTTCAGAAACGGGAAAAACACTTAAGTGTAAAAGAAAAGTCTGGAAATACGACCGGGTCGATCAGTGAGGAGGAAGAGGTATTCATACAGAATGGGGATGGAACCTCCCCCGTGGAAACCGGAAATCTTGTCAATGTCACCGTCATCATCACGCTGAAGGATGGTATCAGTTCCCTTGCCAAAATTCTCAGAGTATTTGAGGTAAGATTTGATTTTGGTCAGTTTACAGCTTACATAGTTATATGCTTCTTTTCGGGTATTTTCTAAACTTCTTAGCAATGCAATGTGTTCAAAAAGCAAGCTTTCTCTATGCTTATCATACCCTATTTGAGCCATTTAGTAAGTTTAGATGTGTAATTTTTCAAAGCCATTATTGTCAACAAAACTGATATAAATTAATTAATCTTACATAGAAAATTATCATTTTTTTAGTATTGAAAAAGGGATTTTATAACAGGCTAGGCCTATATTAGTCCTTTCCTGTGGCTTTTAAATGTAGAGTGACTTCTCACAGTAGTATTGTATTCTTCATAGCAACTAACGCTACATAAATAAACGTATCATTGTATATACGACGTAACATACGACATCAATGTTAGTCTACAAAGCGTCAATTAATTAATTCGAGATGTAGATACAAATCAATAGAAGTAGATATAATGAAATTAGATATAAACCAAATGAACTGATGTAACTGCTGGTGTAGTGACATTTATTTTATCACAAACTTCTATTTCCGAGTGGATTTGAAGAAATGAATTCAATCAGAGAGACACTTGTCGAATGTGTCAATCTGGTATTAATTTGAAACTCTCTAGTCTGAGAGTTGCTGAAAATAACACTCTAATGGATCATTGTCAATGAGTAGTCGCTTACATCTGTGTCAATATTGGACCGCTTGCATCAACGTAAATAAAGGATTGTATTAACGTTATTATTGAAAGGTTGAATGGATTACTTGTACATTGATTATTCTTGAGATGGCGCCCATTTCATGAATGGGCATATGTTGACTCTAAAAATAGAAACGTTACCTACCCAAAGCTACCGCTGGATACCGGAGACATTGGTAAGAAATGAAAGCATTTCCATTGATATGTCTCGGCGTTAGGTGTTCACCCCTCTTTGTATGACGTCACGCTGTGTGTACGACTTTTTATTCTTTATGTTTTGTTTGGACAATACAAACTTAACAAGGAAGTACGTATTACCATTCTATAAACGTTCTTATTATATAACAGAGAGCATTTCTATATTTAACTTTCTATTAATCAAAAATCATTAATTTTGCTTGTTAAAGCGTGATATAAGCCACTGCATTTCGCACGAGGTTAACGGTTCCTACTGATAACTGACAATAGCCGTTATAAATCTCGCAAAAGCAGAAACGGTTAAGAAAATATACCAAATCGTCATCATCGATTGCAATAGTTAATACAATCTATGTTCATGAGATCGCATATTTCTGTACGGTGATACTAATATCATATCGTGATAATCTATTGTACATGTAGTACGACATCGGCTGTTCTGGCGACAATAAACTCTGTACAATCCAACAGGTTACCCGTTGTTGACAGCGTGATAATTTAGATGGAACTGCCATATACATGGTCAACTCTCACCGACTCTATGGCAACACTTACAACGCCAAAACGGAGGCCGATACTGTCTACGGTCCTTTCGATTACAATTATTTTTAGTTAGTATATATCAGCATTGCCGTGTTAATATAGATAAACGCACGCGTCTGTAAATACTGATCGGATAGTGGTGTGGTAATAGAAAGGTTACTCATTATAAATCCGCTTAATGCTTATATGATGTGGCAAATTCATATTCAAATGTTTTCGAAAAATCGAAAATTTGGTGTAAAAAGGAAACTATTATGCGTAAAAATTGTCCAATATACATTTTTTTTCTGTTTAATATTTGAACTCATGCCATGCACCCGTGAATAGTTTCATCCCATTCGTGCCACGTATTCGTTAGTAGTTTCATCCCATTCGTGCCCCGCATCTGTGAGTAGTTTCATCCCATTCGACAAGGAAGTAAATATAATTATATATATATACATATATATTTCCATGCAGCATAACAAAAGAATGAAGTTTCTTGTGATATATACCCGCGAGTCATCCTGGTTTATATACATATGTAACACCGGTAACTAATAATCTAGGCAACTTAGATATAAGACGGACAGGACAAATGAAGACCAGGTGCTTGAAAGTGAAAGTGTTTTGCTACTTCATTAATAATAAAATAATAATTTGGAGTTTTATATACTGCTATATGAAAGCAACATAGCCGTCTCCAAGCGGTTCATAAAATAGTATCCATGGTTATTGGGCATTTAGTAACGGAGTAAGGTATCTTTTTCAAGGATACAACACTGCGCCCGTGCTAGGACTCGAACCAATGACCCTTCGATCACGCAGCCCTTTGTCCAAACACTAGCCCACCGTGCCTCCTCATTGACATATATACAAATATATACAAAACTAACAGGAACTTACAGGAAACATCACGTGGCGAGGAAACATCGTGACATATCAGCAAGGGGATGGGAAGCACACGAGACACCTCCAATACTAAAGGCAATGATTCCCCCTGATAACATATGGGAAGTCACTATACAATTAAACGCCAGCACTTTGTATCGACAGAGCTGATTGTTTATGGTATAAATTGCGACGTCGTCCCCAGTGCTAGTATCGGCAATTTCCACTTCTTGAGTTGTTGAAACAATGATGTACTGATGTGTTGTTTCTTTAGAGATTTTCCCATTAACTGGTAATGTCATCTGTACTTTACCATGTACAATATTTATTTAATTATTGATGTACATGCAAGGTACGTTTGGAGTCCGTCGCGGTTCATGAACAAATCGTTTTACACTAATTAACCTAGCCTGTCTAGCTACTAGTTAAATACTATATTTGGTCGGAGGCCAAATACGTAAATGGTTCAGATACAGAACCATTTTATATCTTGGTTATTTTAATTCTGCGAAATGTTTCATTCGATCCACCTGTATGTATTGATGTGTACGTGGTATATTTCTCCAGACTGTATCGCTACCCTGGCAGTGGGTCTTACTGCCAGGCTTTTTCCTACTCATCTGCTATTGAACATGCTAGTTTTAGTCTGTCTAGGTTCTCTATAATACCAATGGTATTTCAAACATACATTAAAGTGAGTTACATTGTAGCTCACTTCATAGATGTATCTTAACACTATGTTTTTGCGTATTTTAGGTTAAAACAGATTTTGAGAAATTTACAACCGTTCTATACTGCTCCTCCAACTGACTCTTTCTTACACTCAGATGTGTTTTCTCTTTCTTCTCAATTCTTCAAAATAATGATATTCTTATGAAAAACCTGAGGATTTTTCGATTTTGTGTTCGCTGTATCAATATTTTTAGGGACGTGTCTATAACAAGGTTATGTACACTTTATTGCTATTAAAATTTGTTTTTTAAACCACACCTACAAAGCGGGACAAGTGAGATTAAAATGATTATACTAATATAGTGTTGTCTCTGCATAATACTAAATCATTGACCAAAGTAGATTGAATTATGACTACATGTATATGCTCACTCTGTAACACCATACGCTTTCCGTGCTACCTATTGGTATTCGTGAGTAAAATATGAAAATCCAGTATATGTGACTCTGTACCAACATTCAGTCTGATGTTGGGAGGGTCTGGGACAGAATTGAAATGACTTGGAATGTTATATTCCGCTCAGTCAGCATATTATGTTCTCTGTTTTCATTGGGCGGCGAGAGGAATATGCCGTAGGCATATTATTCAAACCTGGAATTTAACCGTTATTACTTACACTACGTCGAAATATCTATCTAACTTGAACATTATATATTCTTCAAAATAAACCAATTAAAATGGAACAATTGATATGACATGAACTGATGAGACATTCAATACAATATTTCAAATAATGTGCATTCTAGACTATATTGTGATTCCGTCTGATTGAGTTCGATTTTTTCATCAAAACTACGGTAAATGTCTCGTGAAGCGGAAACTCCAAATGAGAACCCGTGTGGTTACAATGGAACCACATATCACTATAGTTAAAGGAAATACAATTAAATCATGATGCCGACCACAAAACGTCTCGTAGTCCGCATCTCTTTTGCTAGTTACCGCCAGCTGTCGAGATCTGTTATAGAAATAGTACATGTAATATTGCAAAGAAGTCCTCGAATATCGAATCAACTAGGAATGGATATTAAAACAGGTACGGGAATCTTAGGTGCTTATGTCCAGAAATGGTAAATCATACAATTTTACATAAGATATCGCTTTTAAGGTTTTAAGTAAAGATAAATTTAAGCGACTGATGTTGAAGAACCGGTAGTGTCTTTGAATAAGTTATTTAACAATCGATATGGTCTATAAGTTTAGTTACTTAAGGACAGCACATTATCAATATTTAATCCAGGAATAATTAAAGGCCATCGCATGGTATCCATTACCTGAGCTAAAAAGCTACTCAATAGATTAAGTCTCGTAAAAAAAAGAAGAAAAAAAGAAAAATACATGTCGACTTAAAAGGGGCCTAGGTAGTTTGTTCATACGTTTATGCCAAAGGTTTATTGGACGACCTTATTATCAAATATGTTGTCCAACAGAAAGTCAACCATTTTCACGATATCTTCTTGGTCGTGTATTTAATGAAATAAGCTCAAGCAGTTCACAACCATATAGTTATAACCGCAATGCCGTTGGCCTTTCTTGGTAATTAAAATCATCATAATAAAAGAATAAAGGCATCCCTTTTCTTAGGTTTTGAACTGTGTTTTGTGTAAAAGAAGATAATTTTAAAGATTTTTTGTTTGTTTTTTTTTTTTACAAAATCCACACCCAATTACTTCCACTTCAAAAAGTAAACACGAAAATGCATTTGATGTTGTCTATGATAACATTTGGTTATAGACTATAACACAAGAGCATATATAAGTCGAACGTTTCAATGACTGTTTAAAGATTGGTCATTCTATGGAAAGAACTCACAAACTAAGGTTTGAAGCGTAAGTTGTTTGGTTGAAGTCTTTTGCGTAAAGCTTTGAAAATAATCGCAATGTTCCTCTCTAATTACGTAATGGTGATATTAACTTTGTAAAAAAAAAAACAAAAAAAAACAAACAAATACCACAGCAGCGATGAAATAACAATTCGATAATTGACCTGTTTCTTTCCAGAACACCAAGGTAACCATCGACCATATCGAATCGAGAAAATCCAAGAAACCCGGATGTGAATATGAGATTCTCTTACAAGCGATAAGCACGAGTGAACGCTGGACGCCGGTGACGAACTTGTTACGTCAGAGTCCCCAAGTGAATGACATCGTGATACTAAATGAACAACCCCGCCCAGCAGAGAAAGGTAGATACACCTATTTCACTGTGTTTTTGTTTTGTATCTATTCCCTTGGTGTAACGTCTGTTTTCTACTTCCGGTATTTTATTTATTTCTGTCTTTTTAAAAAAAAAAATCTATGTTGTATTATCAAAATCAAAATCAGTAAATAAAATATCTGATAACAGAATCGTGGCATATGTAAAATCAAATAAATCTATGCACGCGATATGTGATCTGACTGAAAGAAAAGTCATATTTTTTTTAAATTTTCTTCTTTTCATACGATGCAATAATGTAATGTGCATGCGAACAGTTTTATTATTCTTATGGATTTAAACTATATCTTTATTTAAACAGCGTTCAACTATATAAACACATTAAAAATCGAGTTCTTTTTTTTCCCATTAAGACATTTTTACACATGTAGAGTAGATGGTCCCCTTCTCAATGTGTTTTCTTAACCGTAGTTTCTTAGTCACCATTTAATAACAGATGTAAACGCTTATAAGAATGGTATCTCCCTCTGACACTATTACCTAACTTGGATCATCACGACTTTGTTACTATGTATTTTAGGATGTCCAGTGTATGTAAAGACCTCGGTATAGTTGTTAGGATACATGTATACTACCTGATAACGTGGCGAAAGATATGTATAGGAAGGGAGAACATAGAACACATTTAGTTTGGTTCTACTGATCTTTTGAAAGCAATCAGCAGTATGATGTTCTAATGTTAAAAATCTTACTTTTGTCGTGTTTTTTCCCGTTAGTGTTGAAGTCTGTTACACTCGCTGTAAGTTTAACTGGTCCGAACATACGAATGGCTTACAAGAAAACACCTTAAAAGCTTTACAGAATATCGCAGAGGACGGATACCCTGCCATTCTCTCGCAACATTTCAGTTTGAGGTTCATCATTTCTTGATCGTTTCTATTTTCTCTGTTTCTTTAATGCATGTGCACATGGTTCGGGACAGTATCTGTCTTGTTTATCGCATAGTTATTGATTTCGAAAGTATGTATGCGTAAAATCTTAGATCAGGTTAGGCGAAATTAACCTTCTATTAGTTCATATATTTTAGGTAATTAATGAATTATTTCTCTCGGTTATTACAAATTTCGTAAATGTACTGTACCCATGATTAGATTAACTGGCGATAAAGATAACAGCGATTACATGAGTCTATAAAACGTTTCATTCCCTCATTTACAACCCAGAACACATTATCTGTAGCAAACAACTAAATAAGTATAGACGCGGACAATTGTTTGTGTCAAATTGTTTTTTCTGCTGCAAACATAAAGCGCTTTGATTGTGTTTTGTTTTTTTTACAATGAAGACTGAAGACTGACTATAATATGATTACATAGTTTAAACTAGAATGTCCAATACATCATTCTAAAACAGCAAGATTACTAAAGGAAGTTAGACTTTCATATATTTGAGAGCCATGAATACTGTTTCTGAAGTTCAGAATAGGAATTCAGTACTTGTTGTCTTACAACGATATTATATTGTGACGATAAACTTGGACATTTTAAGACCTCTACTTAATCTAAAAACTAAGTTCCACTTTTGATACATATGCTGATTTCAAACTATACTACCTATACGTAGTAGAAAATAAATCACAGTAAGAAGTCCAAATGCAGTAACACATTGTTTATAAGATTGTTTAAGTTTTAAAGTTTTGAGTTAAGAAGGAGTGTATCATTTTATTATACAATGCCTACAACATTCAACTTGATAAGTTTTCTATAAAATCATAATTTATACATCATACGACTGCAGTGTTTTTTCTTGAAACATTGGGATATAAAGAAAATATTACACACAAAAAAGACAATACTTCCAAGACCTGATTGTGTTGAGCGTACCAAACCAAATTGATCTAATACGTATATGAACTTTCTACAAAACTGATTCATGTTTTAAATCAATGTAATTTACCTCAAACTATTTGGTGAGAGCATTGAATGGTTTCTATTAATCAGAATATCAGATACATTCTGTACAAGGTGTAGAATGAAGCTCTTTTATTTTTATTTACCGTCCACTTTCAGTGGCGACACCCGAGCCCATGCCACATTCCTGCTTTGGTTCGCAATGGACAAGGTTATCTTTAGCACTCACAGCATCCGCAAGCTTTGTTTTTCCAGCTATAGGCAAAGCAAGAAAACTATTCTCGAAAAAACTTCGTGCCAATTCCAGAAAACTTAATGGAACATTGGATAATGAGGCTTCTTGCGAGCATGCTGAAATAAAAAGAGGTACATTCTGATTTGGAAATAAATTATTTAAAAGCATGGTCAACATGGAATGTATTGGATGCTTTTCTTTCTTTGCTATTTATGAACACGTGCTTGCGTTTTCTGCTCTTTGGACATTTGCATAGAAAACATGATGTTTTCTGATGTAATGATGTCATATATCTTACAAATCTTACCTTTTATTTGCTGAACAAGTAGTGATACTAGTACACAGCTTAATGTCTTGCATAGCCTCAATCATAACATGTTGTACACCTGTTATAACTTAACTCATAATAAGTATTGAATACCTAGTATTGTCAGGTGATGGAAACCCCCTCCTGCATCCTGACATTCTTACTGATCTGCCACAAAGCTTGATTTGGCTGTGATAAAAAATCAAAACTCATTTGTGTCTTTTTCACATTGTGTCAGGTGCTATAAGGGATTAATAGAATCTAGTATGGGTCTGTTCCATGGACAAGGATATATCAACCCGAGTGTAATAGTTTGGCCAATCAGCAAAAGGCTTGCCGAGTTATGGCCAGCCAAACTCTTACAAGTACATAAAGGTTAAGATATCCTTGTTCGCGGAACACACCACATGTTATATTTTTCTCAGCCTTGTAAGCAAATTGTCAGTTTTTATAAAAGTTTTTCATCGCGCCATCTACAATGCTCTTTGGAATGTGCGTCAAAATTAGTGACGTCATAATTTACGACATGGTTACACAAAGTAAAATGGTGACGTTACGTTATTCTGAGCAGCGTCATATAGCTATTTTCACCCCGTGTCTGAGATTGATTTTGATTCATCTTTTCACTTGGCACCGTGGGATAACTCTATAAAGTATGTGTGAAAGGAAGAAGTAAAACTACAAGTATGTGCGAGATAGAAAACTATATAAATCCTCTAAACGCCAAAGTCAAGTTTTCGCAAACCTGGATAACTTGCCTGAAAACGCTTAATCAAACCATCACAAGTAATGCTAAAAAAGTAAAATATAAATGTTTTGCTTGACTATCTACAGTGTACTGTTTTCCGTTACGCTATTACTTAGCTAATGAAATATCCCGCTAGGTGGCGTTTGTACTCTAGATGAGATCGGGGATTGTCTTGAGGAGTTCGGAATGTACATGTGTATATATATTGTAGTGAGGTTCCCTATCATTAAATTCAAAATACAAGGAAGGATAATAAACATCAGAATATTTTTGAAATCAACTATGAACAAAAGATATTTTCCTGTGACGACTTAACTTGTGTTATACCTTTACAATACAGTTGATATGACGTCATACGCTCTGTAATGCTTTCTGTTTTGCCTTATCGCTTGACGAAACGCTGCTATAAATTTTGATTATAGTCTTTTTTATTGATCTCATGCTTGATATACACATTTCCAGATGATTGGTACCCGCGCCACATTTCGGACTTAGACAATTGCACCCACTTGGTTACTAAGTTCGAACCCGATCTGGATTATGATCACCCGGTAAGTGATTATTTATTTTCTTCGACACGTATATCAAGTCGGGCACTATTCCACATCTCGTTCAGACCTTATCGATCTGAAGTCTCTTCATTAACGCTTGAGAAACTACCCTTCGACGGCTACCCTATAAATCACCGATAACTTCTGGTTCTAGTGTATTCTACCATTTGCCTTGTCGGGGAGGGTCATAAAGACTCCTATATTATTTGTATGTATGTAGATAATTGTCCTGAAATGTTTTAAGATTCGAAAATAAATCTTGGCTCTATCAACCACCGGAAGTAGTTTACAGTTTAATTATTGTCGCTGTAGTTAGCTAATGGTAGCAGAGTTATCACAACTTCCGACTCTGGTCTTTTTCAGGGATTTACGGACATGAAGTACCGTGAAAGGAGGAAGGCGATCGCCGACATTGCGTTTGAATACAGAAAGTATGTAAATTTAAAAGCACAGGAATAATTCTATTATACAATGGACAGCTCGTTCCGTAAATGGCCATGTTTTTACGCTCCTGTATGTCATTCGTTAAAGCATCGATATAAAAATAACACTTTGAAGTTATTGTTAGAAAATAGATAAAAAGGCTTGATGTCGATACCTGAAGGAGCAAACCATAGGGTAAAGGTCAACAAACTATAGTCTAATATCATGTATTAATACATTACTAGAAATCAATACATCATTCACTCCAGCCCTTTGAAATAAAGTAAGTTGCTTTGCTTTACGACCTTCAAATATCGTGATGTTTTCTTTTGGTTTGTGTCAACGTTTTACACGCCAGGTAAAAACTTCATCTCGATCTATAAGTGGGCTAGCATAATGTTCAAGACACACTTGCTGTTAATTAAATCGTTATAATATATTCTATCGTTTTACAGTTGTACATGTACTTGTACAAATGAGTGTTGTATGAAAGCTAGATCATCTCGTCTAAAAACTTTTTCATAATGTCATCCATGAGATGAGAGCCGTAATTGAGAACGATTTAGAACACTTGTTGCACATACTATACTATACATACAGTTATATTGTAATACAATGTTGTCACATAATGTTTAATAAAGTGTTGTCCCACAATATTGTTATGCAATGTTGTCAAACAATATTGATCATATAATCATATATAATATGCAAAAGGATAATATTGCAATGTGATGCTTGATACAATACGAAGTCATTTCACGATTGTTCAATAAATCAGATTGTGTTATTATAAAATGTCGCCACAATATGATACAATACCATGCTCTAATACACTGATGGATCTCTGTTGATAAAAATATTTAAGATGCTTCATTTTTGATTGAGTACAATTCTTGATACCATCATGTTAAACATGTTAAACAATTCTGCACATTTAGTCAGATTGCAATGTAGTAAATCTTCTGGCTAAAACCAAAAACAACCAGCAATATAATGTGTGGTGATGTTTCAGTGGACAGCCTATCCCGAGGTTATATACTGTGTTTTGATGTTTCAGTGGAAAGCCTATCCCGAGGTTATATAATGTGTGTTGATGTTTCAGTGGACAGCCTATCCCGAGGTAATATAATGTGTGTTGATGTTTCAGTGGACAGCCTATCCCGAGGTTATATACTGTTTGTTGATGTTTCAGTGGACAGCCTATCCCGAGGTAGTATAATTTGTGTTGATGTTTCAGTGGACAGCCTATCCCGAGGTTATATGCTGTGTTTTGATGTTTCAGTGGAAAGCCTATCCCAAGGTTATATAATGTGTGTTGATGTTTCAGTAGACAGCCTATCCCGAGGTAGTATAATATGTGTTGATGTTTCAGTGGACAGCCTATCCCGAGGTTATATAATGGTTTTTGATATTTCAGTGGACAGCCTATCCCGAGGTTATATAACGTGTGTTGATGTTTCAATGGACAGCCTATCCCGAGGTAGTATAATGTTTGTTGATGTTTCAGTGGACAGCCTGTCCCGAGGTTATATACTGTTTGTTGATGTTTCAGTGGACAGCTTATCCCGAGGTAGTATAATGTGTGTTGATGTTTCAGTGGACAGCCTATCCCGAGGTTATATACTGTTTGTTGATGTTTCAGTGGACAGCCTATCCCGAGGTAGTATAATGTGTGTTGATGTTTCAGTGGACAGCCTATCCCTAGGTTATATACTGTTTGTTGATGTTTTAGTGGACAGCCTATCCCGAGGTTATATAATGTGTGTTGATGTTTCAGTGGACAGCCTATCCCGAGGTTATATAATGTTTGTTGATGTTTCAGTGGACAGCCTATCCCGAGGTTATATACTGTTTGTTGATGTTTCAGTGGACAGCCTATCCCGAGGTTATATACTGTTTGTTGGTGTTTCAGTGGACAGCCTATCCCGAGGTTATAAAATGTTTGTTGATGTTTCAGAGGACAGCCTATCCCGAGGTTATATACTGTGTGTTGATGTTTCAGTGGAAAGCCTATCCCTAGGTTATATACTGTTTGTTGATGTTTCAGTGGACAGCCTATCCCGAGGTTATATAATGTTTGTTGGTGTTTCAGTGGACAGCCTATCCCTAGGTTATATACTGTTTGTTGATGTTTCAGTGGACAGCCTATACCGAGGTTATATACTGTTTGTTGATGTTTCAGTGGACAGCCTATCCCGAGGTTATATACTGTTTGTTGATGTTTCAGTGGACAGCCTATCCCGAGGTTATATAATGTTTGTTGATGTTTCAGTGGACAGCCTATCACGAGGTTATATAATGTGTGCTGATGTTTCAGTGGACAGCCTATCCCGAGGTTACATAATGTTTGTTGATGTTTCAGTGGACAGCCTATCCCGGGGTTATATAATGTTTGTTGATGTTTCAGTGGACAGCCTATCACGAGGTTATATAATGTTTGTTGATGTTTCAGTGGACAGCCTATCCCGAGATTATATACTGTTTGTTGATGTTTCAGTGGACAGCCTATCCCGAGGTTATATAATGTTTGTTGATGTTTCAGTGGACAGCCTATCCCGAGGTTATATAATGTGTGTTGATGTTTCAGTGGACAGCCTATCCCGAGGTTATATAATGTTTGTTGATGTTTCAGTGGACAGCCTATTCCGAGGTTATATAATGTTTGTTGATGTTTCAGTGGAAAGCCTATTCCTAGGTTATATAATGTTTGTTGATGTTTCAGTGGACAGCCTATCCCGAGGTTATATATTGTTTGTTGATGTTTCAGTGGACAGCCTTTCCCGAGGTTATATACTGTTTGTTGATGTTTCAGTGGACAGCCTATCCCGAGGTTATATAATGTTTGTTGATGTTTCAGTGGACAGCCTATCACGAGGTTATATAATGTGTGCTGATGTTTCAGTGGACAGCCTATTCCGAGGTTATATAATGTTTGTTGATGTTTCAGTGGACAGCCTATCCCGGGGTTATATAATGTTTGTTGATGTTTCAGTGGACAGCCTATCACGAGGTTATATAATGTTTGTTGATGTTTCAGTGGACAGCCTATCCCGAGATTATATATTGTTTGTTGATGTTTCAGTGGACAGCCTATCCCGAGGTTATATAATGTTTGTTGATGTTTCAGTGGACAGCCTATCCCGAGGTTATATAATGTGTGTTGATGTTTCAGTGGACAGCCTATCCCGAGGTTATATAATGTTTGTTGATGTTTCAGTGGACAGCCTATCCCGAGGTTATATAATGTTTGTTGATGTTTCAGTGGAAAGCCTATCCCTAGGTTATATAATGTTTGTTGATGTTTCAGTGGACAGCCTATCCCGAGGTTATATACTGTTTGTTGATGTTTCAGTGGACAGCCTTTCCCGAGGTCATATAATGGTTGTTGATATTTCAGTGAACAGCCTATCCCGGGGTTATATAATGTCTGTTGATGTTTCAGTGGACAGCCTATCCCGAGGTTATATGCTGTGTTTTGATGTTTCAGTGGACAGCCTATCCCGAGGTTATATACTGTGTGTTGATGTTTCAGTGGACAGCCTATCCCGAGGTAGTATAATGTGTGTTGATGTTTCAGTGGACAGCCTATCCCGAGGTTATATACTGTTTGTTGATGTTTCAGTGGACAGCCTATCCCGAGGTTATATAATGTTTGTTGATGTTTCAGTGGACAGCCTATCCCGAGGTTATATACTGTTTGTTGATGTTTCAGTGGACAGCCTTTCCCGAGGTCATATAATGGTTGTTGATATTTCAGTGGACAGCCTATCCCGAGGTTATATAATGTGTGTTGATGTTTCAGTGGACAGCCTATCCCGAGGTTATATAATGTTTGTTGATGTTTCAGTGGACAGCCTATCCCGGGGTTATATAATGTCTGTTGATGTTTCAGTGGACAGCCTATCCCGAGGTTATATAATGTGTGTTGATGTTTCAGTGGACAGCCTATCCCGAGGTTATATAATGTTTGTTGATGTTTCAGTGGACAGCCTATCCCGAGGTTATAAAATGTTTGTTGATGTTTTAGTGGACAGCCTATCCCGAGGTTATATAATGTGTGTTGATGTTTCAGTGGACAGCCTATCCCGAGTTTGTATAATGTTTGTTGATGTTTCAGTGGACAGCCTATCCCGAGGTTATATACTGTGTTTTGATGTTTCAGTGGACAGCCTTTCCCGAGGTTATAAAATGTTTGTTGATGTTTCAGTGGACAGCCTATCCCGAGGTTATATAATGTTTGTTGATGTTTCAGTGGACAGCCTATCCCGAGTTTGTATAATGTTTGTTGATGTTTCAGTGGACAGCCTATCCCGAGGTTATAAAATGTTTGTTGATGTTTTAGTGGACAGCCTATCCCGAGGTTATAAAATGTTTGTTGATGTTTCAGTGGACAGCCTATCCCGAGGTTATAAAATGTTTGTTGATGTTTCAGTGGACAGCCTATCCCGAGGTAGTATAATGTTTGTTGATGATTCAGTGGACAGCCTATCCCGAGGTTATATAATGTTTGTTGATGTTTCAGTGGACAGCCTATCCCGAGGTTATATAATGTTTGTTGATGTTTCAGTGGACAGCCTATCCCGAGGTTATATAATGTTTGTTGATGTTTCAGTGGACAGCCTATCCCGAGGTTATATAATGTTTGTTGATGTTTCAGTGGACAGCCTATCCCGAGGTTATATAATGTTTGTTGATGTTTCAGTGGACAGCCTATCCCGATGTTATATAATGTTTGTTGATGTTTCAGTGGACAGCCTATCCCGAGGTTATATAATGTTTGTTGATGTTTCAGTGGACAGCCTATCCCGGGGTTATATAATGTGTGTTGATGTTTCAGTGGACAGCCTATCCCGAGGTTATATACTGTTTGTTGATGTTTCAGTGGACAGCCTATCCCGAGGTAGTATAATGTTTGTTGATGTTTCAGTGGACAGCCTATCCCGAGGTTATATAATGTGTGTTGATGTTTCAGTGGACAGCCTACCCCGAGGTTATATAATGTGTGTTGATGTTTCAGTGGACAGCCTATCCCGGGGTTATATAATGTGTGTTGATGTTTCAGTGGACAGCCTATCCCGAGTTTGTATAATGTTTGTTGATGTTTCAGTGGACAGCCTATCCCGAGGTAGTATAATGTTTGTTGATGTTTCAGTGGACAGCCTATCCCGAGGTTATATAATGTTTGTTGATGTTTCAGTGGACAGCCTATCCCGAGGTTATATAATGTTTGTTGATGTTTCAGTGGACAGCCTACCCCGAGGTTATATACTGTTTGTTGATGTTTTAGTGGACAGCCTTTCCCGAGGTCATATAATGGTTGTTGATATTTCAGTGGACAGCCTATCCCGAGGTTATATAATGTTTGTTGATGTTTCAGTGGACAGCCTATCCCGAGAGTCGAGTACAATGAAGAGGAAACACGAACTTGGTATGTTAGAGTTGATAGCCTTGGCCATCATATTGAGGACTTGTTTTGAGGGTCCTCAGTTTCATTATATGGATTATTACTTTTTTGGTGCAGAATTTGTTTTATTACAAAAAGGGAATTTTGCAAGGATATTCTAATTGTTTCGTCGTTTGCGACACTATTACAGGTAATTACAATATCAATAGTTTGATTTATTTTTTTATTTGCCTTGTCGTTTATTTTTGAAATCCCTGCCGTATAGCAACAATTATTCGCTAATGTAAATCATAGATTATCAATTGTTCTACATTATCGCTCACTTCATAAATAGATTATAATAACATAGTTAGAAGAGCCATCTTCAATTGTAGCCCTTTCATCATCTGATGGTGTTGTTATGTTGATGGTGAAGGATTTTAATAGTCCTTGTGTAGTCATAAACGGCCTTGTTTTGTACACAGTATTATTTGAATCGTTCAATAATGAAAATAAAAAAAAAATATTTAAAAAAATGAATACAAATTTTAAAAAAAAATAAAGAATTGGATATTGCAATTTCAGAAAATGATTTGCTGTCAAAAGTTGACAGCGTCAGCAGCAATGATGATATCGAAACAACAACTGCCGTTACTGATACTCTTGAAATATAAAAATATGTACATACGTATTTGCTAATGTGTCCTCAATCAATTTTCACAACTTATCAGAGATAAAAGTACGTAATGGTGACTACAGAGTATTATTCAATGGGGCGACAATAATCGAGATGAAATATTGGTATAATGTTACGATAATTATAACAACAGGTAAAGCGACTATTTACTTTTTCATTGTCCAGTTGATACAAAGTTATTTCCAGTCATTAGCATGTATGTGCAAACATTGTCATTAATATCATAATAGCCCGACTAAAGCACTCTAAAACTGTAATTTTATGGCCAAAACAAAAACTAGTATTGTCCTACTGTACTCAATAATACGTCCACCCACTCACAAGTACCAGTTTTAACTCGGGTGTAAATTTGTCCCGATATCCCGTGTTAGTAAAATGGCCATTGTTAAATTCGTATTAGTACTGCAAACAGATAAAATAAATACTAACTCAGATCGATAGACAAATATACGGCACTAGGGGAAGCTGTATCAACGTGTGTGATAATGCGTGTCGTCTGAACTCTGTAAAACATACAGTCTATTGAATTATTAATTCATATCAGTTGCAAAATTAAATCCTTTTCAGATGAAAGTATCAATCATGAAAGAGCCACTGGTCTGATTTCGCTATTGACACAACATTAACTAAAACACTCATTTATTTTCACGCCATTCATTACAAGCAGACGATAGTTTGCAATGTCTGTATTTAAGGGATTCGATCGAATATATCAGTCTGTGTTAATGTAACATCGGCCATCAGATTGTTCTATTGCGATTGTTAGACGCATCCATCGGGGGATATCACGGAGAGGTGATGCTCAGCACTTGTAATATTTGACATTAAAGATAAATCGATAAGTGTCGTTCGTTCGTGAAAGGGTGCATACATCTTTGTTATAAACAAATATGTTTATGTGAAAATATGTTATACATGTACATTTGTGTTTATCATTCCAATAACTGTTGGTGAGAGAGGGTTTTGTGTCAGCGTTGATGAGATTAAAAGCATGGGTTTTATTGTCTCTCTCCCAAATGTGAACGTTGTCGTTTTGTTCTGATCATTACGTAGCATACAGGATTTAAAAAAAGATTGTTAAATGTTGTACGTGTACGTATGAAGTTAAAAGGTATTCAAAATATGTAACTTTGTATTAGCAACACAGGATCACATCATTGTTCTGTTTTAGGAACCACGTTTACAGCCGTCTTCAGGATTTTTTCCCAACACATGCGTGTAAAGAACACAGAGAGAATTTCGAACTTCTTGAAAAAGAATGTGGTTATTGTCTGACCAGAATCCCACAGCTAGAAGACGTCTCCAATTATCTGAAAAGTGAGACGACAGTTTTACCTAATGTAAAATATTCACTTAAACTTTTTATTATTGTTGCTAGTCTAGACTCCTCGGTACATAGGGAGGTAAATTGTGCTCGGTGGTTTGTTTCAGTTGTGACAGTATGCTATTTTTCTTTAAATTTTATTGGAGTAGCATCTTCTCAAATACATTTCATTATGTAGATACATTCATTTATATCAGAAGTTTTTGAAATCCATCATATTTCGTAATTCCAAAAGTACTTAAAATGGAAATATCCAGAGTCAGGAATAAATAGTTACACGTCAAACATTCGACTGGTTTGTCTGTACACTAAAAATTGATTTAATATAAGGAGGATAAAAAAATCACAATTAAAAATATCGTCTTCGTTGTCTCATCGATGAATCAACAATCTAAGCTACTTCTATGACCAATTAAGTGTGTATCAATAGGAAAAATGAAATACAAAATTATCCACGACAATTAACCTTTCACAATATTATGTACTCCCAGGAAGGACCGGATTCCAGCTTCGACCCGTTTCTGGACTTTTGTCAGCACGTGACTTCCTGGCTAGCCTTGCTTTCCGAGTATTCCAATGTACTCAATATGTTCGTCACGGGTCAAAGCCGGATCACTCTCCAGAACCGTAAGTCACTGTTTCCGTGTTTACATAAACAGCAATTGTTTCAATTTTATCAGGCAGTTTATCTTCTTTATGTGCTAGTGGAGAATTACCCTGCCGTTTCTGTATATGTAATGTAGAAAATATTTAAACTAATCACGATTTATGGGTAACTGAACCGCACAGAAACATGTTTAGTTCATTAATTCGGTTTTCCCAGGGATAAGATTGGAAATCAATTAAGATTGATATTTCTCGATACTGTAAGTACAGAGGTTGACACCAGGGTAACACTTCAATGCATACAATTCCATATACAATATTACATCAAATAATGTTCGAACACAACAGAACGGGATTCCACGCATGCATCCATTTTGAGATCAAATATTGCTAACAAATGATTATCTCTGTGTTACAGTTTCAAACAAACTCATGTTCTGGCTAACATTCCCTTGAAACAATGAAAATATTAAAAGTTATTTTCCAGGATTTAAGAAGTTCTGAATTTTCTATCAATACCTTCGTAAACCACGTACAAACATTGTGTGTCTGCTTATGATAATAGCATTTGTTATTTACTATTGAAACACATTTTAGACGTTATATCATGATATTCGGCAGGAATAAGTCAATACGACTTATTTCATTTACACATCTGAGGTAAATTGGAGGAATTCTAAACGTCGAAACAAGCAATGATGGCCAATTTGAAAAATAGATAAATAAATCTTAACAAACGCAATAGGTACATGAATTTGTATAAGTGGTTCTTTTGACTAAGCAATCTGTTATACGCGAAACGTCCATATTATTTTTTTAGAGACTGCATCCATGAACTTTTAGGACATGTACCAATGTTAGCCGATCCAAAGTTTGCACAGTTTTCCCAGGAAATAGGTCTAGCCACACTTGGAGCTTCTGATGCCGACATTGAGAAATTCGCAACGGTAAGTTCAAATATTGAATACTTATTCAATTAGTATAGCTCTGAAAACATCATTTGCTCTGATTCAGAGACTACAGCAAAAATGGAATAGGATATATCGATAGCAAAATCTCAAACAAAATTTTGACTTTGAATATAGAAGTGTTAGCTTCTTTTTCAAGGCTAGATAAGTATAATGCTGAAGGAATATTTGAAAAGATATGGACAGCTTATGGTGTAAAAATGCTTTAATATGACATCATGGTAATTGTATTGCCTAGATATATATCGATCCATGTTTCTGTTCCTTTTGATCTCCCATACATCAAGGTGGCAAGCTAGTGTGGAGGAGACGCTGCACTGGAGAGCTGAGATCAGAAGACTTTAAATCTCTTTGTTCTTTAGAATCATAATACCGTTTATTTTAAAACCATGAATATCAAATACAATATTCCTGTAAAACATTAACACACATACGCCAGTTGTCAGCTAAATATATTCAGTATAGTTAAATTCAATTCTTTTGGAAGAATATCAACATTATTCAAGGAATTAATATTCATTTTTGAAGTCAAAAGAAAGTTCAATTTCTTGTTTTTCTTGCGATACTACATACCAGATCGTTTATCGATATGACTCGTAAAGGTTATGTCAATTTTCGGGGCAACTCCTCTGTAATGTCATAGATCGGGGAAACTATTCTTTAATTCAATGATCGGGATAAATCCTCTTTAATGTCAAGCGTCGGTGTAACTCCTATTTAGGTTCTATGATCAGGTAAATTCCTACTGAACGTTAATGGTGGGGCTAACTTCTCATTAAAGTCAGTGGTCGAGGTAAATCCTCTGAAATGCATATGTTCGGGTTAACTGTTATTTAATGTCAATGGTCGGGGCAACTCCATAACGTCATTGGTTGAGTTACATTTTATTGTCCTCTACCAAGGGTCAATGTATTTCTATGTCAATTCTTTAGAAGTAATATTGAAAATTTTGCATATAACATTACTGTACATCGGTATTTACTTACAGTTGTACTGGTTCACAGTAGAGTTTGGTTTGTGTAAGGAAAACGGCGAACTACGGGCCTACGGAGCCGGAACGCTCTCGTCGTACGGAGAACTTCAACATGCGCTGTCGGATGCACCTGACCAGCGTCCTTTTGATCCTGCTAAGACATCTGTCCAGGAATACACAGACGACGATCTTCAACCAATATACTTCTACGTGGAATCGTTTGATGACATGATGCTAAAGATGAGGTAGGTTACAACATACTAGTTTCTATTGTTATTAACAATAATTGGACTATCGAACGGGCATCGACTTATTACAGTTTGTTTTGAAATCTTGATATTCTAATTCCTATTTCATGGACATAAAAAATACTATTGTAATTTTGTCTATTTAAAGTTCATTTCTTATTCTGTTCGTCCATATCAATGACATTTACGTTATAATATAGGACTATAAAATTCCTGGGTAAAAATAGCAACAATCAGACATATCCAAAGTCTCTTCATCGTATAGAACGGACACATGGTGAACTGTCAGGCATTGGAGATTTACTGGTGTTTTGCCACCAAAAAGTATCTGTTTCAGTTATCCATCTCGTTACAAGTAATTCGTTGATGAATATTTCATGGAATGCGGTGTTATGTGTATTTAGCTTTGTAAACGTATGTTATCTGTTTAGTGCAACTACGAAACAGCATTATATATTCACAAGATAATTTTGAAATATGTCTGTATAGCTGGTATATGATTTGCACTTCCTCTGATTTATGGACAATGTGTAACCTAATTATTGCGTTAATCATCTTCACAAGATGGCGTCACATTTCCCAAAGCGAATTGCTGTGCAATCTGCAATGTTACGCACGCTTTGGTAGCTTTATATGGTTTCCTTGAAGCCGATATGTTGTTACACCGATCCTATACTAGAAGTGTTATACTTGACATACTATGTCGTTTTGTATGTTGTTTAGTTGTTTTGCTCTTTTACTTAGACATACTCCTGAAACCTGTGCTATATCAGACTGATTAATAATACAGTGTTTTAAGACTCCGTCACACAAATATTTCGAGAATATTATTGTACCTGTCATGATTATTTTTTATATCAGTATCCCTGGCGTCTTTGTAACCATCTATATTCAGAGTTATGACCCTTTGTTCGCCACGTATCCCTTTGACTGCAATATGTTAAATGCTTCCTAGAAAACATTATTCAATTATAGATTTCTTCTTCTTCGTAAAGTGGACTGTCGCGTACCTAATTAGGGTCACACATTTCACGCTTATGTTGCTGTTCTTTTAGCCTGAAGTATTTGACTGTGGTTATAGTCAATCATGTCATCTACATTTAGTCTGAAATATTTGAGGTTTTAGTTAATCATGGCACCTACATTTAGTCTTAAGTATTTGTGGTTATAATCAACTATGGCATATATATTTAGTCTGAAGTATTTGTGGTTATAATAAATTATGGCACCTACATTTAGTCTGAAGTATTTGTGGTTATAGTCACTCATTACATCTACATGTTTCACATGTATGTCGATACTCTCTTAGCCTGACGTATTTGTGGTTATAGTCAATCATGGCGTCAGTGGTTTTTGTAGTTACTTTTGTAGCCCGACTTTTATTGGATCGTTTCCTTTAGATATGTTACAGCTGTGACAATCTACCGGAAATCATCGATAGAAAAACCATTGAACAAATTAAAGCTCATCAAGGTCAGGGGAGAGCTTGACACGAAGCGGTGTGTAACGAAGCCGACACGGCCACTAATCACGTGTGTTACATGGATCGGTGTGAGCAACATGCCACCATTGGGGTGGAAGGGGGGGGGGGGGGGGGAGATATCTGACACAAATGAGAGACAAATGGAAATGAATATCATACAATGCACCTAACAACCTAGATGAAAGTACCTATATTTATTAATGTGTTTTATGTATTGGACAGAAAGTTTTGAGCATAATGGGCGTGTCCATCAAATGGTATCATTGGATTGTCTGTTGATGTCCAATGCTTTGATTGAAGTTTATCCTGTTTGATTATGATGACTGTGTAAGGAACTCCTTTAATCGTTTATTTTCATGTTTTTATTGTTTATTTCCCGAACACATTTAAAACGTCTTTGTAATACGTAATGTTTATCATTATCATCATATAAATATTACTAAGCATCGTTTAAACTTTGAAATTTCATCGTTATCGGTCCTATCTTGAAATGAAACAAGAATTGAATAAATTATGCATATAGATACTCTTTATTCGTGAGAGTTTGAGGATATAAATAAATAAAACAGTGCCGACAATAACTTCGAAATCTTAATTACGTAAAGTGGATGTAGTGGAGTTTTACTAATGACTATTAATAGTTGGGTATAAAATGACTTTGGATGTCGAACTGAAATAGAAGCTGACCTTGATGGTTTAATGGCAATCATCTGATTACCCACATCAGTACAGCAGTTTATGAGAACCCTCGTCTACTCTGTGACACACCGGAGTCACATTCCGCCTAACGCCAGGAAATCATAATGGAGGATACAAGCTGGAGTCAGATTCCAAATGAAGTATCCCATTATAGATTGGAATTGGATAATGCCAATAGGTTTCTGTCATAAATAAAAACATTGGTATTGTGTTAAAATTTGAATCAATTCAGCAGATTACGCCATGCCAAACATGGTGACTTACCGCTCAATGCCTTCTAGTGATAGCGGTATAATCTGTGTCACGTGGTTCAATCTTAATCAGTCGATACAATGATCAAATGTTTGTCAGTCTAATGGTGTTAACTATGGATTAGTTTTCGTTATTGATATATTTCTCCGCCTTTTCACGGTTGACAAGTCGTGTTGTGAGTTAGTTTGTTACATCGCGTGATAGGTTTGTGGCGCTCTGGCTCCACAACATCGGACAATCACTTACATACATGTGAGATTTAAACTGATTAAGATATCGCGCCCTGAGACTCATACATTCACACGCTCGAATGACAAACATAGCCCTAAAACATTTCTAATTTGTTATCTCAAAAGTCAATTTGGTAGGACGTGTCTTCTGTAGTGACTTTCCGCGTAATTAAATACAAAGAGACTTTATTTCATTTTTTTCTCTTGAGACAATTCGTACATTCCTGGAAGTGACGGCACACCGACATACGTTTTATGAGTTGAAGACAATGCTTGATTGTACATGTGAATGATCATATCGCTCTCATTAGGTGGATAGAGACAGGTGTGACAAGGGTTATAATAATGTAGTAACTGTCGTCTCACTCTCGTTAGGTGGATAGAGACAGGTGTGACAAGGGTTATAATAATGTAGTAACTGTCGTCTCACTCTCGTTAGGTGGATAGAGACAGGTGTGACAAGGGTTATAATAATGAAGTAACTGTCGTCTCACTCTCGTTAGGTGGATAGAGACAGGTGTGACAAGGGTTATAATAATGTAGTAACTGTCGTCTCACTCTTATTAGGTGGATAGAGACAGGTGTGACAAGGGTTATAATAATGTAGTAACTGTCGGCTCACTCTCATTAGGTGGGTAGAGACAGGTGTGACAAGGGTTATAATAATGTAGTAACTGTCGTCTCGCTCTCATTAGGTGGATAGAGACAGGTGTGACAAGGGTTATAATAATGTAGTAACTGTCGTCTCACTCTCATTAGGTGGATAGAGACAGGTGTGACAAGGGTTATAATAATGTAGTAACTGTCGTCTCACTCTCGTTAGGTGGATAGAGACAGGTGTGACAAGGGTTATAATAATGTAGTAACTGTCGTCTCACTCTCGTTAGGTGGATAGAGACAGGTGTGACAAGGGTTATAATAATGAAGTAACTGTCGCCTCACTCTCGTTCGTTGAATAGTGACAGGTGTGACAAGGGTTATAATAATGTAGTTACGGTCTCACTCTCGTTAGGTGGATAGAGACAGGTGTGACATGGGTTATAATAATAAAGTAACTTTCGTCTCACTCTCATTAGGTGGATAGAGACAGGTGTGACAAGGGTTATAATAATGTAGTAACTGTCGTCTCACTCTCGTTAGGAGGATAGAGACAGGTGTGACAAGGGTTATAATAATGTAGTAACTGTCGTCTCACTCTCGTTAGGTGGATAGAGACAGGTGTGACAAGGGTTATAATAATGAAGTAACTGTCGCCTCACTCTCGTTCGTTGAATAGTGACAGGTGTGACAAGGGTTATAATAATGTAGTTACGGTCTCACTCTCGTTAGGTGGATAGAGACAGGTGTGACATGGGTTATAATAATAAAGTAACTTTCGTCTCACTCTCATTAGGTGGATAGAGACAGGTGTGACACAGGTTATAATAATAAAGTAACTTTCGTCTCACTCTCGTTAGGTGGATAGAGACAGGCGTATTTCATATTTCCTCGACAGAAACTGAATTATGGCGTATGCATCACTATTTTTTTTCTTCATTAATACCACCTTCCCTTGTTTCATTTTGTTGAAATTTTCTATCAGTACCACTAAGTAAATATGTTGACAAATTTGCAAATACACCATGTACAAGACTTGATTTTTGTCTATTGTTTGTCAAATATCGGTATATCTTTCTGGGTTTTTTTCAGGCAATATGCGGCTAACATTCCCCGGCGATCGGAGGTAAGGTACGATCCCTACACACAGACCATCCAACAACTGGACAAACGGGAAACAGTCGACGCCATTGCTCTAGCCGTTCGGAATGACATCGATTGTCTTCAAAAAGCCACGAAGGGTATGGAAACCATTCAAGTGTCGTGAAACTGAACTACTATGATGGACCTTAACGATCGGATTTAGGTATTGACCTGCTCCATGAAAATTTAACATGCTTGTGAATAATTAACGGGTTGCGGTATAACAACTCTTCCTGAATGAATTCTTTAATTGATTATTATGGTGGTTTTGATTTTAATGTATCCTGTGTTCGTCTTTGATTTCCCGAGAAAGATTCCTTGGTACTTGATTTATGATTTATCGACTTTGTTATACTTGTTACACTTGTTATATGAAAAGTAGTGCATATAGTTTCCAAACTATAGTTACTTAATCAGTAATATATCATTCCATCCAAAATTCCCCTAAAGTATCTAATCGATACGAAATGTATCGATATTTTCATTTTTTCTTTCTTCACTTTTTTGTCATTTTTCTATTTAAGAACATTAAATCTAACATTTAATGTATGTATTTACTCATGATTAATGTAAAGACTACTGAAAGGTATCATTTATGCATGTAACAAGTCTCACTTCAAAATCTTCAAGATTTTTGTAACTTCAAAACTGTTGCTATTGCGTTGGATACCGAATGAAGTAAGGTGTATTTTGATTTGGATATCAGTTAAAAGGTACATTTCAGATAGGAAACACATTTCAAAAGTGGTGTTTGAGTGTGTTTAATTGTTATTATAGATACAACTAAACATTGATGACAAATAACGGTATATCTTTGCAAACGAAATGGATAGAGCGACGAATGAATCTTTAAGCTATTTGGTGATTGACGAGTTGTGTCCCTTTAATCTGTATGGGAATGCTATGTAAATGTCAATGTATAAAGTTGTGGTTTTTTTTTTTAATTTCTTTTAAGATAAAAATATTAAGTTCCGCTTACCTTCGCTGGTTATTTTGCCCTATATCAAACAAGAACTGTTGAAATGAAGAGCAGGCACTGATAATCTTTTTGCAAAATGAACGATTTTATCTACCAATTTGTTCTTTTGAGAATTAAAAACGAAAGCATTGAACCTGCAGGTATATAACAAACAAGTACAAACTTATATCGTATAATATGTATTACAGTTCTCGATACTGCTTTCTGAATAACCAGTACAAAACAGGTCATCCGCATTGGCGTCATATGACTGGTTCCAATCGAAACTCCTCTAATGTGACACCCGAGGAGTTCCGAGTACAGCGATCCTTAGTTCAAGTGTATATTATTGTACAATGTCTGCAGAGAATAATAAAATGAACTTCAACTTCTGTGTTATCAAATCGACAGATTTATAGTTAGTATATTTAGCGTATATACACTGTTGATATATGATTGTTTGTAAATGTACAAATGTGGTCAAAGCTTTAGCGACCACTCAATAAATTATATTGCAAGATCGTTTTGTTATGTTTTAATCATCTGGATAATAAACTAAAATTAATTCAACTTGGGACGGATAATAATGGAATTTGATTTATTTCCGTTGTGATTAGTGGTATTGATTTAAACGCCAATAAAGAGTACCAAATTACAGGTCTGACGTGTAATCGTCGAATTTCCATGGTGTTTTAATCCGAAGGTAAATCAGAATTACATGTGCCCAAAGACAGATTTACTTACATATTATATACATATATCATTCATATGTGCCACTCTTTATGCAAGTGTAATAAAACTATGCAGATAGGGAACAAATAGCAATATGTCTTGGCTGACAGACGTAGAGACTCGAGACTCTGATAAACAAAATTATTAACAACCAAATAGCCATCCGCAGCCAACACAACAGACTCCTACCAAGAAACAGGAAATCAAGGCATACCCATCACAAATCATTTCAACTACCACACTGCAAAACCATGGCCAGAAAACAATCATTTTTTCCACGTAAAATATCTCAGTGGAACAAGAACCCACTCGATACCATATCCTCCTGTCCAACAGCTGAATCCTTTAAGACTGTCCTCCTGTCAGTATATATCCCCCAAAATTAATTATTACCTATATATACATATTTTTTGGCTTTTTAGGAAACAACTGCATCTCTTTTACTCTCTCTCTCATGACATTATCTTCAACTTGGTCAAGTTGGTCATTATCATTTAAAAGTAGAAGTCTTCGTGTTTAACAATGTAGAACAGTATAGTCAATGAAATAAGCATGATTTCCATGTGAGTATTTCCAGGTCCCGGATCTGAAAAGTCTCCTCACCTCCGCGGTACTGGATACATTAATGAATTATGACAAGGAAAGTTAAACAAATTATGAACCATACATGTTGTAACTAGATATGCCAAATTTCTATTGTTATATCTTATCCAACAAAATCAAGAATATAGCATAATGCTATTCTAATTTATCATATGTTAGTTCTTTGATTTTACCTCTAAAACGTCTTACTCAACCATTTCTATCCACAGATTAAAGTTTCACATGTGATTTGCCCCAAAATAATCTCGGCTGTCAACGGACCGTTAAACAACAATCAATCAATATTCATAACATCAGCTACAGTACACGATTTATTGTTACATTAGGACTAAGAATTGACATCAAGACATTGTGACCTCGCATAAAGGCAATTAAACTTGAAGCAAACTGACAATTTGAAGGCCTAACGATGGTTAATCGAAAGTTGTTGTTTTAGTGAATGTTTCCGTACCCTGGGAAACTTGATACAATGGATATTTAACATGTAATTAACAAAGTCGTTTCGAAATAACTTCTATTCATCCCCGATAAGTCTCCATAGATTTACTCTAAAGTACAATTATTTTAACAAAAGTCAGGTCAACGGAAATTGATTGAAGAGAAATTAACAAAGGCCTCGCATAAATTGAGGATTTGGAATTAATTTGGTTTATATCGAAATACATAGTTAAAATGAAATGATTGATTTTATCAAAAAAATATGATAAGAAATGAATATACAAAACTTACTTTTTAACTTGTTTGAATGCTGAAATGAACAAATAGACATAGATTATTATATTTTCAATATGTACATCAACAATCATCTGATGCAAATATTCTACATGTTTCTTCGATATCGATATTAAGAGATGTAAATGTTTAAAAAACGGAAGAAAGGATATTTTCAATAAAAATCACAACATTAATTGACTGTAAAATATAAGTTAATTTTAACTTTTCGAAAAAAATTGAAAGGAAAAGTGGCACATCTAATAAGTCCATCTTGATGAGTCAACAATGTAACGAAAAATTGGATTGTATTTTATCCTATAAATGAACACCTATCATGTTTAAATATCAATGCATGCATATATTTCAAAAGGGAACTGACAACGTATATGAAAGAAAACAAAAACAAAAACAAAAAACAAAAGAAGAGAGAGAAAAGAAACAACAAAAACCAACAAATAAAAAACAATGCTTTGGCGGATTAAGTAAATGTTGAACTCGCTGAGACCAATACAGTACAAAACTACTACAAAGTTAAGATTTCCTCGAAATACCACTGTTAAAACCTCGGATACATATGTCTGCGTGTCTAACATATCGTGACGATTGAACCAAATGATTACTACTCAAGTAATGAAATGTTCCCTTCTCTACGTTATACCCAGTACATATGACGTACTGTAGACAGAGCTGCACTGTACCTTGATGACAAGCCCGATATCAAAATGGCTACCGACGCTAGACAGACAGAATGTCCTTTAACCCCTAACGATATAACCTTTGTGACATTATATAAACATTAGCTAGTGATTCCAGACCAATTTTATGATAAACAAGAATACTGAAAAAAATATTTATACATTCTCAGATCCCCACAATTTGTAGCTGGCAGAAGATGCCCTTTATGTCAATTATCCATCATACCAAAACTCCAAGGAATCTTTCCGAATTGTAAATTTGAGCTCCTTACGTTTTCTTTTAAAATATTTATTACGTAATTCACTTACAAGCAACAGCCATTCTGAAAATAATATACCTTCTGTTTACAGTTCATAAATAAAACCAAATAAGTATGATGCAAAATTGATATAAAACTGGAAATGAAGGGAGTTCTTTATGCCTGAATAGCTCGCCCGATATATGTCCTTTGTCACGTTTAGATCACGTTAGACAATAAACCAATGTGTCAGTTGTGGTCGTTTGATATCATATTGTGTTTGAGACGGACGATAAACACAGAGATATGTCCGAGTATTCGTGTCCAATGAGCATGGATAGTTTAAAATTGTACTAGAGAATTCCCTGGAGCCGAGTTGACCAGCGAGATAGAACGGCAAACACATCACATTAAAGTAAATGTATGTGTCTGTTTCGGTTTCAAATTACTTGGGAAGCGTTCACATGACGCAGATTATGCGAGCCGTGTGCAACAGTGTTGCAAAAGTTGAATTAAACGGGCATCCTGTCTATTCCGGAGAATGGAATCAACCGAAGTACTTCTGTCGAGCAGACTGTGCCCAATTTACTGGTTTAGGGGAGTCACTTGGCATATTTTCCAAATGGAAAATTGTATTGCATTTTATGAGGCATGTTCTTAAACAAGCTACATGCTTTTAATTGCGCACTCATTCAGCTATAGATACAGTTGACTATTTTGGGAAGAAATGCACGCACCCAAAACAATAATGCACAAATCAATTGCCGAGACTCACATCAAAATTTCCTGTTTACGTAGGTCATACAGAGGAATATCTCTAGCGACGCGTTTAAAATTCCATTTGAATTTGATGGTCAATGCATAAATTCTCCAGATTTAACCACACAAACTGAATTATTGTTCAACAGTGGCGAACCTTAGTTTGGCGGTTAGAATGAATCCGATAGGTAGTACATTTACTCTTGTTGATATTAATAGAAGCCATTACGTTCTGGCACATGGTCTGAGTAAGCATCTAGTTATGGTAAAGCTTGTGTAAATAACAGTTAATTATCCTGCCAAACTATATGAAAAAAGATTCTTCTGGACGTAGCTGCCTGTATTAAAATGTCAAAAGGAAAAAAGTTATTTTGAGCAGTAATACGTATGTTAAGAACATTGAACTGTGAGACCCTTATATGGCTGTATATTGCGATAATGAGGTTTATATGATAATAGACAGCTTAACTGAAATTGTTGACATTCTACTAAACAGTATTCTTGGAAAACTGTTTTGATCTTACAAAATATACCTTAATTTACATAGAAAATCTCAACAATCATTTAATCTAAAACCAGCGTGACCATTTTGATAAATTGAAGTAAAATTTCATTGCATTGAACATCAAATATATTGTATAATGTGACTATAAAATGAAAGATAACAATAAAGACCTGATATGTAGAATTACATTTTATTCATTATACTACTAGCATATCATCAACGTATAACGTGCTCTTTCATGTTCAGGGAGCTTGATATCCCAGGCGTCATACAATAATCGTGTGCTACATTACACAATCAAAACATCTCGTTAAAAAAGATAGGGGAAGGGGCTCCAATCTTTAAATCTTTAAATGGGATGTTGACTAATTGATTTATTTGAATCCTGTAATGACTATAGCCTTTCAGAGTAATCCTTAAAGACCAAAAGCCAGAAATGTATTGATCACTGATCACACGTCGGGATTTAAAAGGACGGAGAAAAATATGACATTCTAAAATCTCTCAGTGTTACCAATGTAAGAGGTTGAAAAAAGACAAAACTCCGTGTCAACATGCCTTCCGATAAGGTTTGAAGTTAGGGGACATTTCTGTAATCCATTATTAGTGAGATCAAAGGGACTGTATGACAGTACATCTGTCATTTACAATCCCTTGTGATTTCAAGCTGACATATAAATCGACATTTTATTTATCTTTTTTTTTTAACCTTTTTGCAATAGATAAATGATTAAAAGCAAACATGTTGGGTGTTACCAAAACAATAATAAATATCCCCTACCAGCTCTTGCTAAAAAAAGTAACAGTGGCCCTGGCCTTGACCGAAAAAGACCTAACACTCGAACTTGTTTGATATATTATTGTCTTATGTCATTGTTTGAGGTTTTATAAAAATCCCCTAAGATAAACCGCTAAAATGTTGACAAACTTTACGTTATGTATATAAATACGTCAGATAGAGGGAGAGGAAACCAATAGTTCCCCAGTTTTATCTCCGGTAAGGTACATTATTATATGGCAGACATTTTGTCTACATTATACGACATCTCCGCAGGGTTAAACACATCTGCACTGAAAATAATATACTGAAGAGTCATTCTGTAGAGGAGGCTGGATACCCTTGTCATTGCCGAATGCACAGTGTGGAATCACTTGGTATACGATACGAGTTTCATCAATATTTCATATCTCAAGGAAATTGATGATATTTTCCAGTCGATAGCATTACAGAATTTAATGTAATTTCCCTTACTAAGATTTTGTCTTAAAGCCAATAATGTTTTGTCATGGAAATTTGAGTTATGGAAAGTTGATGAAACCAGGGCTAACATATATACTTATGTGTATATATGATTTAACGCTCACACTGAATGGATGAATGTATTCTAGGGATCTGCTTGCATTCTGCCAATACGATCCCGGCTGATTTGTTGATTTGAAAGTCATTGATTCACAATCAAATCATGTCTTTATAATATTCATCAGACAATCCGAAAGAGAAGTTTGAACGACAGATATACCTTAACCACTGAAAAAAATAATACCTCATGTTCTTGCTGGCTTTCATTGTTGTTTGAAAAAGGGATTATTTTATTACAGATTTACACTGGAAATAGTGTCAGTCATTATTCCTTAAACATAATGTATACTTCTTGTTTTTGTGTATTTTTGTGTTAATGGTTGGTAACTATTTATTTATGACATCTCTCGGTACGGCAACTGAGGATAGCAATAACAGGGATGGACATCAAATTCATTGTATTCGAACGTAAAGGATAGCAATAGCAGTACATTTAGACAGGTTAGTGTTTTATTCGCACGATATATATACATGTTTCGTTACTAATATCCTTTACTAGCCGCCATATAATACACGCACTAATTAAGCACGTGCCAGTTGTCCGAAGACTTTGAGACAGATGAAATCTTAATTTTTGGCTTTCCCTTCTGTATTATTGTAGGGACGAAATAGCAGTAATATATCCGCTAAGGAGACTTCACGGACGAACCAGATGTATTATATGTCCCTAACATCACTGACGAAACAGCTATATGACGCCGTAGTATAATTCTATTCATGATTTGGCATGTAATGAATACATAAAAGGAAATGCTAGTCATTCTGTTTTGTTGCATAAATTGAAAAGGTCTGCAATGTTAATCACTGCGTACGGAATTTTGAGTCGGGATATTTATGTTTTAATGACGCGAGGAAAGTATCCTGGTATTTTTCTAGAATTATTACTATTTATATTGCCCTAATTTCTCATTTGCGTTAAAAAGATAAAGATAGTGTCCTGTCTTCAAATTACAAAGGAATTTATAACTACAATGTACATAGTCTTATACATGCCTGAAATATAGACACTGCACACCCTTCCTCTTAAACCGCTTACATTAATATAACAGGCACAGCTTAAGTTCCATCTCTCTATCGTACATTGTCTTTTCTTCCGTAGTAACATCCCTAGCTCCATCCACCTACTGCATTATCAACGTCGTCATTTCGTTATTTATCAGACAGAATACATTTGTGGATTAAAGCAAAATCCTTTGTTACAATGCTTCATTTAACTCAAAATGAAATAGATAAATAAACAAGAAATATCTTTAAAAAAGATAAACGGCATAGTTTAAATGCTGGTGGTTATAATGTAAAACTGCTGGGGAAATGAATTAACGTTTCAGCACGATAACAAAATTATATCCGCTTGAATCATTTTTGGTTGAAATAAGACTGCATTTGAATCAGGAATATAATTTTATTAATGTGTCACTTGACAAGACATACCGATTTATTCAGTTTGCATTCAATCTTAACTTTGTTTCGTTTTTAACTGAACATCTGCATTTTGCATTTACCACTACATTGACCAATCACTTACCTCATATTGAACAGTAACGCAACCTGTCGCGTCATATCCGGTGCCAAAAGAATATTAAACGCCTATGCCGAAAAATAACAATAACCTCAAACTTATTACAACATCATTTAATGGTATTTATCAGTATCATATCAGGAAAAGATCCCCTGAAATCAAACTTGGAAATGTCTTTGGCTAATTAGAAGACCATGAAAATTTCAGAATATAGTAATACATAATCTCAGTAGCAATAAAAGTATTTCATCATTTATGGCAATAGTTTCAATGACAACTAGATTTGATCAAGATCAAAACACGGGATTTCCAACAAGAAAATGATCGCAGACATGTTCTCGTTCTGACGAACGCTTTTGTACGTTTTACCTACGATTTCTCTTCATTTTCTCTTCGCTTATCTTCTTTAACCGATCAGTTGACTTTCAACCGTGTCTGTGACCTTGAACTTCGAAGGTCAAGGTCAAATATTTGCATACCTTTTATAGCTAGTCATTCATGCTATAGAGGTGCCAATTATCAAGTCTGTAGGTGTCAGAGTATTGGAAGAAACATATCCCATGTGTAATTGTAGGATAATATTTAATGTTGGCAGTGAAATGTTTTCAAAAGTGCTTTTTCCTAGTTATATTTGATGATTTGACCTTCAAACGCTGCAAACACCTTCAAAATAACGTTTTCGTTCATACACGATGGAAATAAACCGTTTGAAAGA
Source organism: Pecten maximus (assembly GCF_902652985.1). Taxonomy (NCBI): domain Eukaryota; kingdom Metazoa; phylum Mollusca; class Bivalvia; order Pectinida; family Pectinidae; genus Pecten; species Pecten maximus. The sequence continues at coordinate 34,559,587 of NC_047019.1, forward strand.
GAATTTGGAATTTTTGATTTTGTATCATTTGACCTCCGTGAATCGTGTATCTCGTAATCTGTACCGTGTTCAATGTACCCTGTATCTCGTACCTTGCATCGTGTTTACTGAACCGTGAATCGTATATATCGTACCTTGTATCTAGTAAATTGTATCCTGTATCTCGTACCTTGTATCGTGTTTAATGAACCTACGATTTCTCTTCGTTTTCTCTTCGCTTCCCTTCTTTAACCAATTTTTAAAATAACGTTTTCTTTCACATACGATGAAAATAAACCGTTTTAAAAGAATTTGAATTTTTCGATTTTGTATCATTTGACCTCCGTGAATCGTGTATCTCGTACCTTGGATCGTGTAAACTGTACCTGTATCTCGTACCTTGTATCGTGTTTACTGTACTGTGAATCGTGTATCCCGTACCTTGTGTCGTGTTAACTGTACTGTGAATTGTGTATCTCGTACCTTGTATCGTGTTTACTGAACAGTGAATCGTGTATCTCGTACCTTGTGTCGTGTTTACTGTACTGTGAATTGTGTATCTCGTACCGTATTCCATAGCGTGTATACCGTATCTGGTACCTTGTATCGTGTTTACTGTACCCTGTATCTCGTACTTTGTATCGTGTTTACTGAACCGTGAATCCTGTATCTCGTACCTTGTATCGTGATCGTGTTTGTCATACCGTGTATCGTGTTTACTGAACCGTATATCGTGTATATCGTACAACGTATCGTGAATCACGTAACGTGTATTGTGTATACTGTACCATGTATCTCGTACCAAGTACTGTGTATCTCGTATGAAGTATCGTGTATAACGTACAGTGTATCATGTATCTAGTACCATACATCATGCATGCCGTACCGTGTATCTCGTACCAAGTATTGTGTATACCGTTCGAGTTTCGTGTGTACTGTACCGTATATAGTGTAGCCCACACCATGTATAGTGTTTACTGTATCGTATGTCGTGTATCCCGTAAAAATATCGTGAATCCTGTACCGTGTATCGTGTATACCATACCGTTATCTTCGGGGTTTTTTGTTGTTGTTGCTTTGTTTTTGTTTTGTTTTTGATGATTTGACCTTGAAACGTTTCATATATCTTCATAGGAGCATTTTCTTCTATAGATGATCAAAATAAACATATTTTAAAAGAATTTGAAATTTTCGATTTTTTGTCATTTGACCTCGGTGACCTTGAACGAAGGTCAAGGTCAATGAAAAGTAATATAATTTGTAGGCATTCGTACATGCTATCACTGTGCCAAATATCATATCTGTGTATGTAAAGATATTGGAGCAGAGGGTAATTAAGTGCATTTTTGGGACAAATTTGAATTTTGGCGGGAAAACGAACATTTTTCAAAGTGCCATTTCTACGCCATTTTTTATCGCACGACCATAAAACTTGCACATTTCGTCTTAATTAATCATGCACTTTAAAATTAACTTACAATATTAACTCAATTTTGTTTTTGAATTTTTGACCTTGATTTGACCTCATGCTTAGACCTTGACCTTGACATATTTTCTGATAATATGTTACAAAGAAAAGTTAGCCCTGGCCAAAAACTACAAGATGCACCGATTGTGCAAGGATAAATACGAACGAACAAAGAGCTCGAGTGAAAAGAATTTTTTTTAATTTTATTTTTTTGGATTATTTGACCTTGAATGTAGTGTCAAGGTCAATGAAAAGTAACTTCTTTTGTAGCCTTTCATACGTTCTATTGCTGTACCAAAAATAAAGTCTGTATGTGTATAAATGAAGGAGCTGAAAACAACTAAGTGCATTTTTGCTCGATTTTTGAATTTTGGCGGGAAAAACTTCGAAATTTTCAAAGTGCCATATCTCTGTCATTTTTTATCCGATTATCAAAAAATTTGCACAGCCCGTCTCAGTGATTCATGCTCTTTCAAGCGAAATGAAAAAAATATTTAGTTTCAGAAATTTTTTTCCGACATTTTGTTTACCCCATAGCGAGGTCGTGACCTTGACATATTCTCTGATAACATGGCATGGATAAAAGCTAGCCCCGACCATGATCTACAAAACGCACTAGGTGCCTAGGGAATCGAACCAACTTTCATGAAGTTATGGTCTTTCTAAAATCGTTTTTTTTTTTAAATCTATTTTTAGATCTGTGACCTTGACCTTTGAACGTATGTTCACCAAAATGTTAGTGTAATGATCGGCTTGGAGTTCTCTATCATGTACTTGAATATGAACGTTTTGTCCGTTTCCGTTTTCGAACGAAAGTGTTATCAAGAAGTGTTAAGAATAATTAAATAAGTATTTATATAATAATCCGAATTTTTATGTTAATAACCGTAGCGACTAAACAACAACTGTTCTGAATATATTATGACAAAATTAGATGATCTGACCACACGGGAACCGTGTACGATGTTTACTTGCCGAAATCTACGCATTTTTATTCCAATCCAAACCGCCTCACAGCTTCGGGTCGCCATCTTTGCTCAAATCAAAACATCTGTGCGTTTGAAAGAGTCAGTACTGCAAAGCTTCTAAATGATCTTGTGTTACAAATTTGAAGATTATGATAGAAACGAAATATGGATTTTAAAATAATTTGATTTAAATTACTTATGCATTAGGTTAGCGAATCATAGCAATTATTTACAATGCACTCTAACGTTGTACTCAATACTGATCACAATGTTTTTATTTAGACATTTTCTATATCTTTCGCTTCATATCATTTTAAGAATTGATTTAGATTTGATGACGTAACATTAAGTCTACAGGCTATAGAATCAGGCATCTATAGTCGATAAATGGAGGTTTGGAGTGGATAACACTTCGGTCCATTAGCTGTATGATATTTCGTGGCGTCGGTTATTAGAACGTGACACGGAAAGCACAACGATAATAAAAACAGATCAATGAACATTCCCGGATTATTTTCGCAATTTTTGAGACACCAATGTGCTAAAATACAACGGAAAGTAACACAGATTTAATTCATAGCTATCGTATCGTAACCTATGTAGTTGGACTAGACCTACTTTCGTTTTACAGTTTACGGATATGGTCATAAAAATAATTCATATTCTGAACCAAAGTCGATCTAATTACTTAATTGCGGGATATTTCTATCAAGTATATTTGTACTTCTCATGTACAGGGTGCATCTTTGTTTAAAATTGACTGGTCTGCAGGTCTGACCTGACTCCCTCAGCTGACCCTGTCCACAGGGCCACGTTAATATCGTATCCTTTTGTAAACACCTCATAATAAATGTATCAACGGCAGAATCGTCTGGATTACAATTTTTACCGTTTAAATACTTTAATATATAAATACTTATTACCGGTTAGCTTGTAATTAAATAAGTATTTATATAATAATCCGAATTTTTATGTTAATAACCGTAGCGACTAAACAACAACTGTTCTGAATACATAATGAAAAAATTAGATGATCTGACAATACGGGGACATTGTACGATGTTTACTTGCCGAAATATACGCATTTTAATTCCAATCCAAACCGCCTCACAGCTTCAGGTCGCCATCTTTGCTCAAATCAAAGCATCTGTGCGTTTGAAAGAGTCAGTACTGCAAAGCTTCTAAACGATCTTGTGATGCAAATTTTAAGATTATAATAGAAACGAAATATGGATTTTAAGATAATTTGCTTTCAATTTACTTATGCTTTAGGTTAGCAAATCGTAGCATTTGTTTACAGTGAAAATTCAATGTTGCACTAAATACTGATAAAAATATTTTTATTTTGACATTTTTTATTTCTTTCACTTCATTTCATTTTGAGTGTTAATTTAGATTTCCCAATAAATTCGCGGGAAATGAATTTGATGACGTAACCGGAAGCCGACATGCTATTAGAACGTGACCCGGAAAACATGCATGACGATAATAAAAACAGAAGAACGTTATATATACCGGCTTATTTTCTCATTTTTTGAGACACCAATGTGCTAAAATACAACGGAAGGTAACACTGATTTTGTTTATTGATATCGTATCAAGTAAAATGAACAGTTATTGCGAAATAGCAGTAGTTGCTTCATCTAGCATGTCTAGTAGTTTGGCTAGACGCGTACGGTAGACCTACTTTCGTTTTACAGTTTCCAGATATACGCGTACGGTAGACCTTTCGTTTTACAGTTTACAGATATGATCATATCAATAATTCATCTTCTCAACCATATTAATCTAATTACTTATCCGCTGATTTTGTCTATTAAGAATATTTGTACTTCTCATGTACAGCGCATCTTTAAATTTGTTTACAATTGATCTTATGACTGGTCTGCAGGCCTCTAGCTGACCCTGACCACAGGGTCACGTTACTACGTATTCCTTTGTAGAAACGGCAGATTCCTCTGTATTACTACAATTTTCTATCTTCTGGCAGAGACGTGTTTATGATATACACGTCTCTGCTTCTAGGACGTTGGGACTCCACCTCTCTGTATTGACTTCATACTTATGTTTACCCACAGGGACATGAGAATTAGTTACAGTCTACATGTATTTTGAGAGGTTTTGGGGGGCTTGATTAAAATTTGGCAAAAATGACATCCCCGGTGGTCCTATATAAGAGAATTTGAAGCTTAAAGGGGACAAACCCTTTGACTCGAGCTCATACAATAGTAACATGTCTTTGTACTCTATGACTCATAACCTGTCACAGTTTTACTGGAAATGAGTTACGGGGTAAACAGACATACATGTACATGTATCAAGTGTGTCACATGTTATGTTATAACAGGAGAAAAAGAAAAGTAAGTAGCAATTAGAGCAGGGTTCGAACACGAGACCCTGCAAACTCTAGACTTACACTTTAACACTGAGCTACCTGGTCACTGGTGCACTTAATACATGTTTCAGGAGTCTGCGGTATGTTTGTGTTTGTCTCCTTGTGGTATATATTACCAGTAATGTGGGAAACTTAAAAAAAAAAAATTGAGATTGTTCCATCACTGGCAACCTATGTCTTTCCCTTGGTTGTCATTTAGATGAAGAAGATATTTATCAATTTAATCTCTTTCATTTGATCATATAAAAACAGAGAATGTTTCTCCAAATATTAAGTGTAATCGCTTTACACATACCTTGTATTACTGACCAGGATTGATGTTTAAACAGGAATGGACTACACATTCTTATAAAATATTTGCATTTCCAAAAACACTGAATTTTTGGGGGGAAAAAGCATGCAAGATTTTTTTTAGAGTCAGACGGGTTAGTAGAGACAAAGTTTTTACTGTATTTGGTATATTAGCTGAAGTCATGAAAATGTGAAATTAAAAAAAATCAACCTTGGTTATTGATCAGAGAACTGTCAACAACAAATTTAAAAAGAATGGAATATGGTTTTTCTCAGTCAGTTCTGATGGCCCATGTAAACACATTATGAAGATATAGAATTAAGGTCATTTTACACAATTACCAGCTTCGATCAAAATTTTTTAAATTATGTTCCTCTGTGTATAGTTTTTTTTTTTTTGTTATTTTTTTGCAGGGTTTTGTTTTGTTTTTATACGCGCGTCGAAAGACGGGACGTATTATGTTATTGTTTTATAAATCCTTGCAGAGATTTTTTAAGTCAAGTATATAAAAGAATATGATTCTTGACAACTTGCATTGACTACAGTAAGAATTTAGCTTTCAAAATCCATTGCGCTCCACATTATATTGTTTGTTGACATGACATGTTTCTGTGACATTTTCACAATTATTACATTACTTTTTGAATACTGTGTTTATATTATTTCTTGAATCCACTCGAACATAGACATATTTCCTTCATTTCCCAAATCTGTAATTAAAATAATTGTAGAATATACATGTATGTGTTTGCAGTAATAAGAAATATTTTTTAAACATTCATACATTCATATTAACCTATTTGGTGTGTATCAATACAAAAATACTTGTTGAAATGATACTGCATTACTTTTGGTCTGATTTCAATACACAGGATGTCAGATTTTATTAATCAATAGATCTGGCAACCTCACCTTCTAACCGGTGAAAGACCTTTGGCTTTGATGAGACTAATAAATGAGTATTCAGAGTTTCCTCTTGCCCTACCACCGGAAGTTAGACACTGACAAGCTCTCATACAGTTGTTGACTTTGGTTTAGGAACACATTCTCAAATGACAGATGATCATATTTTAAATTAAGGGTTGGATTTTCACTAATTTGAAGAGTTGTGCCCCTTTGTTTTCTTTCCTATACATCTTATTCTAGCAGATTGCCATTCATATTTGTTTCCAATTGTTCTACACCTCATATACATCTGATGATATTTGTAAGTGAGTGAAAAATGGAATAGAATATTGTATTGAGTCACATTTCTCCAATTCATCCAGATCAAGAGATCTAGAAGGTACAAAAAGGTGAAACTTAACAAATCCATTTTAGTTTCCATGTAGGTAAGATTTTAACATTTTATTAGTATGGTTGTTTTACATTCAATTGTTGGGGAGAGAGGACATATTCATCAGATATATATCTCCTATATAACAAGGTTTATACTTGCTTATTTGTATACTTAAAATTAGTTTCCTTTCTTTTGATAATATCTCTGTGGTTATAGTCTCTCACATGAGTCTTTACACTTCCTTCTATTAAATATCTTCAAAAGTTTCATCTCATTTATTTGTTTCCAGTTTCTTTTTGGTTAAACAATTTTTAAACATATTTAGTGGCTTTTGATTTTCAAAATTTACTTTTTGTTTTTCAATACATCTACATCAATATTTTTCATTTCTCTGTAACATACAATGTATATATATATAGAAATGTTCTGCTTCTTCCTTTTCAACAATAATTTTAATAAAATCTTTTGTTTGGTTAAGACATCTTGAATTGACGGATCTGTCAGATCAGCACATATTCAGCACAGTAGTCCAAGATAACATTCTGGTTCAATTGTTTTTCTTCTGTATGGCTTACTTGATGATCTTTTCAAACTTGGTCTTGGGCATTATTTGGCTGGTCTAATTCTGTTTAAGAATCTTGAGGCACTATGCTGGCTCCCAAGGAGGAGGGATGGGACACAAAAGGACAATTCAACAATTCAAATGCACATGCATTCTGTAGTGATTGTACCAAATTTTGAATGCTGCTATAGGTTTGTGTTAATGAATGGCATTTACCTTCACTAAAGACCACTGGAGCCAGACGTGCAAAAAACCTTGAAATCTTCAACTGAATAACCTTGAGGCCAAGATACCTGGTATTGGGCCTGTAGTATGCTGGTGAAGTGTTACAAAATTCAAGGTCACAGCCGTCAAATATGTTTAAATGTTTAACCCCTTTTTTCTCAATATCAAAAAGAGGTCCAGAGAAGAAGGTGATATGACCTCTTATTTGGTTGCTGCACAATACCTTAAGTACTCTTTCATACTCAGATGTCAAAGGTCAATGTCACTATTTCTGTCAAATGAAAACCAGTTGCTTGGAATACGACAATTAGCTTCAGATTCGAAAGACAAATGTAAACGATAATGTAACTAAAGATAGAAAAATACTGTACATATCAATGAAAGACCATGCTTTCCCTACATGAAAAAGTATTAGAACCCAATGCTACTGGTCACACAATACTTCTTTTATATATTCTTTACATGGATGAATAACGGCAACATTTTAAATACTGTTATATATAAATACGTATTATCGGTTAGCTTGTAATAATAATAATAAGAAGAAAAAACATAACAATAACAATATGGATTTCCATCCGAAATGGAAACCCTAATTATCAGTAGGGGTAGTTCATTAACTGTGATTGATACCCAAGAGACGCCATAAAAACAATATAATATGTACATATTACCCTACAGATATCGATAAGGAAATGGCAAGGAAGGACATAAGTATGCACACAATGACTTTCAATCTGAAAACGGAAACAAATGGCCATTACCGGATACGATCGAATAGGAAGAGTACAAACTAAGCGGAAATGACGTGTGCGTATTCAGGCATCAGGATTTTTAACGTGAATGACACATTTGACTCTATTTAGCTGAGAGAGTGTTTTTTCTGCCTAAGAAACGTCCTCGTACGTTATGACTGAAACTATGAAACGTATGCCTGTTTGCATTATAAGATCATTTTGATTAATATTTTTTTTTATAAAACTGTCAATATCATTTTTGAAATATATATGGACGAGGCCCTGCGAATAACATCATCTTGTGATAATCATCTTAAAAGAATAAATCTTGACAATCTATCTAAACGTCTCACCGTAAAAATAATAAACGACGGAAATTTTAAAAAGACAGATTTATCTCTTATTTACGCAGCGAAAGCCCGTGCTAGAGGACCGGAAATAAAGTCTTGCGATTTAACAACATACTTATAACAAAAGGTGTGTAATACATTAATGTTACACAACATACCTATGATATAAGGTATGGACTACACAACATACCTATGATATAAGGTATGGACTACACAACATACCTTTGATATAAGGTATGGACTACACAACATACCTATGACATAAGGTATGGACTACACAACATACCTATGACATAAGGTATGGACTACACAACATACCTGTGACATAAGGTATGGACTACACAACATACCTGTGATATAAGGTATGGACTACACAACATACCTGTGATATAAGGTATGGACTACACAACATACCTGTGATATAAGGTATGGACTACACAACATACCTATGATATAAGGTATGGACTACACAACATACCTATGATATAAGGTATGGACTACACAACATACCTGTGATATAAGGTATGGACTACACAACATACCTGTGATATAAGGTATGGACTACACAACATACCTATGATATAAGGTATGGACTACACAACATACCTATGATATAAGGTATGGACTACACAACATACCTATGATATAAGGTATGGACTACATTTATGTTCGTGTAAACAGCATATTTATGGCGACCACCAGTACAGTAAACAAGGAGGCTGTTGATTGGTTTAGGAACTTCCTGTTATGTGTAAAAAATAAATTTTCGACGAAAAGTAACAATAAGACCGAATTTATTCAGAAATAGGTCAACGATCACAATTAATAATTTGCTCCAATGTAGTAAAGAATTATAAAGTGCATTTGTGAAAATTGTTATATACATAAACAAACAGAGGAGTAGGCTTGAGACATGGCTCAATCGGAGTCTGAATCGAATATTGTTCCACTGTGTTTATTTTTTGTTGTTCGTGTTTTGAACGTAATTAATGTCCTTTGTGTCCCGGACCTGAGGTCACTCAATGATCCCATATGGATGTTCCACATCGAACAAATGTATCTACTATATGCAAACGTGTAAGACAAGTTCCTTCTTCATTTTGTCCTCCATTGTTTGTCCTCTCTTGTCCACCATTGTTTGTCCTCTCTTGTCCACCATTGTTTGTCCTCTCTTGTCCACCATTGTTTACTTCTCTTGTCCACCATTGTTGGTCATATTTTGTCCTCCGTTGTTTGTCTTATCTTGTCCTCCATTGTTAGTCCTTTGTTTTAGCCTCCTCTAGTGACGTATTGTAGAATAAGAAATGATACATTATCTGACTATATGTCAAATAAGCAATAGACTGTTATTCTTTGATGCAAAAACACAACATTTTTTCATGTACATGAATATATGTTCCAGGATGGCATGATAAGGATAACTTGTGGTTTGTCTTAATATATAGATATAATTCAACAGAAAAGGTATTTGCACGATATATGCATATTGTTGGAAAGTCAAAAATGTCAGATGGATCTTTAAACTATTTCTTGTGTGTTTGATAAGCTGCATTGAGGTGATCTCCGACGTAACCCACTCTTTCTGAGTTTTCTCTTGCGGCATCGGCGCCGAGTTTAGACATACGTATGATGATGCACTGGTCCGTTTTGAAAGCGCACAGGGGCCATCTTTCTTGTTGAGAGAGCTTAGCATCTTCACTTGCCTTCTTTCTTTGCAGGCAGACCATTGATTCGTCTTTTCTAACGTAGGCAAATTTTATTTTATTGAACGTGCACCCGTTTTTTTGTATGTTTTCAATATCCACATCACCGGTAATAATTTTAGCTAATAGCATGACATCTTCTTTGGGAGCTGAAAACGATTCGGGATGAACAGCCCAAGGCTGTCCTTCCATGTCAAAGATCCCTGCCATGTATGAGCCATCCTCACCATCTTTCCCTTGGAGAGTGCCGTCTACATAGGTTTGCCAGGACATTCTGAAGTGAGAAATATATTGACTGTTTACCAAGTCTGACGGACATTAAATGCCTCTTCAGCTTAATGTGAGTTGTTTTTTTAGAATCCTGCTATTCTGCTATATATACACAATTTTGTTTTTTAAGTCACAGGTCTTTGCTTTGATCAAAACAAAACGAACTAGTGACAAAGCTGTATGACAAAACACAAAATGAACTGAAAGTGATAACGGTGTGTGGCAAATACAACACCAAACAACGGGAACTGACAAAGATGTCATGAAAAGAATAAACAAACAAAAAACAAAACAAAACAGGAGGTGCCAAATGTGTATGTTAAATTTTGTGTCAGTTTCTTTCTATTGTTCAATATTTCAGGTTCAAATGCTATGCTAATATCAGATTATCCATAGCACAGAAAGTGGTAATGTCTTTACACCATAAAGTGTATCGAAGAGGTAAGTAGGAAATGAAATGTCAATTTGAGTTTGTAAGCTGTCAGCTATATCATAGACGGCGCGACATCTATACTGCACAATGAGTGAACACAAATTTACTTTTTTTACTTTTTTTCTTTCTATTTATTGTACTTGTTTTTGAAATGCATCCAGATGTGTCTTTGTGCGAGACCGAGAACAATGTTTAGGCTGTTGTCGAACATGCGAACAATGTTCTTAGCGCCCTAACATCAAGAACAAAAAAAAGAACATGTTTTAAGAACAAGAGCATCACACCTTCCCAATACTAACAGGTACTGATTGTAATGTGGACCATTATATTGCAAACTGACTGTCTTAATTTTGACGAATCAGAGGCCTCCATTTTGTTACTGTGGCAACCAAACTTTCCGAAAATGTAACCACATTATTCGGAATCCCTAAAACCTCATATGTACTAATTTTTACCAAAATTGAAGACCGAAATCCTAAAAAGGAAATCAGTACTGGTGGCCATCTTGGATTTCCGATCGCGAAAAAAATGCGTGCAAACCCCTGCCCCTAATGAGTATGTGTATTAAGTTTCATGAAGATCCTCCCAGTGGTTTCTGAGAAAAGTGACGGAAACAGTGAAGAAATGAGAAGAAATAAGAATAATAAAGATAAGAAGAAGAAACGGAGCAAAAGCAATATGTCCGCCACTTCATTTGAGGGACATAATAACAGATGGAAGAAAAAAGATGGCGTCGATATGTCAATGTAAACTGTATGTATGTCAATCAAAATGTTGATGAAAAGATTAAGGGAAAAGAATATCACTCTGGCTAATAAAAGGGTGTTAAACATTCTAAAAGAAAAAGAAGTACATATAGTAACCAAGGGCGCACTGATAAGGATACATTCTATTGTAAGATATACAACCATAGAATATCCATCAATTTATTACATCGAACTATAGGTTAATATACACAAATTGTTTTATTAATTTATTAATTAAAATACATTTACCAAACATGTAAATTGTTTAAGCAAGCACTAGAAATGTGTTAGAACGCAGTAGATATAGAAAACATTAATCATATTCAAGTTGAGTAAACTATCGATGTGTTACTAGTGTAGTTCCATATCATCACACTAATCCAGCTTACCTTCTCAAGGTGTTGTAGATATAGAGTCGATATGCTGAGCTGTAGTGGACGGCGAAGTTTGCGGAAACTAAAGACCTCACTACGTGCATTTGATATATAACTTGGTATACAGGAAACAACCGCCTGTCGGCGACCGGGATATCGTCATACAGGAGTACAATGCAGTGCATGGTCGTGTTACAGAAATACAAATTGATTACAAAAACATTCTCAATATGCATGTTTCCTATTTCCTTGATAAGAAATGAATTTAATTTGTTTATGGTGTCTCAAACGAAAGTACATTACATAATCTCATGAATTTCTTGTACATGTATGTTAAGACGAAAATGATAATTCAGTGGACGTTAACAGGGAATAGTAAAACCGTATAGATTGATTGAAGATTGCTGTAACCTGCTATTCAGTATATACTCCACGAATCTCCCATCTGGCACTGTGGTCGCTTTATTTAAATGAACTCCATGACTTCGCTCCATTTCTCAGGGCATTTGCTTTCTGGGAAGCAATGTACTTGAAACTAGAATGTTGACAATGTTGACGGAGAGATTCTCTGGTTCATCTCATTGGTCAATTTTGGAGTGAAAATTGGTAGGGTGCGGAACGAACAGGACGTAAAGTTAATTTGACAATTTTCTACTAACGGCTTTGAGATTACACATGTTCTGAGCACCTTTAGAAATGCCTCACGATCGACAAAGGAATTTAACTCCCGTAAAACTATGTTCGATTGGGAGATGTCTCGTCGATCCCAGGACCAATGTTTCCCATGCGGCGAGTCGAACCAACATGGAATCAGATGTAAGCCAGATGTCTTTCCGCACAGCCCATGTTTTTATGACTAATGTGACGTTTACCGGGTCTGAAACTAACACGGGGCCATAGTAGGAGTCTACAGACCCCAATTTAGGGACATTAATATTTTCAAAAATATATTGTCATACAAACTGTTCATGAGGAAGCTAAAGGCTAATGGGGATCACAGGAAGGCACATGTCCCATGTAGAATGATCTTGGGAACAGGAGATATACGGTCAGAGTTGGTTCGAATACCAGTACCTGGAAAACACAGATTAAGGGAATGCCACAATGCTCTATATCGGAAAGTCATCCAGGCAGCTGTCAGTTTTAAAGAGATTAGGCAACCTTACCCAGTACAGTGAAAATTATATTTCTGCATCGTTTATATTATCTAATTTTTAACGACCGTCCTCTTATTTAGCAGTCTGTCAACCACAAAATTAATTGTTATATATCCCATCAATATGTGCAATTCTGATAGCCAGAAAGATATCTTACTATAATTTAAGATATGAGAATGTCGTATATATTACGAATTTCCAAAGGTAAACACCACACGTCATGGAAAAAGACCTCAACTGAAACTACAGACAATGTAACATAATAACATCTTTTTTTGTGTACGTACCTAGGCGAAAGTCATGATATTGGGTCCAGTTTTAAACAGCTAGAGATAATATGACTAACATGGAAACTGATCCAAATCAGTAGTTTTGAATTTACAAAACACTTTCAACCTTTATTCATTTTTTAGTCATAACAAATTGTTGAATATAAACGACTAAATGTGTCTCTGTGTTCTGGTGCCACCTATTTATAATCTGCATAACCTGTAAACGTACTTCCCGGTTGGTGAGGTTACTAATCTCACATGACAGTTTATCAATATACAAGGAAGTCATGTACAGGGTCGTGTTTTAATTCCCCTTCGATAACATTATGCATTTTTTACTCTCTAAGATTTACGTATCATAGCTGTAACTGGTGTTCAATAATGCTTTCATCCCTCTCAGATCTACATAGATAACGTTTACACACGTGAAAATACACTTGTACCTAAACGTATATCATATTCCGGGTTCATGGATTATAAAAAATATATATAAAAATTAACACTTGAACTTACTTATTAGAGTCAGGAGATATAGTGCTGATTTATATGTTCTCTGTTTATAATTATAACGCTTCCAATGATATAAAACATTGAGAGTAACACAGGATGTACTACCATACTGAACAACAGTGGTGGCTTCCTGCTAGATATCCTTTTCATTCACGTCCTAGAGAGCCCCCAACTCATTCACGTCCTAGAGAGCCCCCAACTCATTCACGTCCTAGAGAGCCCCCAACTCATTCACGTCCTAGAGAGCCCCCAACTCATTCACGTCCTAGAGAGCCCCCAACTCATTCACGTCCTAGAGAGCCCCCATTTCATTCACGTCCTAGAGAGCCCCCAACTCATTCACGTCCTAGAGAGCCCCCAACTCATTCACGTCCTAGAGAGCCCTCAACTCATTCACGTCCTAGAGATCCCCAACTCATTCACACCCGTGCCTGCCGAGATATCCCCTAAATTATCCACGTCATTGTGATTTCCCAACAGTGGTGGCCCCAGACATCCTTTCCGTCTACGTCCGAATAGTCCCCCAACAGTGTTGGCTTCCAGGTATCCTCTTCATCTATGTACTAGTGATCCCCGTACTTTACCTTTCAGATTTTCTCTTCATCCATGGCCAACTGATTATGTTAATCTTTATTTAGATTTCTATCAATTTAATATTTTTGCAAATGATACTCTTGTTATGATTTGTAGTGAATCATAACATATCGACCTATTTCTGAAGTTTTATGTACACTTATATGTCTTAACGTGATATTACGTGTACATGTAGCCAACACGTACACGTAAGGTTTGATTAACCTCTCTAATATCACAATAACACGCTATCTCGTCCGTAAGTAGATCTGATGATCCAAATGGGTAAAGTATACCCCTTTAATACCATAATAGTATATTCTTGCTTTGAAAAATAGACAAATGATATACACAAATATACAAATGTGAGCAATGTTTATCAACATCATATTTGTTGATTGTTTAGTAATTGAAGCCTTAGATTAAGAATTATCACTTATATAATATATAACATTTAAGAACAAAACTACAAAGACATATTAATATATACCTAACTCTGGGTAATATATAATATCTTTTTATCAACTCTCCTAACTCTGGAAAATCATCACTCCTGTTATAGAGACATTAATGTATACCTAACTCTGGGTAATCCTCACTCCTGTTATACAGACATTAATATATACCTAACTCTGGGTAATTCTCACTCCTGTTATAGAGACATTAATATATACCTAACTCTGGGTAATCCTCACTCCTGTTATACAGACATTAATATATACCTAACTCTGGGTAATCCTCACTCCTGTTATAGAAACAGTAATATATATCTAACTCTGGGTAATCCTCACTCCTGTTATACAGACATTAATATATACCAACTCTAGGTAATCTTCACTCCTGTTATAGAGACATTAATATATACCTAACTCTGGGTAATCCTCACTCCTGTTATACAGACATTAATATATACCTAACTCTGGGTTATCCTCACTCCTGTTATAGAGACATTAATATATACCTAACTCTGGGTAATCCTCACTCCTCTTATACAGACATTAATATATACCTAACTCTGGGTAATCCTCACTCCTAATATAGAGACATCAATATATACCTAACTCTGGGTAATCCTCACTCCTGTTATAGAGATATTAATATATAACTAACTCTGGGTAATCCTCACTCCTGTTATAAAGACATTAATATATACCTAACTCTGGGTAATCCTCACTCCTGTTATAGAGATATTAATATATACCTAACTCTGGGTAATCCTCACTCCTGTTATACAGACATTAATATATACCTAAATCTGGGTAAACCTCACTCCTGATATAGAGATATTAATATATACCTAACTCTGGGTAATCCTCACTCCTGTTATACAGACATTAATATGTACCTAACTCTGGGTAATCCTCACTCCTGTTACACAGACATTAATATATACCTAACTCTGGGTAATCCTCACTCCTGTTATAGAAACAGTAATATATACCTAACGCTGGGTAACCCTTACTCCTGTCATACAGACATTAATATATACATAACTCTGGGTAATACCCACTCCTGTTATACCCACATTAATATATACCTAACTCTGGGTAATACCCACTCCTGTTATACGGACATTAATATATACCTAACTCTGGGTAATCCTCACTCCTGTTATAGAAACAGTAATATATACCTAACGCTGGGTAACCCTTACTCCTGTCATACAGACATTAATATATACATAACTCTGGGTAAACCTCACTCCTGTTATAGAGACCTTAATATATATCTAACTCTGGGTAAACCTCACTCCTGTTATACAGACATTAATATATACCTAACTCTGGGTAATCCTCACTCCTGTTATAGAAACAGTAATATATACCTAACGCTGGGTAACCCTTACTCCTGTCATACAGACATTAATATATACATAACTCTGGGTAAACCTCACTCCTGTTATAGAGACCTTAATATATATCTAACTCTGGGTAAACCTTACTCATGTCATACAGACATTAATATATACATAACTCTGGGTAAACCTCACTCCTGTTATAGAGACCTTAATATATACCTAACTCTGGGTAATCCTCACTCCTGTTATAGAGACATTAATATATACCCAACTCTGGGTAATCCTCACTCCTGTTATAGAGACATTAATATATACCTAACTCTGGGTAATCCTCACTCCTGTTATACGGACATTAATATATACCTAACTCTGGGTAATCTCCACTCCTGTTATAGAGACATTAATATATACCTAACTCTGGGTAATCCTCACTCCTGTTATACAGACATTAATATATACCTAACTCTGGGTAATCCTCACTCCTGTTATAGAGACATTAATATATACCTAACTCTTGGTAATCTCCACTCCTGTTATAGAGATATTAATATATACCTAACACTGGGTAATCCTCACTCCTGTTATACGGACATTAATATATACCTAACTCTGGGTAATCTCCACTCCTGTTATAGAGACATTAATATATACCTAACTCTGGGTAATCCTCACTCCTGTTATACAGACATTAATATATACCTAACTCTGGGTAATCTCCACTCCTGTTATAGAGACATTAATATATACCTAACACTGGGTAATCCTCACTCCTGTTATACAGACATTAATATATACCTAACTCTGGGTAATCCTCACTCCTGTTATACAGACATTAATATATACCTAACTCTGGGTAATCTCCACTCCTGTTATAGAGACATTAATATATACCTAACTCTGGGTAATCCTCACTCCTGTTATACAGACATTAATATATACCTAACTCTGGGTAATCCTCACTCCTGTTATAGAGACATTAATATATACCTAACTCTTGGTAATCCTCACTCCTGTTATAGAGATATTAATATATACCTAACACTGGGTAATCCTCACTCCTGTTATACGGACATTAATATATACCTAACTCTGGGTAATCCTCACTCCTGTTATAGAGACATTAATATATACCTAACTCTGGGTAATCCTCACTCCTGTTATACAGACATTGATATATATATATGTACCTAACTCTGGGTAATACTCACTCCTGTTATAGAGACATTAATATATACCCAATTCTGGGTAATCCTCACTCCTGTTATACAGATATTAATATATACCTAACTCTGGGTAATCCTCACTCCTGTTATAGAAACAGTAATATATACCTAACGCTGGGTAACCCTTACTCCTGTCATACAGACATTAATATATACATAACTCTGGGTAAACCTCACTCCTGTTATAGAGACCTTAATATATATCTTACTCTGGGTAAACCTCACTCCTGTTATAAAGACATTAATATATACCTAACTCTGGGTAATCCTCACTTCTGTTATAGAGACATTAATATATACCTAAATCTGGGTAATCCTCACTCCTGTTATACAGATATTAATATATACCTAACTCTGGGTAAACCTCACTCCTGTTATAGAAACATTAATATATACCTAACGCTGGGTAACCCTTACTCCTGTCATACAGACATTAATATATACATAACTCTGGGTAAACCTCACTCCTGTTATAGAGACCTTAATATATATCTAACTCTGGGTAAACCTTACTCATGTCATACAGACATTAATATATACATAACTCTGGGTAAACCTCACTCCTGTTATAGAGACCTTAATATATACCTAACTCTGGGTAATCCTCACTCCTGTTATAGAGACATTAATATATACCCAACTCTGGGTAATCCTCACTCCTGTTATAGAGACATTAATATATACCTAATTCTGGGTAAACCTCACTCCTGTTATACGGACATTAATATATACCTAACTCTGGGTAATCCTCACTCCTGTTATAGAGACATTAATATATACCTAACTCTGGGTAATCCTCACTCCTGTTATACAGACATTAATATATACCTAACTCTGGGTAATCCTCACTCCTGTTATAGAGACATTAATATATACCTAACTCTTGGTAATCCTCACTCCTGTTATAGAGATATTAATATATACCTAACACTGGGTAATCCTCACTCCTGTTATACGGACATTAATATATACCTAACTCTGGGTAATCCTCACTCCTGTTATAGAGACATTAATATATACCTAACTCTGGGTAATCCTCACTCCTGTTATACAGACATTGATATATATATATGTACCTAACTCTGGGTAATACTCACTCCTGTTATAGAGACATTAATATATACCCAATTCTGGGTAATCCTCACTCCTGTTATACAGATATTAATATATACCTAACTCTGGGTAATCCTCACTCCTGTTATAGAAACAGTAATATATACCTAACGCTGGGTAACCCTTACTCCTGTCATACAGACATTAATATATACATAACTCTGGGTAAACCTCACTCCTGTTATAGAGACCTTAATATATATCTCACTCTGGGTAAACCTCACTCCTGTTATAAAGACATTAATATATACCTAACTCTGGGTAATCCTCACTTCTGTTATAGAGACATTAATATATACCTAAATCTGGGTAATCCTCACTCCTGTTATACAGATATTAATATATACCTAACTCTGGGTAAACCTCACTCCTGTTATAGAAACATTAATATATACCTAACGCTGGGTAACCCTTACTCCTGTCATACAGACATTAATATATACATAACTCTGGGTAAACCTCACTCCTGTTATAGAGATATTAATATAAACCTAACTCTGGGTAATCCTCACTCCTGTTATACAGACATTAATACATACCTAACTATGGGTAATCCTCACTCCTGTTATAGAGACATTAATATATACCTAACTCTGGGTAATCCTCACTCCTGTTATACAGACATTAATACATACCTAACTATGGGTAATCCTCACTCCTGTTATAGAGACATTAATATATACCTAACTCTGGGTAATCCTCACTCCTGTTATAGAGACATTAATATATACCTAACTCTGGGTAATCCTCACTCCTGTTACACAGACCTTAATATATACCTAACTCTGGGTAATACTCACTCCTGTTATAGAGACATTAATATATACCTAAATCTGGGTAAACCTCACTCCTGATATAGAGATATTAATATATACCTAACTCTGGGTAATCCTCACTCCTGTTATAGAGACATTAATATGTACCTAACTCTGGGTAATCCTCACTCCTGTTATACAGACATTAATATATACCTAACTCTGGGTAATCCTCACTCCTGTTATACAGACATTAATATATACCTAACTCTGGGTAATACTCACTCCTGTTATAGAGACATTAATATATACCTAACTCTGGGTAATCCTCACTCCTGTTATAGAGACATTAATATATACCTAACTCTGCGTAATCCTCACTCCTGTTACACAGACATTAATATATACCTAACTCTGGGTAATCCTCACTCCTGTTATAGAAACAGTAATATATACCTAACGCTGGGTAACCCTTACTCCTGTCATACAGACATTAATATATACATATCTCTGGGTAATACCCACTCCGGTTATACGCACATTAATATATATCTAACTCTGGGTAATCCTCACTCCTGTTATACAGACATTAATATATACCAACTCTAGGTAATCTTCACTCCTGTTATAGAGACATTAATATATACCTAACTCTGGGTAATCCTCACTCCTGTTATACATACATTAATATATACCTAACTCTGGGTTATCCTCACTCCTGTTATAGAGACATTAATATATACCTAACTCTGGGTAATCCTCACTCCTCTTATACAGACATTAATATATACCTAACTCTGGGTAATCCTCACTCCTAATATAGAGACATCAATATATACCTAACTCTGGGTAATCCTCACTCCTGTTATAGAGATATTAATATATAACTAACTCTGGGTAATCCTCACTCCTGTTATACAGACATTAATATATACCTAACTCTGGGTAATCCTCACTCCTGTTATAGAGATATTAATATATACCTAACTCTGGGTAATCCTCACTCCTGTTATACAGACATTAATATATACCTAAATCTGGGTAAACCTCACTCCTGATATAGAGATATTAATATATACCTAACTCTGGGTAATCCTCACTCCTGTTATACAGACATTAATATGTACCTAACTCTGGGTAATCCTCACTCCTGTTACACAGACATTAATATATACCTAACTCTGGGTAATCCTCACTCCTGTTATAGAAACAGTAATATATACCTAACGCTGGGTAACCCTTACTCCTGTCATACAGACATTAATATATACATAACTCTGGGTAATACCCACTCCTGTTATACCCACATTAATATATACCTAACTCTAGGTAATACCCACTCCTGTTATACGGACGTTAATATATACCTAACTCTGGGTAATCCTCACTCCTGTTATAAAAACAGTAATATATACCTAACGCTGGGTAACCCTTACTCCTGTCATACAGACATTAATATATACATAACTCTGGGTAAACCTCACTCCTGTTATAGAGACCTTAATATATATCTAACTCTGGGTAAACCTTACTCATGTCATACAGACATTAATATATACATAACTCTGGGTAAACCTCACTCCTGTTATAGAGACCTTAATATATACCTAACTCTGGGTAATCCTCACTCCTGTTATAGAGACATTAATATATACCCAACTCTGGGTAATCCTCACTCCTGTTATAGAGACATTAATATATACCTAATTCTGGGTAAACCTCACTCCTGTTATACGGACATTAATATATACCTAACTCTGGGTAATCTCCACTCCTGTTATAGAGACATTAATATATACCTAACTCTGGGTAATCCTCACTCCTGTTATACAGACATTAATATATACCTAACTCTGGGTAATCCTCACTCCTGTTATAGAGACATTAATATATACCTAACTCTTGGTAATCCTCACTCCTGTTATAGAGATATTAATATATACCTAACACTGGGTAATCCTCACTCCTGTTATACGGACATTAATATATACCTAACTCTGGGTAATCCTCACTCCTGTTATAGAGACATTAATATATACCTAACTCTGGGTAATCCTCACTCCTGTTATACAGACATTGATATATATATATGTACCTAACTCTGGGTAATACTCACTCCTGTTATAGAGACATTAATATATACCCAATTCTGGGTAATCCTCACTCCTGTTATACAGATATTAATATATACCTAACTCTGGGTAATCCTCACTCCTGTTATAGAAACAGTAATATATACCTAACGCTGGGTAACCCTTACTCCTGTCATACAGACATTAATATATACATAACTCTGGGTAAACCTCACTCCTGTTATAGAGACCTTAATATATATCTTACTCTGGGTAAACCTCACTCCTGTTATAAAGACATTAATATATACCTAACTCTGGGTAATCCTCACTTCTGTTATAGAGACATTAATATATACCTAAATCTGGGTAATCCTCACTCCTGTTATACAGATATTAATATATACCTAACTCTGGGTAAACCTCACTCCTGTTATAGAAACATTAATATATACCTAACGCTGGGTAACCCTTACTCCTGTCATACAGACATTAATATATACATAACTCTGGGTAAACCTCACTCCTGTTATAGAGACCTTAATATATATCTAACTCTGGGTAAACCTTACTCATGTCATACAGACATTAATATATACATAACTCTGGGTAAACCTCACTCCTGTTATAGAGACCTTAATATATACCTAACTCTGGGTAATCCTCACTCCTGTTATAGAGACATTAATATATACCCAACTCTGGGTAATCCTCACTCCTGTTATAGAGACATTAATATATACCTAATTCTGGGTAAACCTCACTCCTGTTATACGGACATTAATATATACCTAACTCTGGGTAATCCTCACTCCTGTTATAGAGACATTAATATATACCTAACTCTGGGTAATCCTCACTCCTGTTATACAGACATTAATATATACCTAACTCTGGGTAATCCTCACTCCTGTTATAGAGACATTAATATATACCTAACTCTTGGTAATCCTCACTCCTGTTAAAGAGATATTAATATATACCTAACACTGGGTAATCCTCACTCCTGTTATACGGACATTAATATATACCTAACTCTGGGTAATCCTCACTCCTGTTATAGAGACATTAATATATACCTAACTCTGGGTAATCCTCACTCCTGTTATACAGACATTGATATATATATATGTACCTAACTCTGGGTAATACTCACTCCTGTTATAGAGACATTAATATATACCCAATTCTGGGTAATCCTCACTCCTGTTATACAGATATTAATATATACCTAACTCTGGGTAATCCTCACTCCTGTTATAGAAACATTAATATATACCTAACGCTGGGTAACCCTTACTCCTGTCATACAGACATTAATATATACATAACTCTGGGTAAACCTCACTCCTGTTATAGAGACCTTAATATATATCTTACTCTGGGTAAACCTCACTCCTGTTATAAAGACATTAATATATACCTAACTCTGGGTAATCCTCACTTCTGTTATAGAGACATTAATATATACCTAAATCTGGGTAATCCTCACTCCTGTTATACAGATATTAATATATACCTAACTCTGGGTAAACCTCACTCCTGTTATAGAAACATTAATATATACCTAACGCTGGGTAACCCTTACTCCTGTCATACAGACATTAATATATACATAACTCTGGGTAAACCTCACTCCTGTTATAGAGATATTAATATAAACCTAACTCTGGGTAATCCTCACTCCTGTTATACAGACATTAATACATACCTAACTATGGGTAATCCTCACTCCTGTTATAGAGACATTAATATATACCTAACTCTGGGTAATCCTCACTCCTGTTATACAGACATTAATACATACCTAACTATGGGTAATCCTCACTCCTGTTATAGAGACATTAATATATACCTAACTCTGGGTAATCCTCACTCCTGTTATAGAGACATTAATATATACCTAACCCTGGGTAATCCTCACTCCTGTTATAGAGACATTAATATATACCTAAATCTGGGTAAACCTCACTCCTGATATAGAGATATTAATATATACCTAACTCTGGGTAATCCTCACTCCTGTTATAGAGACATTAATATGTACCTAACTCTGGGTAATCCTCACTCCTGTTATACAGACATTAATATATACCTAACTCTGGGTAATCCTCACTCCTGTTATACAGACATTAATATATACCTAACTCTGGGTAATCCTCACTCCTGTTATAGAGACATTAATATATACCTAACTCTGCGTAATCCTCACTCCTGTTACACAGACATTAATATATACCTAACTCTGGGTAATCCTCACTCCTGTTATAGAAACAGTAATATATACCTAACGCTGGGTAACCCTTACTCCTGTCATACAGACATTAATATATACATAACTCTGGGTAATACCCACTCCGGTTATACGCACATTAATATATACCTAACTCTGGGTAATACCCACTCCTGTTATACGGACATTAATATATACCTAACTCTGGGTAATCCTCACTCCTGTTATAGAAACAGTAATATATACCTAACGCTGGGTAACCCTTACTCCTGTCATACAGACATTAATATATACATAACTCTGGGTAAACCTCACTCCTGTTATAGAGACCTTAATATATATCTAACTCTGGGTAAACCTCACTCCTGTTATACAGACATTAATATATACCTAACTCTGGGTAATCCTCACTCCTGTTATAGAAACAGTAATATATACCTAACGCTGGGTAACCCTTACTCCTGTCATACAGACATTAATATATACATAACTCTGGGTAAACCTCACTCCTGTTATAGAGACCTTAATATATATCTAACTCTGGGTAAACCTTACTCCTGTCATACAGACATTAATATATACATAACTCTGGGTAAACCTCACTCCTGTTATAGAGACCTTAATATATACCTAACTCTGGGTAATCCTCACTCCTGTTATAGAGACATTAATAGATACCCAACTCTGGGTAATCCTCACTCCTGTTATAGAGACATTAATATATACCTAATTCTGGGTAAACCTCACTCCTGTTATACGGACATTAATATATACCTAACTCTGGGTAATCTCCACTCCTGTTATAGAGACATTAATATATACCTAACTCTGGGTAATCCTCACTCCTGTTATACAGACATTAATATATACCTAACTCTGGGTAATCCTCACTCCTGTTATACAGATATTAATATATATCTAACTCTGGGTAATCCTCACTCCTGTTACACAGACCTTAATATATATCTAACTCTGGGTAATCCTCACTCCTGTTATACAGTCATTAATATATACCTAACTCTGGGTAATCCTCACTCCTGTTATAGAGATATTAATATATACCTAACTCTGGGTAATCCTCACTCCTGTTATACAGACATTAATATATACCTAACTCTGAGTAATCCTCACTCCTGATATAGAGATATTAATATATACCTAACTCTGGCTAATCCTCACTCCTGTTATAGAGACATTAATATATACCTAACTCTGGGTAATCCTCACTCCTGTTATACAGACATTAATATATACCTAACTCTGGGTAATCTTCACTCCTGTTATAGAGACATTAATATACACCTAACTCTGGGTAATCCTCACTCCTGTTATAGAGATATTAATATATACCTATCTCTGGGTAATCCTCACTCCTGTTATAGAGATATTAATATATACCTATCTCTGGGTAATCCTCACTCCTGTTATAGAGACATCAATATATACCTAACTCTGGGTAATCCTCACTCCTGTGATAGAGACATTAATATATACCTAACTCTGGGTAATCCTCACTCCTGTTATAGAGACATCAATATACACCTAACTCTGGGTAATCCTCACTCCTGTTATAGAAATATTAATATATACCTATATCTGGGTAATCCTCACTCCTGTTATAGAGACATCAATATATACCTAACTCTGGGTAATCCTTACTCCTGTTATAGAGACATTAATATACACCTAACTCTGGGTAATCCTCACTCCTGTTATAGAGATATTAATATATACCTAACTCTGGGTAATCCTCACTCCTGTTATAGAGATATTAATATATACATAAATCTGGGTAATCCTCACTCCTGTTATACAGACATTAATATATACCTAACTCTGGGTAATCCTCTCTCCTGTTATAGAGACATTGATATATACCTAACTCTGGGTAATCCTCACTCCTGTTATACAGACATTAATATATACCTAACTCTGGGTAATCCTCACTCCTGTTATACAGACATTAATATATACCTAACTCTGGGTAATCCTCTCTCCTGTTATAGAGACATTAATATATACCCAACTCTGGGTAATCCTCACTCCTGTTATACAGACATTAATATATACCTTACTCTGGGTAATCCTCTCTCCTGTTATACAGACATTAATATATACCTAACTCTGGGTAATCCTCACTCCTGTTATACAGACATTAATATATACCTAACTCTGAGTAATCCCTACTCCTGTTATACGGACATTAATATATACATAACTCTGGGTAAACCTCACTCCTGTTATAGAGACATTAATATATACCTAACTCTGGGTAATCCTCACTCCTGTTATAGAGACATTAATATATACCTAACTCTGGGTAATCCTCACTCCTGTTATAGAGATATTAATATATACCCAACTCTGGGTAATCCTCACTCCTGTTATACAGACATTAATATATACCTAACCCTGGGTAATCCTCACTCCTGTTATAGAGACATTAATATATACCTAACTCTGGGTAATCCTCACTACTGTTATACAGACATTAATATATACCTAACACTGAGTAATCCTCACTCCTGTTATAGATACATTAATATATACCTAACTCTGAGTAATCCTCACTCCTGTTATACAGACATTAATATATACCTAACTCTGGGTAATCCTCACTCCTGTTATACAGACATTAATATATACCTAACTCTGGGTAATCCTCAATCCTGTTATAGAGATATTAATATATACCCAACTCTGGGTAATCCTCACTCCTGTTATACAGACATTGATATATACCTAACCCTGGGTAATCCTCACTCCTGTTATATAGACAAATTTATATATACCTAACTCTGGGTAATCCTCACTCCTGTTATACAGACATTAATATATACCTAACTCTGGGTAATCCTCACTCCTGTTATACAGACATTAATATATACCTAACTCTCGGTAATCCTCACTCCTGTTATACAAACATTAATATATACCTAACTCTGGGTAATCCTCACTCCTGTTATACAAACATTAATATATACCTAACTCTGGGTAATCCTCACTCCTGTTATAGAGACATTAATATACACCTATCTCTGGGTAATCCTCACTCCTGTTATACAGACATTAATATATACCTAACACTGGGTAATCATCACTCCTGTTATACAGATATTAATATATACCTAACTCTGGGTAATTCTCACTCCTGTTATACAGACATTAATATATACCTAACTCTGAGTAATCCTCACTCCTGTTATACAGACATTAATATATACCTAACTCTGGGTAATCCTCACTCCTGTTATAGAGATATTAATATATACCTAACTCTGGGTAAACCTCACTCCTGTTATAGAGATATTAATATATACCTAACTCTGAGTAATCCTCACTCCTGTTATAGAGACATCAATATATACCTAACTCTGAGTAATCCTCACTCCTGTTATACAGACATTAATATATACCTAACTCTGGGTAATCCTCACTCCTGTTATAGAGACATTAATATATACCTAACTCTGGGTAATCCTCACTCCTGTTATAGAGATATTAACTTCACTTCATAAACATCAACTCTTCCCAACACGTCAGTCTGCGTTCTAAACGTTTCTCTTTCGGATTTTCGGAAATCTGGATATTCTAACTTGTGATATGGCATTCAGATAATAATACTAATTATGTCCCGAATATTTGTATTCAATTTAAAGTATAACTATATTGCACGTACATCATTGTGGCACATGTTAGTTTAAAATGTAGGCACCAGCTTTCTCCAGTTCTTACGGTTATTCTGAATAAAGGGGGGTAACTCGTACACAATAATGGACAAACTAAAGATAACTCAATATACAAGAAAACCTTGATGCTAAAGCATCAAATCGGCCGGAAAGATTTAAGAAGCCAACAATTCACACGGGAGTTTTTCCTACCTTAACGAAAAGATTCTTACCGTATAGTTGAAATGCATAGTATTGTATATATATGGAGATGTCGTAATCAGTAATATAATGATAATCATGCATGGCCATGGTATTATAGCTAAACAAAATATAAAATAACATGTGAAGTAATAAACTTGAAAATAAAATGCTTTGAAAACAAATATACTAATATTATAAATGACTAGTATCGGATATATGGAGATATCATGATCAGAAATGCAATATAATGACAATCTTGATGAAAAAGATAAAGCAAAAATACTCAATAAGAACTTTTATTGCAAACATGTTTTACTGGAAACACCTCGTTAAAAAGAAGGAATGTAATATTTCTGGTACTGTGTATTTATTATCGGTTAGTTTAGACTAAAGAGACAGATCGTTATCCATTGATTAAAACAAACTATTATCTCGCAATGACTATTAGATTCACCATTTTACTTCAGATACACAATTGTTTTTTTTATATATAAAACACCAGCAAGAGTGCAAATGGTTAAATTTATATCAAACTCGTGATAAGAATGCATATATCAACATACATAGCAAACTGCTCCCTTCCCCCCTGTGTAAACTTTAAACCAACCACAAATAGATCGCCCGGATCAGCCGGCCGATAATAATTTGATATCACTTGTATAATAGAGGTAGTGTCTGAGACATTGAGTGACATAAACAGCAATCCAATCAAAACAGTGATACTTTACAGGCCTATAAATTCCTACTATGGTCCAATTTAACAGAAGTAACATGATGAACTTTTAATATGTATCATGGCAAACCCTGGGACTTGCCTGTTGAAATGGTATTTGTTAAGGTTTGTTAATATCAACAAAACATACGAAAAAATGCATGTTTCAGGGGGACATAACTAGCTCATTCGTATCGCATATATTACACAAACTTGCCATGTCCTTTTGCCGACAAGGGTCTAAACCACAAAAAAAGGAGCATTGCTTGGCCAGATTTGACAAAATTATATGTATAAACACTGTTTTTATTTTGACCTTGAAATGTAAATGGCGGTCGTGAATGATATCACACAAATATGGCATATAAGGAGGAATTTCGAACATCAAAAATGCTCTTACAAGACAATATCAAGAATTCTAGAAATGGTAAGAAGACTGCTTTTAGGAAAAAATGTTTAACGTTGAGTTTGGGGTAAATAATGCATATTTCTGAAAAAGGCCACAAACTCACCACTTTAACAAGTTGATTTAAATATGTCCTCCTTACTATGATCAGATGTCTTAAAAGTATGATATAGGAGCATTCTAATTGATTGAAATGCCTTCTAATATGCCATATTCGTGTAATATTATTCACAGCCGCCATTTGCATTTCAGGGTCAAAACAAAATAAGCGTTTATACGTGCATAAAGTCAAACCCGGTCAAACACATGCTCCTACCCTGTGCTATAGACATTTAATTGTGAGCACAACAGCTTGGCTATTTTTCAGGCTTGGTTATCTGTGTGACTTAGAATTATTCCATGCTACATCTTACCACAAAGTAACTCTAAAGAAGCAACTCATAGCATCTACCGCAAATTATAAGTGATTGTAGAAGCTACATGTCCAAACAAACATAACTATTTTTCTGCAAATCTGTAGATATGTATTCGTGTTTGAATTTCAACATTATTCTGCTATATAGATGACCTTTAGCACTTTTCATGACATCAACATTATTAAAAAGAAGACTTAATATAGATGCATTTCTAAGTGTAAAGCTGCAGTACATATTATTTCAATATTGAACTGATACCCAGGATAATTATGAGAACGGAGGTAAACAAAACCAAAAAAAAAGGGGGGGGGGGGGGGGACAATTAGTCACCTCTTTCGATATTGCATGAGGTCAGACCTTTGATGATAATCCACAATACATTCAGCGTTCCACGACTACCTTATGTATATCTTTTTGATACAAAGAATATATAACTAATAATGATCCTTATATGTTCTACCTTCTTTCTAGTCTGCTCTCACATTCCAGGTTTAATGTTCTACAGTTCATGTTCATCTAGGTACTACGTAGTACTCCAGTGTTAAACTCATGGTCCGAGACAGTTACATACTAATTTGGTAAGTAGCAATTAAGCCGTGCCGTAATTAAGCATACAGTGCTGTTTAACCATTGGTAAATAATCATTTATGATTCATTAATAAATGATTAAATTTTCTTGTCAACAAAACAATAATTTTCAAAATACTCTTTTACAATGTGTATTTATGAATGAAATGTGCGGATATGTGTTAAGTTGTGGGTAGTTCTGCCATCACTGGCCTCCTGCTGTCTAATCATATTATCATGTAAGCAAAAAAAAAATGGATTTTTTAGGATTTGGTTTTTCAGATAAATATACTCAAATTGCATTGATATTACCGATAATACTTTATAAAGAGCGCGAGACCAGATTTTTAACCTGTAGTAAACTGTCTGGTAGGCGGATCACAATCGTACGAACCTAACAGTACCACACCTCTGTCACACCAAGGAACGGTTCATCTAGGAAGATTTCCAGGAAAAAATACAACTGGTAATTGATGAAATGATTAACAAGTACGCGATATGAACAATAGAAAAAATGTCCTGTGCACAGCAGCTCGTTTGAGAATTACAATCTTACACGACTTGTATCCTGTATAGGAAGAAGTGGGGGGAAGACTTAAGTCGAGACCACTGAAAAAAACATACAAGAAACATAACATTGTTCTCCTTAGACGATATTTTTCTTACATATGATGGTCAAATCCAAATAAGGTCACAGTCTAAAAAAAATGGGAAACATGATAAGATTAGTTAAAGAGGTACGAGGTCTTTGTTGATTGAAGTGTATGTAAAAATCAAATCCTTAAAACAGTAAACGTATTCATATAATCTGGACCATTTGTCATGATAAACAAACTCTTTGATTAATTCATAGGGAACCGAAACATCTCTGCTATATTATGTACAGGGTTTAAGACCGAACCTGTGGTTATAATGACAAATACCTGCAGAAGAAGTTTTAATTTGGAATAGGAATTGGGAACTGGAGTTGGAATTAGGGGTAGGTTATTAAAGTAATTAAATCAATTTACGAAAATGTAAAATCCTGTACAAAATTGAGGGGGAAATTATCTGCTATGTTCGATTTGAATGTCGGACTCTTGCAAGGGGAATCTTTATCCCCGATACCATATTCTCTTTTTGAAAATGATATGGAAAGTGCACTAATTAATTCTTATTGTCATAGGTATCAACTTTTAAAGTTTGTTCATTCTCATGTATGCTGACGATACTTTTATTCACCGAAGATGCTAATGATCTCCAAACTATGTTAGATTGTTTGCAAACTTTTTTCTAATAAATGGAGTTTAACTGTTAATACAGGAAAAAAACCCAGAATAGTTGTTTTTAGAAAGAGCAAGCATTTGCTACCAAATGAGCATTGGAAATTGCAAGGTGGGAATATAGAAGAAGTTGATATTTTTTGTTATTTGGGCCTTTTAATTATAACGGAAAATTTACAATGGCACAGAAAACATTAGCATCACATGGAAGGAAAGCGTAGTATCTTCTTAAAAGTAGAATTAAAAAGTATATGCTTAATGCTGAAACTGAATCATCACTACTTGATACATATGTAGCATGTATACTTAATTACTGTTGTGAGGTGAAGGGGCATCACCCAGCACCAAAAATAAAATCTGTGCATCTTTTATTCCTTAAAGGACTACTAAATGTGAAGAAAACAGTCAATAGCTCCATGGTGTATTTTGAGACTGGTAGAAATACTTTACATGTACATCGTAAATTAATGACCAGCAAATATTGGTTTATTCAAGTCGTGCTCTATTTGAGCTCAATATCAGAAAACCTAATTAAAATTAAACTGGGTGTATGAGATAAAAAATGAGTTATGTAGACATGGGTTTAACTATGTTTGGATTGCTCAAAAGATTCATAATGGAAAACAGATTTTGAAAACATATATGCAACGCCTGCATGATATATTTATTCAGAAATTACATAGTACATTCGATAATTCTTCAAAATGCCAAATTTATAGATACCTTGCGTATAGCTTTGAAGTTCAATATTATTTGAAAAAAGCTCTTAACTCCAAAACCAAACAAATATTAAGTAAATTTCGTATACATACACACTCTCTTTATATTGAGTCCGGATGCTATAATGCTGTTCCGAGAAGCGAAAAAAATTGTACAGTCTGTAACAAAAATGATGTAGCAGATGAAATGCATTTTATTTTACTATGTCCAGCTTATGCAGAGTTATGCGTTAAGAGTGGGGGTAGGTTAAACTTCGGAAAAAACGAAACACCGCGGTGATCATTTGTAACGAATTATCATGTTCCTGTGGTCTCGCTGTCGTTTTCCTAAAATTACCCTGTTAGATCGTATTGAAGGAACTGTTGCACTTCGTTGAAATGTATTCTTTTTAAAATGTCTACGTATGATTTATACGGCCGTATTGTACATGTTGTATACCTATATTTCTAAAATCTCCAGATTTATAGAGTATTTGTGTAATTCTCTATACCTATAATATATATGTTCCTTGTTATATAACACCGAGGCAGCATAATTGTTACTACACACATTATGTTCAGCCTTAAAGCGAGTATGCTAATTACTCTATCACGAGGAATAATTGTGGTTTGAAGTATACGACTGAGAGCGATCTCCCCTACTTTCTAAACATCTATACCGCTATGATATGCAAAGATCAAGGTGCAGCATTTATGTACCAATTTCCTATAAGATTTGTGATAATGGTACGAAATATTCAATGGCCATGTTGATAATATCTGGCATGCATTAAACCCCAGGGAAGGTGTTACTCGACAGGTATATAAAACATGGTGCTGTGTACCTCATCAACCTAAGTGATTTTATAAGTTATATTCTGAAGATACGTGAACCCTAACCCATGACCTTTCGCCTCATCTTAACATTAGTGACGTACAGGTTTTGCGGCTGAACACACACCAGTTTTCGGGGACTAGTAGTATTTGTGTATACTGAGGTTACGAGGAGTATATATCGCTCGAGCAATCATGAGGGGCGCTGGCCTGCTGATCGGTCTTCTTGGTATCTGTGGTAAGTATGCACTTAATATTTTTTGTTGAAAAAATATATTGTAGCATTTGACATTATATTATTATGTAAATTTTTTTAAAGTCTAGGGTTTGAAATCCCGATAGTACTTTTAAAAGCACAATCCCCGCCGACCTTCTGACAAAACATTATATAATGTGTATTAGAGAAGAAATTCACGGAAGAGCGGCGTACGAGGCGCTGGTATGTAAAACTAAGAAGTATATACAATAACGGACGCTGTCTGCTGGCCAGGTGTGTGGTGAGCAGTAAACAACTCAGAAACTTATAGGTTCAGTTGTTGTTATGTTTACGTGAATGCTCATAAAACATCATAGCGGAAGTTTGTCATTTGAGTAAGGAGCGGGAGGTTGGAATAGTGTTGTTCTGTGATGACTTTACATAATGCTATCTCTCCGACGCTTCTTGGGACAAAACCTTTCTGCATTTTATTGATATAATGTATATAATACATGTCGGTTATCGCAATACTGCTCACCAAGCTTTCGGAATGCCAAAACTAAAACGCTTTTTAAATAAATGATTTATTTTACTTTCCTGATGGCATTGGTATTATAGACATTCATACGATTTTTGTATTGTAACTTGTGTATACTGAGGTTTCGAGGAAAATATCGCTTTATGATAGCATTGTGTATGGGTTGTTTGTTAAAACGGAGATCTGTTTTTTTCACTTTCGATCACTTTTTAATTATCATTGATGCATTTAGAATTGATTGCCAATATTTGTTTCCTGAAACGTTATGGTAGTTTTGGGTTGGGAAAAATGTGAAATGCTTCAACAGGCTTTTGTATCCAGTAGAAGAAACTATTTAGTAGAATTTAAATACTATACTAGGATAAAGCATAGCTGAGTACTGGTAAAGCTTGTGGTCTTACTTGATTCAATGACATTTAAAAACTTTGCTATCTAAACAGCTACCGTAATGCTGAAGCATAACACCAATTATTTCCAATATAATTTATGTAAAAAAAAAACGTGTCAAATTTCCTGTGAACTTCACA
This sequence comes from Pecten maximus, assembly GCF_902652985.1. Taxonomy (NCBI): domain Eukaryota; kingdom Metazoa; phylum Mollusca; class Bivalvia; order Pectinida; family Pectinidae; genus Pecten; species Pecten maximus. The sequence continues at coordinate 34,593,102 of NC_047019.1, forward strand.
ATAACTCAAATGACTGATGTTACGTCAAGTTGACTATGCTCGATATGGTGATATCACGGCATCTGTGTAACGTCGCGTGCTAACGTTCCATGGCGCTGATATATCCTCTGGCACGTGCTTTACATTTTGAAACGTTTGATATGAAATAAACTGCATCTAATCATGTCAATGTTTGTCCGTTAATAACTGTAGCAGGTAGCACGTGGAGATATCGCGTTCCGTACCAGGACGGGAATGACCTTATAACGCATCGGATTGTAAATGTAATCAATTCACCGACATAATCCTTCTAACAAATTAGCATTTCCCATTCAATCACCCACTTTTAAAAAGTACAATGTATTAACCTTGCATCGTAGTCGGTAGTCATCACTCTGAGTGTTAGGTATGTAGCAGTTGTACCACGATAACATGCTTGCTTGAATATGTAAAATTCATACCTGACATTGAGTAGTTCCAACATGTTTTATTATAATGTAAACCAGTCCATAGACTGATGGAGATTTAACGTTTAACAACAGTTTATGTATAAAAATAAATGAGCCATCACAGTTTCGCCATCTTGGATCCAGACTCGTCCTGTGCAATTTGTTTGGACCCGGAACACACAAATGTCGGGTACTCGAACATAGAGTAGAATGACGTATGATCGGGCCTCCTTCAGCAGTATAAACTGGATTGTTCGGTGATGGACTTCGTGAACGCTGTGTCATTATCAATGTAAACTTGGCTATGTTGAGTATGTGGTTCCTTTGATTTCAAAACACACGAAGTAACCGAAATTCTTGTTGACCAGTGTCGACCTGCTGATTGAAGGTCACAGTTAATAAGTTTGAACTCAGAAGTTATTACTTTTAGTACAAACAAACCCATTTTGCCCTAAAACTGACATACACTAACGAGGTGAAATTAAAACGACATGGTTTTCAAACCTTATCACACTGGCGTACAAGATCACGTCAGTGTCATCAAGTTCTGTTTGTTTCTACTCTTACACTCAGCAGATGTTTTTACCAAGGTTTAATGAAGCGTTTCTTGTAAATTCATTACCGGTGGGTCATTAGGAATTCTACCACTTGATAGTGCTGTGGTTCTGTGATCTGTCAGAGTCGTGCATACCAGTCAGTGATGCTGACAGTGGTACACTACCACCTGTACGGTACATATCCTTATACTGTACACCTGTACGGTACATATCCTTATACTGTACACCTGTACGGTACATTTCATAGTTCTGTACACCTGTATTGTACAAATCATAGTACTGTACAAATCATAGTACTGTACACCTGTACGGTACATATCATGGTACAGTACACCTGTATGGTACAGATCATGGTACAAAATACATGTACGGTACATATCATGGTACAGTATACCTGTACGGTACATATCATGGTACAGTTTACCTGTACGGTACATATCATAGCACTGTACACCTGTTTTGTACATATCATAGTACTGTACACCTGTACGGTACATATCATGGTACAGTACACCTGTACGGTACATATCATGGTACAAAATACATGTACGGTACATATCATGATACAGTATACCTGTACGGCACATATCATGGTACTGTTCACCTGTACGGTACATATCTTGGTACTGTACACCTGTACGGTACATATCCTAGTACTGTACACCTGTACGGTACATATCATAGTATTGTACACCTGTACGGTACATGTCATGGTACATTATACCTGTACGGTACATATTATAGTACTGTACACCTGTACGGTACATATCATGGTACAGTTCACCTGTACGGTATATATCATAGTACTGTACACCTGTACGGTACATATCATGGTACAGTGCACCTGTACGGTATATATCATAGTACTGTACACCTGTACGGTACATATCCTGGTGATGTACACCTGTATGGTGCATATCATGGTACAGTACCACCTGTACGGTATATATCATGGTACATTACACCTTTACGGTACATATCATGGTACTGTATACCTATATGGGGCATATCATGGTACAGTGCACCTGTACCGTGCATATCATGGTACTGTGCCACCTGTATAATACGCATGTATATATACTGCGAATTTCTACACAAACGCAAAAATAGCAATCATTTTTAGATAAGATTTTATCGTATATCTCCCATAGACTTACCATTGTCTTAAAGATATAAAACTCAGACTGATAATTTTGCTATCTAAGATGTTTCTGATTATAAGTGCGAAATTATGAAAAGATGCATAATATTAGATTTCAACAAATGGACAATGTTTAACTTAATTGAGAGTAGCCAATATATCTTCACAGGCATACTCCCGTTGACTTGTGTATGTTGCGAATCGCCTAGGGAAAACTTCAATGTGCACTACATCAAATATCGTGTATTAAAGAGAGGTTTGTACCTGGTACATCTAATACTTGAGCTGTAGAGCGACGACCTGTTGTTATTAAAAAGAGGCCAAAAGAGTTGTGTGAAAAATTCATTTGCATTTTAATGGACAGGATGTACTCAATCGTCCTTGGAGTGAGTTGTTGACCAGCCACTCAGCTTTAGGTCTGTCCTGGTAGATATAGTCATAAAACCTGCCAAATGACAACGATGTTAATGGTAAGACAAATAAAACTTTGAAATGAAGAAAACTAGAAAATCAAGTTTGAATTTTAATGGCTGTGTCGATGGCCATGTCTAGTGTTTACGAAACATGAAAACAAACAAACAAACAAACAACAATCCCAAATTAAACGCACCCTGTTACAGAGTTTGGACAGGACTCTGGCCGCATCTGGTAGTCACAAGGAATAGGGACATAGGACACAAGTTCACTCTAGTAGTTTCAACATTTAGTTTAATGTTAGAAATATCACCCGAAAAAAATTCTATTCAGTTGTACTTTGTCCGGGTTCTTGTCTGGTCAGCGGTGTTATTGACCGCAGCAACTTTCATAAGCTTGGTGAACAGGTGAACATCGAGGTCAAGTGGTGGAGAACACCTGCTGTAAATAGGACACACACTGTACATGTAAATGAATGTATGGCAAGTATCAACGACCCATCGCCATATGGGGATTATCGATGGACCACGTGCATAAAAGCAGCTTCTATTATGGGCGAAAAAATTAAACTTGTGGTAAAACATGTAATGCTTAAAAACATTTCTTTTGAAATATAAATACATAATTAACGAATGGATTGTCACACATGGCATGTGTATTATACAACGATAATTACTATTTACAGATCAATCCATTAATCATACATAAGGGTCATCTATATAGGATAATAATGTTGAATTTCAAACACGAATAAATATCTACAAAAGTGCACTAAAATAATCATGTAAAATACCAACATGTTTGTTTGGACACGTAGTTTCTTAAAATAACAAATGACTTGCTGTAGATGTTTACAGTTTTTCTATGGAGTTACTAATTTAAGTTACACAAATAATCAACCCCAAAAAATAGCTGCTATGCTTAGTAGTGTATTTAGCATATGGTGGAGCAATTGTTTGACCGGTTCTTTGTTTGGACCTTGAAATGCAAATGTCGGTTGTGAACAATATTACACAAAAATCGCATAAAGGGAGGTATTTCAATAAAAAAAAATACTCCTATATCATACATTTAAGACATCTGATCATAGTTAGAACGATCGGATATTTTTAAGACAGATTGTTAAACTGGTGAGTTTAGGTCCTTTTTCAGAAATATGCAAAGGATGATTTCCCCCCCTAAAATTATTTTTCTTGCCATGTCTAGTGTTTGATGTTTTAAACACCTCTTTATATACCATATGTGTGTGATAATATTCATAATAAAAGCCATTTGCATTTCAAGATCAATATAGAATCAGTGTTTGAACATATTATGAAATCTGGTCAATCCAATGTTCCTAGACTCTTGTTTGCAAAAGGACATTGCCATATTGTGAAATATAGTGATACAAATAAGCTAAAGCATGCATTTTTCGCATGAAATTTACAAACAGCTTTACAAATAACATGTCGACAGCAAGGCCCACGTTTTGTCATTATACAGACTACAGGTTCATCATGCTACTTCTGTTAAAATGCACGATAGGCTTGTAAAATATCCCTGTTTTGACTGGACCTGCTGTTAAGATGCCCCTTAAGTTTCAATAGGATAGCGAGGAGATGATTTCTTTATTAACCCGTCACGTGAACGAGAGACAACAGAACTAAATTCTATTCCATGTATTGTTGCTATATATTCCTAGACTTTTACTCCCCAAAATACTATTGCTACATCCCACTGAGGAATGTATGAGCGTTTTGTGTTGCTCCAGTGTAAAGAGGAATGGTAAACATGGACTGGGACCATAAAATGCTGAAGTAGGTATGACATCGGTAGGTACCAAGAAGGCACCACGTCCCCATACCACTAGATATGTACCATATAAAGTTTCCAATCAGTAGATATACCACATAAAGCCTTATATCACTACATGTACCATAAAAGTCTTCATTCCACTAGATATACCATATACGTCTTGATAAGTAGTTCGTAAGTAGGGCAATATAACCACACAGTGTAATTTGACATAACAATTGTTTGCAGTTACTAAGGATTTTTAACGTGGGAATCCTTCAGGTTGATACAATGCATTTCAGACAATTAATGTACAAATGATCTTGGAGCTGGTGGTTCTGGTCATCGTATCTGACAAGGTGTAAACTAGTTGAATATCATTCTCCAATTCAAGAACATATCAACAGCATAGATAACTGTCGAAGACATAAATCAAAATCTATATCAATATGAGAGCTCTGAAATATATTTAATCTAACACCACACGCCTGCGTGGTATTAAGGACGGTATGCACTAGGGGTTGCAAGCAAGTCATTTCCCTGCATCCTCCGCGAGACTTTACAACTAAACCGTAATAACACTAAAAATAAAAATGCCTTGATAGTTATGCAGCTGTATAAATGTACGTCCACCAATGGGTGTGAAAGATTCTGATTCTGGGGGGCATAGAAAATTGACGAGGAATTGATATTAGCGGGAGGGGTAGTAATGTAGGCGGTGCAATACTGTACCAACTACCGGGTCGGTGGTGTTAGAATCACTATTATCTCGTAATATGTATCTGTCCATTCAATGTAATAGTGATATTTTTCGTAATGTGCAGAGATTATAAAGAATATAAAGATTATAAAGCAGTATATTTAGTATGTACTATCTGGTTATTACTTGTGTGAGATATATTTTCTGTTGTTGTAATGGTACAGTTATGTTACGTGATACCAGGTTTGTCATTTTGAAAATCTGATGTACTGTATATTTTAGAGGCAAGGGTGTTGATAATGTTGTCACAACTTGTGGCCAATCCTCATTTTGTTTGGCAAATACATATGTTTATGTTAAACGAATCACTTACATCTGAAACTCTAGATAGCTATAGTATTCACAACCAAAATGTAGTAAAAGGTTTTTTGCTTTTCCGGTAACATTTTACAATCAGACAAAATATCAAATATCCATACCCATACATTTGGAAATCCAGTTCTATCGGATTCAAATTAAATTGTTTACGTGGATGAATACATCAACAAGTCTGCACTTTGATGGAGCCCGCAGTAAGGTAAATTATTTTACATAAAAATACTCACTATTTACAAGATACAATATTATTCATGTTTGAAGATTTGTGGACGGCTGCAGTTTAGTACATTTAACTCTTCTCCAATTATTAAGAAATCAAAAGAATCGAGTAATGAATTATGAAAAATGACAGAAGCAGTTCTCTTTGCTGTACAGGATTACAGTTCTTTCTGCTGTACAGAATTACAGTTCTCTCTGCTGTACATAATTACAGTTCTCTCTGCTGTACAGGATTACAGTTCTTTCTGCTGTACAGGATTACAGTTCTCTCTGCTGTACAGAATTACAGTTCTCTCTGCTGTACAGAATTACAGTTCTCTATGCTGTACAGGATTACAGTTCTCTATGCTGTACAGAATTACAGTTTTCTCTGCTGTACAGAATTACAGTTCTCTCTGCTGTACAGAATTACAGTTCTCTATGCTGTACAGAATTACAGTTCTCTCTGCTGTACAGGATTACAGTTCTCTCTGGTGTAAAGAACTACAGTTCTCTTTGCTGTACATAATTACAGTTCTCTATGCTGTAAAGAACTACAGTTCTCTCTGCTGTACATAATTACAGTTCTCTTTGCTGTACATAATTGCAGTTCTCTCTGCTGTACATAATTACAGTTCTCTCTGCTGTGCATAATTACAGTTCTCTCTGCTGTACATAATTACAGTTTTCTCTGCTGTACAGAATTACAGTTCTCTCTGCTGTACAGAATTACAGTTCTCTCTGCTGTACAGGATTATAGTTCTCTCTGCTGTACAGGATTATAGTTCTCTCTGCTGTACAGGATTATAGTTCTCTCTGCTGTACAGTATCACAGATTATAAATATCAGATCGTGTCGTTTTTAGAGTCGAATTTTTACTGAGAGCAGATTTACAAACATTTTTATAACAAGTACTTCACGGTTACACAGTTTTGACGTCAATTTAACGACTAACATTGTCATTAAATTGGTTCATTTTCACCAAACTAAGTAATAAACCTGGTGGTATGACAATTTGAATGATCTGTCAATATTCCGTTACATTTTCATTGTGATTCCACTTGAAGGCGACATTTGAGCGGCGCCACCATGCTCATATTATGTAAGTACACTAGGATAACCATTTGACGTACCTTTACAGTTTAACTAGCACATCTACGTATTTATTGTGTAATTTGTCATAAACTTTTTTTAGTTATTTTATAGCATATCATATATTGTCTTGATTTAGATGAGATGTTCCAGCCATTATTTCCTAAAATTATCTTCTTTTTTATGGTATGCTAATATCCATATTCATCTTTCTTATTTAGATAGTACTCGTTATGAAATTAAATTTGAAATGGCTTCTTGTCAAAATTATAACTGGTTTCGGAGCGGAAATTCTTTGGCTGGAACGAGGACGTAAAGCAAAAGAAACTCCAACGCCAATACAGTTATTGTACACATCACTTTACAGTTCAGTTCAGTTCCATATATATATAACATTGCTACTGCAACAAAATCAAACAGATTGCGAATTAATTATAGACAATAAACTTAAATTTACTGATCATATATATATTCGAATCAGTCATTACGGGCAAAGGCTTGATAAGAACAATGATACAGGTAGTAGAAACATTCCATATGTGTTCCTGAAACCGTATGTGGATTGCCGAACTATTAAAGCCATATTTAGTGACAGGCATTGGTGATTTTGAAAATTTACAAACTGAGAGGCATTAACGATATGGGGAGATTACATTGAAGTATAGATCCCATGAACAAAATAGTTGATAGGCATTAACGATATGGGGAAATTACATTGAAGTATAGACCCTATAAACAAAATAACTAAGTCGTCAAGACTATATTAGCACCGTATTTAAAAGTTACTAAAACTTTGACGATGGTGAGGAGATGTTATACAAGGATACAGTTGTGCTTCTATTTACATTGTTAATTTGTTTTGATTTAAGCGATTTCTTAATAGTCGTAGTTATAGTTAGAATGGCACTGCTTCAACGGAATCTATTGAATTGAATTTAATTGCATACATTATATAACCATAAAATAAGAGGCCGTAAGTTTCAACGTGAAACGAGAACGAGTAAACAGACTTAAGGAAGTATGTGTTAAGAGGAATAATGGTAAACCATTACGAAATCACGTCGTCACTTCTTCAAAAGTGAAAACACTTTATGCCTGTACGGAGAGGTACTGGAAACAAAGAGAATATTATTAACATCACCAATTAGGCAATAATCATTAATGTCGAGGTGTCGGATTAGTTAGGTGAGAAATAGCATCTGAAAAGGCATTTACATGAGTCCAGTGCTATAATCATGTATCGATACCTTCAGAGGTCAGATACCACTAAGAATACCGATTTTACACGAGTCCAGTACTGTGATCCTGTATCGTTACCATTATGAGAGGTAAGATACAAAGAACACCGGCTTCATTCCGTACTTGCTATAGCAATTATGCTCTCGTCATTGCATTGTAACATAGAGTTAAAATGATCTCAAATCTTTCGAGACGCCTAGGATTAATGTTGATTTGTACATACTGAAGTAGTTCCTGTGTTTATTTGAAGGTGCTACAGTGCTGACAGCCAACGATGATATTCATAAACGGTCTAAGCGGAGTTCGGAGTCTGAGATGACCAGGATCCGTAACATGTCTCCGTCGGACAGACCGAACTGTAAACCTGGAGTGGTAGGTATTGTCCTACTCGTTCATAGTGTAACAAAAAACATTTGAGTCACTTCTTTTAAAATCATGAAGCATGGGAAATACATTAATGGCCAGGTCACGTGCAGAGGACCAAATGTTGAAAAATACATATTTCTTGTATAAAAGCAGGTTCTAAAATATGTACTTAAAGAAAAGTTAATGTTCATACCGACCCACAATACCTACGTCGAAGGACGTAAAATGCATACCATTAAAATTTTTGTTTTGTTTTTAGTTTGTTTGATATTCATATTTCCTAAATTGACAAGCACACCATTGAAATTTTTGTTTTGTTTTTATTTTGTTTGATATTCATATTTCCAAAATTGACAGAGACTTTGTTCCTGAAAACTAAGAGAAAATTCGCTGGACATTTAAATTACGATCACCATGTTTCGTAATATTAACGTATATTGGAGGACATGCGCATTTTCTCGTTAAAGAGTTTCTGACAAGACTTTTCTCCAACGTGTCTTCGTTAGATACCAGTATGTGTGAAAGATTCCGCTTTATATTTAGGTAGAGAGATATTAAGGTAATAATTTAACGGATAGCTCATACTGTTACTATGCCGTTATATTGCCCATGTATCGTCAGTGATGTTTATGACAAGGTTACATATTTGCATTCACCGGTGTGTTCCTCAGGAAATTCTAGTTTCATTTTAACGCAGTATTTGGTCCACTTTTCAGTTTTTGATCGCTATCGTTTATCTAAACTACTTAATATCTTTAATGTGAAACAGCAGACACCATGACGTTATTATCCCCTCTTTGTATTTGAAGATAGACTGAGACATACAGTTGTCAATTTGGTGGCAATCTTTGATGTTAGGCTATGTGAGTGATACCGGTATGATTTATCTATAGTCTCGGAAACTCTCGTTATCGCGGAGACAATAAATGTTCTGTTTAAGGGTCAGAAACACACTCCAAATTCTGATAAATGCTCTTTAAACTCTTCAGTAGGAAGATTAACCCGACAATCTCGAGCAGGAAAGGCTTGTCAATACGTCATCCATCAAGTATCGCTTCGGTAATCATCGTGCATTTTCGGCTATATACTCGCTAAAGCCCAAGATTTTTATTTGTTATTATAATCCAAAACAACACGATATAATAACACATTCTCTGAAGCAGTGTGTAGATTTAAAGTTAGATCAACATCTTAAAAGTATAAGTATTAGATCTTTCTGGTGCTTAAAGATGAAAGTACATGACAACAACTGTCCAGTGAAAATCTAAATTAATATGTTTGTCTTGTAATCTGCAGCAGAGGCTACTTATAGATGATGAATTATACAACTGCCTATGTCAAAATTGAATTAATTACAATAGGTCGAGCGATAAGCCTTGGTTGGTCTAGGTTCATTAGGTACTGATCAAAGAAAATTATTCACGGGACCTGACAGTGACTACATAAGAACATGTTAATTTACTCTGTGTGTATTCACACGCATGCGTTGAATATCGGGCAGGCCGACCAGATGGTACTGATATTTCTTTGCTTAGTCAACGATACATACTTAATTGTAGTTGTGGTGGGATTTTTGGAATACACAAAATAAACAACAAGGACGCTCAACTATCGTAGTGTGCATGCATTTTACTTCCGTGCTATTATGGTGACAATGTTACTTCCAAACTTCGCTAGATATTCAAATTGTATAAAAGATACAAAATGCACCTTTATCGTTGTCTTACCCTATAATGAACTTAAAATTCTCGTGTTAGGTAAATTCAAATTAAACTTAATCAGCTAAGTATATTTGTTTTTAAATACATGTAGAAGCATTTCGTGTCCTTCGAACGAAAATGAATACGTATATTTTTTTCTGTATTTTCCTAAGTGTCGCATACCTGTATGGCGATCTTAGACTATAAAACACACTACATTGTGTACATTTGCTTAATGTTTATGAGGAAAATAGTTCCTACTCCAACTATATCAACAAGGTGTACATTATGAAACACTTGAAGATCTGACAATGCATCGACTGTGGAACGGAAGTAGGCTATCTATCTTAGAGCTGATTAAAAACGGACAGTCTAATCGGTCGACAATTAAAGTTTGTATTGTGTACGGAGCTGTCGGCCAATCTGATTGCCTGTTTCAAAATCCTACTTCCGTTCCAGAGTTGATGCATCGTCGGCTATCACGATCATTTTTGGTTCATTTTCTCATCTTTTAATCATTGTTACACGACAAAAGAATAACATTGCATGATGATATAGTAGGGTTAGGGCTAATCTTTTTTTCCATATATACTAACCATATATGCAGACGTATGTGAACACACGCACCATGAATATACAGGCTTCTAATATAAAGCCCAAGATTACAAGTATCTATTGTATTCACAGGGGCTTGGCACGATTTTCCAAATGATAGTCCATATATATATGTATATAGTATCAAGGGTAGTAACTACAAAGAGGGGGAAGACGAACGTATTTTAAAAAAAAATAATTTGTCGTATTCTGCGGGTCAAAAATCTTAGTGACACATACATTACATTAAAGAGAAATGTTTTATCTTTCCAATGAGTGTTCGATGAACAAAATTGGCCAAGTATTATCCAAGTCATGACCTGACGAATTCGGAAATAGATACTGAAATGGCTAGGTCGGAATCTCCCTGTCCGGTTGAATAGTCGCCTCGCCTCTAATGGGTACCTCAATAACCATTCAGAAATCGAAAAATCGACGCTTGCAGCGGTATACAGTAACCATAACTATGTCAATATAGGATGTCGGTTGGTTATGTTATCCGTCATGTGCCGTAGCCAATTCCATATTACATCACCGAGCTTACCGTCAGCAAAAAGAACCACCATCTTTCCCTTCATTCGGAACGCTTCTTGGCTGTACCACCACTGTTACGACATAAACAAAGTCACGAAAGGTTAGGGAAAGATGGCGGTTCTTTTTGCTGACGGTAAGCTCGGTGATGTTATATGGAATTGGCTACGGCACATGACGGATAACATAACCAACCGACATCCTATATTGACATAGTTATGGTTACTGTATACCGCTGCAAGCGTCGATTTTTCGATTTCTGAATGGTTATTGAGGTACCCATTAGAGGCGAGGCGACTATTCAACCGGACAGGGAGATTCCGACCTAGCCATTTCAGTATCTATTTCCGAATTCGTAGTTACTACCCTTGATACTATATACATATATATATGGACTATCATTTGAAAAATCGTGCCAAGCCCCTGTGATTGTATTGCAAACAAGTATCGCTGCATGACATCATGTAAATAGTATTACTGTCACTCACTTACAGCAGTTACACAGAACTTACACACATTGATGCATAGCGGAGATACAAATCCAGCAGGTATTTACAAAAAGTAAAAACCCTTCACTAATTCGATTGAGATACGGGAAGGAGTCAGTAATGATGAGATATTTTCAATTGAATACTTTCATTTATTGCAATTTTGAATCGAAGTGAGTTGAAAGAACAGTATGAGTGACGAATATCTATTACATCTGCCCGTGTTATAATCCTTTTTCTACCACAATAGGTGGGTGTTATTCAACTCCCAAGGTATAAAATAATCATTACAGCTGTTGAATAACATTACTCTGAATGCGTTTTGATTTGTTGACACGTTGACCTTTGACCGGGACTATTTCTTTATCATGTGGTTTAATGGAATTTGATTGACTAACACTTGAAGGCCGCTTCACGATGTCTTGGAAAAAATAACAAATAAGAAGTAGTTCGCAGTTGTTTTGTTATATTCTTGAAAATATATTTAGATATGTATCAATTTATTGCTTTGAAAGAATAAACCTACTTATTGTTTTGTTATGATTTGTAATAAATTGTAATAATTTCATAACTTTCCGAATTTGTTAGTTTTGCATAATAATCAGCGGCATTTCAAATTAGGTCATATCCTTACATCACACCTGGTATTGTGTAAATAACGTTGACACAAAACAGGTCACTTCATTCTCAGAATAGTTTTTCGATTGTGGTAGAAACAGGAAACACAAGCTCGTGGTTGTTGTATATGGTATTTCTTTCATTCTTGTTAGTTATTTTTCAAAAGTTACAAAAAACACTCGCTAAAGCTCGTGCTTTGTAACTTAAAAAAAAACTCGAATGAAAGACGTGTAACCTCTATGTATGTATGGGTGACGGACGTCTACTACTATTACACGTGTTATAATCATCTGTATGTATGGGTGACGGACGGCTATCACTATTACACGTGTTATAATCCTCTGTATCTATGGGTGACGGACGTCCATTACTATTACACGTGTATAATCATCTGTATATATGGGTGACGGACGTCTATTACTATTACACGTGTATAATCATCTGTATCTATGGGTGACGGACGTCTATTACTATTACTCGTGTATAATCATCTGTTTCTATGTGTGACGGACGTCTTTCACTATTACACGTGTTATAATCCTCTGTATGTATGTGTGACGGACGTCTATTACTATTACCCGTGTTATAATCCTCTGTATGTATGTGTGACGGACGTCTTTCACTATTACACGTGTTATAATCCTCTGTATGTATGTGTGACGGACGTCTTTCACTATTACACGTGTTTAATCCTCTGTATGTATGGGTGACGGACGTCTATTACTATTACACGTGTTATGATCCTCTCTATGTATGGGTGACGGACGTCTATTTCTATTACTCGTGTTATAATCCTCTGTATGTATGTGTGACGGACGTCTATTACTATTACACGTGTTATAATCCTCTGTATCTACGGGTGACGGACGTCTATCACTATTACATGTGTTATAATCCTCTGTATCTATGGGTGACGGACGTCTATTACTATTACACGTGTTATAATCCTCTGTATGTATGGGTGACGGACGTCTATTACTATTACATGTGTTATAATCCTCTGTATGTATGTTTGACGGACGTCTATTAATATAACACGTGTTTAATCCTCTGTATGTATGGGTGACGGACGTCTATTACTATTACACGTGTTATAATCCTCTGTATGTATGGGTGACGGACGTCTATTACTATTACACGTGTTATAATCCTCTGTATGTATGTCTGACGGACGTCTATTACTATTACACGTGTTATAATCCTCTGTATGTATGTGTGACGGACGTCTATTACTATTACCCGTGTTATAATCCTCTGTATGTATGGGTGACGGACGTCTATTACTATTACACGTGTTATAACCCTCTGTATGTATGGGTGACGGACGTCTATTACTATTACACGTGTTATAACCCTCTGTATGTATGGGTGACGGACGTCTATTACTATTACTCGTGTTATAATCCTCTGTATGTATGGGTGACGGACGTCTATTACTATTACACGTGTTATAATCCTCTGTATGTATGGGTGACGGACGTCTATTACTATTACTCGTGTTATAATCCTCTGTATGTATGGGTGACGGACGTCAATTACTATTACTCGTGTTATAATCATCTGTATGTATGTCTGACGGATGTCTATTACTATTACACGTGTTATAATCATCTGTATCTATGGGTGACGGACGTCTATTACTATTACACGTGTATAATCATCTGTATGTATGGGTGACGGACGTCTATTACTAATACACGTGTATAAGCACCTGTATGTATGGGTGACGGACGTCTATTACTATTACACATGTTATAATCCTCTGTATGTATGGGTGACGTACTATTGCACGTGTTATAATCCTCTCTATGTATGTCTGACGGACGTCATTACACGTGTTATAACCGTCTATATGTATGGGTGACAAACGTCTTCATCATGTATTACTATTACCTGTGTTATAATCCTCTGTATCTATGGGTGACGGACGTCTATAACTATTACACGTGTATAATCCTTTGTATGTATGTGTGACGGACGTCTATTACTATACACGTGTATAATCATCTGTATGTATGGGTGACGGACGTCTATTACTATTACTCGTGTTATAATCCTCTGTATGTATGGGTGACGGACGTCTATTACTAGTACACGTGTATAATCCTCTGTATCTATGGGTGACGGACGTCTATTACTATTACACGTGTTATAATCATCTGTATCTATGGGTGACGGACGTCTATTACTATTACACGTGTTATAATCCTCTGTATGTATGGGTGACGGACGTCTATCACTATTACACGTGTTATAATCCTCTGTATCTATGGGTGACGGACGTCTATTACTATTACACGTGTTATAATCCTCTGTAATTATGGTTGACGGACGTCTATTTCTATTACATTATAATCCTCTGTATCTATGGGTGACGGACGTCTATTACTATTATCCGTGTATATGTTGTAGACGCCACCCGCCATTCAGGTTGATACTTCCGAACGACTATCTGATCTTCGCAACCGTTTTACCACAGCTGGTATCCATGGCTACCTTGTGCCCTCAGAGGACGCTCATCAGGTGAGATATAAGCAAGCGCATTACATGTTTGGTGTAACAAGTCTTTAGAAGAAATGTAATACCCCAGTATGACAGTGGTGTAGTGTATACCATCAACATTAGAAGTATTGTACATAGGTAAATGGACGCTGACAAAGTAGCATAATTATTTGCTACTACATTATAGTTTAATCATGGCGCAAGCCGCTGTCTAGCCAACGAATTTATTCTTGTATCATACAACTATGCTACTATAGTTTTTAGCTCCTTGATTACAGTACAATGTTATAAGATATTATCTCCAGTTTCTTAGTTAACTATGTAGCATACCGTTATCAGTGATATCAGTATTACACGGACCTATCAACAATGGGATCTTTAATTCTGCTCAACACAGTAAGAAATAGAGATTGTCTGTCGGTCCTGATGGACCAAGTAAGCTTGCAACAAAACCTACATATAACTGTTAAAACATGAAAATCTGTAGCTGTCAATCAAGTCTTTTAGAAACTGCAGATAATGCCATATATTCTGCATGATTACACTTACAGCTTTCAAGTAAACATATTGCCTGTTACCTACGGCGGGACGCATGTCTTGGATAGCTAGCAGATAACTTTGTGGTACATTTTTGTGGAGATAACAGGAATGTTAGGGTATAACGAGTAACACGTGTTTCCGTAAGTAGATTGACAAGGGTAATCAACTTCAACTACAGTATAATAAAGTTGTTGTCTGTTTCATTTCTAATTTTAGAGCGAATACCCCTCGAACTATGACCTTCGACGAGAGTTCATTTCTGGCATGTCTGGATCCGCTGGTAATTTCCATATTTACTTATTTAGTGACGTGAATGTTAACGTCTTTGTCTGCACGGGATTCTGATGTCAATCGGACAAAACCAAAAGTAGTTTTATATGCATATGAACTGGTCACTGTATGGCGGGGGTAACAAATGAAGTTCACGTTTGTTTCGAAACGTTTGAAATATCATTCGCCCTAAATTATTTAGGAGCTTTCCGTAGTTTTCTAGTGTACTATTTCACTACCCCATTCAGCTTACAGGTTACCCAATATTTACACTTTTCTACCCGATATTCTGAATTAAGACTCACAATAACACAATACTGATATATTTGACCCGTAAATTTGAACAAATATATTATATTGGATGCATCAATTTGTCTTTAAATGTGATTTATGAATTTGATACAAAGTAGATAAATCCATACAAATATGTTCTACGGCGTTCTACTGAGTGTTATTGTCGAACTACGGGATAAAGAGCTCTGTCTGGTAAACATCATACGCCTCAATCGGCATCAGAAGATTTATTTGTCGGAATTAAAAGAATGTAAATACCAACGCATACATAATCTATAATAGTACAGGATATCTGTCACATCGATCAGTGAATTCATCGGTGTCAAATATCCTGATACAATTTCATTTCGATTGGAAATATTTTGGTAGAAAGTTCTTAAACTATTCAATCGCACAAATTATCATTGAATACACCGTAATATATTAACAGAACACTGTAATACAATGATACATTGTAATAGTATAGTACACTGTAATAAAATGATACATTGTTACAATATAGCACACTGCAATAAAATGATACATTATTACATAATAGTACACCGTAATACAATACTACATGTACGTGATTCATTGTAACATGATAGTACACTGTAATACAATGATACATTATAACATTATAGTACACTGTAATACAAAGATACATTGTAACATTATAGTACACTGTAATAAAATGATACATTGTAACATGATAGTACACTGTAATACACTGATACATTATAACATTATAGTACACTGTAATACAATGATACATTGTAACATTATAGTACCCTGTAATACACTGATACATTGTTACATTATAGTATACTGTAATACACTGATACATTATAACATTAAAGTACACTGTAATACAATGATACATTGTAACATTATAGTACACTGTAATAAAATGATTCATTGTAACATGATAGTACACTGTAATACAATGATACATTGTAACATTATAGTAAACTGTAATAACATGAAACATTGTAACATTATAGTACACTGTAATACACTGATACATTATAACATTATAGTACACTGTAATACAATGATACATTGTAACATTAAAGTACACTGTAATACAATGATACATTGTAACATTAAAGTACACTGTAATAACATGATATATTGTAACATTATAGTACACTGTAATACACTGATACATTATAACAGTATAGTACACTGTAATACAATGATACATTGTAACATTAAAGTACACTGTAATACAATGATACATTGTAACATTAAAGTACACTGTAATACAATGATACATTGTAACATTATAGTACTATGTAATGCAATGATACATTGTAACATTATAGCACACTAATACAATGATACATTGTAACATTATAGTACACTGTAATACAATGATATATTGTTATGTTATAGTACACTGTACTACACTGATACATTGTAATATTATAGTACACTGTAATACACTGATACATTGTAATATTATATTACACTGTAATACAATGATACATTATTACATTATAGTACACTAATATAATGATACATTGTTACATTATAGTACACTGTATAACAATGATACATTGTTAAATTATAGTACACTGTAATACAATGATACATTGTAACATTATAGTACACTGTAATACAATGATATATTGTTACATTATCATACACTGTAATGCAATGATACATTGTTACATTATAGTACACTGTAATACACTGATACATTGTAACATTATAGTACACTGTAATACACTGATACATTGTAACATTATAATACACTGTAATACAATGATACATTGTTACATTATAGTACACTGTAATACACTGATACGTTGTTACATTATAGTACACTGTAATACACTGATACATTGTTACATTATAATACACTGTAATACACTGATACATTGTTACATTATATTACATTGTAATACATTGATACATTGTTACATAATAGTACACTGTAATACATTGATACATTGTTACATTATAGTACACTGTAATACACTGATACATTGTTACATTATAGTACACTGTAATACACTGATACATTGTAACATTAAAGTACACTATAATACATTGATACATTGTAACATTATAGTACACTGTAATACAATGATACATTGTTACATTATAGTATACTGTAATACATTGATACATTATAACATTATAGTACATTGTAATACACTGATACATTGTTACATTATAGTATACTGTAATACACTGATACATTGTAACATTATAGTACACTGTAATACAATGATACAATGTTACATTATAGAACACTGTAATACACTGATACATTGTTACATTATAGCACACTGTAATACACTGATACATTGTAACATTATAGTACACTGTAATACACTGATACATTGTAACATTATAATACACTGTAATACAATGATACATTGTTACATTATAGTACATTGTAATACAATGATATATTGTTACATTATAGTACTCTGTAATACAATGATAAATTGTTACATTATAGTACACTTTAATGTAATAATACATTGTAACATTATAGTACACTGTAATACACTGATACATTGTAACATTATAGTACACTGTAATACAATGATACATTGTAACATGATAGTACACTGTAATACACTGATACATTGTAACACTATAGTACACTGTAATACAATGATACATTGTTACATTATAGTACACTGTAATACACTGATACATTGTTACATTATAGTACACTGTAATACACTGATACATTGTAACATGATAGTACACTGTAATACAATGATACATTATAACATTATAGTACACTGTAATACAAAGATACATTGTAACATTATAGTACACTGTAATACACTGATACATTGTTACATTATAGTACATTGTAATACAAAGATACATTGTAACATTATAGTACACTAATACAAAGATACATTGTAACATTATAGTACATTATAATACACTGATACATTGTAACATTATAGTACACTGTTATACAATGATACATTGTTACATTATAGTACACCGTAAGACAATGATCCATTGTTACATTATAGTACACTGTGACACTGAATCTACAGTGTTGTTACATGATTAATGCATTTATACTTACCATGTTTTTCACGTTTAAAGTTTTACATAAATCATGCTATCTTATTACTTCATAAAGAATTGGTTCTGAATCCCGTCCAGAATTACCCCATTTACTGTTCCACAAACTCCTGATGTGTTGGTACTTTAGATAAATATCTGTCCTATGGTTCTTTGATAGAAATACTGTAGATAGGTGAAGATTTATGTTATACAGTCATTGTCGTAACACTAAATGCTATTGAAAGCAAAACGTCAGATAAACACACTCTACTACAATATCAGCTAATTTCTGACTGAATATATTATGTCCCCGATTATAAAATTAAAAAACAAAGTGTACAAGATACCTGAATAATCATTGTTCCGTTTCGTTTTTTGAAGAGGTGGTGGGATGCAGGTGGCGATGAGTGTATATGAAACCCGCTCGATTTATTCTTGTTTTCTAATCGCTCTAAATAAATAATATGGATGTGACTTAGCTGAGATTTAGTTTTACAAGTCGATTTAACAGAAACAACTATATCTACATATTATTGTAATAGAGTAAAGCAGTATAGATTTAGGTTGATTTCTCAGTAATATGATTTGTTTTCTATCTGTCCAACCAAACAGGCCGGGCTGTGATCCTACAAAACAAGGCCGCTCTTTGGACGGACGGACGTTACTTCCTACAAGCGGAGGACGAGCTGGACTGTAATTGGATATTAATGAGACAAGGTAAGAGTATCGGTACCTTCACGAGCAGTATTTCTCTTTAAATTATCTTTTTTTTTTATATATTTGTTTAACTTTACCCTTTCAACAATGGGAACGATTCTAATGCACCTACATTAATATCACAACACATATTTAAAATATAACGAATATATGATAGCTATTGAATCTGTGAAAGTGAAATGAGTGGTAGAGATGAATAGTTTGGATTTAAAACTTTTATCATTATCACTGGCGAGTCAGATGCAGTTTTATATCCGTAATACATATACAGTTGCTGTTCCCTTGTGTGTCTTTTGTATAATCCACAGTAAAAAGCACAACTTTTTTTTAATTTGAATTAAAACGGACATGTATCAGTCACAAGAATTCAATTAAACTGTATCTATATTGTAGGAGAGGTCGGTGTCCCTTCCGTAACGGAATGGGTGGAAGCAAATCTGCTGAGCGGCCAGAAGTTTGGTGCCAACACGTATCTCATTAAAAATAGTAAGTGACAGAGAGAAGGGACTTGTTATTATCTGCGATTGTTGTTACTTTTTCAGTTTCCATACCCTGTATATTTTTTTTCAGTAGCTACATGCAACTATATAACGCCAATGTAATGTATGCTGTACTTGATTTGATACCAAATCAACACACTCTGTCTTAAAAACATATTACAGGTGCTTAAAATATATAAATTATGTTTTCATCTTTGCTTTGTTGAAATGTACTTGCATCGATGGAGGTCAGCTGATCTACTGCTCAACAGGAGTTTAAATGACATGCGGCGAACATAACAGCAATCATATCGATCCTACAAATCTCATTAAAATACTGGTCATAATTATACACTATGTAACGATCTGACTGTGACCGGTAAGGGGTAGTGTTGACATTAACGGACATTTCACAGCCAATCAAAACGCATTTTCCGTGTGTTTGGAAATTGCAGGGAAAGATGTAACAATCAAAACAGTGTTGGAGACGTTGAAGCCTCTGATCATGTTCATTCTTTCTTTTTTATGTCATCTCCTTGTAGTCTTCGTTATAACATAAAAATCCATTAAGCACCATTTGACCAATAAATAGACCCTTTTGGGCGAGAAAGGGACTTGGTATGGAGCAGCCATTTTAGTGAAGTCGCATGAGCGGGATGCTAGGATATTATTATTGCAATAATGGCCAATCGTGATGAGTGCCGCGGAGAAACAAAATTTAGATGATATTATCAGTTGCGTTTGGTTGATTGGTTGAAACGTCATCTGAACACGAATCTTACTAACAAACGCCAGATCTGAGGAACCTGATATTTAATGATGATCTGTATAATCAGACTGCAATCATGCTTGATTTAAACTTTGTTTTTTATTGTTTTTTTTTTTAATATGCTGTTTGTTTTATTATAACATTTCTTTAAAACCATACGAAGTACCAGAGGGGAAAAAAGAAAAAAAAAAACAGCTGAACTAATTTTTAAAAGTAAGGATAATTTTTCCCGTCAGAAACACAATTTATATCTCTGGTGACACAAAAACTCCATGAAAACAAATATAAATGACTACAGGTATTATCCAGAATATCGTTTTGACTAATAGCAAAGTGATATGGAATGGATGATATTTTGGAAATACTGTTTTCTTAAGGATGTAGGCACATCGGTACCAGCTCGAACCATCGGTACCATTGGAAGGAATGTTAACGAGTTTGTGGAAAATAAAGTATTGGCCATCGTCATTTTCAGTTGAGTGGACCGAGATGTCCGAAGCACTTGGCAAAAAAGGTGTAACACTAGAGGGAGTCAACCCGGACCTCATAGACCAGATCTGGACTACTGGGCGGCCCGAACAACCAAACACGCCCATCAACGCCTTACCTCTCAAGTACGCTGGTATGTATGTAATACGTCATAGATCTGGTATAGTACAAATACACAGAGGTGTGAAAAAGTACATATAGATACACCATGGTATAGGAAATGGAAAGGGATAATGATACAAAGGGGACCGGTATAGTACAGACATACAGGGGACCGGTACAGTACAGACACACAGGGGACCGGTATAGTACAGACATACAGGGGACCGGTACAGTACAGACACACAGGGGACCGGTATAGTACAGACATACAGGGGACCGGTACAGTACAGACACACAGGGGACCGGTATAGTACAGACATACAGGGGACCGGTACAGTACAGACACACAGGGGACCGGTATAGTACAGACATACAGGGGACCGGTACAGTACAGACACACAGGGGACCGGTATAGTACAGACACAGAGGGGACTGGTATAGTACAGACACACAGGGGACTGGTATAGTACAGACACACAGGGGACCGGTATAGTACAGACATACAGGGGACTGGTATAGTACAGACATACAGGGGACTGGTATAGTACAGACACACAGGGGACCGGTATAGTACAGACATACAGGGGACCGGTACAGTACAGACACACAGGGGACCGGTATAGTACAGACATACAGGGGACCGGTACAGTACAGACACACAGGGGACCGGTATAGTACAGACATACAGGGGACCGGTACAGTACAGACACACAGGGGACCGGTATAGTACAGACACAGAGGGGACTGGTATAGTACAGACACACAGGGGACTGGTATAGTACAGACACACAGGGGACCGGTATAGTACAGACATACAGGGGACTGGTATAGTACAGACACACAGGGGACTGGTATAGTACAGACACACAGGGGACTGGTATAGTACAGACACACAGGGGACTGGTATAGTACAGACACACAGGGGACTGGTATAGTACAGACACACAGGGGACTGGTATAGTACAGACATACAGGGGACCGGTATAGTACAGACACAGAGGGGACTGGTATAGTACAGACACACAGGGGACTGGTATAGTACAGACATACAGGGGACTGGTATAGTACAGACATACAGGGGACTGGTATAGTACAGACACACAGGGGACTGGTATAGTACAGACATACAGGGGACTGGTATAGTACAGACATACAGGGGACTGGTATAGTACAGACATACAGGGGACTGGTATAGTACAGACATACAGGGGACTGGTACAGTACAGACACAGAGGGGACTGGTATAGTACAGACACAGGGGACTGATATTGTACAGACACACAGGGGACCGGTATAGTACAGACATACAGGGGACTGGTATAGTATAGACACAGGGGACTGGTATAGTACAGACACACAGGGGACTGGTATAGTACAGACATACAGGGGACTGGTATAGTACAGACATACAGGGGACCGGTACAGTACAGACACACAGGGGACCGGTATAGTACAGACACAGAGGGGACTGGTATAGCACAGACACACAGGGGACTGGTACAGTACAGACATACAGGGGACCGGTACAGTACAGACACACAGGGGACCGGTATAGTACAGACATACAGGGGACTGGTATGGTACAGACACACAGGGGACTGGTACAGTACAGACACACAGGGGACCGGTATAGTACAGACACAGAGGGGACTGGTATAGCACAGACACACAGGGGAATGGTATAGTACAGACACACATGGGACTGGTATAGTACAGACACACAGGGGACTGGTACAGTACAGACACAGGGGACTGGTATAGTACAGACATACAGGGGACTGGTACAGTACAGACACAGGGGACTGGTATAGTACAGACACACATGGGACTGGTATAGTACAGACACACAGGGGACTGGTATAGTACAGACACACGGGGGACTGGTATAGTACAGACACACAGGGGACTGGTATAGTACAGACACACAGGGGACTGGTATAGTACAGACACACAGGGGACTGGTATAGTAAAAATACACAGGGGTGTGAAAAAGTACATATAGATACACCATGATACATGTAATGAAAAGGTATACTGATACATAGGGGACTGAAATAGTACAGACACTGGGTTATGACAGAGTACATAAATATATCATACAGAAAAAGAAGGGTATACTGATACACAAGGGACTGGTATAGTACATACACAGGGGACTGGTATAGTACAGACACACAGGGGACTGGTATAGTACAGACACACAGGGGACTGGTATAGTACAGACACACAGGGGACTGGTATAGTACAGACACACAGGGGACCGGTATAGTACAGACATACAGGGGACTGATATAGTACAGACACACAGGGGACCGGTATAGTACAGACACACAGGGGACTGGTATAGTACAGACACACAGGGGACTGGTATAGTACAGACACACAGGGGACCGGTATAGTACAGACACACAGGGGACTGGTATAGTGCAGACACACAGATGACTGGTTTAGTACAGACACACACACAGGGGACTAGTATAGTACAGACACACAGGGGACCGGTATAGCACAGACACACAGGGGACTGGTATAGTACATACAAACAGGGGACTGGTATAGTACAGACACACAGGGGACTGGTATAGTACAGACACACAGGGGACTGGTATAGTACAGACACACAGGGGACTGGTATAGTACAGACACACAGGGGACTGGTATAGTACAGACACACAGGGGACTGGTACAGTACAGACACAGAGGGGACCGGTATAGTACAGACACAGATGGGACTGGTATAGTATAGACACACAGAGGACTGGTATAGTACAGACACAGAGGGGACTGGTATAGTATAGACACACAGGGGACTGGTATAGTACAGACACACAGGGACTGGTATAGTATAGACACACAGGGGACTGGTATAGTACAGACACACAGGGGACTGGTATAGAACATACAAACAGGGGACTGGTATAGTACAGACACAGAGGGGACCGGTATAGTACAGACACACAGAGGACTGGTATAGTACAGACACACAGGGGACCGGTATAGTACAGACACACAGGGGACTGGTATAGTACAGACACACAGGGGACCGATATAGTACAGACACACAGGGGACTGGTATAGTACAGACACACAGGGGACTGGTATAGTACAGACACACAGGGGACCGGTATAGTACAGACACACAGGGGACTGGTATAGTACAGACACACGGGGGACTGGTACAGTACAGACACACAGGGGACCGGTATAGTACAGACACACAGGGGACTGGTACAGTACAGACACACAGGGGACCGGTAAAGTACAGACACACAGGGGACCGGTATAGTACAGACATACAGGGGACTGGTACAGTACAGACACACAGGGGACCGGTATAGTACAGACACAGAGGGGACTGGTATAGTACAGACACACAGGGGACTGGTATAGTATAGACACACGGGGGACCGGTATAGTACAGACACACAGGGGACTGGTATAGTACAGACATACAGGGACTGGTATAGTATAGACACACAGGGGACTGGTATAGTACAGACACACAGGGGAGTGGTATAGAACATACAAACAGGGGACTGGTATAGTACAGACACAGAGGGGACCGGTATAGTACAGACACACAGAGGACTGGTATAGTACAGACACACAGGGGACCGGTATAGTACAGACACACAGGGGACTGGTATAGTACAGACACACAGGGGACCGATATAGTACAGACACACAGGGGACTGGTATAGTACAGACACAGAGGGGACTGGTATAGTACAGACACACAGGGGACCGGTATAGTACAGACACACAGGGGACTGGTATAGTACAGAAACACGGGGGACTGGTACAGTACAGACACACAGGGGACCGGTATAGTACAGACACACAGGGGACTGGTACAGTACAGACACACAGGGGACCGGTAAAGTACAGACACACAGGGGACCGGTATAGTACAGACATACAGGGGACTGGTACAGTACAGACACACAGGGGACCGGTATAGTACAGACACAGAGGGGACTGGTATAGTACAGACACACAGGGGACTGGTATAGTATAGACACACGGGGGACCGGTATAGTACAGACACACAGGGGACTGGTATAGTACAGACACACAGGGGACTGGTATAGTACAGACACACAGGGGACTGGTATAGTACAGACACACAGGGGACTGGTATAGTACAGACACACAGGGGACTGGTATAGTACAGACACACAGGGGACTGGTATAGTACAGACACACAGGGGACTGGTATAGTACAGACACACAGGGGACCGGTATAGTACAGACACACAGGGGACTGGTATAGTACAGACACAGAGGGGACTGGTATAGTACAGACACACAGGGGACTGGTATAGTATAGACACACGGGGGACCGGTATAGTACAGACACACAGGGGACTGGTATAGTACAGACACACAGGGACTGGTATAGTATAGACACACAGGGGACTGGTATAGTACAGACACACAGGGGAGTGGTATAGAACATACAAACAGGGGACTGGTATAGTACAGACACAGAGGGGACCGGTATAGTACAGACACACAGAGGACTGGTATAGTACAGACACACAGGGGACCGGTATAGTACAGACACACAGGGGACTGGTATAGTACAGACACACAGGGGACCGATATAGTACAGACACACAGGGGACTGGTATAGTACAGACACAGAGGGGACTGGTATAGTACAGACACACAGGGGACCGGTATAGTACAGACACACAGGGGACTGGTATAGTACAGAAACACGGGGGACTGGTACAGTACAGACACACAGGGGACCGGTATAGTACAGACACACAGGGGACTGGTACAGTACAGACACACAGGGGACCGGTAAAGTACAGACACACAGGGGACCGGTATAGTACAGACATACAGGGGACTGGTACAGTACAGACACACAGGGGACCGGTATAGTACAGACACAGAGGGGACTGGTATAGTACAGACACACAGGGGACTGGTATAGTATAGACACACGGGGGACCGGTATAGTACAGACACACAGGGGACTGGTATAGTACAGACACACAGGGGACTGGTATAGTACAGACACACAGGGGACTGGTATAGTACAGACACACAGGGGACTGGTATAGTACAGACACACAGGGGACTGGTATAGTACAGACACACAGGGGACCGGTATAGTACAGACACACAGGGGACTGGTATAGTACAGACACACAGGGGACTGGTATAGTACAGACACACAGGGGACTGGTATAGTACAGACACACAGGGGATCGGTATAGTACAGACACAGAGGGGACCGGTAAAGTACAGACACACAGGGGACTGGTATAGTACAGACACACAGGGGACTGGTACAGTACAGACACAGAGGGGACCGGTATAGTACAGACACACAGGGACTGGTACAGTACAGACACACAGGGGACCGGTATAGTACAGACACACAGGGGACTGGTATAGTACAGACACACAGGGGACTGGTATATTACAGACACACAGGGGACTGGTATAGTACAGACACACAGGGGACCGGTATAGTACTAACACATGGTAATGACAAAGTACATAGAGACCGAATCGAGGTTACAGAAATGTCATTCAGAAGAGGAACAGGTTCTACTCCCATAAATGGCTACAGTACTTAAAGCCGAAAATTTGGGTAAATTTGCATATTTGAGTTTTATATTGTTTGACCACACACATTGTGGTGTATGAATCAATCCTGCAGTTGATTTGCAGGCAAACATTTGTCAATCTACATTGCAAATTTTGGAGGAGAAGGCTTTTAAAGGGACATCACGGTAAAAACGTTGTAATTTTCAATGAATGTAGGTGTTTTGTTCCTTTCCAGTTATGTTTCTGTGCTGTCCCAATGTTCACAGTCGATCCTCATGTCCAGCTTGACCACTTTATTTAGTTGGGAATCCCCCTCTAAATTTAGCGGGGAAATTATTTTTAAATCCTCGCGTGACTGTTTTGAAATCGAGGCAACACAAACACACGATAGTTTACAAGGCGAAATATTCCATCTGGGTTAGTTGGATAACGATATTATACAGTGGTTTAAATGTTAAATAACACATTCTGTATATATTCCGGCACACACATTTATGTGTAAATAAGTGTAAACACTGTACATATAGTATAGTGACAGTAGCGATGTACTGGTACAGACTGTATAAATATTACCGAGTTTGTGTAAATATTACCGAGATTGTCCTGACCTACTATCCAGCAATCAAGCAGAATACGAGCAGCGTCCGTATTACTGCTGTTTTCATGTTTGAACTGTATTGTACTGCTTCCTCAGTTTAATTCTAGGATTGTGTTTGACCCATTTTCCAATTATTCTCTTCATTGCGGAAGCTGTTATCGTTTTCAACCGCAGTCGATTCACATTGGAAGCCATTTTTGTTTTCAGGTGTTTTGGTGTGTTGTGCGCATGCGTGTTATCGTATATGTCACAAAATTTGCATATTCAGACTATTGATCAACGAATTGTGATAACCTTTTTATAATTAATAATTGATGTTTTTTATATACATATATCATCAAATTCGAATGGTTATTGTTCATAAGGATATTTTTTTTTAAAGATATACCCAATAATATGAAAAAATACAAAATAAAAATTGGTTTACCGTGATGTCCCTTTAAAATAGTAATAAAATAAAAATCTTAACTATGTTACAATTCTTTTTTTCAAAACTTATATTTCAGGTATACATGCACAGTTGTATTTTTTTCATCTTATAGGGAAATCTTGGCAAGATAAAATCAACAGCATGCATGTAGCTATGGCAGAAAAGGACGCCGATGTCATGATCATTTCTGGATTGGACGAAACTGCATGTGAGTCTAATTGTTAGAGAGATATTTCATGCAAAACATAATATATTCATACACAGTGAATGATGTAATGTAACAACAGGATCGAAAGTAAAAAAACATTTAGAATGTGTGCATCTATCAGTTACCAAGACACGAGTATCAACCAATATCAACAATACATATGTATGAAAAAAATGTGAAGGATACTTTTCTGCGATTTTGTATGCCAGTGTTATGGATGGTAAACATAACAAGTCCATGCTGATCAGTAGCGTGTATTCTGTGTAATTTTGAACAATTTCATAATTCTTTATCAAGGCGTCGTTGTAACCATTGACTCACAAATATGTAGCATTAAAAAGAGAAGTTGATATCTTCATGTTATCCATATCAGTGGTTTATCTAACGTGGTTTTCTACACTAGTTTTTGTCTATTTCACTTCTAAATTTTTCTCGCAACATAAGGGTTATTTTACTTCTATACATTATCTTCCTGTACTAGGGTTGTTTAACCTCCGAGCCTCCGACATTGACTACAATCCGTTCTTTCTATCGTACGCCATTGTGAACAGAGCCGCCAATGTGACCATGTAAGTAATTATATGTAACTTCTTTACCTTATAATTGTTCATGATCTCATCTTTTCAAAGAAACTACTCCGTTTAGTTGCGTCATGTTTTAAGATTTACAATATGTTGTTCATGGTCATACTCTAGTCTTCATATATGATGCGAGCATTTGTGACTTGATAAATATTCATCTCTATAGGGTACATTTGTAAGATTTATAATGTGTCCATGATATCGCTATTTACATGACGGTTGCTTTAAATTCTTCTTGTAAATCGTTGTAATGATAGTAAACTCATGTTCTCAAACAATTCTGTATAATTTAGACCTCATTGGTGAGTGTTACATAAAGATATTATAATTTTTTTTTTAATTATTCATTGACAATATAAAAACATCCGACCAAATACTTCGATGGAAATGATACATTGTACAAATTTATGTTACTAAATATCAGTATAGAGGGTTTACGTTTTGTCTCAGACTATATATAAGAAATGCTGCAAACAAGTTGGTAGCCACACCCACAGACGCCGCAACAGCTGACACATTGCAAGTTCATCTTAACACTGGCTCAAGCGGGACGTGTAACGGACGTTTGGGGATGTGTGTTGCTGTAAGTAAGACTTATTATTGGTAAATCGGTGTGTAAGGTAGCATAAACAGGAACCTTTTACGTTATTTGTTTAGATATGATATTAATATAAGTTTGTGGTTTTAATTGTTACTGTACGTATGACTTATTATTGGTAAATCGGAGTTTAGGGTATCAAAAACAGGAAATTTTGACGTTTCATCTAGATATGATTTAGCTATTTATAAGTACGTGGTTTAAACTGTTATCGGACTGACATGTCATGCCCTTGATATCATTAGCGTGTCATTAATCAGTTTTGATAGCCTACATGGAATTTCAGGTAAAAGAATACAGCAACCTACAGCTAGAAAGTGACATCTCTTTGGCCCTGTCAACAACAACTGGATATGTATGGGTGTCGTTTGGTTGTAGCCGGGCAGTTTACAGCCGTATAACAGCAGAGGTGAGATACAAATGTACAGTAACACGTGATCGGAACATCATAAACATGACAACTTTGTGTATGGAAATATTATTTATTACGTCTTTGACAACCACAATATAAAAGACTCGGTCAGTTAACTTAGAAATAAAATTGCTCCACTCATTAAACAGCTATTGAATGTTGTATCTTGTTGAACCTGTACATAGCTAAAGAGATTTGATGGTAAACATCGCCCTGGTCTTCATATATTATTATGATGATGCTTGTAATTACAGAGGGTTATTCAAGAGAACACACCGGCAGCTCTGCAGAAGGCACAGAAAAATACGGTTGAACAGCAATGCATGCGCAACTCACATGTACGTATATATATTGTTTCCTCATTCCACACAATCGTATAATTTTGACATCATGTCTGGTTGCTTATTGTTCTTTATTTCATTTCAGATCAGAGATGCAGTTGCCCTCATCAAATTTTTAGCGAAACTGGAGAAAGAAGTAAGTTTGATTCTAAGTTAGTCTGCACAATTGACCATCAGTAAAATTATACAATTTCCGTTGTATATATTTAAAACTATGGGAAACAAACGCGTTACATGATATTATTCAGCTGTCCTATACAATAAATTCAATTAAAGGCGCTTAAACAAAACAAAAAAATTAAGATATTATAGGACAGAAAATAAGACTTAATAACCTGTATCAAATAAAGAATGGTGATTGATAATGAAAAACGACATATCCTAATATTTATTTTGAAAAGGTGAAAGAGGGTAAGCGCTGGACAGAAGTGGGAGCCGCCGCAAACCTCAAACAACACAGACTGTAAGTACTAACTTTAAGATAGTAGTATTCACACAGTACCATCTTTTCAAAAGTTTGCCAAATTAACAGGAAAGATATCGTAAAATATTATTTTGGAACGAAATAACCGATGCGAAAAAGACGTCTCATTTTTATCGAATCATGCAGTTAGTTCTGTAATCGTTCCCCATAGCATTAGATAACGGTTCCCCATAGCATTAGATAATCGTTCTTGCGGTTTCATTTGAACTTTAGTATGAAATAAACCCCGACCAAAACATTGATTGCAATTATCTACCTCTTAATCGGAGATAGAAGATTTAGATGTCTTTAAATTTTGTCAATACGTTAATACGTCAACTAAGTAATCGATATCTGAAAATAAACTTTTTTTCATGAAACATAGATGATCTAATATGTATACATGTACAGCATCGGTGAGGCAATTAATACTAAATGTGAACCTTAAATGTGAACAATTGTACATTTGCCTGCGTCTAAGGTCAGTACTCTTTCTTTCCAGGGCTGTTAAGGACAA
The DNA here is from genome assembly GCF_902652985.1 of Pecten maximus. Taxonomy (NCBI): domain Eukaryota; kingdom Metazoa; phylum Mollusca; class Bivalvia; order Pectinida; family Pectinidae; genus Pecten; species Pecten maximus. The sequence continues at coordinate 34,624,233 of NC_047019.1, forward strand.
TCGTGGCCTCAGTTTCCCAACCATAGCAGGCTCTGGGTCAAACGGTGCAGTAATACATTACTTCCCCACCAATGACACTGACAAAGATATAACAACCTCAGACATGTTCCTCCTCGACTCCGGCGGTCAGTACCTGTAAGTTCCTAGTTAGTTCTATCAGGTAGTGATGAGTAGTAAAACATTTCATATTTATAAATCCCATCACAGGTAACCATACACTATTTTTAAAACACTTATAGCCACAGGCAAAGTCACGCTTGAATGATTTTCATAACGTTTGTAACGTACATTTTGTTTCGCGATATAGTTTTTATTTATTTTTGTTATATCAATGACCTTTGTTTGCAGGTACATTAAAAACTACACAAGAGAAAGACAAGCGACTTAGACACTTGCTACTTTCATTTGGGCTCATACTTCTTTTAATGATGGCCTAATTGTAAAGTAGAACACGTATTAAATGTTAATAGTACATGTACTTTTGCAAAATGTATCGAAATCATAGTTTTTTAGGATATGTGCTAAACCCAGAGTATTACAACTAATATACACATGTATTATCATCCTCGTATATTCAATAATACAATATATATTTATATTATAATTGTCATAGATTTGGCTGAAATTAGCATGTTATGTAGCTTCATGAATATCTGATATAAAGGATGGAAACCCGTCTATTCAAGTTTTATATATAAACTAAATATGGTGTTTCCCTCATCATGCATAGGGATGGTACTACCGATGTTACGAGAACATTTCATTTTGGTACGCCTACAGCATTCGAAAAGGTAAAGTCACTGTGATCCCATACTCCAATTACCATATTCGAGTATGAATCTTATGTTTTAGTGAAATAAAAGGAAGGTCACTTTAACATGATGGTAGAAATAATAAATAAAATGATATCGTTATAGAAAACATTTCCTGAACAAAAAGTGAAGGTCTGTAATACAGATAGTTGTAGATAGCCTGTAAATGAGACATACCAGTTGTTCATAAGATAAAACAGATTGTCATCGTTATATAATATTTTATCTGGTTAGCTTGCTACCTTTGTGATTCTCTTGATAACCATAATGAAAATACATTTCATGAAAAAAGAACGTGATGCATGATATATTTTTAAAAGGAACATTTTTAATCTTAACCTTACGATCTGACAGTAAAACGTCAAAGCTAAACATGCATCCAACTGCTTGATATGATTTCTTGTAATCTACATCGGCGTCTCCATATTGATCTTCTTTTATTGAATGTTGTAGTTGGAAAAAGGCCTAAAATCGTCACTCACGAAAATTGACTACAGTTCGTTCCAAAATATAACAAAATATTTTTCTCAGTTCCATAATGATATACAATAAGCGGATGTTTTTGCAATACTGCACACATGTTAGTAAAGTTAATTGCATATTATATACCATGCCCGTGTGGTGTAGCGATTTTACCTTTTGGTGTAAATTTTACAGGAGTGTTACACTTTAGTGTTAAAAGGTCATGTGAACCTGGCCATAACAATTTGGCCAACAAATCTCTACGGTAAGTCTAGGAGAATAAAATCTGACTTTCAAGGTTAATATTTATATCCCTTTCCTACCTGGCTTGGTGATGGTATCTGTTTTATTGCTAGTATATGTATTTTGTATCACTCCTATTCTAGCCTTAAAACAAATACGGCGTCCATATGTTTTGTTTTTTCTACATTGCAGGTGTTGTTCTATTTCTGCTACGTTCTTCTGTACATCATATATATATATATTTACACTTGAACGTGTACACAACGGTAACATAATCATGTCAAAGTGTTGAAGAGTTGATGTGATCGCGCATCGGAAAACTCTAGCCTTTGGTAGAAAACACCCCACACAACATGATATACTTATATCATTGACCAAGGCAATAACTTGTTATCTTTCAGAAAACCTGTCGTTTCGGAAGTTTCATACTAATTAATGAACAACTACTACAACTTCTTCAATGAGTAAGTTGACATGTACATTTTGTCTAATTACTCATTTACAACTACTTCAATGAGTAAGTTGACATGTACATTTTGTCTAATTACTCATGTACAACTACTTCAATGAGTAAGTTGACATGTACACTTTGTCTAATTACTCATTTACAACTACTTCAATGAGTAAGTTGACATGTACACTTTCTCTAATTACTCATTTACAACTACATATGTACTTCAATGAGTAAGTTGACATGTACACTTTATCAATTTATAATGTGTACAACAACTTCAATTACGTTGTCGTAATTTGTCGGCTGAAGTGTTCCAGAATGGATATACAGATTTGATTATTTGTGTTGTATGCCTTTGTTATAGGAATGTTACACACGGGTCCTTATGGGTCATGTTGATTTTGCCGATCTCGTCATAGTCGGGGGAAAGTTTGGTGAGTCCATGCTATTGCGCATGGCTTGATAAGTATCCCCTTTATTCAACCCAAGGCATTTGTAGTTAGGTGGGAAATCTAGAATAATGAGGTATCTTTTTGCTCTAGGAATGCTATACGCGTGTCCTGATGGGTCACGTGGATTTAGCTGATCTTGTGTTTACTGGAGGTCACCTAGGTGAGTCGGTGAAGATGCTAGTATTTCAAGCACATGTATTGATATGGGAGTGGTAGTGTTTTAGTTAACAATTCTTTTTTGAAAAGAAACTTTAGCCTAACAAGTAACCTCAGCATGCAACTTCAATTGCATGCAATTATGTTTGTAGACAGATAGTATAGTTCTGTTATTCAGAGATAAGATCATTGGTGGCTGTGTTCATAGGCCTATGTGTTAGCTGTGCTGTGTAAATAGTGTACATGTTCGTCTACGTCGTATTGCATACAAACCAAATAAACTCTACTCTATAAATATATCTCAGTTTTGATGCTATGTTATTCATTGTGTATATGTGTAAATATTATATTACATATATAATTGATGTACTACATTGTTGAAGTCGTTCAAGCATGTCTGTAGTTTGTTGCATTGCACGCATGCTCCACTAAACAGTACGTATCTATGCTTTACTGCATGTGTGTGTAGACTGACTGAAATTGTAGTTGGAATTTTGGTAGAAATTACTTATGGAACTTGTGTAGTTAAAAATTACCCGTAGCATTAATGTAGTTGAGAAATTACTAACAGAGTAACTGAAACTAGGAAAATACTTTCAGATACTTATTTATTTTAATCATTCTACAGAAACTTATCTATTTACATCATGATACTGATACTATATATATTAACATCATTCTAAGTGATACTATATCTATTTACATCATTCTACTGATACTTTATCCATTTACATCATTTTACAGATACTATATTTATTTACATGCTCTTTCTATTTACATCATTATACAAATACTATATCTATTTACATCATTCTACTGATACTATATCTATTTACATCATTCTACTGATACTATATCTATTTACATCATTCTACAGATACTATATCTATTTACATCATTCTACAGATACTATATCTATTTACATCATTCTACCGATACTATATCTATTTACATCATTCTACCGATACTATATCTATTGACATCATTCTACAGATACTATATCTATGTACATCATTCTACTGATACTATATCTATTTACATCATTCTACAGATACTATATCTATTTACATCATTCTACAGATACTATATCTATTTACATCATTCTACTGATACTATATCTATTGACATCATTCTACAGATACTATATCTATTAACATCATTCTACAGATACTATATCTATGTACATCATTCTACAGATACTATATCTATTTACATCATTCTACAGATACTATATCTATTTACATCATTCTACAGATACTATATCTATTTACATCATTCTACAGATACTATATCTATTGACATCATTCTACAGATACTATATTTATTGACATGCTCTTTCTATTTACATCATTATACAGATACTATATCTATTTACATCATTCTACTGACACTATATCTATTTACATCATTCTACAGATACTATATCTATTTACATCATTCTACCGATACTATATCTATTTACATCATTCTACAGATACTATATCTATTTACATCATTCTACAGATACTATATCTATTTACATCATTCTACAGATACTATATCTATTTACATCATTCTACAGATACTATATCTATGTACATCATTCTACTGATACTATATCTATTTACATCATTCTACAGATACTATATCTATTAACCAGTCGATGAATCTATATTTCAAGACACTATCCAGTTGTGTTTCCCTGTGTTCAATACTAATTTATCTTGTTCATTTATACAAATCTAAACTTTGATTCACATCTTTATAGTTTGTGTAAAGCGACATTTTCAGTGATATCTAATAATTAAATTAATACATTTAATCTGCATTTTTGATTGTATTCTTTTGATTTGAGTACACTGTCATCCATTGGTTTCTATACCGAGGGAATCTTTTGAAATTCAGCAGATATGATTATAGTATGTCTTTATGTTTATCATAATGCTTTAACACTCTGCAGCTATGGACACGGTTATTGATGCTCTAAAAATAGTGGTAAATGATATTGATGATCTGCATATCCTGTAAATGCACCACTTTTATGATCTTTTTACTCTCTTCCTTTCTTTTTTAGGTTATTGTCCCCTTAACGACTTAACGTACCCCACCCCCCCCCCCCCCCCCCCCACCCCACCCCACCCCCCCACCCCCCACCCCCTCCCAAACAAAAAAAGAAAAGAAAAATACCGAAGTGGTAAAATGAGGTGCATTTCATATTTCAACAAGTCAAAAGAGCGTGTAAAGGGTTTAATAGATGGCATTGTATAAGAGATTTAACATCAAGGGTTAAATTCATTTCATTTTAATGTTACATTTGCTATATATCCAGGCCGTGAAATAGACACCATAGCGAGGCGCCCTCTCTGGGATGTTGGCCTGCAGTACCGACATGGTACCGGACATGGAATAGGAATGTACCTGAGTGTACACGAGGGTAGGTTTTAACTAGAACAGGTTGTTGCTATTATAAAGGTAATGCTACAGCTGAAATTCCTCTCCAATTTTGCAACTGTTTATAAAAAGTAAGGTATAAAACGAGATAGACATCTCCACAAATAAATCTACATTATAACATGTAGACCTCCTGTAGACACTTGATATAAGCCTAACAGTCGAATGTCAAATTATGGTTCTCACAGGTTTTACCATTATCTTTAGTTTATTTCATGGGATTCATATCAAGATATTTGTGTTTATACTTGATTAATCGATCTTGAAAGATTCCTAATAAGAGTTAACTTTGGTTGATTACAGGGCCTGGAAGGATATCTCTATCTCACTCTAGTTTTATCCACGATGAGCCCCTGGATGAATTCCAGTTTTTCTCCGACGGTAATTTTGTTTTATTGTTGCTAGTTACGTGTATAATAATCTTACAGGTTCCAGAACATTAAATCAACGAATAATTGCATGGTGAAGTAATACTTATATTTGTGTTCCTATCTTATTTTAATTAACCGTCATTTCCATCTAATCTTAAGATACTGTTGAAAACAAGTATCTGGAAAATGTATCAGATCATTCAAATATCATTAATTTCTTATTCAGAGTTGACTGAGTTAAACGCTTTGTTTGAATATACAAATGTACCCATAGTCAGTCATTTCACACGTTATGTTATACAGAGCCAGGGTATTATGAGGATGGCAAGTTCGGAATTCGTCTGGAAAACATTGTCATGGTTAAAAAAGCGACAACGAAGGTAGGTACAACGTTACACCTAATGTTATATAGTTATACAGCATTCGTGTATTTAAGTCTGTTCTGTACATCTTACCACTCGGCTATATTGATCTGTTAGGCAAATGTCGTTATTGAACTTCTTTTACAACAAGCTACACAAACAGGGTCATTTGAACAGAAGAAAGCTTTAAATTACCCGTATCTGATTCTTTTAGCAATGCTGTATTTGCATGCATAAATATTTGTATGTACTATATATGTATTGTTAATAAAATATTTTGAAATGTAAATGTACCCGTATCTTCAATTAGATGGACCACCTGCACATTATAAAGTTTTCGAGGACTATAAATTCCATACTGGCTTTTGATTTCCGTACAAAAACTTTAGTTATATTTTAGATAATCACCTAGAAACTTTGAAGGGTAAAACATATTGCTGTAATATCGACTATAACAACATTAAAACCACTGTTCAATACGTATATTTACATTGCTATACCATTTTCGTCAACTTTGAAAAATGAACCAAAACATTGACGCTTTTTTTTAATGTCACATGACCCGATGGGTGTTATAGCTTGAGGCACTTGGTGTTATACATGTATAGTATGGCGGCAACTGCCTCTTAGCATTCTGTCAATGGGATGCGGAGTAGATATATATATATCGATGTATTGACATGCATTCATTGTCTTCACCTTCAACCATTTCTTCGTATAATATCAACCTTAATTGAGACAAAAATCTCCAAACACATTATTTACGTAACATAAGTCTCGCAGGTTGTGTAAATACACACAAGTGACAGGCCATGTATGAGGTATAGTATCTGTTATAGGTTGATAGGAGTTGCTTCCCTTATGTCAATGTTTATTTGTTTCAACAATGTAATATTTGTCGTCAAGTGTATAAAATTGTCTAATTTTTCAGTATCAGTTTCCTGGCACTACCTTCCTAACGTTTGAAACTGTAACTATGGTACCATACGAGCCACATCTTATTGTCAAAGAGCTGTTGAGTCAGAGAGAGGTTTGTCTCCTACCTTTATTCAAATCATTCCCTGGATCCTCGTTATTATTAGTCCTATTTCTATATGATGCAAAAATACTGTTTGTTTTACCTAAGCATTTACAACTGATCCTCTTCTTAATTTTTCTTCTGATAAACATATGATGGAATATCTAAATATAAAATTCAAGTATCCTTTTTCATGTCTAACTAATTGACATCGTCTTAGACGATCAGTAATTTAGTGCCACTTTCATCACTTAAATAAAGGTTTCAAAATATTTTATACATAGGTCGACTGGATCAACGCCTACCATAGGACTGTCCAGAACACTATTGGGCCGCTCTTGACCAATGATCCTCTGGCTGCTTCCTGGCTCTCTGCGAGGACAGCACCAATAAGTCGAGAAAACGAGACCGGAAGTGGAAATCAGTTGACTGCCTTCCTGAGTCTGGTCGTTGTAGCACTTGTCGCTCACTTTACATTATAAGTTATTCAATTAAATTTCTTATTCATGGAAAATCAAATTTCAGATTTAGCTATATTAATAAAATTTCACTAATAACAGTCCTGCTAACAGTATCAAAGAAATCGTATATTATCATGCTACAGTACATATGTTTTTGGAGGAATATATCTTGCTGTTTGTTTTATGGCGTGTTCGTTCATAAACATCTAGCATAAATAATAATGGTATCTACTGTATGAAACACATATCTACATAAGGTATTTATCCTAGTTTGTATCTTGTCATAAGCTGTATAGCTCAATGTATTGACATATCAGCCAAAGTTATGTATCATAATATACACAGTATATACTATGAATTCCTATTTGTATTCTTTAATATCACCCACTTTTACCCTGTTAACAATTCAGTCTTCAGGTAGAATATATGTATGTTCTCTCTCCACTACATCACGTGCATCGTAGTATGTGTTATACTGGTATTCACTCTCATTATTTTGGGGACAATTTTGGCTAAAATCTCCTGGTGTACAGTATCAATGATAAAGAAAACGTCTTTATGTATTATTATGTAATCAGTGACTCAAACTCAAAGAATTGTTTTTGGGCTCTACCAATACCCAATGTGCCATGTCTTGTGTATGTAATATACCTTACCCTTATCATTGTCAAAATATCAAAATGGAAAAAAAAGAAAAGAAAAAAATCTGCTCTTAATACTACATTATCTACATATGCTAATGGAGTTTTTGTTTTAATGTTTTTACCAGTACTTAGAATTATGTATTTGAAGTTGTATGATATATGCAAATGGTGTTTTAATAATGTATATAAATCCCTGTATTTGTTTTTTATATACCTCCCATGATGAAAAATGAGTGCTTGTTGTGTGAGAAACCGTGCTTATTAAATAGTTAGTTGATGATTAAATATATACTCTAATCCAATTTTCAATTCTTTAGCTGCATGAAAAAAGTCCGAAATTATCCACTCTCCTTGTATTATTTTGTTCTAATAAAAATTTGTTTCTTTAATTATGCTGAAAAGAGGGATATAATTTTATTGGGGATTTTAATTTTGCTGATCCAAATGCAAATGAAATATTTCAATATTATGATGTTCGTCTGTCTTTTTCTTGAATGTATGAACTCTGAGAGTTCATATAAGTTGATTATACATACCTCACGTTAACAACACTATACATTTATAACAAAAACAAATTCACGGAAATATGCAGTTACTCCAAAACCTGTAACGAAACTTGTTTCCCAAGTAATTATCACGAAAAATACTTAAGTATGGAGACTTTTCATGCATATTTGAAATACCTGTTATTTCAAAACAAAGTTATTTCCATTTATCCTCTTGTCGGTCCGGGCGGAAGCGTGGGAGGATTCTGACTGCGCTTGACCACGGGGTAGAACATATGACCCTATATATATTTTACGTCCGATCGGGGAATCGAACTCCGGTCGGTTAGAGCTGGCCCACACAACGCATCGTAGAAAAAGGATCTATTGAAGACTCCCCAAAAATATGTTGCTTGATAATGTATGTATATAATTCTATTTAGAGTCATTCAGTGTGAAAGTGACCATTCTAGGCTTGGTATTTCTATTCGAAATGAAATGAGCTAACCTTATGGAACCAAATATTAAAATCTGTTGATCTCTTCAATTTCGGACGAATGTGCTATCACATGCATGTACACTTAAGTGTAGTCAAATTGATAACTATTGAGCTAACAACAAAACTAAATAGTTTGGTACACAAAAATATGTCGTAGTATAAGGATATAAGCGTGTATAAAGCTATTAATAAATGTGAAAAGTGGATGTGAAATGAATGCCTTAAATAGCTGTAAAATATTGTGAAACAGAAGCAAGTAAGCTAACCAGAATATGTGCATTCTTCTAAAGTTATTTATGAAAAAAATTGCTATCATTTTCTTTTTGATTAAAGTGTGTTGCTGACCAAATAACTAAAAGAATATTTAAATTATTGGAATATAAATAAGCTCCTAATTCAGGAGATATTATTAATAACATAAATCTTTCATGAGATTGGATTTGATACATTATTTATCAAATTTATAGCCCAATACATTGGTCAAAGCGATAGGAGCTAACATATCTATAGCTAGCTTACGTATGCTGTTCTATATATATATTATGCACATTACGTAATTACCACATGCATAATAGCGTTGAGAGGAATAATACTATGATGACATAAGAATACCGTGAATGTCATTAATATAAATTAATAATAAGTTGATAAGATAATAAAGACTGATTACGACATGCACCTTCTGGTTAATTCTTTTTATTGTGCTACGAACCTTTTTGTTTTATAAACATAATATTAAATAACCAATCATATCTACATATTGGAAGTCTCTTTAATTCAGATTTATATCAAGTTAAACGAATGTGTATTTATCAGGCGAACTAGAATATAAAAATATATCACATATGACAACCGTGATCCTATTGTTAAACTGTCAGTCTCAGCAAGCAAATGGCAAGATAAGCGTATCGCGTACAGTGCATGAAATTGAAATTCAAATCGGCATTTTTAGTAATAATTCCTTTTATGGAACTTAAGGAGGAGACATTAAGACTAGGAATTATATTACGGAAGAGGGATTCAAAGGAAGTGCTCGCTGTTTCAAAAATATGTTTACGTTATTAACGCATCACTGGTGTTTACCTGTATAAGCTGTTTCTGTTTCTATCTTCAAACACATATGAATGTACACGTATATCACATGGTTATCAACAGTAAGCTCATTTTGTCCTTGAGAGTATTATGTTTGTGTTGCGGACATGCGATGTTATCAATTGAGGTAGGGATATCCAACCAGACAAGTAAACACATTAAGTCTATTTAAATTCCTTGTGTATTATACCAATTTTTGTTTTTAAATATTTCAATTCAAGGGACAAAACTAAAGAAATTAAATATAGATACGAAATGTATATAATTTTGCCAGCGTTTTAAGATATTTCCTCAAACATTTTTGTCCTTTTTATTAACTAAAATATGTTTTTGTTTCATGTATAATAATATTTCCTCAAACATTTTTGTCCTTTTTATTAACTAAAATATGTTTTTGTTTCATGTATAATAATAGTTTAGATAGTCTTTCACAAAGGTAAAAACCGTGCTTTTTATATTTCATTTCAAATAAAACTTTAATAGAATTTAGTGTTTCCTTTGAGCATGCAATCTGAGATCAGGAACGTAACACTTGTTTAACGCTCCATTATACAGCTTAATACCTGTACCTGATCCAAACCCTATGTCTACAAGTCTTTGTCAACTTGCGTAATGTATTCTTAACCGTTCTGTTAATATATACATGTAGTATGCAGGATTCACTTAAAAAATCATGAAGTTAATTAAATTACGGTTTAATAAACATCTTTTTAGTTTAAATTCTTATATTTCTATTGAATGCATATTGCCCTGCTTAATACGTACCTCTACAAAACACGCTTTATCTAGTTATACGAAGTACTTTGTTAACAAGGGGTGATTAAATCGAGTTGATATATGTCATCAATCATTCATGCCTATGTGAGCGTACCATATTAAGTTTAAATTCCTTCTAGCACTTATGACGTTGTACAGAGGATTGTAAAACATTGTGCAAGCAAACAACTACATTAGATATCAATCAATGGAAACCATTTAATAATGTTTTAATCAATCAATCAATCAATTAGAATTTACCGAGAATGATTATCAAACAGCATCATGCAGCTGTTTATTGTTTGTAATACTTGTCAGTGATCTCGGGCCAACATACATCTGTTTCACAATTATAGGACTTGTCAGCGGTTCTAGGGCCACCATAGAGCTGTGTCGTGTTTGTAGGGTTGTCGGCGATTCTAGGGCCATCTCACAGCTGTTTCGTGTTTTTTGGACTCGTCAGTGATCTCGGACCACCATACATCTGTTTAGTGTTTGTAGAAATTGTCAGTGATTTAGGGCCATCACACAGCTGTTTTGTTCTAATAGGACATGTCAGTGATTCTAGAGAAATATTGAAAGTAACGAAGGAAATTATGAAAAATAGTTATTGAAATTGTAAGGCCTATCACTCTGTGGATATTTTGTGAAGATTAACATACAGTTTAACCGAGTCATTAAAGGTGCTCACTGCTAACATTATGAAACATTAGAAAACCATCAATTTTCTCACATAGATAGTTCTCCTGATGTCGGTTCCTCTTTTCATTGATTTTATTAGAAGGTCAGGTATCCATCTTGACCAGGAAAATATATGCATAAAATATCACGGTCTACATTTGTGTTTGGCACAGTGACGATGTATATCGAAAGCAAGACGTCATCAACAATGTGTAGAGAAGCCCAAATGTATCAAGTACGTTTCTTTTCCTTCCTTTGAGGCCGTGTTCGTTTGGCCATGTTCACCACGCTACAGAACACACTTTTTGCGTTCCCACTACTGAAATATAAGCATGACAACTTCGATCGCAGAAAGATTCCCATAAATATTTATATTATTACACATTTTCCTTAATGCAGTGTATCGCGGATTTCATTCAAGGATAAGACAACCCTGCATCTGTTTTTAGTTTTAGAAAACTAATTTTCTTCAGCGGTTGCAGTCTTTAAAGCATTGTAGTCGGTGACAAACGTCTTTCGATGTTAGTAACAGGTCATTTGTATGGAAGAAGACACGCGAAGAATGGTCAGATTATCTCTATCATTTCTTTTTCTAGCCAGGATTTTTTTATGGATTATGTTCGTTTCTCTCAACTACGTATGCAACCGCGTGTTTTTTTTGTGTTTTTTGTTTAAAGTTATGTAGATATAAAGGTACGGACTGTGTATTCATTACAAAATGTTTTGTAATTTGGTTATGATTATCAGTACAATACTACACGAAAGGGTTTTTTGCTACTTCAACGAGGGAATAATGTAGATTTGAAACACTGACATTGAGACGGTCACTGACATTTCTCAGCATCACAGCGACTTTTAATTCTGGCTGAACGCCTAATACATCATTTTACCTTGATGTCTGTTTTTTTCTGAAAAAAAAACAAACAAAAACATATCAGTGTTCTGTTTAGAGGAAACCTCACTATTACCTTATTTAATATTAGTTAAATACAGCAAATTAAAACCAGAATGTTTTCATTGTTTTGAAATTTGGTTCTCCCTTTGGAAGATAAATTACCAAAAGTAAGTAAAATACAGATGGCAGCAGGATTAAAGGATATTCCGACATATTCATAACGTGTGGATATACAACATGTATTGTTGCACTATATTCATATTGATAAATCTATATTTTTGTTTTAAAGTTAGGGTCTGATCTGAACTACATATCAATATCTTGTTAACATGTGAAAAAAAAATCCGCAGAATTCTAAACCAATTAAGCAACCATTCATACCATTGTGTAGAACATCCGTAGGACTCTACAGGGATACATTAAACTCTGAGATACCAGTATCATGTTGTTCTCTCTTCAAATGGAAATGAAATCACATTGGAAACGCAATTTCATATATTGGCTTCAAACGTTGGTAATATTAGGCATACATGTATGTGTATTTTGATTTAAACATTATACAGTTATAGCTTTTTGATAATGTCGATACAAGGACTTACTTACCCGACAAAAACATTGACCGAGGACGACTTTGGACTGGTCTTCCTGGTTTGATATTTTGTTCAGGTTAATAAAACCAATAAAACCCAAATCAAAAGGCTTTGATAGTTTCATTATAGAATTTAAAAAAATCAATACATGAAGGTAGCTGTTGTAATGAAAAAACGTGACAACATGGACGATTTGCACGACCTGACTATATTTCATAACAAAATGTGTTGTTTTTAATTGTATCAATTCATATTCTGACAAAGTACTTTGTTCTGTTTAAAACTGTTGATGGCTCGGTTAAGATATCACGAAGACTGACACATACATGTATAATCTAAGTATGTTCAACTTCGAAATAAACAGTTATATTGATCATGAAGCCTTATGTCTCGTGGCGATATCCTCATTTCCGTGTTTAGTTTCCCATTTAACTTTGACTCAACAAAAAATGCATGAATCTAAGAATAGCTTAAAATACGCTATATTTAGTAACATAACAAAGGATATTGTACCTTAACAGTTCGGGTACGTAATGTGTAGGTATTCCGAGTGTCAGAGGAGAAGGGTATGGTCGAATGTAGTCTATGTGGAGCGACATGCCTGGTCTAAAACACATAGCCGCGATGGCATTAATATCCCCAGGTAAGTAGGCCAACTTCAGTATGCTTTATCTACCTTTACGTTTATATGATGTGTAATATATATCTCGTTGTATTTGAAGCTTTTTCTATATAAACTTACATGAGTAGATATTAAAAACAGGCTAGTTGCATACCAAATTATATAAGAGTTAGCCAAACAGCAAATCCAGTAAAAACAGTGATATTTTACAAGACCATCCTACTATTGTGCAAATGAGATAACTTAATGGCCGTCTATATAAGAGAACAATGCTGAATTTCAAACACGAATAGAGTCATTTAATATAGCAAATGTTTGTTTCGACATGTAGTGTCATGGAAATCACCAATAATTTGTTGTGGATTCTAACAGTTTCTTCCAATTCTTGTAAATGGCAGCTGTGAATAATATTACACAGCTATCGCAAAAGTGGGGCATTTCAATCAATTAAAATGTTCCTGTATCATAATTTTAAGACATCTGATCATGATAAGAGAGAGGTTTTAAAGGGGCATCTAAACAGCAAAACCAGACAAAGCAGTGATTTTTTACAACCCTATAAATTCCTACTATAGTGCGATTTAACAGAAATAACTTTTTAATTTTATTTTTCATTTTAATATGTATCATGCCAAACCATGGGCCTTGCTGTTGAAATGTAATTTGTTATGCGGTTTGCAAATTTCAGTAAAACATACGGAAAATGCATGTTTCTTTGTATCGCATATATTGCACAAACTAGCCATGTCGTTTTGTTCACATGTGTCTCAAGCACAAAATAGGAACATTGGTTTGACCAGATTTTACTTTATTATATGTATAAACACTGTTATCATTTTGACCTTGAAATGCAAATGGTGGTCGTGAATGATATCACAAAATTATGGCATATAAGTACATAAAGTCAGATCCGGTCATACAATACTCCTATCCCGTCTTGCCAAGTTATTGAAATTGTTTGATAAAACATTTTTTTGATATTTGAAATACTTCTGTATATGTCATTTTCGTGCGATATTATTCACAATCCCATATTTGCATTTCAAATTCAAAATAGAGCCAATGTATATATATATTGAAAAGTCAAATTTCCTCAAACCAATGCTCCTATTGCGTGCTATAGACGCTTGTGAGCAAAACAGCATGGCTATTTTGTGCAATATCTGTGATTCAAATGAGCTAATTACCTTATTAGGCAATATCCAGAATATCAAGACATGGCTTTTAGTTTATAATTTGTCTTAAAAACGATGATGTCTTAAAATTATGATACAGCAACAGTTTTATTGTTTGAAATGCCTGCTTTTATGCCATATATGAAGAATTATATTGACAGTCAACATCTGCATGTCAAAGTCAAAACAAAATAAATGTTTATAAGTACATAAAGTCAGATCCGGTCATACAATACTCCTATCCCGTGCTATAGACACATGGCTATTTTTCAGGTTGGATTATTTGTGTGACTTAGATTTATTCCATGCTACATCTTACCACAAGGTAACTCTATAGGAAAAACCCTGTTAGCTTCTACAGCATTATGGTATATAGCATGACTATTTAGATGCAAATTTGGAGATATTTATTCTCATATTTCTGAGAAGTAAAACGTCGTGTATTAAGTGTGACATAACATAAAAGGCGTGTTGCGTGATATATGTATACCTTACTTATCTAACAGCGTATTTTCATGTGCCGGGCTTATAAAACATATTATTAAACCAAATATTTAAAACAGTGCCTGTGATTATCCGAAACTCATCATGTGGCCGGGAAATAAAACATCATATTTCCCTAAGCCGCGTGAGCCAGGAAAATGAAACATCGTATATCGCTGGAGTGCGTGCCCCCATGGCGACCCTAATATTCTGTTGCGAGGAGTTTTCTCCATTGCAGATGTTAACAAATGGCAGATGAACATAAACCCAAACGTTTTCGTGCAGTCGAAGAGGTAGAAATAGATAAAATTATGCAAAACAAGATTGCTCAGAACACGAAAATATCAACAAATGAACACGCAAACTGTTTCCAAGAGTTTCACAACGAAACTGTCAATAACACATTGGCCTTGAATCTTATCAATGAAATGTGCAGCTGGGATTACAGAGGTTTGTAAGAAAAAAGCTTATTTTTGAGTATCATCTTTACTGAATATATTAGGTATAATAAAAAGATCTATGGCCCTGGATGCAGGGTGATATGAAGTTTTATTTACCCTCATCTCTTATATTTCCCTCGGGCAAGACCTCGGGAAATAGGATACCTTCAGGTAAACAAATCTTCAAATAACCCTGCATCCAGGGCCGTAAGGTTAAGTACATGATATCACCCACTCGGAATCAAATCGCCCCGTCATGTTCCCTTAATTATTCGAAGGCTCTCCTTCATGTTATTAATCATATTCATAAGGAAGCAACAAGGGTTTTCAAAGAGTTCTCTAAATAAAGTGGCCGAGAAAATATCGAACATGAAGCATTTAAAACAGGAATTTGAAGGTACCGTGCTCTGCGGTTATTTCGTTTGTATTTATCTATTTATCTATTTATCTATCTATTTATCTATTTATCTATTTGTTTACATGTATCCTACACATGACGCCATTACTTGTATGCGTGCTACGGATTGTTATATATTAGGAAAGGCACATGTGTACATTAGGGTTAGGGGTGTAACAGGGTGGTCTGCTATGTAATGTTAAGTAATTGGCGTGACACACATTAAAGCCAAAAAATCAAAAATGAACACTTTCTACAAATGGTAAAGTTCCACAGCATAGGAGTAGTGATAAAGCTCTTTATGCGAAAATTTTGAATGAACTGAATATGAAATACATAAAAAACGTGATTTGTTTACAAAAAGTTGGCATTTTTTTTACAAAATGCTTAAAAAACTATTAACGGCGGTATGCTTACTGTTTTAGTATTTTGATGTTTAGTTTATTGTTTAAATTTTAATATATTTTCGTTAACATAATAATTTTTGTATCTGTTTTGTGACAATCTGCGTTCTTAGATAATTTAGTTAAATAATTAGTTCATTAGGCACGTTTATCATCGATTGAAATGGGTTAATTGTTTAGTCAAGGGAAGCAAATTTGATGGCACAAAGAAATGTATCGATGACTTGTATCTAAATCGAAAATTGTTTAGGCCGACAGCTATGGGAAATTAACATTGTTTGAAAAACCCAACCTTTACTAACCTACGAAAGCTTGTGTAATACCAATGCAAATAAAATGCCGACCAATATCCTGGACTGTAAAACATCCTGAATATCGTAATAGCATTAAGTGTCCTAGAAATACTTTATCATTACTGTACATTTTTCGATATTTTCATCTGTCTATTGTAGAGAAAGCTTTATAAACACAAATAGTTTCCTTGGGGATGTAGATGTTAACGAAAGCATACTTATTAAACTAATTAATGAATGAGTTTACCTCGAGTAAATCAAGACATGTATATAATCACTACAAATATCAATCTACTGCTGTCTGAAAATATAGTACTAGTTATACAATATTTTAAAACCTTGGTCACAAGACTTGAATTTTTATTTTTCACAAATTTATTTGAAACTTTTTAATTGTTATTATCATAAGCAATCGTGTTGTTTGTATCTGATGTTTTCTATTTTCTGATTTTTGAACTTTCATAATTTAGTTTCTCACAGTCCTAACATTACTAAGGGTTCCAAAAAAGGAAATGTACATGATGTAGAATTCGATATATCTGTTTGTATCCCTATCTGACACACGTATCACATTTTTGTTCTGGTTAAGCTTGTTTACAGAGGTTAAGATGCATTGCACACAATACATACTGTACACTAGCTGCGTCATTATCGGTAAACCGAGAGGAATGTTAAAGCTGTATATCAAACGCAGCTTTTTGCATTGAAGTAAACTTTAGATTCCCTTCCGTTTTAAATAAAAGAAAAGACACACTTATGAGGCAGGTAATATTATGTAAAATAATACTATAAAACATTAAAAAAAAAAACTCATACCTAGTTACTGACAAGCTGTATACATTTCATATAGCTAAATAGGGTCTTTTACAATAGCTGGGATGAGCCCAAGCATATCTAAATGGATGGAAATTAATCACTTTTCACCTTTTTGCTTTATTATACAGCAATGCAGTATTTCTTAACCAAAGGACAGTGTTAATATGGGTAGGATGTTTCAAATACCAATATCGATTTCTGATGTAAATATAATGTTAAGAAAGCGCTGAATGTTTGAAATAGATTACGAAACAATATCTTATATTAGCAAATATTCTTCAAAAGAGGAGACGTCAAAATGAAACCCACTGCGAATGAAATGGTGACAATGGTTTAAATTTTGTCGACAAAAGCCCTGGTCATCAGAAATTACAAGACAACCTAAATGTGAATTGCAACGTACATTGTACATATATCAGCATATTTAAATGTCACCCAAGAAAAGCAATTATTGAAAAGTTGAAAACAAATAGGATTTCAGAAAACGATTTAGGTAAAGGACTATCGATTAAATCCGCTTAAGATACGGTAAGCCATGATTTTATCGAATTGACATTAAATGAAACGACATATTCTTTGTGATATATCTAAGACATCATCTAATCTTATTGATATGTAGAATATATGTAACTTTCAAAGTTAATCCAATAATATCATAGTATTTGACATAGGATAAGTTAAGCAACGGCTCTCTCTAGGTTGTTCAACGAGGTAGCTAATAGCTACTAAGATCGGCGAATAAGTCAAACAAAAAATACTTAATTTATATAAGAATTGCTCAATATTACCTTGCCTAGGAAAGCAGCTGTGTCAAAATATCTAGTTAGCATATTATAAGACATCTGAAGAGTGTATACGGGTACAGAAAATAATTAGATTTATTCAGAGACAAAGTCTATGATATGTATACAAGATCTTGCTGCTTGAGGTTCAACTTAAAAGTTAGCAGTAATGTATGTATCCGTATGCTGTGACCGGGATGAGCGCCTGTCTGAGAACTATGTCCCGGCGAGGCAATCAAGTGTTATATCACCGTAAATGCCTCCATGGGTCCGTTCATTCTTGGACGTACTCTGTCCTTAAATGACCGCACTGTTTTAGCTAGAAATACATGTGAAATAACCCTGTGGAGTATGCTTTGGGTTCTGTACCGTGGTCTTTAGTTGAGCATTCGCCCCTGTTGAAAAGGCTTTTGGTTATATACCCTTGCCTTAGTTGAGTGTTTGCAACTGTGAGGAAGGCTTTGGGTTCTGTTCCCTGGCCGAAACATACCAGAGTCGTTTTAAAATTTGTAGATGCTACTCCTGCTTAGCGCTCAGTATTTTGGGAGTTGGACGACTGGTTTGCACGTTGTTAGTATAATGTGACCGGGTAGGGTGCTCTGCTGGTGTCCGAGGCAGTTTGCTTCATTAAGATAGCACTTTAAATCAATAAAATTCCGGTACTACCGCAACCTCCAAAAACACACATATGCCCTTACCACAGCATGCATGTCGCACGCAACGGAGGCGGTCCTAAGATAACCTTAACTGTTAATATGACGTTAAACAATAGTAAACCAATAATCAGGTAAAATGAAACCAAATAAGCTACCAGTTGTTTATCCGAATAATAGGCAAATGTCAGAAAACAATAAGTTTACCATTTAACAGTTGTGAATGACCAGGTGTGGTATATGTTAAATCGGGAAAGCATATAGGTGTTGATAGGATTTTAATATACATGTTAATGTCAATATTTACTCTAATTACTCCATCAGGGTTTGTTTTTGTTTTCAGAAGTGTTTGCTCAACATTTTTATCCAGCTTCTATTTACTTTGATACTTCCACTCCGGTACCGTAAGTATTACTCTGCATGATGTATTCTGGGGTAAAGGGAAGATAGAAACCATTTAATTCCAAAGATGAATCGATCCTCACCTTTAACCTTTAGTAACAAATATTTAGGACCTTTGTCTCCGTTGTATCGTTCCTTGTTGTATTACGACAGGTAAAGTGACACTGTACTATTGTCTATTGCTTCAGTGTAAAACTTAAACGATGTTCTCAAATACGCCATGTATCCTGCATTGCCAAAATAACTTCAACTTAGTTATGTGATTTTGCTTCGTTATGTTACCTAGCAACAATTTAAATTGCATCATAAACAATTAATGTACACATGTCGCTATACGTAAATGGACATAAGGTCACAAAGCCCAGCTGAAGATACGTAGTCTGTAGCGTTTTTAAGAAAACGTTATGGAAGAATACGGTTAATGTGTTTAATGGTTCTTATTACATGCATAAAGTATTTAAAAAAATGACACTGACACGTCAAGTGTTTAAAAGTTACAAAGCCACAGGTGTGGAGGCACTAGACTATTCAAATGATTTGACGTCGAACACGCATGCCCATCTTTATTTATCACATAATGATATACGAGTTTCGGTTTGCTATTTATACAATGATCACCATACACCGTTATTATAATAATTGTTTTTAAATTATCATGAAAATTTAAAATTATCGTGATATTTGTTTCGTATTATAGCGGGCTTTCAGGTGGGGCTATGTTCTACATGTACCCGGCCATCATAGTCATCACCTTCCTAATATGTTTATGTTGTCTGCATCAACTCATACATATGTGCAGGGCACGGACAGCTAGAGGTAGGCCCATCCTTATTTTGATACGGATAAGTTCACATATACAGGTAGACTGCTGTATAAAGTTATGTATGCCAACAATAGACAGGAGTACAGGTAAGATTTATATCTACAAGGATGTAGATATATGAATGAAGAACAAGTTAAAATGTAAAATATGTACAGTGTATTTGAAAACTGAATGTAAAAACTGCATCAGGTAGCTGTTTTGTGTTGCAGTAACTGGTCACTGTGTATATGTCATAGATTCTTAAAGCAGTTTCAAAGAGGTATATAGATTCCATGCGATGCATTGCATGAACGTGACATGTAGTTATAACGATACGGTTTTTATGATGTTGCAGGACATCCAACACTATCAACAATATCAGGAAGTATACAAAACGGATCACATGGCGAACCGCCACCTCCATATACATTCACAGACGTTCGAATGGACGGATCCTCAGCAGAACAACCATCTACTAACTACCCAATTTATACTAAGAGCCCTCCAGCAAACTTAGAGCTGTCATCAGTGTCACAGAACAATTACATATAGTATTTGGAGTATCCATTTAAATCTTATGAAGATTTGCCTGTCATTTTATCAATAAAACTATAATCATGTTATCTTTATGCGTGACCTATTATGTAATAAACAGAAAAAAAAACATTTTACTGTTGTTTGGTTAATATTATAATATTAGGTATTGTCAGATTTTCCTCTATACACATAGCTACAACATGGTCGCGCGGAGGTTAGTATTTTGAGATAATTACCTGATGTTTCTAATAAAATAAAATAAAATAAAATTCCCAGTCAATATTGCGTTGATGACGTCATAATACTTTTGACGTCACAATGCCCAATGTCAGTTTCAACATAAAAGTATGCAATTTCACCGTTTTGCAAACAAGTTTCGTTTCTCATATAAAAATATATGACTTTTGATTCGGTCAGTACGATGTAATAATGATCTGGTAGAATCTAAAATATTGCTCGGTCGACCAGGTCGGTATATAATAATATACTCCATATTGATAACTATCTTAAGATGTCCAGCTTTTTATACATCCATTATTTTGTTTTGTACAATCTATTGCAAATGTCTGTCATTTGTTTTATCGCGCCACCACGTCCTAATCATGCCCACACATAGACAATCAGTAAGGGGTCAATGCTAAGACCAGTCAACCCATGTCTGGACGTATCACTGAAAATTGTGTTAGTGTAATGTATCCTTGATTTATCTTGCATAGTGATTTCACTGTATGATATACAATGTGAACAGTGCACCAATCCAGAATAAAGTACATGTATATAGTAAAACAGAAGTATACATGGTGAATATAAATCTACCCAGGATATATTCAGTTATTCAGTTGAAAAAGTGTTACAACCGTTCCTGTAAGAATTTCCAAAGTCTTGTATAAATACGATATATGTCGGAATCACATAAAGCCAGCTTTTTATCAAATACCATTTTCCTCCTGAGTTGGTGTTACCACTACCATGGTTATCACACTATGACTTATAATCATCTATTCGTTGACTGATCTGCCTGAGCTAATGGAAATGACGAGATTAAGAATATTGATCTTATTGTATCGAGAATAATTATGTGAGATGTCTCTCTACACTATACAAACGTGTACGCTGCGAGTGTGTTGTGTGCCTCTACATATGGTATTGTTTTTCCTGTCTGCACTGTATATATATGAACTGTACTGATAAACCAAATGGTTTAAAGTAATAAAGAACTGAACTGAACT
This sequence comes from Pecten maximus, assembly GCF_902652985.1. NCBI lineage: Eukaryota > Metazoa > Mollusca > Bivalvia > Pectinida > Pectinidae > Pecten > Pecten maximus. The sequence goes on from NC_047019.1 coordinate 34,646,131, forward strand.
GATCTTATGTAGAAGTAGGCGTCAATGCCCCCAACAAGGTGATGGAATGATGCCGGACAGAAGGCTTAAAGTGCCAAAAACCTAGCCAGGAGATGATGAAAGAGGCAGATGTCAAACTAGTAGATCATAGGGAGTCAACTTGAATAGATTGGAATGTTCCAGAGTCACATTTGTAAAATATGCAAGTGCTAGCATCACAATGCCAGTTATTTTTTTAAAAAGACGTTCTTGAGTCGGTCAATCATTGTAGTCTAGTATTATGTTATCATTGTCTTCATGTAGTATATATTTTAAAGTAGCTGATTGGCGTTTGAATCATTACTACAGAGATTATATTGTAAGCAAAGTACAAAATGTATTTGTTTAACTTCACCATATCTCGCGTTTTCTCTTAGTTCACAGGTATTTGTAGTTTACCTTAAATAATTAATAAAGCTAGTATTGAATCTTTATAAAATAAAGACAAGGTGAAATGACGGCCTTATGGCCGAACATTTAAATAGTTTTCCCTGTTCTATATTTTTTTCGAAAAATAAAAATTAACCCCGGAACATCATATCATCAACAATTACGAAAGTTCCCATACCTGCTGTGATGGTTAGAGTATGATACCAGAAACCATGACCGATATAAAACGTAAACAAAGTTGTGATAATTTAATCACCAGGGTTTCCTTGACCGTGACAAAGTTCGTATCCTATGTCACCTCGGAAGTAAAATCTGGGACACTGAAAGCCTAAGTAAACCTAAATAGCGCATATAAAAGTAGTACTATTCAGGTTAGATGATAATCGACTATATAGGTATGATATATAAAACAAAAGAAATACTTTTGTAACCGATGCCGTAAATTCAAGCTGAATTCGGTAGCATACGCCCAAAATAAATACAGGTGCCGTTTAAAACATAAGGAATATTATAATCACATATTTTATTCTAAAACGTTTGGGATAAATTATACTATATTCTAGATTTGGTGTCATAAATGGTTCAAATGTATTACACTACGAAAACTTTAACACGGTGCATAAACATAACGATGATATGCAGGATCATTTCCTTAATCATTGCACTATTTATGCATACAATGCATACACAGTTGACAACATGTTTTGATCGCCTTTAAGTCTAAAACATGTCAGCTTAATGCTCTACACTAGCTTGTCTTACATTCGAAATTTCCGCATTCAATTTCAGGGGTCACATCATATTACCAGCTAGTGACGCAGCTAATTCAGTATGTGAGTTTATTTTTAAAATCTGGGTCGCCTTCATTTTTTAGATGTTTTCATAACTTCTAATACATATGTAAACACATCACGTGTACAGCCCGTTCTACCCCAGTAGCCTCGACTGTTTATCGGTCGGTGTTTACGGGTATATTTGTATATATAACCAGTCTAACAATACACGTAGACCTAATGTGTCCATGTTTACCATGGCAGGAGGACAGACTGGCCAACCGGTAATATTGCTACTTCTATACACTCTGGAAGGTAAGTTATATACAGTTTTAAACATAGTCATTAAAGGTGTTATTTAAATAATTTAAAAAAAAACACACGCAAGTATAGACAAACTGCATCAGTGCTATATATATCACAATATGGTTATACAGTGCGTAAAGTCTATACACTTGTTCTAAAATAAATGTTCTTCACAGTTAGATGTAGTTTACGTAAAATGGAATTATGTAATTGTCTCGAAATTAACAACTCTCGATGTAACAGGGAAATAACAAGGACATGTTCATTGTTTTCCATCAAGCTACGCACTGTATATGAATTTCAATATTAAATACTGGGTATTAATTATGTTAATATATAAGTTCTTGTTAATTAATAGATCCGTATTCAGAGAAAAAACAGGTAAATGACTATGATTGGTGGTGCAATTCCATAAGGGAGATAATGGTATTCATTTAACTATGTTTCTTGTGTAGCAAATTACTTCCTGAAATAAATGCATGCATCTGTCAAGTATATATTATTATATTAAGATTATTAGAAGTATATGTGTGTGCCATAGTAGAGCAAGCACATGTTCATGCAAAATCATACTTAAGTAGCAGTTTGTATTATCAGTAGCAGTACATGGTGTGCATATATTCAGAAAGGCGCGATAATGTCAGATGGATGAGGGATGTACAGGAATTGTTGATCACTGCAGTGTGACAGTACTGTAGCATTGGATGGATGATGAGTGTCACGTATACCTTGTAACTTGTTCTGCGAATTAGTTATAGAGGTATAAAGCTGATTTTGACCAATAACATGATTTTATATATCTATTTATCTATGTGAAGTTACATACTTCTACTCTAATCAGACAATTGATCATAATTTATTGATTTATTCCCAGTGACATAAAACATATTTACACAATACGTTGACTATTATGGAGAGAAAATCATTTTAATGTTAAGATTTCAGTCATTGCATTAGAGGAATTACACTTCTCGAGTGCGTATTTATAGAATTGTCGTATTAGTCACACTCAGGCCATGGTTACCGTGAAGTAATCGACAAAACAGACCGGTGGAGGACTAGTTTGGTTGATGTAATGAGTGACCTGAGCCCTATGAGGTCGGGTCGGATCACACCTGTTATGAGCTTTTCTTTGGAACACATATAACTATTTATTGAACTCGATTTTCCACACTAATAGCTATTCTTATACACGTGTGTACGGCTCCAGTGTGGATTAACCGATCTAAAACACGGAGTAGTGCACTGAACCGTATCGCTACCCAACGCTCCGTATTCAACTTATATCACGTATAACGTCTAAAATAAATACTTACCTGATATGGAGTATCACGTATTGTCAGTCTCATTATAGCTTGATTTAAGGTGACTATTCTAATATTACGGAAATTGTCTATATCTATGTGATCAAAGATATGGGATATCATTTGTGTACAATCGTGATTATCTTTTCCAAATTGTGGTTTTGTCATTTGATGATCAAAAAGAACAATATCGATTGTTGTTTGTTTGGTGTTTGATTCTTGTTTTAAAGGGCATTTTAAATGATAATTTTATTTTTATCTACAACTCTCGGAATCATCAAAACAAGTCCTGAAATTTGCTTGTCATCGTCTAAGCGCGTGCACATGTATATTACGTGTTACTGGCAGATTAAATAACGTATTATAGTATAGACGTAAAACTTGCTCGTTAAACAAGCCATGCATTGGTGTAAAGTCTGCAAATGTATATTATATATCACAGTAGATATACGCTTTATCTATGGAGATAATGGTTGATTTTACAACTTCATTGCTAAAATGAGCAATCGTGGGGGAAATGTTATTAAATAGGCCGGAAATGAGGAAATGGTCGCTGGCGTTAATATCACCTTTGGGATAAATAGCACACAGAACGTGTTTTAATGTCATTTTAGTTTAAATATTATTTTCAGAATTAGAACAGTGCATGATCGGTCATATCTCTTATTCTTTGAAATCGTTGTTTTAATTGCAGTTGTCCGTGCACAGAAGTTCTCCCACACTACAACGATTAATCCGTCGGGTAGTACCACTGTTAAATCGTAAGTACCCAAATCTCAATAATGTTAATTCAGCACCAGGTACTACGAAACTACCCTTTAATTGTGCTTCATGGTTTGCATTGCATGTCCTTAATTGATTTACATTCTGCATGATGAAATAAGAACAGTAGTTATATTTAAATGTGATACATCAGTATTTGATTAAACAATTACATTCTGGAGAAGGTACGAGATGTAACGCTATGTCACGCAATCTTAAACAATAAGTATTGTACGTTGTAGTAATGAACACATTGTACTAATCAAATTTCCACCCATGAAATCCTGTGATTTGATTGTGACGTCATTTATATTACAGAGATATACCGAACGTTATTTTGTTCTATGCCTCCCCCGTCATCACCCTCATCATACTCGTATTGATCGTATTCGTCATTTCCAATGCTATCCGGGCGTGTCAAAGAAAATTTTCAAGAAGTAAGTTTACGATTTATACATATATACAGTTATTCTCAGATTATTAGTGCATTTAGACATAAGACAAACAATTGTAATACTCATACGTTTTCATTATCAATTACAATACTGGAAACACAGGTAATGGTTTGAAATTAAAAAACATGTATACTTGAATGAATATTGATAAAAAAATATTGTTAAACTCAATGATCTAATATTTAATCACACATGTTCTGTTTACAAAACAATACGAATGCAATAAAAATCCGGGAGGACACTACAAATTATACCAGTGTATTCGGAGTTATTTCCCTTGTTATTGCTACAAACATATACACATACTAGTGTTGTTTTTATTATCATTTTCATATAAATCACAATCTGCTTCACAGTAAATGAGGTTTTTATTTATATGCTCCCGCTGAAGGCATTCAATCATGCCAGAGCCATCTGATTTCTGAGGTCCTGTAACATTTGTAATTTGTCACTTTCCCTTTAGAGGGGTAATCGTCTAGTGAGTGGGGACACTTATAGTGGTTATGATTAAGGATATATACGAGTACTTCTGTGTTTCGAAGTTTAGGGCATGTAAATAGTCTGTGATCATATAATATACGACCCATATATCATAAACGGGTTGAATAATTACGCATTACGTTGAGAGAATTACTTCCATACTGTTATCTTTAGAATCATGCAATATTAATCAATATTAATCAATGGATTTTTTATACAATCAAGTACATCGTCGTCTGGTACAAACATCGCATCTAAGGTATCAAACTAAAACAATTGTTGCGCCATAAACTAATATTACACCATCTATAATCATGTATGCCTTGGTAATTCAAATCTTGTTTTGCAATTGTGTTTTGGGGTTAAATACGAAAAATGTTTACAGAAGAATATAAATGTATCTATAGAAATGAAATCACATATCTTAATTTAACATAATACTACTACCGGATTTAAAGTGCTTATTAATAACGATAATCAGTTAATCAATCATTATGTTCTCCACAGCAACTACGTCACAAGTGCCAACAATATCAGCTACTGTTCAAGATGGAACGGACACCGACCCACCCCCGCCATACACATTTACAGACGTGACGTCAGAAGTCACGTTACCTAAAGTGTCTGTTTCAAACTGTCCACCATACACAAAGGATCCACCATCTTACCTCGAATTGACGATTTCCACGCATTCCTGACGATCCGCGAATTAACGTGTCACCTTGTTATATACGGCATATGTATCATTATTTTCTATTATGCATGTCATTTTCGATTAACTGTTATTTATTATTTTTGCAATAAAACGATATTTACATTTAAAACGAACTCTTATCATCATTAATATTTCTCAAAAGCTTGAAATAATGTATACTGAAAAGAGACTCAGAGGATAATATGCAATATTATATCTTATCATAGTTAAAATATATCAAAATATACACACAGATTCTACATATTCTTTCAAAATGATCCATTTGCGAAATTTCCAAACTGATCAATCTTGTTGCAAGTGTACCTTCCCTTAGTTGCTTCAAAATTTTCTTCGGGTGTGCTTTCCACTTACTGGGACTCTTCCAAAGGTCATCTCTATGGTCTATTATCAGGTGTAACTGTTGTTATGCTTATTTGGTATCTATGATTTAATTCTGAAATAAAAAAGAAGTAAAAGGTACTATTCTAATATGTTAAAACAAACTCTGTTTCACAAATCGTGTTGAAAAGATCAGCCATGTTCTGGTAGACAATGCTTTAAACTACGCCAAAAGCTCAACTTTACAGTGTAGTGACGGGCGCTCATGTATGAATGGCCATCCGGATTATACATAAGAGTATATGTACCGTGATGGGTAGCACGCGTGATTCATGACATGCTTGTTATTGTGTGGTTGTCGCAGATGATTTAGCTCTTCATTACAAATTTATAATGATTTTTGTCACTTTAGTTTAAATTTCATCTAGATCCGTACACTATTGAAACATGATTTCCCATTTTAATTCTGGTGATGTTGTTGTTGTTGTTTTTTTTTTTTCTTTTGGTTTTTTTGGGGTTGTTTTTTTTAGCTGGTCCGAAAGCGTAAAAAGCGGAGCAAGAAAACGGGAAATATCTCAAATTTACTTAAAATCATTCTTCTTTAGGAATGAAAAGATATCATCCATTTTTGTCCTGAAGCATCCTTAGCTTAAGGGAAGGATTCTATTATACAACGAGGGGACTGGATCCCAAGGGGCCTGAGGTCGGGACCATTAGTACAAATGACAGGTTGGCAGGTTTTTTCTCAAATCCTGTTCATAAGTAAAGAGAAATCTTGTTTTTTATAAAAGTTTTCTTTTGCTCTCTAGGGCCTGAAGAATGGGAACCAACAGAGAAAATATTGGGAATTCTGCAAAACCTTCCTACTGTAATAAAAAAAAAAGCACGATAACTTTAGGGTTTAAACGTAATGCCCCCCCAATTAGAATTCTTCTCTATAATAGTAAAGAGAAAAACACAGGTACCCAATTCTTTTGTTATTATTCAGTGTAACGTAAAAGAGAAAAATACAATTCTCCAAATATTTTATCAATCAAATAAAGAGTCGTTACACTGAATCATTCATGCACTATTTTTATCTGATGTTTATATATATATATTAAATTTTCACAGCATTACCTTCACAGAAAACATGGTAGATAGAACTGAACAGGATTCTATTGGTCGGATACTCATTAAGTAAACTATAAACACAACGGTTGTTCGGTCGAACCTGGCTGTTTAAAGCATCGTCTATCTATAAGGAATAAAATATGAACATTATCCGACTTTTGTCGTTTATATGATAATTATAGGCTATATAAATAACATCGTGCGCAATAGGAAATAGTGTCATTTGTATAGTCATACAGTTATTGCCATATCAAGACAACTTAACATGTACGGTGTAGTTTCACATCTGAGTTTCTGTTCTGTGATAGTAAAATACATGTAATTAAGGGCTTACAGTGCGTATAACGTCGTAAGTAAATGGGAATGCTGGTACTTGTTCTTAACTTGTGACTAATTAATGGGGTCTGTAATTGAGATTATGAAATATATCTTTGTTTAATGTCAGTCTAATTAAAATGTCAGAGTACTATAAATAAACACTTCCTCTCTGTGATATTTACACTGTAGCGGTAGAATTATGGGGGTTTTATGGTTAGACATGTCCTATCTTTTATGAGGAAATGTGAAATGGTCACTTCCCGTGCGGCTTTTATTGTACATAAACTGTATAGTTGTATAATTAACATGGAACATTATCATAGCTTCTATTGTTTCACATTAAGCATTCGCAAGACAAACAAATTAATTGTAATAGCTTGTTATATCAACATGCATAAAGGACGCTTGGCGCATGAATAATGATGCTGTACTGTAGGAGGTAAGGTGCGAGTAATAGGCATGTACTGTATGAAGTAAGGTGGGAATAATAGTCACGTACTTATGAAGTAAGGTGCGAATAATAGTAATGTACTGTAGGAGGTAAGGTGCGAGTAATAGGCATGTACTGTATGAAGTAAGGTTGCAATAATAGTCATGTACAGTATGAAGTAAGGTGGGAATAATAGTCACGTACTTATGAAGTAAGGTGCGAATAATAGTAATGTACTGTAGGAGGTAAGGTGGAAATAATAGTCATGTACTGTATGAAGTATGGTGCGAGTAATAGTCATGCACTGTAGGAGGTAAGGTGCGAATGATAGTCCTCTACTGTAGGAGGTAAGGTGCAAATAATAGTCATGTACTGCAGGATGTAAGGTGCGAATAATAGTCATGTAATGTATATATGCCTATATGCCAAAAAGTTCTACCCCAGGGGGTTCTGAGCGATTCATTTTCTTTGAGTTTGGTTATAATTATCTTTCTCGAAGATTTTTTTTATTATCATTGATGGGGTTTATAGGCAATATGAATCCCCACTGCCATAAGCGGGAAGCATGAACCACTCTTGTGTTAAGTAGTTTAATGATTAATTGGTTTGATGGTGTAACATGAGGATTGATAGTGGCTGGATGTGTGTAATAAAAAAAGTTCACAGATATTGGATTTGGGGTTTATTTTGATACCGACTTAATTTGTATTATAATACGAAGCTAAGGTATGTTATGATACAAAAGAAAAATATTTTGTTAAATAAAATAAAGCTTTATTTTAACCTTTAGTGAATATTTTACGACGATGGAGATATATGCTAAAGGTTTCTAGATAAATATCCCGGCACCTAATTATAGTAACATAGCGCACTTTTGACCTTGAACATCAAAACTAAATATAGCGGATGATGATTAATTGAGGGTCATTTGTCCATTCGGACAGAGAATATTTATAACCTTAAAGGCATCAAAACTATCATAGCATGTAAGCAAATAAAAGATGAAAAGACGTCGTTTGATATTTATTAGAGTATGGGCATTCTTGACATTAGACAAGCCAGCCATCTAGGTCTAGGATGTTACAGTGTACAATGATGGTCCACTGACTAGTACTAACTATTATATATCAACAGGTCTCTGGTTCTGTCCTGGACCAGACATGCCAAGTCGTTTATAACAGACTGTGACCGCTTGTTTACTATTCGTCACATACATAGGAGATGATTGGCGTTTACACAAACACGAGATCACTGTACCAAGTAACTGATACTAAGAAAGAACTCCAGAGTTGTGGTCATGAAAATGTTTTTGTTTGTTTGTAAAAAGTTAATGCGTAAATTTCAATTTCGACACACACATAGTAAGTAACGCGTGTTGAGTAAGTGAAATCGACACATAGTGTGTAACGCGTGTCGAGTAAGTGAAATCGACACAAAGTGACTAACGCGTGTCGAGTAAATGAAATCGACACAAACATTGGTTCTATGTGTAATAAGTTATTAAGGGGAACAGTCGTCTTTCTTTCGATAGAATTTTCTTTGTGGTATAGACTAGTTTCTGTAGTGTTGTGTTGACGTCTGTGGTACCGATATGTCTTCCTTAGAGTATAACATGTTAAATTAACTTTGAAAACAATAATAATATATGCAAAAATAAAAAAAAAGTATGATTGTAACCATCAATCGAATTGCTTCTTTTTAGCAGAAGCACTTAACCACTGTTGAGAGTAGTAACAAATGATGATAATGCCCCAGGACGATATAAACAATTATGTTGATGTTTTAATATGCCAGTGGTACATACACATCATTGTATAACAAATCATACCTCCAGTTAGACCATGTCCTACTGATTGACCGGACATTTATACGATGTCAGTAACCTCACGTACTCATGTACATCGTTATTAATGGTCAGTTTGACTGATCATATTGGACAACGCTAACTGACCTGTGAAAATACTGAAGATAATGGTTGTTTAACAACATATATATATAAACTTCTGTATCGACATTAAATACTATATATAGCACCAGGTACATATTGAAGTGCAATACATTTTTGAGCTAATAGCATTGTAGTTCTCTTGTAACAGAAAAAAATAAGCAAGCCAGAACAATAAAGGTCAAATTCCTTTGTGTTTGTGGGTCTTTACAGAATGTAGATGTTATATGGAATACAATTTACACTTAAGATATATTAATCAATAGGTAATATATAACTGATGTCGATTCAACCTTAACACTACCATTTTATATACCGTCGATTGAATGGGTGATAATTGATAACAGACTAAAGGTTTACTTAAAGAATAAAATTGTGTTATTTCATACCGAGCCATCAAATATTACACGAACCTTCCCGTCAAGTGAAGAGTTAGCCAAAATCAACACCTTTAAGCTAAAATAGAGAATACACTTATAAAACGAAAGAAAATTCTAGCTCAAAATCGATTAAACGGGCGCCAAAATACTATATAATATATATATATTTAATGAATATAGATAAAGTACAGCGAAGATAAGACCATTGTTCTGGATTGGTTACCGTCTGTTGTTTCATCGGCGACACCAATCAATCCAATCTAGGTCGATTTGGGGAACAACTTATAATAAAAACGATACGACATCGTCACCTCGCATAAAATTTGTCGTTACATTTTATATTTGTTTTCGTTGGATTCACTTCCAATAAGAAACGTAGGGGCGACCATCATTTTATTTCACCTTTAATTCGACAATGAAAATGATATAAGTAGATGGTAATCAGAAAATGATTTTACGTCATAGTCATAAACAAATACCGTAATATCATTGGCAGTGTGCATTATCATAACAGTTAAAAAATGACTTTGTTTTTAAATGGAACTTTATACTGCAGTTACTATTCTCTGTTGTCAATACCAAGAAAATAATGACAATAAATATGACACTATTTAACATTTTTGTTTGGTTTTAGCACACACAAAAAACGATGGTCTTAATATTAACCTTAGGAACAATTCTTGTTGTTTTCGATATCCATAAGGTCATAAACAACATTAGACTTCTTAACTCTACATCACTTTCAGGTATCTGATGACGATTAATAGTACAGGTACGTATACCCCCGATCAATCGCAAGTCACTTAAGGAACTTTGGCTGATAATTCGCGCAGACTGACAACGTTACTCTTATAATCAGACACTATTTCGCTAGAAGATTTTTCTCAACGTGGTAACGAGGATACTATGAATTAGTATATACATGTATATGCAATTAAGCTATATGACAGTACGTACAATTGTGTAGACTGATACGTAAAAGTGTATAACATGTTGAGGTGGAGAAAATTGGAAGTGATTTCGAATAAAGTTTTACAGCCACATTTGTCATACTGGCTTCGTGGTCAAACTATGTGACCACTGACTGGTGTTTGTGACGAGTGGTCATTACATGTGTCCGTAATGACAAGGTTTATGGCACCATGACAGCTCTAACGAGACGGAAATGCAACCCGTAAACAGTAATGTCCTCAATATCTAGCGAGGCGTGCTGTTTGGCTCATCTAACAACTATCATATCTTACTTTACACTAAGACGTCACGTCATGTTTACGTATTGTTGGTAGAATGATATCAATATCCCTATGCTTCTATATAATAAACGTTTATCATGCTTTACATTTACATCATGTAATGTACACCAGACATCAATTACGAAAACAAGGATATTGTATAACATGCATTTAAAACGTAAATTAACATTTTCAAGTGTAATTAAATAATCTGTGAGCCTAACAAAGCTACTGTCTATGAGCTTTGTTGGATACGCCTCCCAGACCGAACCGGCAAACCGTTCTGTCCGTGACGATAGTTAACACATAAAAAACAATACTTTCCAGACTGTAATGGTAGAAAAAATATGATAGTCATTATTCTTGACATATGTGCCAAGACATAAATGTTGGAATCTTCATTCATTCGTAAAATAACTTTTGTGATTTTATTTCTGTATGGTTTTTGTGTCGGTTGCTTGGTGGTCAGTTATCTCAAGGTATTTTATTTGAGAAGATAAAAATAACTTAGTTAAAAAGTCAACACAAGGCCAATAAGATTTATTTCTCTTGTCAGAAGATACAATACAAAGGATTAAATTATAGTTCGCGGTAGACATTGAGCTTTGATATTTTCCTTTTAGAAAGAAACGACGGCTGAAAAAATACACAAAACGACTTTTTATACCAAGTTTCAGCGCAGTTAAAACCCACTACGCCTGTTCTGTTTCCATGACTTCATCATGAGGTCGATCAAACGTTCACATCGTGTGTACATAGCGATTCTAATGGGCGAAATTAACAGAATGTGTTCATGGCTTGTATCCCATCGGAAGAAACTTATGTGACGTAGCATCACCCTCTTCAGGTAGTTCTTATTTTGAGAACGTGACTTACCTGGTAACCCGGGTTTGACCTTGATTTGTATGCCGGGTGTCGTCGATTTGACCTAGATTGGTATGCCGGGTGTCGTCATGACCTAGATTCGTATACCGGGTGTCGTCGATTTGACCTAGATTGGTATGCCGGGTGTCGTCGTGACCTAGATTTGTATGCCGGGTGTCGTCGTGACCTAGATTTGTATGCCGGGTGTCGTCGATTTGCCCTAGATTCGTATGCCGGGTGTCGTCGATTTGACCTAGATTGGTATGCCGTGTGTCGTCGTGACCTAGATTTGTATGCCAGGTGTCGTCGATTTGACCTAGATTTGTATGCCGGGTGTCGTCGATTTGCCCTAGATTCGTATGCCGGGTTCGTCGATTTGACCAGATTTCTCTGGACAAATCTATCTTATGTTCATATTATGACCTCGTTTGATCTATTTTCACTTTAGTTATGGGTTTGTAAGTATGTCATTTTCCCCTGTTTGTTTTACTATTGATTGAAATAATCCGAGGGTGTAAGTAATCATCGCGCTCCTTCATTCTATAGATATTTTTTTCATGGAGGTATATGTGTAGACAAGCGGGGTTAGATATGATGCCTAAACATTGTTGCAGCTGCAGTAATGTAACAACGGGATTAGACTTTACGCCCCGCCTCTATTAAAATTACATTACTTAACAGGGTTAGTTCATCGTACACAAACTAATAAGTAGTGACAAGTGAAAAATTCTAGCATCCCGGAAATACTCTCCCGTATATCATGTCGACAGATGAACATTAACAAATCGTAACCCTGTGTCTACGACATAATTTAATCTCGTGACTCTCCCCATACTAACAGTGAAAATATTTAATTAGAAAATTTCCGTAACATTCCAGATGTGATAAAAACAAACATATTAATTTGTCTTCTTAATTCGTAAACTGCAACATTAAGCATCTTCCCTGAGGATGTGACAAAAGATGTATGAAGGAAGACTTCTGTCTGTACGACCCAGCATCAGTAAACGTAACAGGTCAATAACGTAAAACATAGTTTTCAGTGCTTGATTCAATAAAGATTTTGTCTAAATTTTCTGAAAACAGGTTAAGAATTTACAATGCTATTAGAAAATGACTCTAGAGCACCGCCTACAGTAGAATATTAAGAACTTTCGCGGTCAGATTTATACGGGTTATTAACGATTAAGACAGCGATACAAAAAAAAATTACATGGTTATCTGTTGTCACAAAAAAAATCTGTTTGGTATCATTGGTTTGGTATCAACAGAATAAATGTGATTGAAGTATAAAGAATAAGAATATCACTGAAATCTCGGATATTCGTTGTACGATGATTTTGAATTCACTTTCAACTATTATGTATATTAATCAGAATTGCAATATTTATTATCGTAAAATACCTTTTTTGTGAAATACCAGGAATGCTTAATGGAAGAATATATCATGTGTCTCATTTTGATAAACGAAATAAAGTCATATTCTTGTTTATCTTGTTCAGTTTACTATTGGAGAAGAGCACTTAATGTAACTGTAACTTAACGTTCGCTATCATTTCCCAGCGATTTAACAAAAGGGTATGCATAAACATGTGCACTTTAGTTACCAGAAACTTTACAGATACATATAAACTAAAATCATTCTAATATACTGTTAGATAAAATTACCTTACCTAGATTGAGACGTCGATGTTGATTATGAAGACGAACAGACGGTTGATAAAAATTGTGTTTTCTAAATGTACTTCACATCGTAATCATACCATCGTACTTATATATTGACAAATAAAGGAAGCATCGAAACAGTAATGGCGGGTGTCGAAATGGGTCCATCGAACTTTCACCAGAAAAGTAACCACAATTAAATCTTCTGACGTTGTATAGTTTAGTGCGATGTACCACATCATCACGCTATGAAGACAAACGTAACGTCAAGTCGCATAAGCGAAAAAAAAACAGCGCAAAATTTTGTTCCGGAACGACGTTTTCGGAATAATACTTTGCATCTACCTTGATTATTTATCGCAGTCAGCCGAGAGTATGAATGATATCACGTTGTTAACGCTGGTCAGGCACTGGAACTTCATAGAAATTTATCAGGTTATGATGGCGAACATAGACTATCTTTTACCTTGCACGTGTAGTATATCTGTAAGGAAACACTGATTGATACATTAGCGAATTAGTTATGATTTATGAACTGATAAACCCGCAGTTCCCAACCAATAGGAATTCATGATTAGGGTTCAGTTGTAATTGTACAAGCCAAACTGAGTCATTATCGGTCATCGGCAGCTTATTTGTTGTCATATAAAGTTTCGTAATGTCATACAATGATTAGGTGGTTCATGTAATAATGGAAAAATATTCAATACGTCATGATACACAACCTTTAATATCGGATGGCATAACGAAATGTTCATATGCTTAAATAAAACAGAGCCAAACTTACTAGTAAGGTGATGGGAGGTAAACGTAATGTCGTATTTGATGCATGGCCCTTGAGGCCCATACAAAAAGGAGCGTACACAGGCGCGCCGCATTAGACTGCCTCCCGTCGCACTAGCTGACTGCATACAAGCGTTTGGAGTGCTGAGAGCGTTAATTTGGAGTCCGGTCATCAAAATGAAAAATATCACTGTTTTACTGTTTTTGTTAGGTGAGTAACTGTTTTATCTAGGTATATTATTTTTCAAAATTAGAAATGCTGTTTATATTTTTTTAAATGTATTAACGAAATTAGTGATGATTTTATAATATCCTAAATACAACAGAAAGGAACTCGTAGTATTTGAATAATAATACTTTTCTGCTAAATTACTGTGCTTTTTATAATATTTTTTCGAAGAATGGCGCAGAATAACCATCAACTCATAATTAATCATCTTGTAATATGTTAATTTTGCAAAAATCTTAAACTTTAAACCTTTACCTGGTGTTAGCAGTAATGATTGTTTAAGTTTTGAGGGATAGCAAATTCCGTAACAAGGCGTAGTTTATGAAATCATGTAGTTTTGTTAAAATATGTCTAAGACAATTAAATACATGTACATTCATTCTGCATACGCAATAAGATATAATTATAGTAGTAGCATGTAAATGTTCTACCAAACGACACTAAATGTAAGTCGGTTTAAAGTGATTCAAAAAGACATTGTTTTAGTCGTATACTTACAGTATAAATTTGCGAAAGACAGTTTTCACCTTTTCCGATCTTTTTACACATGCTTGATTTTTTTCTGAAGCTTTGATTAAACTGCTTTGATTTGGATTGTTTGCAGTTAGTGTTATGTTATAACAGTGCAGCGGATATAACGAGTTAGTGTTACATGTATGTTATAATGGTTGTATAGAGTTAGTGTTATAACGATTATAACGAGTGTTATGTTATAACGGTTATAACAACTTTGTGTTATGTTATAACGGTTATAGCAACTTTGTGTTATGTTATAACGGTTATAGCAACTTTGTGTTATGTTATAGCGGTTATAACGAGTGTTATGTTATAGCGGTTATAACGAGTATTATGTTATAGCGGTTATAACGAGTGTTATGTTATAGCGGTTATAACGAGTGTTATGTTATAACGGTTATAACAACTTTGTGTTATGTTATAACGGTTATAACGAGTATTATGTTATAGCGGTTATAACGAATGTTATATTATAACGGTTATAACAACTTTGTGTTGTAATAGCTGTTATAACGAGTTAGTGTCATGTTATCTAAAGTGCGATTTGTGGTTTCATTTTCAGGTTTGATTCAGATATTCAAATATAAGACCTCGTTTGCATACAGGTAAAGTGGGTGCCACTTTTCCTTTCAAACAACCTTTCGTTTTCGGGTAATGTTTCAATTGTTTTACCGCAATTTCATGGATTTTGAGTTTGAAAACGGATATTTTTAGCAGATCCCTGAATCCCTAAGAAATCTTTTGCTTCAACATTACAGATTTTTTTCTGTGTACTATCCGAATATCAATAGTTATTACAATTACAATCAATTCTGAATATCGAATTCTTGTACGTCTGTTTATTAACCTATTTTGAGTTATAAGCTTATTTATGTGCGCCAAAGAGCGAAGGTATATAGATGGAGGAAGGATTTCCCTTTCAATCTTTAGAACAATTATACAATGTCACAAAGTTATCAAAATGGATATTCTATTGTTTTCGAAAGAACAAAGCGACATGTCATGTTTAAACTTGTGTTCTTAACAGTCTAAATTTAGTAATGTGATAATGTAGCAATTACATTTTTTAACAATTTTTACCTGTAAAAATAGTATTTAATAATAGTATACAAATTAAGACAAAATGCTGACATTCAGTGATACCAATCTTAAACATCCATTCCATATTTTAACTGCATAACAATGACTGCACATTGGATACAGCGACAGTCGACATCATGTGTCGGTAAAAACTATCAAAAATACTACCTGTGTGAAAATGAGATGAAACGTCATTGTCAAGGCATCATATAGCACAGTAAAGAGTATACTTATGTGTCAGGAAGTGACAATAATAACTACATCTGTACATCCATTCGAGATTCATGATTCGTTGATTTTATTTATATACAACTCTATGTTATCGCCAAACCACATTCAGCCTTCTTTATGTTTATGCAATTTTTGAACCCAAAATAAGATATCTACAAACTTTAAGACGGGGTTAAAAAGCGGTTACTGATGTTAATAATACAATAATTCTACATAAACTGATAAAAGAGGGCAATGCATTTACATTGGGACTCGTCAAAATGTTCAAAGCTAGTCCGATCCCGTGTATTCTGGAAAAGGGGGTTGTATCTTCTACCAAATCAGTCCCTGGTATACAAACATATGGTATTCGTGCCAAGTCACTGTGGTTTGGTCTGCAACATCTGGAGAGTTGAAATCCTTTCAAAAACTGAAATATATCTATGGTCTTTTAAACACTGAACGTCGCATCTATTTGTTCACAATTATCGAAGTTTGATGTCTATTTCGTTCCGAAGCCTGAAAAGTATGTTCAAATACTGTAACAGTGCAAGAGCTTCCTATCAGATACGATTTCAGATCCGGAGCCTACAACGTGTATTCCAGCTCTTAAATGGCAAGAATGAATAAGAAATACAATCCTGTTCATCTGAAAGGAGCATCTTGTTTAACTGCGAAATGAGAAAATTCACCGCATTCATATAACTTCATATAGCTTTGTTTGTAGTTTAATAGATCTATGATTTATATTTTAAGGTGAAATTGTGAAAATGAACTCCAAAAAGACATTTCGTACTATAAATATATATTTGTAGACATGAAATGGCATGACGAATCATCAAATGTGAATTTTATGGGTAACAAGAGTAATGTACCTTTATATATATACATATGACACGGACACGGTGTTTGCTTGTTTTTATAAGTCCTGTAATAAATTTGGAAATAAAGCTGCCTAGGAAATTGCCGAACACACATTCTGGTCTGAGGTGACAAATCTAAATAACCGCCCTATATTGTTTATGTTTAGCAAGTGATAAACATCATTCATCATAGCGACTCAGGACAATAGAAAAAAATTGTAGCTTCATTGACCATTAAGATGTTTGTACGGAGATGTTCGTGGTCATACATACATCAGGCCTTGGCAAAGTACATCCCTTTAGTGAAAGCGTTATCATAACCCATATTATATTCAAAATTACAACTTTGCTTTTAAATCAAAGAATGTCTTTAAATCACATACATTTTTGTTTGTGATTTGTCTGTGATTCTGTCATTATATCAACTTCACAAAAAAAGAAACCAGCTCATTAGTTAACGTAGTTAGAAGTATTGTGAAAAATAAAGTATCTTAGTTTCACATGAATATCAAGCTTAAGAAAAAATACGTATGACGTATTTCAATACACAATATATCTCAATCTGAACAGGACATTATATCATATGTTACATAAGTTGTGTTTTCAAAATTACATTTATTTTGTGTTTTAAGGGTCTATTCTGATTGCACAATGCCAAAGAGCACCACCAAATCGAGGAGGGCCCCCTCCAGCCTCGGAGGGGAGGAAGACCTCCGCCACCTTCTAACATGAGACCTCCAGGTCCCCTGGGGCCACCTCGTAGACGCCCACCAATGAGACAACCTCCGCCTCCACCATCGGGTAGACCGATGGGACCACCTAGAAATAGGGCGATGCCACCCCCAAATTTCAGACCACCTCCGCCAAGAACTTGGAGAAGGCCACCTCCCCCTCAACCAAACCCTTTCAGGGCACCAAACTGGCCACCTCCGGCTCCAGTAAGGAATTGTACATGGAGTCCGGTCTGTGGGTCTGACGGACACAATTATCCCAGCGCATGTCAAATGCCACGGTACGTTCTTGTGCGAAGACTGAAATAAAGGGTTTATTTATTTTTTTTTCAAAAACACATACAGCCATTTTCCATCACAGATATTAATACATTCATTTCGTCCAGTAAAATAAATAGTAATTCTTACTCAAAATCGATAAACAGGTTTAAAACATGGATAAAACATGGATTCTATGAGGACCCTTGAAATATTATAAGGTCTTGTTACTTATCGATAATCAAACAGGGAAATATCCCATGGTCTTCCCCACCTTCAAACAGAAACAGCAATATTGGATAGAAGTCCTGGAATATCAAATCAATTGAGGCATGTAAACAGGTACAGTATACTGAGATCAGAGATGTTACTATCTAGAAATGGACTATCAACGAAAGAGAAAATAAATGCATACCGCTTACCAGTCTATAATGTCTTTGATTTAAAATTCTTAGATATATACCAATAGACAAACTCTTCTTTTTAAAAAATTATTTTTATCAATTTGGCAACACGTCATTTACTTAAAAATGAATACATATATATATATATATTTGTGAATCAAAAACGTTCATAGTTGAATTTCTGACAATTGTTGTCGGGGACTTCATTTGTTAAAATCATTTCTGATTTTAAGGACACGCAAAACGTTTTCCTTTAATTTTACTTCTGTAATACTCCTTTGGTGTATGTTTGGATTACATCACTTTTCTGGTATTGCGTTTTCAAGATTAAGAATCAAAGCTTGCATTTAACGTATAATGTTAAAGGATAAAACGTCCGAATTACATGTTTCCTTCTTCTGCTCCAATTACCTACTACTGTGCAAGTCTAAATGCGTAACACCTCGACCATTAGGAAAGTCAGATTGTTTGTTACTGTATCAGGTCAAACGTGGGCGGTTACAGGTTGTATCGAGCAATGTTAGATCCAAGGTCAGTTGACATACAAACATGTATGACACACCTCTAGGTCGTCCTCCAACGAGTCATTTTTCACACCGCCGAATAGACGTAGTGTGAAATCTAAAATAGCCACTGTTCATAAAGCTTGTGGCAATTTTACTCTCGAAGCTCTCGTCGACGGTTTTGGATGATCGACAGCATAGATAATTCATTTCTGTACAGAATCTTTATAAAGCTTTTTCTCCTATATACAGCTGACATGGTCGTAACGCCAATATGACAGACAGAATACATTATTCATGCTATGTTTTCTATGTCGGTTAAAACTTTTGAGAGCAATCCAAAATGTCCGCGTGGCTGTTTTAGTGGGATTCCAGTATAGTAGTTATACTGGCTCTAGATAAAAATTACAAGAAGATTTAAATATTAGAGGCTGACACTTTGTACTCTCCTACCAGAACCATTCTGTATTTTATCGTGATATCAAATCATGTATATAGAGGTAGCTCAACGAGTGCTTGTTGGATATGGTAGTTACAAACGATACGAGTTTAAGCGGGTGTCTCACACTTCAAAAAACCTGGGGAGAAATAAATACCATATTCATCTACCAAGAGTCCTGTGACTTGTTTCTACCACAATGATACGAGTCCAATCCATAACTAAACAATCGCGGACTATATTCGCGTACATGTATGTGGCAACGTGCTATTTGATTCTCGTCAGAAGGTCAACAACACCCGTCTCTGCCGGAGTTCGAGACCCTTGGTCCGAGACATCTCTGCGATACGATCTTGTTATGTTTATTGTAAATGTGTATACACTACTGTATAATAGAACCTTACAAAAGTAATGGAATGCATTTTGTGTGATAGCTTTTGTTTCCATCGGTCGCTTTTCAATGTTTGCCACTTCATCGTCACTTTTATTTACCGCTGATGCAGTTAAGCTATTTATATCAAAGTCCTATAGAAAAAAGGGATAGAGGGAAGTACTAGTAATTACATCGATTATGGCTATTTACAACGGGTGAGAAGAATGGCAGTACAACAGATCTAGTTTCATTAGTCGTCCCAACCATATCGACACGGCAGTATGACGTCGAAGCGATTTCTGGTGACGTAAACAAAAGATCAAGTGACAAAAAAAAACCAAATGGTACAGAGTAAAACAACACAGCGTATTGTGGTAGAAATCGGGAAATAACATACTTCAAAAAAATATAAAACAGAACCTGCTCAGGTTTTACAATTAAATATACAATTACAAATACCAAATAAAAGCATGTCGTGTTGCTTACTAGGTAAGTGCTCCATTATATTCGCCTTTACTTGATTCCAGGATGGTAACAAAGGCATGTGATGGTCACTGTCCATGTTTCACCGCCCCTCGCCCACCTCCATGTGGGTGTGGTCCAGCTTACGCGCCGGTTTGTGGCACAGACGAGCACACGTATGATAATTACTGCAAGCTTAGATGTTCGTAAGTATGCCTAACGTTACACAACATGTTTTATTGCCAAAATTTGATCTCTCCAATGTTATATGCTGTTGACAGGTAAAGTTTTGGGTACTGACATTTTAACGTCAATCAACGTTAAAACCTGAATGATGATATATTTACTCCAGATTTGGATATTACTATTATCATCACACTAGAATTGTTCCTGAGGAATCATCACTGATAGTAATAACAGAATCCATATGCAGAAATAAAGGTGACCTTTGTTCATTTACCCTCCACTAATCTACAATTACATTTTTTATTGTAGGAATCAAATAGAAAAGTGTATCGGCCCGTGTCCCTGTCCTACACCCGCCCCTACAACACTTGCTCCAACAACACCACCTCCCTGCACGTGCGAGAACCAGCCTTACAGTCCAGTTTGTGGCAAAGACAGCAGAGTATACAACAATGACTGCGAGCGGAAATGCGCGTGCGTGTTACTAGGGTTATTACTGGAGAGTTCACGTCACATAGTACTACCCTAATAATCAATATTTATTGGATGAATTAAGGGCCAATGAAAAACTACATCGGTCTTGAATACCGTTATTCTGTATATGGCAACCTGACATAATCTCTTCAATTTAACACTGCTGAAGTCCAAACATATTTTAATTGCTTTAAAAGTATTGATGTTCATGTACTTTTCGATATACGTAATGCACTGTTCCAACTACAAGCTTTGTTTTGCATTGGCTTTACTGGCCAACTTCAAGCAGCTCAGTAGTTATTATTTAAATTGATAGGAAATCATTGGATATCAATGACTTCACTTGGACTTATTAATTTGCTTTTTAGATGAAATGTACTGACAATTTGCATAAAGAACAAAACATATTTTCTTAAATTTTCGATCAGATATGGTAATGTTGATTTATAGTAAAGATGTGATAAAATCATAGATGGCATTATTCCAACAGGAATGTGGAGTTGAACTGTGCCGGAATGTGTCCATGTGAGCGTGAAAATGGACAGGTAGAGGTCGAAACTAATCAAAGGCCGGCACCCCGCACCACGCCTCCACCACTGCCACCTACGGTCGACCCATTCTTCTCCTTATTCCAGCCTTTTCTTCCCTTCCAACCCATACAACCAGTGGCGGATTCGAACTCGTGTTCGCACTGTTGGCTGGATAGCGACGCAGTCTGTGGCGGAGACGGACGCACATACTTCAACTATTGCTTTGCCCGCTGCAAGTGAGTAAGAGAGTGGTGTGAGCATTGTGTGTCATAATAATGGCATGATATTCGTAGTCAGTGGTGTTCCATCAAACTTACGATAAAATGATAAAATATACCAACGTCTCTATTTAAATCCCTAAACCGACAATGTCTAGATCCTCTTATCTAACCAAATGGAATGTCAAAGTAAGCGTAGGTGTTCCGACATGCGCACTCTTGCTACGTAAAGGGTAGCTTGCTTTCACTCATCAACAAAATGTAGTAGATTGTCGAACTCGTCCATTCCAAAACAAATACGTCAGCTGTTGTTAGATACCAAGAGTTACCGTAATAAGTAGTGAGAACAGCCATGCTCCGTAAGGGATCAACAAATGGACTTCTTCTTCAGTCAGTTGTCTCCCTTCCCTCATTCTATGGCGAATGATGCTCCACTTTTGTACATAATGGGTGTTTTCCGTTACAAAAAGAACGATCCGAATTTAAATTGGTTTTTTTTTCAAATGTATCAATTTGCAACGGTGTTTTTCATTATTCATTGCATTTTCCAGTAAAATAATGCAATTTATCAAACTGCAGCGATGAGCAGTGAAAGTATAAGATTTTGCAATGAAAATAGTTTTGCAGTGAAAATATACAAAATGTATATTTATATATATATTCGTTTTTGACGAATCAAGCGAACCTTTGTATTCACCTCATTGATTTTTTTCTATTTTTTTTCCAATCGAAGTGAAGAGAGATAGATGGGTTGTTTTGCTATATTTCTGAAATATTCAGACTTGTTTTTGACAAAATATTAATAATGTATTATAAAAAAAATGGCCACTTCTTTGTTAAATTAAAAGGTTGATGGGTTCCATTAAAAAATGTCAAATCTGAGTCTCTCCTATGATAAGCTTAACCAAACAGTAACAATGATGTAACTCTTCTGTATACTTAGTATCTGCTCTTTTCTTCAGTGATGCGGAAAGTCAAGTGTTACTCGGAGTGTCCATGTGGACATTAACTGTCCGAAAACTGACGCTGATGGTTCACCTGGCTGCTGGGCTGAACCAGGAAACCAGAATCATGATGTTCCTCATCATGTGTGTCCGGATGTCGCTCTGGTCAGACAGGTCCATCTTCGCTAGCCAAGGCTTCTAATCGCGTTACTCTCCACGTTGTAACACAATCAAATGTCTCGGCTAGCGAAGATGCACAGGTCATGTATGTTGTAAAGTTTATTGTGATTTCAGCATCCCATTTATTGTTCTGTTACAAGCCAAATGTATTTCTCTCTTGTATATTCGTCTTAATAAAATATCAGGAACTCATATGTTGTTTTCTCCTATATTTAATATGTATGTCAAAGTTATTATGATTTGTCATATTATTTAGGGAATAACAAGGATTTTCAAACAAAAACATAACAACGATGTATAATGCTCCGATGACACATTGTGTACTGTATATACACACAGAGGTTTTAATTGGCACGTTCCTTTTACCCAGAAATAAAAATTGTCACTAATAATAGAATTCTGACTATATGGTTATTTTTGGTTCTTGGTCATCTGCATACAGCCTATTGACAACATAAACAATGTCCACTTTGTACACCAGTATACATACAGCCTAGCTATTGACAACATAAACAAGGTCCACTTTGTACACCAGTAGAGGTGCGGTATTTTGTTATGATGTAACATGAAGTGTGGCTTTAAAGGGTGACCCCCAGTCTCGAATTTCAGATTTTTCGGCATAGCCGTCTAATTTTGTTTTGGCCCCGGATATGACGCGACAGGTGGCGTTATTGGTCAAGATGAAGTATGTGATTGGTCAATGTAGCGGTCAATGCAAAATGCAGATATACAGTTAAAAACGAAACAAAGTTAAAGTGACCTCACGGTAAACCAATATTTATTTTGTATTTTTTATCATATTATTGGGTATATCTTTTAAAAAAAATAACCTTCTGAACAATAACCATTCGAATTTGATGATAAACATCAATTATCAATTATTAAAAGGTTATCACTCTGAATATGCAAATTTTGTGACATATACGATAAACGCATGCGCACAACAAACTAAAACACATGGAAACAAAAATGGCTTCCAATGTTTATCGACTGGGTTTGAAAACGATAACAGCTTTCGCAATGAAGAGAATAATAAGAAAATGGGTCAAACACAATCCTAGAATTAAACTTGGAAAGCAGTACAATAGATTGTAACAGTTCAAACATGAAAACAGCAGTAATACGGACGCCGCTCGTATTCTGCTTGATTGCTTGATAGTAGGTCATGACAAACTCGGTAATATTTACACAAACTCTGTAATATTAACACAAACTCGGTAATATTTCCACAAACTCGGTAATATTTATACAGTCTGTACCAGTACATCGCTACTGTCACTACACTATATGAACAGTGTTTACACCTATTTACACATAAATATGTGTGCCGTAATATATACAGAACGTGTTATTTAACATTTAAACCACTGTATAATATCGTTATCCAACTTACCCAGATGGAATATAGATACCGCCTTGTAAACTATCGTGTGTTTGTGTTGCCACGATTTAAAAACAGTCACGTAATGATTTAAAAATAATTTCCGCGCTAAATTTAGAGGGGGATTCCCAACTAAATCGAGTGGTCAAGCTGGACATAGGGATTGACTGTGAACATTGGAACAGCACAGAAACATAACTGGAAAGGAGCAAAACGCGTACATTTAGTGAAAATTGCAACGTTTTTACCGTGATATCCCTTTTATATTGAATGCAAGCTGAATAAGTGGATGCATCTATTCAAATGACACATTTGCAGTCTTATTAACACCAAAAATGATTCAAACTGATATAAATTTGTTATCCGTGCTGAAACTGCGCATTTATTAATTACAATGTAGTTCGTTAATTTATTTCACCAGTAGTTATACATTATAACCACCAGCATTAAAACTATGCCGTTGATCTTTTTAAAAGATATTTCTTGTTTATCATGGTTTCCAGCTGACAAAACCACTACACTGTGCTATACGAGCGAGTTCCATATGACAGTGCTAGTACTACGTGCCAAACATTCCATACAGGTTCCTATATAGTTTTCTCGTGTTTTAAGGAT
This sequence comes from Pecten maximus, assembly GCF_902652985.1. Lineage (NCBI taxonomy): Eukaryota > Metazoa > Mollusca > Bivalvia > Pectinida > Pectinidae > Pecten > Pecten maximus. The sequence goes on from NC_047019.1 coordinate 34,670,978, forward strand.
TCATAGAAAAATAACTCACAACATCTGATATATCGATTTATCATGTATCTATTGTGAGTCTTGTATAGAGGACCTTATGTAGTCCTGAATCAGAATAAAAGTTATCTTTAACATTACCAAGCTCTTTAGGAAAATGTCTAGTAAAACTAGAAATACTGCACTACTAATATAACACGTCAGAAATAGACAGCTGCAGCCTCCAGGTATATGCCAAGCCAATGTGGAATAAGTGGTATTTAGTGATATTAAAATATAATGAAATGTTTATCATTTCTTATCTATTTATTGATATTTCTAAATCATATATTGATAATAAAAATTCATTTATTAATATTAAACTATAATTTTTAAAATCAATAATTAATCATTGTGTTTACATTGATAAATAAGTTTTTAACAAATATCTAATTAATATTAATAATTGTATCTATTCTCCACAACAGCTTGTTATACAGCTATTTGGTGATCACGCGAGGAATAAAATCCGTGCGGAATTAGTAGGAAATATCTTACTATTTTCAACACGTGGGGTTAATCATAAGGACAATAGTGATACTGGGTATAACTTTGTGACAACTTCTGAATATTGACTGTCTTTCTGAAAATAACCTCAAAGTAGAAGCAGAAAACATTTTCCCAGAATGAGGCATAGCGAGGGTGACTAATCCGGGTTTACCCACCAACTGACAGTCAATTTCAAGCCATTCCAGGAAACGGATTTATATAAGTTACTACAACGTGTTTCCGGATCCTATTCTCTCATACTGTCCTATGTGTTGTTATTAACTTAATGTTAAATTATGATGAAATAAAGTTTATATTAAATCATTCCACCACGCGAGAAAAATTATAAAATGTCGGGATAGACAAGACAAGCATGTGCAATCTTCCATCCTGGTCTCGGAAAGTTATAATATAACGGTTCGGTGCAGTGTAAAGGGTAATGTGTCACAAATCATTAAAAGTTGGGGTTGTCGTAATAACTGAATTATCAATTTTCAACTAAATTACTGTATTCATTTTACAGTATGAGTATTCTATTTGGAAAAGAAAAATACGAACACATTTAGTGTCAAGTTAAAATATCACTAGTCGGTCGGTTAAGATTCATATAAATAGCATTAAGTGATATTTTACAAGCATACAAATCACTATTCTGTTTCAATTAAACAGAAGTAACTTGACCAATTGTTAATATGTATCATGGCTATCCATGGGTCTTGCTTTTGACATTTAATTTGTTAATTTCGGCAAAACAGGCGTAAAATGCAAGTTTCAAGAGTACAATGAAATCTCATTTAACAGACATATTGCACAAAACAACTATAGTGTTATGCTCACGAGTGTCCATAGCAGGTAGTGCGAGCGTTTGTTTGACCAGATTTGGCTATGCCTAAAATAGCAGTAGGGGCGATTGTTTTTCTGATACGGTGATTGGGGCTAATGACCTGCTGCCGATGTAAAGTGATCGGGTGTTGACATATGTTCCAGGCCATTGCGGTCGTGGATGAGTCAGTTTCCGTCTACGTTCCTTACAGTGCTAAACGTCCTATATGAAGTATACCAAATACAATTTGAATCGTGTATGATATGTACATCACTGTCCCGAGTGAACACCACACGTAAGGCAATGACAAGGAAGACATCGAGAAGGAAATTCAAAATAGAAAGAACAAAAGAGATCGGTTCACAAATCCAGTCGCTTAAGAGCAATGCAATGATGGCTATTAAAACTTTTTATAAGCCATAAATATTCAGAAGGTCAATCTGTTAAAATATTCAAATTGCGGGCTATCTAATAATGTTATCAACATTGTTGTTTAACATTTTATATTGATAACCTAGATTAGATAAGTATACATTAAAAATAAGATACCATAAATGTGACACTGTCACGCGCTTGGAGATTATCATCCCTAATGACGTCACAATGACGTCGTTTTGACAGTAATTCCGAAAAGAGAGGACTTCGTTGGAAATCCATGGAGCTGTCCCGGAATCGCATAGATGTTACACTGGTAGTCTGACTTATTGTTTTACCTCCTTCATATGGTAAAAAGTCTGTCCCATTTGCCATCTAATCAAAGTAAGTTTCATTTTGCCCCTTCCCAATATCACATATCTTAATTAATTATAAACACATGCAAGATCTTACATTTTTTTCATCTCATATAACATTTTATGGAGCAAGTCTTAGAAGTTTATGATGAATGAACAAAAAAGAAGATACTTTTTATCACACAAATTAGAAACCCTATGTTTTGTCAGATTTTAAAGTAGGAAGATTTAGAAACAAAATAAACAATGGCAGCCATTTGTTTTGTTTGTTTTGCTGTTTTTTTATTATTGTTTTCCCCATCGCCAATTCATTACGTAACGCCATTGTCTATAGTATGACGTCACGATTGATTTCAGACCGTCGCAGCCAATGAAAACTGATCCAGGGTATATTATACTAGTGACATAATCATTATGCAAAAATAATACATATGCGAATTAATTGGATACCATACCGATCATGTTTTTAAAATGATCTCGTCAACGTTTTGTTGTTTACGTCCTGACTAAGAAAATACGGACGATATCGGCTGTATTGCAGGAATTAGTCATTGAATAGAACAAAGAAATCTGTGGTATAACAGTAAGTAGATACGTACATTTATATAACCTCTTTAAATGTTGCATGTAATTATCTATTAATTCATTAATGTTGGGAATCAAAGGGAAACCATTTTCGACTATCGGAAGATGTTTGATGAACGACTATCGGAAGATGTTTGATGAACGACTATCGGAAGATGTTTGATGAACGACTATCGGAAGATGTTTGATGAACGACTATCGATTACAATCTGAATCTCTGTTTAATTTTTTGATCTATTTTAAATGTATTTAATGTAGACATGCCGGTTTAATGTTACATAATAACTTTCAATACCTCAGGTATCTATTGGGATAACTTTTGAATATTGTTTTTACAAAACTTTGTATCATTTTCTTGATGATTTTTTAAAGAATGGGTTATTCCCCAACAAATGTCAATGGAAGCGATTAGTCAATGATCACGTAAGAAATAATGAACAGTTAAAATATGTAAAAGAATGAATGCCGATAACGCTTCATCATAATAATATACAACTTGATGTTATATGGAAACTTGCTATACGGTTTCCACAATACAGCCTATGTTTTAAGACAATTGGTAAACTTTTTGTTTAAGCCCCAGACACACATGGGCGCGACCTTTGGCGAATGTTTTACGAACTACGATTCGCAGTCGATCGCGAAGTTGTCTCGGAATGTCGTATTTTTGTCTTAAAACATTCTCCAAGGTTCTCCAAGGTTCGCTCAATGATCGCCATGCTTTGCGAATTTTTTTGAATAAATTTTTTTTTTTTGAGTTAAATAATTTTTGTCGTAAAGTGTTCTCTAACGATTCTCCACTCTGTCGTATGTAATTGAAAAAGAGTTGTAACTTGTCTTAGCGATTCGCAAAGTATTCTCTTTGGCGATCATTTACAACATATTTACGAATTGTTAACGAACCAAGTACGAACGACTTGCAAACTGTTAGCGACAATATACGACATGTTTGAGACATATGTCGATACAGACTTGGACATTTACAAACACATACGACCTTTTGGCGAATAATAACGATTACATTAGCGACCGTTTGGGACTCCTTTGCGTTATAATTACGACTGTCAACGACTTTTGCGAGGAGGGTATAAATACGGTTAGCCTATGTGTAGGGTGCATCCAGTTTCTTTATTGTTCTTGAACAAGACAGCCCCAAAATATGGCCAGGACAAAAGACGACAAAGGAAAAAAGAAATCATCTTCTCTGCATTCTTTCTTTTCTTTCTCTCCTGTAGTCTATGATCTCGTTTGCTACTTCAAGGTCATCCCGTAGCATATCTTGGTCAGCTAAGAGAAGCTTTTGCAACTCTCTGAGTCTCCTTGGAGCCAGTAACATATTGTCCTTTGCTTCAGAATAAAGCTGACTGAATGTTAATTGCAAAACTACATCTGTATTTATACCAAAATCTCATGACATTCGTAATCATTCGCAATCAATCTCATCAAAATCGCTAATTGTTGTAATTAATTGTAAACATGTCGCAATCTGTCTCAAACGATTGTAAGTGATCTTATACCCCCATCACACTAGGTCACGTTCCCACTACGTCCAACCACGTCCTGGAAAAAATTGAAGAACGCAATGCGAACGCAGAAAGAACTTGTACAACGTAGTAAAGACTCAATAGAGACCGATAAGGACGTGTTATGGTCTTCATGGACCTGGAGGACGTGAACAAACTTTGAGCATGTTAAAAAAAAAGCGTAGCGAGGACGTGGTCCAATCGGGACGTAGTAAGAACGTAACAGGGACGCAGTACCAGCGGTATTGACGTGGTAATGACGTAACCAAAACCCAATGAGAACTTCATTGACGCAGTGGAAGCGTAGCGCTGATGGAAAGGATTGTATTACGTTCTCATTGCGTTGTCAGTGCGTTCTTGCTACGTCAATGTAGTTCTTATTGCGACCTCTCTACGCTTGTACAATGACCAAGGTACGCCAATACCACGTTGTTGATGACCACGTTAGGTTTCCAGTACGTTCTTACGGTGCTCATTAAGTTTACGACACGTCTGTCACAGGTTACCACCACGTCAAAACCACGTCCAGAGGATCGGCTGTATAAATACTCATTTCAAGTTTAATCCATTATCACTTTCGTTCAAACTACAAAAGAAGATGGTTACAAGTTATCAAGAACTTCTCTGCCCTGCCTGTACCAGTCGAAAAATTCGGTTCTTCGTCATAATCGTTGGTTGCTTCGGATGCAACAACGCTGGCAACTGGTGGTGGATTTTTTAGAATTTTACCTCTGCCTCTCCCACCACGGCCTGTCTTGGACTGTCCGGATTTTCTCGGCGGCATATTGTGAATATTGCAGGGGAATGGAAAAAAGAAACAAGTCAAGTTGTATTTATAGGGAACGGGCAAACGCAGAGAGAACGTAGTAATTACGTAATGCACGCGTAGAAAGATCTTTTTGGACGTAGTAAGAGCGTATTAAGAACACACAGAGCGTGGTGCACGCGCGAACATGCGCGAGATAAGGTCTTAGTGGAAACGTGTAGGACGTAGTAAGAACCCAGCAAGGACGTAATGAGGGCGTAATATGAACGTGACAACTGCAAAATTCTCCATTTTTGCCACGACCCCGCTGCGTTTCTCGAAATTTTAAGGACGCAGTGCGGTCTTCGTGGTCTTTGTCTTAGTGTGATGGGGGCATTACACGCTGTCGCGTTTAGTTGTAAATGTGTCGTAAAAAAGTCGCGCCCGTGTCGCTAATAGGGTCGCTTACAATAGCTATCTGTCGCAAAAGATCGCCATGTTCGCAAAATATTCCTGGTGTAAAATTGTTTTTTCGTAAGAAGTTCGTCTATTTGTCGTCAAAGTGTTGCTAATAATTCTCAAAGAGGTTGCAAACGATATTTTAATTTAAAAGTTCGCAAGAGTTCGCTGTCAAAATTGATCGCAAATGAGTCGCCTTGATTCGCCGTTATGTGTGACTGGGGCTTTAAATGCGTGATAATGAAAACATATATTTGTGCCATTCATGTGGATCTATGTACAAAGATGTTGTTATTCATAGTGTAGTTGAATGTTCGCACATCGAGATATTACGTGCCCAGCTCTTGTCTGTACTCAATACTGTAAAACGTATAGATTTTGTATCTTACTTAAATGCAATATCTATAAGATCATTATACTTCATGTACATCTCGGTGGTATTCTCAATTATGATTCATTTCCTTATGGACTTGAGGACTTACGAATACGGCCCATTGTTATTATTACTAAAATACTTCAACATAGAGGTATCAAATAATTCAATATTTCATAGATAATTGGGGTTATTTTATTGAGAGTTATAAGTGACTTCTAATGTATACTGTGCGGACTTAAAGCTTCAGCATTGTAAATACACGAAATACCTATATTTTTCTATTTCTGTCTTTCAAAACCTACACGGAATCAGACTACAGTTAACGACCCTAACCCCTCGTTGCTTTAACTACGGACCCTGTCGCCTTAATAACTTACTGACTAAACCTAGACACAGTTGTAGCCAAATTAATTATGATGTGTATCATGTAAACTTGGTAGAATCGCCTTCTTGTACCTGCATGTGGCCACTCCCGTGAGAAAACTTAAAGAACATAAGACGTGAAATATTAAATGAGTTGATATCGTATCATCATGTGTACCTAGGTTTACTTTTGTCACGAAGTGCTGATTTATCAAATGGTGATATTGAGCATATTTTTTATAATTGGTCAGACTTTTAATCGTTCTAGTGATCGTATCTAAATACACTCTTCAAAATAATCTCTTGTCTCTCTAACCTTCCATCTTGCCTTGTATGACTTTAGTACGTTAATGGTGTTACTGGTTTAGCAGTGGTTGTTCGAAATTATTCCTTTCACGGCAAATAGATAGGATATGTAGATGGAATTGAAGTGACCAGGGGAGGGAGATCGAACTGATAATGTGTAGCTAGTACGTACCATGCAGTACAGTTTAAGTCGAACTACATGTAGTTTGGAATTATACGATGATTTAAAGTACACTTCATTGATGTTGTTATCGTCTATGTTCGTCTTTTAAAATGCTCTTTTCTTACTTTTGATATGTCCCTTGTTTTCTTGATACAATCAAATTGATTATGTATATCTCGAGCTCCCTATCAGGTAAAACTATAGTGTGTTTCGGGAAAGTGGATCATTCTTAGGTTATCATTTTCCCATGTTAATGTTATTACATCAAATGAATAATGGATAAATTTCAACTCTTTTTTTTCACTTTGTTACTCAAAGTAACCAAATAAATCGCAATTTTTGTAGACTTTAAATTAGTAGTAATTAGTTACACAACTAATGATTATCACACAAAAACACATTTTGTCTACCAAGTAAACCCAGGTACAACGTCTGACGTTGTTTCTGAAAAAAAAACGTTGGATGAGTGCAGAGATCTATTATTAAGTCTGTGAATGAGTGGGAGTAAACGTCGACACGGTAGTAAAAAATGATACGTTATAAGGTTTAAAGAAGATTGTACTGATCACTTAGACACACATAAATGTGTGACGAAATGTTACATTCATGTTACACAGGACAATTCAAAGTGCAATATACATAATGATACTTTTTTCTTTTTCTTTTCTTTTTTTGTGACACATCCATGTATTTCTGGATAAATTTGTCCACTATTTTAAAATTATTTTCAAATACGGCTTAGCAAACTGAAGATATGATACATTTAGTTTATAAACCTCATGCAAACAGGTTTTTCCTGTCATACGTTTTGTGTACTACAGAAACATAATGGTTTCTAAATAACGCTCGGAATGTTGTCATCCTGTTAGTTGCGTATAGCTACCACTGGTGTAATTTGGCGTCAAATAAGTCCTAGACGAGTTTATCGCACTACTGCTATAAACATCGAAAGTAGCATCAGTATCACGGCGGAGGGGAGCTAACTCGTACAAGTTAGTGATTATATATTTACAGTACGTTTTGTGATATTAATTTATAACAACAGTCAAACAGGCTTAGTGAAGAATCCAATATTAAAAGTAGTTTAATTAGGCCTAACTGAGTTACCATACTCAATGCATACCGTCAATTGTATCAAGGTCTTAGAATTCAAATGAAACTAGCTAGACGTGTCATATTTCCGAGGATATTACGTGGGAATAAAAATAGCACAGTGGAAATACCCTTCCTTGGTGGAAATTTTCAGTGATCCGGTAAGTTTAAATATTTTCTTTTATTCTGGGCAAAACCCAAATACTTTTCTTACGAAATCTCCACCTTAAGATAAATTGGAAAACCAAATATGTTGATATGGGATTCTAGAAATGAATATATTCTTAGAATATCTGTAATGTTTGAAAAATATACTCGATAATATGTGACCCATTTACTTTAGGACTTCGACTAGAGATTGCTTGGTTTTCAACCAGACATAAAATTAGAATGTTTGTATGTTCTAATCGTGTTATTCGAAACAGGCACGAATGGAGATCTCGCAATTTGAACTTTTTAAGCCAAATGTATCATAAAATTTGACAATATTTCAAGTTGAAATGTCATATTCGAGCCAAAATCGAAATAATCTAAAAATAGATCTGTCCATGACGACACTAATCAATGCGAAGACATTAACATTTAAAACGTGTGTAGGTCTACTAACAGTTAGAATGTCGATGGGAAACTTAAATTTGTTTTATAGCACTAAGACTGTTCCACTTAATATTTGATAAACCGGAGAAATTGGGTGATAGCTTAGCCAAATTGCCAGTATGGGTGGGCCTAGTCCGGATCCGAGGCTTATGTCAGCACAAAAAATAGCCAGAAATATTTATAAGATAAGACTAATCATGTTCCTGTGTGTCAGCGGACCAGGAAGCGTTGACACGAAGACCGGGCATGACATAGGCCTATCTAAGGCAACGTACGGTAGTTTGATAATTATTAGCATATGACTAGGACCTATTTAAATGGAAATTTTGAAATGGCTATTTTTAGAAACTGGCGCGTGTCTGGACAGTATCCAATAAATACCTGTAAAACCCTAACTGCACCTTCCTCCATGGGCAGTACGTTGAGAGAGAAGGAGCTTACAAACGATGAATTCCATTTATTTATTGACTGTATTTACTTAAAATGTATATGATAAGGGATATAAACTATGTTCATCTTTCATTTTTGGATGGAAATGATAAACTTTTTTCTGTAATGATAAGTTTCAAGAAATCATCACTATGCAGCAATTGTTTTGGAAAATCAAAAGAAAGGTATGTAAAGTAAACCATATACAGTAATATTAGCTTATTTGTAGGTCTGTTTAATTTTATTTTAGCTCACAGTATATTTCTCACAGTATATTACTCACAGTATATTACTCAGAGTATATTTAACCCTATTTTGACTTTTTATTATTATTATATATCCCAATACGTCGTACCTGTTTGCAGTTTTAATACAACGGTAGAGTAATAGTTCAGCTGTTTTACACTATCAAAGTCAATGCTTTATATCAACTGTGTAGTGTGACTGGACTGGGTGGATCATCAGTGACCAGGTAGCTCAATTGGTAGAGCATCCGGCTAGTGTTCCGCTACATTATCTCCTCTAGATCTCCTGTTACAAATGTTTACGATTGGTCAGAACTTGGTTGTGCCCAGTTACTGGTTGCAGACCAGTTTAATCAGACTACAAAATCTATGTCACACTTTATTGTAAATGCAGTAATTTCTATGATTGGTCATGATCAGATCTAGACTTTCCAATTATATGGTCATGCAAGCAGACCGACTGAATTGGACATGAAGACAGAAGTTGTTCTCTCTCTTTTTAAATACCGACTACCAAGTGTTGTATATTTTTTTACATTAGCAGAAATTCTGTGTATATTCTAGTTTTCTAATATTTAGTATGTTAATGTATATCATTAAAAAAATGAATGGTACATCTACGGTATAGACTACATATAGTCAGTATACATGGGCAGATTAGGAAATGTATTTATACATATCTTTAATAGTTTTCAATTGGGTTTTCACTTCTAGGAATTTTGAATAAGAATCCTTCTTTGAAAATGTCAATATATCAAGACATGAAATACTCAAGTAACAAAACCAGTATCATGATATTTGGCAACAATTTTCTGATATGAACTTATGAAGTGTGACAACGTTTGTTTAATCAAATGACCTTGACCCATACTTGTCAAGATCACAGGATTCAGTAACCAATAGGTCTCTAGAATCATGATGATGACGCCAACCTATAGATTTGCAAAAGGAAATGATCGATCTTGACCACACATCAAGGTCGCATGAATTGAATGTATTATTAGCTCACCTGCCCGAAGGCAGTTCAAATAAATGACCTTGACCTTCATTCAAAGTCACATGGGTCAAATAGGCTATAATTTTCAAACAACTTCTTCTCAATAACCAAGAGGCCCAGGGACGTGATATTGGGCCTGTAGCATGCTAGCCCGGGGTAAATGGCTACCAATGCAAGTTGGTTCAAATAATTGACCTTGACCTTCATTCAAAGTCACATGGGTCAAATAAGCTATAATCTTCAAACGACTCCTTCTCGGTAACCAAGAGGCCCAGGGACTTGATATTGGGCCTGTAGCATGCTGGGGTAAAGGGCTACCAAGTTTGTTCAAATAAATGACATTGACCTTCATTCAAAGTCACATGGGTCAAATAGGCTATAATCTTCAAACAACTTCTTCTCAATAACCAAGAGGTCCAGGGACATGATATTGGGCCGGTAGCATGCTCGGTTGAAGGGCTACCAAGTTCATCAAAATAAATTACCTTGACCTTCATTCAAGGTCACATGAATCAAATAGGTTATAATATTCAAATGACTTGTTCTCAATAACCAAGAGGCCCAGCTGGGACTTGATATTGGGCCTGTAGCATGCTTAGATGAAGGGATACCAAGTTTGTTCAAATAGATGACCTTGACCTTCATTCAAGGTCACATGGGTCAAATAGGCTATAATCTTCAAACAACTTCTCAATTACCAAGAGGCCCAAGGACTTGATATTGGGCCTGTCTGTAGTATGCTTAGAGCCAAGAGTCACCCAAGACCTGATCTTAGGCCAATAGTATGCCGGAATGAAGGACTAGAAAATATATTGACATGAATAAACCTAGCTTACTCTGATATTTGAATAAATTTGTTATCAGCATAGTATCTGTAGAAATGACCTCAGTCAACTGCACATTTGCTGTAGAGCCAGATGAGTGATACAGGCCCATTGGGCCTCTTATCTTTAAATAATTTCTGCTGAAAACTAAATGTGTTTCAATTCTGTAAACAAAAGGTACAAAATCATGTATGATTTGAATCCACATGTACATCATATACTTATTATATTAAGCTTTAAAAGTCACAAAAATAAAGTTTTTCACCAAGGTGCAGTACTAGTTCTCTTTATTAAAATCTGCTAAATCATATCTTTTGTTCTTAGTGGCTAATCTTTAAACTTGTGCTTACTTTCACAAAATGGCTGCTGCTAATGGACAGCATAATACATCAGGCTGTCCATGTTAAAAACCAAGATGAATATAACATGTTAGCATTTTAATGCATTTAAACCAATCAAATAAAGTTTAACGTGCTAACATTTACAAGTTAAAACAATTATGAAGGTATAATAAAAGTATAAACCTTATTAAACGCATTAGCTTTGTCTTGTTTTTGACATACACAGGCTTTCAAAGCAGAATGTACGACAGCAGTTTGCTAGGACATGAACAATACATGCCCATTGGGCCCTTGTTTACATAAGCCAAGCTTTAAGCGCTTAAGGTATATATATATATACTTTTATACATATATTACATATACACTGTACATTAATTTTTAGCTGACCGGCCCAAAGGGCAAGTGAGCTTATGCTGTAGCATGGCGTCCTGCTTCCCTCGTCATCAACTTTTCCATTTAAACAACTTCTTCTCATGATCATTAACCAAGAGGCCCAGAGACCTAATATTCGGCCCGTATCATGCTCGGATGAAGGGCTACCAAGTTTGTTCAAATGAATGACCTTGACTCACATCCAAGGTCACAGGGGTCAAATAGCCTAAAATCTTTAAAAGACTTATTCTCAATAACCATGAGGCCCAGGGACTGGATATTGGTTCTGTTGCATGCTTGGGTGAAGGGATACCTAGTTTGTTCAAATGAATGACCTTGACATACACTAACAAGTACTACTTCTGAATTTGGGCCTGTAGTATGCTGCGATGAAGGGCTACACTATTTGAACAAATCAATGGCCTTGATCTAGATTCAATGTCATAAGATCAAATAAACCATGATTTAAGAATTTAATACGCCAACAGACTTAAAAGACTCCTGAAATAACTGCAGGATCCATATATGAAAAGATAACTGCATTGCAGGTGAGCGATTCGAGCCCATTTTTTTTTTTTTTTTTTTTCAATTTCTTTTATTTATAAAAATAGTACAGGATTTGTTTTCTGTTTCAGAATAGTATGAACTAAAACTCCAGGAATACCAATCAGATTATCCTCCTTTTGGAAGATTCATTATTGTAAATGATACCTTACAATGAACGGAAGACTTGGAAATGATATTGACCTTGACACCGATCATGCACCTGTACGTAGGGAAGGTTTTGATGAACCTGCAACAACCTTTCACCAAAGGAACGGATTTGACAGTGAGAATCGAAATGGAGAATCAATACCCAGGATAGACAATTGTCCACCGTCTGTGGTGAATGCTGCCCATGTTTTAAATCATGCGCCACAGCCAGTTAATGTAAATGATACCGGTGTTTCTTTTGATCGGCCAAAATACATCCAGTATGCTATCCGTGTATCAAGACTTAAAACATATAATAAATGGTCAGATTCACATTTTCTGAAATCAAATGACCTTTCTGAAGCGGGTTTCTTCTATTCTGGTAAGTACAAAACTATACTGTAGGGTTTATTTGTTTACAAGATATATATGTCTTGTTATCTATGCTTGCAGATTAATTGTATATAACTACATAAATGCACATTGTATTCTGTTAGTTTTTTATAGCCACAACAAAAGATTTTAACATCAAGGATTTTTTTTATGAACAATGTTCATCAAAAAAAACCTTGATGTTAAAATCTTTTGTTCAACATTTGGCTGGTTTAGGCCTCAGTTATCTCCATGTACTGTAAATAAGAACTCTTAACATTTTCTGGAGACTGCGATAACCTGTTGGATGTGATGTCACAACTTGTCACTTACATTTCTATTTGATTACCTTTAAAATTGCACTTTCATTTGATTAACTTGTAGTTGAACTATAATGCAATATATCCAGACATCAAAATTAAATAAGATGCATATTGTACAAAATATAATTCTTTGTCCAGCGGAAGTATGGAATTTGTGCATGTGATCCTAGCAGTAATCATACATGTACCTCCCTAACCAAGTTGTACGTGTGATCCTAGCAGTAATTATATACCTCCCTAACCAAGTTGTACGTGTGATCCTAGCAGTAATTATATACCTCCCTAACCAATTTGTACGTGTACATGTGATCCTAGCAGTAATTATATACCTCCCTAACCAAGTTGTACGTGTGATCCTAGCAGTAATTATATACCTCCCTAACCAAGTTGTACGTGTGATCCTAGCAGTAATTATATACCTCCCTAACCAAGTTGTACGTGTGATCCTAGCAGTAATTATATACCTCCCTAACCAAGTTGTACGTGTGATCCTAGCAGTAATTATATACCTCCCTAACCAATTTGTACGTGTGATCCTAGCAGTAATTATATACCTCCCTAACCAAGTTGTACGTGTGATCCTAGCAGTAATTATATACCTCCCTAACCAAGTTGTACGTGTGATCCTAGCAGTAATTATATACCTCCCTAACCAATTTGTACGTGTACATGTGATCCTAGCAGTAATTATATACCTCCCTAACCAAGTTGTACGTGTGATCCTAGCAGTAATTATATACCTCCCTAACCAAGTTGTACGTGTGATCCTAGCAGTAATTATATACCTCCCTAACCAAGTTGTACGTGTGATCCTAGCAGTAATTATATACCTCCCTAACCAAGTTGTACGTGTGATCCTAGCAGTAATTATATACCTCCCTAACCAATTTGTACGTGTGATCCTAGCAGTAATTATATACCTCCCTAACCAAGTTGTACGTGTGATCCTAGCAGTAATTATATACCTCCCTAACCAAGTTGTACGTGTGATCCTAGCAGTAATTATATACCTCCCTAACCAAATTGTATGTATGATCCTAGCAGTAATTATATACCTCCCTAACCAAGTTGTACGTGTGATCCTAGCAGTAATTATATACCTCCCTAACCAAGTTGTACGTGTGATCCTAGCAGTAATTATATACCTCCCTAACCAAATTGTATGTATGATCCTAGCAGTAATTATATACCTCCCTAACCAAATTGTATGTATGATCCTAGCAGTAATTATATACCTCCCTAACCAATTTGTACGTGTGATCCTAGCATGCAGTAATTATATACCTCCCTAACCAAGTTGTACGTGTGATCCTAGCAGTAATTATATACCTCCCTAACCAAGTTGTACGTGTGATCCTAGCAGTAATTATATACCTCCCTAACCAAGTTGTACGTGTACATGTGATCCTAGCAGTAATTATATACCTCCCTAACCAAGTTGTACGTGTACATGTGATCCTAGCAGTAATTATATACCTCCCTAACCAAGTTGTACGTGTGATCCTAGCAGTAATTATATACCTCCCTAACCAAGTTGTACGTGTGATCCTAGCAGTAATTATATACCTCCCTAACCAAGTTGTACGTGTGATCCTAGCAGTAATTATATACCTCCCTAACCAAGTTGTACGTGTGATCCTAGCAGTAATTATATACCTCCCTAACCAAGTTGTACGTGTGATCCTAGCAGTAATTATATACCTCCCTAACCAAGTTGTACGTGTGATCCTAGCAGTAATTATATACCTCCCTAACCAAGTTGTACGTGTGATCCTAGCAGTAATTATATACCTCCCTAACCAAGTTGTACGTGTGATCCTAGCAGTAATTATATACCTCCCTAACCAAGTTGTACGTGTGATCCTAGCAGTAATTATATACCTCCCTAACCAAGTTGTACGTGTGATCCTAGCAGTAATTATATACCTCCCTAACCAAGTTGTACGTGTGATCCTAGCAGTAATTATATACCTCCCTAACCAAGTTGTACGTGTGATCCTAGCAGTAATTATATACCTCCCTAACCAAGTTGTACGTGTGATCCTAGCAGTAATTATATACCTCCCTAAACAAGTTGTACGTGTGATCCTAGCAGTAATTATATACCTCCCTAACCAAGTTGTACGTGTGATCCTAGCAGTAATTATATACCTCCCTAACCAAGTTGTACGTGTGATCCTAGCAGTAATTATATACCTCCCTAACCAAGTTGTACGTGTGATCCTAGCAGTAATTATATACCTCCCTAACCAAGTTGTACGTGTGATCCTAGCAGTAATTATATACCTCCCTAACCAAGTTGTACGTGTGATCCTAGCAATAATTATATACCGTACCTCCCTAACCAAGTTGTACGTGTGATCCTAGCAGTAATTATATACCTCCCTAACCAAGTTGTACGTGTGATCCTAGCAGTAATTATATACCTCCCTAACCAAGTTGTACGTGTGATCCTAGCAGTAATTATATACCTCCCTAACCAAGTTGTACGTCTGATCCTAGCAGTAATTATATACCTCCCTAACCAAGTTGTACGTGTGATCCTAGCAGTAATTATATACCTCCCTAACCAAGTTGTACGTGTGATCCTAGCAGTAATTATATACCTCCCTAACCAAGTTGTACGTGTGATCCTAGCAGTAATTATATACCTCCCTAACCAAGTTGTACGTGTGATCCTAGCAGTAATTATATACCTCCCTAACCAAGTTGTACGTGTGATCCTAGCAGTAATTATATACCTCCCTAACCAAGTTGTACGTGTGATCCTAGCAGTAATTATATACCTCCCTAACCAAGTTGTACGTGTGATCCTAGCAGTAATTATATACCTCCCTAACCAAGTTGTACGTGTGATCCTAGCAGTAATTATATACCTCCCTAACCAAGTTGTACGTGTGATCCTAGCAGTAATTATATACCTCCCTAACCAAGTTGTACGTGTGATCCTAGCAGTAATTATATACCTCCCTAATGTTACCAAAATGTGAGATACCCTTTGTAGCACTTCCTTCGTATATCAAATACATACAAGAAATAATTAGATATCATGATAATGTTAGGAACATTTCAGTTATCCACCAAAGTGATCTTGCCCTACTATTGATGTGGGGGTTCCCTTTATGAAACAATTGTATGGCAACATTCTTATGACACCATGGTGACAATGTAACCTAACTGCATTGACATTATCTTACATGGATGTAATAACATCAATATTAGATACATCTTGACCGATCTCGGGGTAAGATTCTTGAGCAGGCCTTTTGTCTTGACTTAACTCTATCTACATGCTCGGGCTGAATGTGGTTCATCCACCTATTCACCCCTAAGGGGGTAAATGATTCTATTAAACTCTGAAAGATAGTAGATACTGATTGAACTTTGGAACATTAAATTACTTATATATATATATTAAAAAATATTGCTGGAAATGTTTAGATATTAAGGGGAGCAAAATAGGCCTTTTAAGTTTAGGCCTCTTATAATTAGTTAATGCTCCTAATCATTTTTTGTGATTTCTTTCAGAAAAAGGAGATACTGTAGTGTGCTATTATTGTGGACTAGCTTTGAATTCATGGGAATCTGGTGATAGACCATGGACAGAACACGCTCGCTGGTCTCCAAACTGTACACATGTCCTAAACATACTGGGACCTAATTTTATCAAGGAAACCCTGGGATGTGATGGAGACGTGAATAAGGTAATTGATTCTCTTAGTGTTCATCTGCTTAAATCAAGATCCACAGAAATACCAAGTATACAGTGTGATATACATTTTTACAGTGGTCACCATGGGCTGTTTTACTATGGAGCAGCACCATAATGCCATAGTCAAATTCTGTAGTGCCATACATAATTGAAATATCTGCTACACCAAAAAAAACTCTTTCTATTCAAAACTGTGCATGTTAACCTGTGTTGAGCCCCAGGCATATATATATAACCGTCGACTCTGTAGTGTTTTACTGACAGTACATGTACAGATAACAGTTGTAGAATTTTTTGGGGTAAGTCCAAAACACCATTTCCTAAATTACGGTATGATTTTTGAGTCCTGTTATAATTATCTACATACAGTAGGTACTTATGATTGAGTGCCGGCCGTACTGGAAAAGCACCAGGACTTCAAAGACATCTGAGTCTCAAAAATTATCGATACCTTTATGTAGTTACAAAATATTGTTTTACCTTCGAGAAGTTCCTGTCCCCTATTTGTTACAAATATCCACACCAGTATCTTCACAGGACAGTTCAGCCACTTTTGAATTTCCCTTATCTATACACACAAATATAATGTAAATACCACAGACATGTTTTCCTTCACACCAAAACCCATTAAATTGCAAAGCTATACAAACTTATCATTCACTTTTGTTGGCGCGGATGGGTTGAATTGTGTGAGAGGTTTTAATTTGGGAGAAAACCAGAGCAACTGAGAAACCCACAGGTTAGGCAACCCAGTACCTTTTAATTTTCACATCTGATCGAGGAATCAGATCTTTGCTGCCTAGTTGAAAGGCAGTTGTGTATGTAACCAAAGCGCCACCAAACAAATATGAATTGCCTTACAGAAGGTCTTTCAATACATAACAGTGTCAGAATCAATTTGAGTCTATAGTACCTAGTTATTCTCCATGTGAAGTTTATTTCCAGAGCTTCTGTACCATGACATAGACTATGTAATACAGGGATTTACATTTATATAGACTGTATGAAGTTAGTCTGCAGGTAGATTTTATAGGGAAAATCATAAAGCCATAATTAGAAATGGGTTAATCTGTTCATAGTTTAAATTTTAGACATATGTTTACAATACAGATGCAGGCTGTAGATGACAAATACCGAAACAGAAGGCAGCATCCGACAGATCTACAAACAGGTATGTGTTTACATAAGGAATGAAATGTTTTCAACATTCATGAGGTCATAATAACATTGGAATTCTGCACATATTCCCATATTCCATGATTAAAGTGATACAGGGTAAATATGCATGTCCAAAAAAGCAATATTCAAAAATATTGTTATAATGACCTCATGAAAATAAATTTCATTCCTTATATTTACATTATGATTATTTTCATGCCCCAACCATAAAATGGGGGGGGGGGGGGGGCTTACAGCGTTACCGTGTCCATTAGAAAAAATACATTTTTTCATGATTTTACCTGATCATGAGAGAGAGAAAACATCCTTTTTTGCGGGAAAGTATCAGACTCTCTTGGCACGGTCCTAAAAACCATCATTTCAACAACACAAACACAATGTAGTTCCATCTATTTTTATTCTGCGAGATTTTTGGAGTGATTTTTATGTTTTGAGCATTTAGGAGACTGACACAACATTAGATTTATGTACAGATAATATTGATCATGCTTTTTTAAAAGAACACCAGAATAAGAAAAAATCTGACAGCTTCACGGCTGAGAGTATACATACTGCCCATGTTAACATGGTACCCAACATTAAAATGTTTAAAGGAAAAAAATGAAAATGACATGTTTACATGTTCTGCATGTTATTAGGAAACTGTTATTCACCAGTGTTTTCTGATTTTATATATATTTTATATATTATTGAGCAGATTCAGAAAAAGGGGCCGCAGCCAAGAAGGAACCTGAATTCTATGAGGACATGATGCAGAGACCTTCTGTACAGAGTATATTAGAAATGAATATTGAACAAGTTAAAGTCCGAGATGCCATCCGTATTCTCATCCATAGAAAAAGTAAGTATACATAATCTTGATATTAATGCATTTCATTTTAAATAAGTAATTTCTGTCTATACATAATTTTTTTTGAAATGAGAAGCACATCAGATAATTCATATTAGAATTGGTTTCGTCCGGTTTTGTCCGGTCTCACACATTACAATCAATTTTACAGAAACTGACGAGTTCTCAGCAGTTGATTTGATGCAGGTAGTGTTTGATATTGATGATGGAAATTTAACAAATGATGACAATGATGCCTTAAAAGGAGAAGTCAAGAAAAGTGAGGCCGATGTTGCTGTCAATGGTAGGTGATACTTGTTCTACATTGTTACTGAATAGGTCTTATAACTAACATCAAACTGTATAATCTTTCTATAAAGATTTTGTAATTATTGTTTTTAGCTTAAGTGGGCTTATGCTGTGATGTGATATCCGTCCAGCCGTCTTGTGTCAATTTTTTTCTTTAAGCAAGTGTAATTCTTCTCAATAACTAAGAGGCTGAGAGACCTGATATTGGGTGTGTTGCATGCTGGGGTGAAGGGTTATCAAGTTGTTCAAATGAATAACCTTGACCTACATTAAAGGTCACAGGGGTCAAATAGGTTTAAATCTTCGAAACAATGATTTCTTAATAGCCAAGAGAGTTGATATTAGGTCTGTAGCATGCTGGGGAGGTGTGTGTGTGTGTGTGTGTGTGTGGGGGGGGGGGGGGGGGGGGGGGGGGGGGGTGATGGGCTATCAAGAGTGTTCAATTGTTGGGGGGGGGGGGGGGGGGGGGATGGGCACATCATTGATATATTAAACCATCCTCATATATAATCAGGAATATTACATCTTTTGCATTGTCGTCTTTTGCCAAACAAAGGGGTTATATGCTTTACCGCCTTCATATAAATAGACAAGATATATACATTTGACGAGATAAATATGTATTGCTCATTAGCTGTAAGGCCGCAAGCCCGCAATAATGGATGTAATAGTTATATAGTTCATTTAAATCTTTTATCTTAATAGATCTTGTCATGCTTTTTGTAGCTTTTGTTTTGTTTGATGTAACTTTATGTCCTGATAAAGGTGCAGATAGTTTCAGAACAAGTTACAATGCTTTTCTATATTATTGCTATCACCCATCATATGTAGGAGGGCTGATTGATAAGTTGTGAGCCTCATATTGAAGGATTTGAATTTTGCCGGACATATTGTATTATTTTTCAACATAATCCCCTTCAGTATCGATATACTTTTGCCAGCGATGTGGGCCTCAATGCCACTTTTATAAAACTCATATTCCTGGCTGTTCAGAAAGTTATACACTGCACATTAGGGTTAGGTTAGGGTTAGGGTGCCTGAACTAGCTGTTTCAGGTTTGGAAATAGATGAAAGTCTGATGGAGCAAGATCAGGTGAATAAGGTGGATGCTCAATCAGTTTAAAGCCACAATTGTGAATGGCATCCATGGCAATGACAGACTCTTTCACCCTAATCATAACCGATTTTGTCCATTTTGCAAAAGTCGCTTGTCTTGTTTACTTTAGAGTGCTACCTCGTCAATATAAACTAACCAAATGAGACCAGTCCTCGATTACATGGCCCTATATATAGTCAAAGAACATTAAGACTTAAAAAAATCAACCTTGAGTACCTCCTTCAATACGAGGCTCACAACATATCAATCAACCCTCGTATTGCTGGAATATGTATTCTGGTGTCCATATTGGCCCACACATATATATACATTTATATTAACTCCGACTGAAGTTACTTCATCTTAATTAAAATTAATTTGTTTTATTGGATAAAACATTGTATAAAGGGTATAACTCCACCATTATGGACATATATAGCTTCACATTTTGGCATTACAAGATTAGAAAATGTATAATATTTCTATAAAACTGATGTCTAATTATTGTTTTCTGTTTTAGGGCCATGTTTACATGAAGATTCCACAAAGTCTGACATTTTAAAAGAAAATGATGCTCTCCGAGTCCAGCTGACTTGCAAGGTCTGTCTCCAGGCTCCAGTTTCAATAGTGTTTTTACCGTGTGGACATTTAAGCTGTTGTGCAGAATGTGCCCCTGCATTGAAGAATTGTCCAATTTGTCGCTCAAACATAAAAGGGAGTGTAAAAACATTTCTAACATAAATGGCTGAAAAAATTGTTTTCAACATTCATTGATGTATAAATTACATTACTCTCTACAGCAATGCACCAGTTAACTGCAATGCTTTGATCATTTAATGCAAACATATGTTTCTGTATGAAGAAGTATATCAGTCAATTTACATAAGCTATACTGTGATATAGTACATCAGTATGTACACAATTTGATTAAAGGCAAATCAGCTCAAATGTGCAATGACATGTAGGGTGGTGCTGTACGTATCAATCATGACATGATATTTGTAGGATATATTTCCTTTACACAGTGATCAGATTTGAATTGTTGAGCGGATTCTTACAGAAGTTTGCAAACAAAATTTGTTTCATACCCCGATGAAACTAAAAAAAAATTGACATCAACGCTTATAATTAATTTTTGAAAATGATTTTCTAATTTAAAACATGTTTTATGTACAATTTTACTGGTTTTAAATGGGATTCTTTTTTCTCAAATCAATACGCAACGTCAATTGTCGTATTGTGACGTCACATTTTTCGCGCCATTCTCAGAATTTTTTTCATAGAAGAATGAAAAGAATTTTTCGACCAATCACATTTAAGTATAAAGTATCAGTTAAGTATGAAGGTCTAGATATATTATTAGATGCATTATTTATTCCCTTTAGACTAAATAAAAAAACAATGCTTTTTGGTAAATATGATGGTGATTATAAAAATCCATCCTTTAAAGTAGATAATCAAATTATTTTGATTATAAAACAATACATATACAGAAACAGATGTCTGCATAAATCTTTAAATATCAACTCTTTACTCTATTGTATCTATGATCATTATAAAGTCAGAAAATTTTGTAGCTCTAAAAAAGGGGAAAAAGAAAAAAACAAATGTTTGGCTGAATGGAGAAAATGGGATAAACTTTTGCAGATTATGGAATAATACTTTTTTAATCTGTTTTATTGACTTATACATTACACATTTATTTGTATTAAATATTAATAATCGCATACATGTGGTACCTTCTTCTTTTGCTGGAATCCCAGTGTCTGACAATTGCAGTAAATATATATAATTGAGTTAATCTACATTTTTAGTAACAAGTCTACCATCCAGTCCTTTCCTCTTTTGGCATAAATTGTGTAAAGTATGATATTTTTTTTTTTTTTTTTTCTTTTGTACTATCTTTGAATAAAAATACTTTAAAATATTACAAAGTACTCCCTTCCTTTTCTTCTCCTTCCTTTCTTTCTTCCACTTTTCATCCTTCTTCTCTTCCTTCTCCTTCCTTTCCTCTTCTTTATGTATGTCTGTATATGTCTATATGGATTTTTGTCGTTTTGTTCAAGATTAAATAATATAAATGTTATGATTTGTATCCTGTCCACGTGTATCTGTGTTTGTTTTTATCTTATACCATTGATGTTAGGTGTGTATGTTTGTTAGGGTGAGAGGGTGAAACCATATGACGTTAAATATGAAAGGTTTTGGAAGAATATATAGTGTGAAAGCTGAACAATTGAGTGAATAGATGCAATATACATTAATTTGAATGTCAAAAAGATAGAATGTAGAGTGAGTGAGTGAGTAAGTATGTAAATGTTTCCGAAGTAAAATATATATATGTACCTATGTATAATATGCCTTGGAAAAATAAAACAAATATAAAAAAAAAAATAAAGTATCAAAATGTAACGAAAAAACCCCCAGATAATACCATTTTAATTACTTCATAACAAATACCGATGATTGTCAGTGTGAATTTAATATTATATTAACCAGTCACCCATAACAACGCCCACTCCGGATATCAATAATTAGGTGAATCCAATAATTATTGTAAGTCGACACCTCTAAAGCGTTCATAATAAAACTTGTGTGCTTACCAAGCGATTGAAGATATAGAGCAGGATCCATGTTGAGGTAATACTAATCAACATATACCTACATACTTTCTTTGATAATTTATTTTTTGTTTCATTTTCATGTACAATATATATCAACTATTTTTCAATTCATTTTCATGAACAATATATATCAACACACAAATGTAAAAAAAATTATACATCATCTCACTCTTATAACTAGCAATCGAATTGCCATAGTATATCAATCTAGAAGATACTAAACATCATCATCATCATCGTCATCATCATCATCATCATATCATCATCATCATCATCATCATCATCAGGCAAGATACCTTTAAGATCCACACCATCATTATCATAGTAGGGGTAAGTCCTATTTTATTTTCTGTCAATGCGAACCAGAAGCAGACGCTTGTGGTTTTATCAGCTGTATCTGTTTCTACACAAAAATATAACTATAAACCTTGTCAGATATATTTTGTTGAAATTGTGAATCGCACTGAGTATTAATTTGGAATACATCGACAACTTGTTCCAGTTTTTTAAATCTCGCCTTATCTATGGTCAGTGTCCGTTAGTCGGTCGTCCATCCTTGCATAACCTTTAAATGGGTTTTTTTATTATCATTCTAAAAACATAGCATTGCCCTAATGGTCTATGTATTAATACGTATACCTATTGATATAAAAAGATGCATTCAGTTGTTTAATAATCGATAAAATTGTGATGGGTGAGTTTATGTGCTGACCCTTAGAGGGCATACATGTAATGTGTGCCTACAAATCTAACATTGCTTTATCAGTTGTCGTTATCTGTTTCTATACAGAAATCTTAATGATAGCTATGAACCTATAGATCAGTCTTAAATAATGAGCTTGTAACTTAATACAAGTAAATATTAGTAAAAAAGCTACCTGTCAAACACGGGTTCGAGTGATGAGTTTGGTATACCAAATTGTAGTAATTGTTATATACTTCGTTACAATGTATATATATATATAAATGTCGGGTGATACTGAAATTATTACGATAATGTAAAGAATATAGATATGGGAATATTTCTTATCTGCACATGTAATTAAGCACTCTGTGTAACATTTTCTTACGACAAAGACATACAGGTATTCATTAGCTGCAAGTTGATATGTAGAAATCGGAGTTGTCCATGTTTATCCAGGACCTCTTGGTGTGAAGACAAACATTTACTTTTGAGATACGTTTATTAATTATTGGGCAGTTGTTTACATTTTATTGTACCATCCCATATAGATGGTGACATTTTATTGTACCATCCCATATAGATGTTGACATTTCTTTCGGCCTGTTTTGAGTATCCCAGTTACAACACTTGAGGTCCTTAGCATCACAGACGAGCCTGCGGTGAACCAACTATTTGTTACAGTTGAATTCTTCTTTGGCGTTACTCTAATTGCTGCAGTGTGTATTGAAATGTGTTGATATATTGTGTTTCCTTTGCTCTCGTACAACACTAGTAAAATGAGGTCTTGTTTATCTCTGACCAGTGAAGACATGAAATCTGCACTTTTTAAAGATATAATAAGAAGAAAAGTTTCAGTCCGTGCTAGATTCATTTTGGTGAAATGGAGAATACGGATATTGAAGTGGTACCCAAAAGAAAATATATACCCAGGGAAAGTGATATTGGTAGGTATGAATGTTTGACGAAGTGATGTGTTGCAGTAGGATAAATATGCGGAAAGTAATGCATAAATGTTCAAAAACACATTTGGGGAAACATGGAATCGGTAGAAGTGAGTATAAATATGGAATACATCGACAACTTGTTCCAGTGTTTTAAATCTCGCCTTATCTATGGTCAGTGGTCCGTTAGTCGCTCGTCCATCCTTGAAGAACCTATATGTGTTTTATTTTAATTATCTTACTGAAAACATGTTACGACCCTAATGGTCTATGTATTGATACATACTGATATACAAAATATTTTATTGCAGTGCGTTAAGTTCGGGTGAGTTTGTGCTGACCCTTCTCAGAGGGCATATATGTAATTTATGCGTAATAAAAAATATTAATATTGTTTTATCAGTTGTCGTTATCTGTTTCTATACAGAAATCTAACTGACAGCTATAAACCTATAGATCAGACTTAAAATAAGGACCTTGTAACTTGATACAAGTAGATATTAGTAAAAATCTACTTGTCAAAAACAGGGGTTCGAGTGAGGTGTTTGGTATACCAAATTGTAGTAATTATGTAATTATCGGGTGATACTGAAATGGTTACACTAATCAAAGGAATATAGATATGTAGAGTTGCCCATTTTTGTCCAGGACCTCTTTGGTGTGAAGAGAAACATTTACTTTTGAGATACGTTTATTAACTATTGGGCTATTGTACCATCCCATATAGATGTTGACATGTTGACATTTTATTGAACCATCCCATATAGATGTTGACATTTCATTTGGACTGTATTGAGTATCCTTGTTACACACTTGAGGTCCTTAGCATGACAGTCCTGCGGTGAACCAACTATTTGTTACAGTTGAATTATTCTTTGGCGTTACTCTAATTGCTGCAGTGTGTATTGAAATGTGTTGATATATTGTGTTTCCTTTGTACAATCCTTACAAGAAGTGGAAGGAAATGGAGATCTTGAGTTTGTTAGGGGATAGAGATTTACGCGTTTCCAAGGGATGTGCTTTCACAGTGACGCTCTCGTACAACACTAGTCAAATAAGGTCTTGTTTATCTCGGACCAGTGAAGACATGCAATCTGCACTTTTTTTAAAGATATAATAAGAAGAAAAGCTTCAGTCTGTGCTAGATTAAATTTGATGAAATGGTGAATACGGATATTGAAGTGATATCCAAAACTAAATTGATAGATTGAAGAGTTAACACTATCGTGAATCACCTGTGAATGGATATCGAGGATAATCGAGCTTTAATAAAATTGGATTCTACGACAACCTCTCAATCCCTTCTTTTCTTTTCACCTGTGGAAGCGGAGCTATCAATAACAATGTCGCTATCAATCTACAAAATTGTGGTGATTTGACCGGGAGTATACTCGTTCTATTGTTTTGACAAAGTGATTTGTTGTAGGAGAAACGTGCGTACAGTTGTGCATACATATTCATAAACACATTCTTGGAGGATGCAGAGAACCGCTCACGGTGAGTATTAATTTGGAATACATCGACAACTTGTTCCAGTTTTTTTAGCTCACCTGCCCGAAGGGCAAGTGAGCTTATGCCGTGGCGCGGCGTCCGTCGTCCGTCCGTCGTCCGTCCGGCCGTCTGGCCGTCCGTCCGGCGTCAACTTTCCATTCAAGCAACTTCTTCTCAATAACCAAAAGGCCTAGAGACCTAATATTGGGCCTGTAGCATGCTGGGGTGAAGGGCTACCAAGTTTGTTCAAATGAATGACCTTGACCTTCATTCAAGGTCACAGGAGTCAAAAAGGCTAAAATCTTCAAACGACTTCTTCTCAACAACCAACAGTCCCAGGGAGTTGATATTGGGTCTGTAGCATACTGGGGTAAAGGGCTACCAAGTTTGTTCAAATGAATGACCTTGACTTTCATTCAAGGTCACGGGAGTCAAAAAGGCTAAAAAAAAATTAGACGACTTCTTCTAAATAGCCAAAAGACCCAGGGACTTGATATTGGGTCTGTAGCATGCTGGGGTGAAGGGCTACCAAGTTTGTTCAAATGAATGACCTTGACCTTCATTCAAGGTCACAGGAGTCAAAAAGGCTAAAATCTTTAAACGACTTCTTCTCAATAACCAAGAGTCCCAGGGACTTGATATTGGGTCTGTAGCATGCTGGGGTGAAGGGCTACCAAGTTTGTTCAAATGAATGACCTTGACTTTCATTCAAGGTCACAGGAGTCAAAAAGGCTAAAATCTTTAAACGACTTCTTCTCAATAACCAAGAGTCCCAGGGAGTTGATATTGGGTCTGTAGCATGCTCGGGTGAAGGGCTACCAAGTTTGTTCAAATGAATGACCTTGACCTTCATTCAAGGTCACAGGAGTCAAAAAGGCTAAAATCTTTAAACAACTTCTTCTCAATAACCAAGAGTCCCAGGGAGTTGATATTGGGTCTGTAGCATGCTGGGGTGAAGGGCTACCAAGTTTGTTCAAATGAATGACCTTGACTTTCATTCAAGGTCACAGGAGTCAAAAAGGCTAAAATCTTTAAACGACTTCTTCTCAATAACCAAGAGTCCCAGAGACCTAATATTTGGCCTGTAGCATGCTGGGATGAAGGGCTACCAAGTTTGTTCAAATGAATGACCTTGACCTTCATTCAAGGTCACAGGGGTCAAAAAGGCTAAAATCTTCAAACGACTTCTTCTCAATAACCAACAGTCCCAGGGAGTTGATATTGGGTCTGTAGCATGCTGGGATGAAGGGCTACCTAGTTTGTTCAAATGAATGGCCTTGACCTTCATTCAAGGTCACAGGGGCCAAAAAGGCTAAAATCTTTAAACGACTTCTTCTCGATAACCAACTGTCCCAGAGACCTAATATTTGGCCTGTAGCATGCTGGGGTAAAGAGCTACCAAGTTTGTTCAAATGAATGACCTTGACTTTCATTCAAGGTCACAGGAGTCAAAAAGGCTAAAATCTTTAAACAACTTCTTCTCAATAACCAAGAGTCCCAGAGACCTAATATTTGGCCTGTAGCATGCTGGGGTGAAGGGCTACCAAGTTTGTTCAAATGAATGACCTTGACTTTCATTCAAGGTCACAGGAGTCAAAAAGGCTAAAATCTTTAAACGACTTCTTCTCAATAACCAAGAGTCCCAGAGAGTTGATATTGGGTCTGTAGCATGCTGGGGTAAAGGGCTACCAAGTTTGTTCAAATGAATGACCTTGACCTTCATTCAAGGTCACAGGGGTCAAAAAGGCTAAAATCTTTAAACAACTTCTTCTCAATTACCAAGAGTCCCAGGGAGTTGATATTGGCTCTGTAGCATGCTGGGGTGAAGGGCTACCAAGTTTGTTCAAATGAATGACCTTGACCTTCATTCAAGGTCACGTCGATCAAGTATGCTTAAATCTTTAAATGACTTTTAGTGAAAAGCCAAAGTGCAGAGAGACATTATATTGGTCCTGTAGCATGCTTTCAAATAACTGCAGGATCCATATATGAAAAGATCACTGCATTGCAGGTGAGCGATTTGGGCCCATTGGGCCCTTGTATTAATCTCGCTTCATCTGTGGTCAATGATCTGTTCGTCGCTCTTCTATCCTTGAAGAAAATCCCACATCGCCATGATACTTCAAACGTTCTCCTGGTCCTGAGATTGATTGTATAAAACATTACTAACACTGCAATCTTAGATGAATTTGTTATCGCCATATTTTAAAAAGTGCAGCAAAAAACTTTCTTAAATACCATAACGTTAATTCGTCTTAGATTTAAATAATGCGTGTTAAATTAAGAGGCTTATGGGAGGATCTTTTACCTAAAGACAACCATCAATGATTTGAAAGTTAAGGTTTCTTCTCTGAAGTCATTTCACAAAAAGATATGCATTGATCTTTCGCAAGCTGCGAACTTTTGCCAAAGCGAGGCGTCGTAAGCATCCCTGAGTTAAAAAATAGGTTTCTATAAACGGAGTTCTGATCGCAAGGGAGCCTGAGGGACGGGGTCGAATATTGAAATATAATAAATTCTTAGAAATCCTTCTGTATCAATGAAAGGGTTTAAATTGGTCTGAAGCATTCTTGAATGCATGGGAACCTATTTTGTATAAAGGTAAGGACTGGGCCTAAAGGGCGGGACCCAATAGCCAATTTAGGAAATAAAGCAAATTCTTAAAAATCCTTATGTATGAATGATAGGACTTGGTCTTAATAATTCTTGTGTGAAGGGAAATCAATTTTGTATAAAGGGTAGTCCTGGGTCCAAAGGGCCTGAAGGGCGAGACCCAATAGCCAGTTTAGGAAATAAACAAAATTCTGGATATCCTTCTGTATGAATGAAAGGATTTTGTCTTAATCATCCTCGAGTCAAAGGGAACACATTCTGTATAATGCATTAGAAGAGATAATCTATTAGAGTACTTTTTAGCTCACCTGCCCGAAGGGCAAGTGAGCTTATGCCATGGTGCGGCGTCCGTCGTCCGTCCGGCCGTCCGTCCGTCCGGCCGTCCGGCGTCAACTTTTTCATTTAAACAACTTCTTCTCAATAACCAAGAGGCCCAGGAACTTCATATTGGGCCTGTAGCATACTGGGGTGAAGGGCTACCAAGTTTGTTCAAATAATTGACCTTGACCTTCATTCAAGGTCACATGGGTCAAATAGGCTATAATCTTCAAACGACTTTTTCTCAATAACCAAGAGGCCCAGGGACTTGATATTGGGCCTGTAGCATGCTGGGGTGAAGGG
The DNA here is from genome assembly GCF_902652985.1 of Pecten maximus. Taxonomy (NCBI): domain Eukaryota; kingdom Metazoa; phylum Mollusca; class Bivalvia; order Pectinida; family Pectinidae; genus Pecten; species Pecten maximus. The sequence goes on from NC_047019.1 coordinate 34,699,941, forward strand.
CTACCAAATTTATTCAAATAAATGACTTTGACCTTTATTCAAGGTCATATGGGTCAATAAGGCTATAATCTTCCAGCGACTTCTTCTCAAAAACCAAGAGGCCCAAGGACTTGATATTGGGCCTGTAGCATGCTGGGGTGAAGGGCTACCAAATTCATTCAAATAAATGACTTTGACCTTTATTCAAGGTCATATGGGTCAATAAGGCTATAATCTTCCAGCGACTTCTCCTCAAAAACAAAGAGGCCCAAGGACTTGATATTGGGCCTGTAGCATGCTGAGGTTAAGGGCTACCAAGTTTGTTCAAATAAATGACCTTGACTTTCATTCAAGGTCACATGGGTCAAAAAGGATATAATCTTCCAACGACTTCTTCTCAATAACCAAGATGCCCAGGGACTTGATATTAGGCCTGTAGTATGCTGGGGTGAAGGGCTACCAAGTTTGTTCAAATAAATGACCTTGACCTTCATTCAAGGTCACATGGGTCAAGAAGGCTATTATCTTCCAGCGACTTCTTCTCAATAACCAAGAGGCCCAGGGACTTGATATTGGGCCTGTAGCATGCTGGGATAAAGGGCTACCAAGTTTGTTCAAATAAATGACCTTGACCTTCATTCAAGGTCACATGGGTCAAATAGGCTATAATATTCAAACAACTTCTTCTCAATATCCAAGAGGCCCAGGGACTTGATATTGGGCCTGTAGCATGCTGGGGTGAAGGGCTACCAAATTTGTTCAAATAAATGACTTTGACCTTTATTCAAGGTCATATGGGTCAAGAAGGCTATAATCTTCCAGCGACTTCTTCTCAAAAACCAAGAGGCCCAGGGACTTGATATTGGGCCTGTAGCATGCTGAGGTTAAGGGCTACCAAGTTTGTTCAAATAAATGACATTGACCTACATTCAAGGTCACATGGGTCAAAAAGGCTATAATCTTCCAACGACTTCTTCTCAATAACCAAGATGCCCAGGGACTTGATATTGGGCCTGTAGCATGCTGGGGTGAAGGGCTACCAAATTTGTTCAATTAAATGACCTTAACCTTCATTCAAGGTCACATGGGTCAAAAAGGCTATAATATTCAAACAACTTCTTCTCAATATCCAAGAGGCCCAGGGACTTGATATTGGGCCTGTAGCATGCTGGGGTGAAGGGCTACCAAATTTGTTCAAATAAATGACATTGACCTTTATTCAAGGTCACATGGGTCAAAAAGGCTATTATCTTCCAACGACTTCTTCTCAATAACCAAGATGCCCAGGGACTTGATATTGGGCCTGTAGCATGCTGGGGTGAAGGGCTACCAAATTTGTTCAAATAAATGACTTTGACCTTAATTCAAAGTCACATGGGTCAAAAAGGCTATAATCTTCCAACGACTTCTTCTCAATAACCAAGAGGCCCAGGGACTTGAATTTGCCCTGTAGCATGCTGAGGTGAAGGGCTACCAAGTTTGTTCAAATAAATGACCTTGACCTTCATTCAAGGTCACATGGGTCAAATAGGCTATAATATTCAAACAACTTCTTCACAATATCCAAGAGGCCCAGGGACTTGATATTGGGCCTGTAGCATGCTGGGGTGAACGGCTACAAAGTTTGTTCAAATAAATGACCTTGACCTTCATTCAAGGTCACATGGGTCAAAAAGGCTATAATCTTCCAGCGACTTCTTCTCAATAACCAAGAGGCCCGGGGACTTTATATTGGGCCTGTAGCATGCTGGGGTGAAGGGCTACCAAGTTTGTTCAAATAAATGACCTTGACCTTCATTCAAGGTCACATGGGTCAAATAGGCTATAATATCCAAACAACTTCTTCTCAATATCCAAGAGGCCCAGGGACTTGATATTGGGCCTGTAGCATGCTGAGGTGAAGGGCTACCAAGTTTGTTCAAATAAATGACCTTGACCTTCATTCAAGGTCACATGAGTCAAAAAGGCTATAATCTTCCAGCGACTTCTTCTCAATAACCAAGAAGCCCGGGGACTTTATATTGGGCCTGTAGCATGCTGGGGTGAAGGGCTACCAAGTTTGTTCAAATAAATGACCTTGACCTTCATTCAAGGTCACATGGGTCAAATAGGCTATAATATCCAAACAACTTCTTCTCAATATCCAAGAGGCCCAGGGACTTGATATTGGGCCTGTAGCATGCTGGGGTGAAGGGCTACCAAGCTTGTTCAAATAAATGACCTTGACCTTCATTCAAGGTCACATGGGTCAAAAAGGCTATAATCTTCCAACGACTTCTTCTCAATAACCAAGATGCCCAGGGACTTGATATTGGGCCTGTAGCATGCTGGGGTGAAGGGCTACCAAATATGTTCAAATAAATGACTTTGACCTTTATTCAAGGTCACATGGGTCAAGAAGGCTATAATCTTCCAGCGACTTCTTTTCAATAATAAAGAGACACAGGGGCATGATATTAGGCCTGTAGCATGCTGGGGTGAAGTGCTACCAAGTTTGTTCAAATAAATGACCTTGACCTTCATTCAAGGTTACATGGGTCAAATAGCCTATAATCTTCAAACGACTTCTTCTCAATAACCATGAGGTGTAGGGACTTGATATAAAGTCTGTAGCATGCTGGGGTGAAGGGCTACCACGTTTGTTCAAATAAATGACCTTGACCTTCATTCAAGGTCACATGGGTGGAATAGGCTATAATCTTCGAACAACTTCTTCCCAATAACCAAGATGCCCAGGGACTTGATATTGGGCCTGTAGCATGCAGGGGTGAAGGGCTACCAAGTTTGTTCAAATAAATGACCTTGACCTTCATTCAAGGTCACATGGGTCAAAAAGGCTATAATCTTGCAACGACTTCTTCTCAATAACTAAGATGCCCAGGGACTTGATATTGGGCCTGTAGCATGCTGGGGTGAAGGGCTACCAAATTTGTTCAAATAAATGACTTTGACCTTTATTCAAGGTCACATGGGTCAAGAAGGCTATAATCTTCCAGCGACTTCTTTTCAATAATAAAGAGACACAGGGGCATGATATTAGGCCTGTAGCATGCTGGGGTGAAGTGCTACCAAGTTTGTTCAAATAAATGACCTTGACCTTCATTCAAGGTTACATGGGTCAAATAGCCTATAATCTTCAAACGACTTCTTCTCAATAACCATGAGGTGTAGGGACTTGATATAAAGTCTGTAGCATGCTGGGGTGAAGGGCTACCACGTTTGTTCAAATAAATGACCTTGACCTTCATTCAAGGTCACATGGGTGGAATAGGCTATAATCTTCAAACAAATTCTTCCCAAAATAACCAAGATGCCCAGGGACTTGATATTGGGCCTGTAGCATGCAGGGGTGAAGGGCTACCAAGTTTGTTCAAATAAATGACCTTGACCTTCATTCAAGGTCACATGGGTCAAAAAGGCTATAATCTTCCAACGACTTCTTCTCAATAACTAAGAGGCCCAGGGACTTGATATTGGGCCTGTAGCATGCAGGGGTGAAGGGCTACCAAGTTTGTTCAAATAAATGACCTTGACCTTCATTCAAGGTCACATGGGTCAAAAAGGCTATAATCTTCCAACGACTTCTTCTCAATAACCAAGAGGCCCAGGGACTTGATATTGGGCCTGTAGCATGCTGGGGTGAAGGGCTACCAAGTTTGTTCAAATAAATGACCTTGACCTACATTCATTGTCACGGGGGTGAAATCGGCTTAAATGTGTAAACAATAATTTTAAGATAGCCAAGAATCTCTGAAATCTGATATTAGGCAAATATTATACTGGAATGAAGGACTAGAGCATTTATTAATATGAATAAACCCAGCATACACTGATATTTAAATAAAGAGGTAATCAGCATAGTATGTATAGAAATGACCTGAATCAACTTCAAAGTTGTGGTAGAGCCAGGTGAGCGATATAGGCCCATTGGGCCTCTTGTTTTTCTTTATGGATCTTGATACAATATTGTGTGGAGGGGGATTATTAGGTGAAAGGGACTTAATGCTTTATAGAATGGAGGATCCTTCTCCCCTGGAGGTAGAGTGATGATGCCCGAAAGGGGAAAAGGGGATTTTGGTTGGTAGAATTCCTGGGTAACTATGGATTTACCTATCTGTATTGAAATGGAGGGTCTGTCTCCCTGAAGACAGAAGGTGAGGCCACACAAAAAGTTTATTTGCTTTGGGTCTTCTTTAGAACCAGAGAGCTCATTTTTAGTGAAAGGGAAGTGTTGACTACGAAGACGTTTTGAGGGTATAACGTTAGTGCTATACCATAATCACTAAAATATTCAGGTGAGCGATACAAGCTTGGTTAACCTTTTGTCTTTCACTCGTAGTTTCTATCTATTATGGATTTTCAATTTTGCGACTGATCACAAAAGAAAACTTGTCAATCATCAGTCATTTAAGAGTGCACAAAGCAACAAGCTACAGTGTTGGTATGGGAGAAAGGGCGAGATATTTGGCGCTTTTGTTGACGTGGTCGTGAAAGGGTAGTCTGTAGACGGAAGTACAAGGGCGATGGATCATTTGACAAGTGCACAGATCGTAGCCATGAATGTACTTTCAGCACCACTAGGCGTTTCGGTCATAAACCTTACAATCACTTCGACGCAATCTGCAAAATTGTTTGATGTTCTCACTTGTGTGCAGAAATTACATTTTTTCTTCTCGCACCATGCTATTTTACATCAAATACATGTTATGGTTTTAAGTTTTAAGTAATAAAATATGTAAAAAAAAAATCAACACATCTGTCAAAATCTAAAATGACCATTTATTTTCTTTTGTGAAAATGAACATGCACAAATAAAGACTATGAGTAGCCAACACGAACATTGCGAAACATCTATGGAGTGTGCTTTAGGAAATTACTTACGATAACAAGTCTTTCAGCTATTTTCCTTTGATAGGTCTTTGCATAAACGCGCACATGTATCGCTACAATAGGTGCACCTATCAAATATTTGTATCTTATAAAGATCCTTTTTATTGTTGTGTGTGTTTAATTTCGACATGATAAGAAGGAAAACGAAAAAGAATATTCTTTCAATAGAGCATTATAATACGACAGATATTTAAGGGGAGGAGGAGAAAAGAGAGGAAAATCATAAGATGGTTGGTGCTTACTCAGGCGAAAAGAAATCGGCTGTATTGCGTATTAAGCGCATAATAGATATAGTTAAAGCACTGAAATGCCCTATACATACCTTCCATCGATATTGTATGTCATTGCTATTGTGTCGTCTAGTTGGGAACAAGAACAAGAAAGTATCCTATTTCCTCGGTACATTTCTTCTTAATAAGAGGGAAAGTCAAGCTCAAACGGCCCTTATTCAAGCTGCTACTGCAGGGACAATAGATATTGCAGGTAGTTAACCAACAAAATAAGCTCCTGCGAATGATTGTAAACAACTCTATCGCATCTCTTTAACACATGGGCCGCGATAGTTCAGTCGGCTAGAGCGTCGGTCACGACATCTCAAGTGAAGGTCAGTCTTTCGAAGCTCTATCCCTTGTCTGTTTGTGTTTTTCAGGAAGCTGGAAAACGGGCCGGTCTATACTGTCGTGGTCGTGTCTTTGTGCAAGACCCAATTTTCTCACGATGACATGTCTCCCTATGTTGTTCAGTGAGGTAGACACCAACTACTACAAGAGACCCCGCTTTAGAATGACACTGGGTGATAAACCCAGCAAACAAACGAAAAATTAGACCACCCCTGCCGGAACGCCTACACCATTATGTGATGATTAATATTTTTTTCATTGTTGCCGAATAAATTTATTGTTCAGGTAGACAATATCCTTTATTGAAACCGTAAGTAAAAATTACAAACAGATGATTGGCCAACTGTTTTTTCTCATTGTTAGATTGTGTAATACACTCTCCCGAAATCGTATCATTTCTACCTGCCCATTTTTCCTTTTGTTGACCTATACATTAATTTCATTTCTGTCTCGACCTACTAACTGAGGCAGTAACTGTCATTGATGATGTTCCGGTCCTTTGTTTTTGTCAAATAATTCAGGGTACACTCTTTACATTGTTGCACTATTTTCTTAGAAAGTGCTTGAGACTTTTTTTTCTGTGAATTGTAGGTGACTGGGACTGTTGACTGAAATGTTATATTCGTAATACCAAACATCGCGGAGTTTTAATTGCAGTTAGTGGAAAGGTAGGTTAGAGTCCAAATTGATATCTTCGATCGTTAAAATGTGTTTGTAGACAGGAAAGCTTAAGCTATATATAATGCTGGCATTAAAACGAAACATTCTTATCTAAAGTTTCTTAATGCTGAAAGTTGTCGGGTTTTTTTTTCAAAACTCTTGGGTCGCAAAGAAATTTAAGAACTTGTGTACATTCCCTAGTAATCATTGATATGATTACTTAAGAAATAATAAACGATGATTCGTGTATTGTTACAGGATATACAACGAGGACGAGGATATTTTGCAATTAAATTAATAACGAAGGCCGCAGGCTTGAGGTATTAATTAAAATTGCAAAATATCCGAGTCCGAGTTGTATATCCTGCAATAATACACAAGTCAAAGTTGATTATTTCTATTTTACCATGTACTATTTAGTTCTGAGATCGACCTCTTTCTAATAGAAAAAACAGCAAAGCAACCCCGGGAAAACCTTGTAATTTATTTCTTGAGTATTGTATTATTTGTTGATGATATATACATTTCTTTACAGGCACTACAGTACTACGATCAAGAGCATCTATCAAATGGCATTGATTTTGAAAATTAAAAAAAAAAAGGATAAAAAAAATGAAAAAAAAAGAAGAAAAAAGGGGGGGAGGGGGGGGGGGCTCCGTAGGATTCGAACTCCCGTCGTGATAAAAATGTAATGAACGACTAAACGACTAACCCATTAGCCCACTCGGCTATAGTAACCTTATATGAAATATGTGAATATCAGATATATAAAATTGTAACAGCCGTGACTCATGAGCGTGTATTATTGGCACGAGCGTGTATTATTGGAAAATAATACATGGTTTTAAACCAATCAAAACTGACGTTGCATAGCAAAGATGGTAGAATGTTGAATTATGCTCAAGGTGTATCGTCTAAGAGCTAGCTATGGGAGTTGCTTCGCCTGCATTGATCTGTAAATAAAATTGGTTCCTCGCTTTATCAGGAGAGCCAATAAAATGTGCAGGGAATAGTGTGTTTATAACAAAAATGCTGAATAAACGTTAAAAAAATTGATATACATATTCAGGAAAACTAAAACATCTTAAAAAAAGTTTTATCCTCATCATATCATTACTGCGCGGTTTGTATGACACCATTTTGTATATTTACGCTTAGATTTTCTAATGGGTGCATAAAATGGCCAGTGTTAAACTTAACTGAAAGCTGGTTTTATTAGAAAGGATCTTCTTTTAGGGTTTTTTTTCAAAGACTTCGCTACAGTTGCCGCGGATTGTAACTGATAATATTATTTTCCCATATAATGAAGTTTCAGCTAGCACTTTGAACTTTTAGCTAAATATTTTGTTTATATGGTAGCACACTACAGTAGGACAGCCTGGCCATGGCGATTTTTTTGTTAAGCAAATAACTCCTGTATTATGATATGCATAAAAATGAAAAAATAAATGTACACATTCAGTATGAAGTAGTACATACAGGCTTCACATTTGTTAAAACAAAAATTTATAAACTGGTTCCGGATTTTAAATTTCCGGATTTTCCGAAAGTGTATTTACAGAGGAAATTTAGTTTTGCCTACAGTGAAAAATGGAAGCCCACAGAAAAGATGAGATAGCGGAAAAACTTAATTTACAACATGTGCCAAACAAGATTAATTCTGTCTTTGGGATAGAGATATCAAATTTTAAATAGGTTTCAGGAAAAAAATTGTGTAGAGAATTGTGTCATTTTGGGTCAAATGTCATAATATTTTGCTATTTTTGAGCATTTTTTAAGCGGTTACCATGGTATTCACAGCTCTAAAAATCACAGAAAATATCAGTTTACTTATCCTTCAGAGCTGTATTAAAATTGCAAATGTTGTACAGATTACTCATATATATACTTTATTAGAGGTTACATGTAGGGTTAACTGGCAATGTTTACATATCTAAAACATGTGTCATATTTTTCAGAATTGGGCATTTTTACTGTACACTGCTACCTATATAGTCATTGTTTAAGGTTGTTTTATTGGGCAGTTTGAAGGTAAGTATGGAGGAAGTACAATGGGTGTTTGCGATGGAGTAGCGACTTCTTTCATACTGACCTCTGCATTCTTCCGGGAGTATAGACTATCTCATTGTCTCCATTGATGTAGTTGCAGGTCAGTATATTTTTCCATATTATTCTTGTTAATCTTATCGTATTGATGATATTAGTTCATAAATTCAATTCCCTCAATCATTTTTAGTTATAACTTCAGTTGGTTATACGGTGTACCTGTTAAAATGAAAATGTAACGTCTGTTTTATCGTATGTATGGCAATCCTTTTTTGTCGAAAACGGTACCAGACCAGAACTAAAACTTCATACCCTAAACAGCACGAGACACAATTCAAAACATACCATTCCGTCATTTTGATGCAAATGTATTAGCATATTAGATGTCTATGTTTTGAAGATATTGAAAATTGTTTATACTTGCGTTCTAACTCATCACTATACTTACAGGTTGGTTGGTAGACGTGACTGGGTCGTATCAGGCATCACATTATAGCATATCGGCTTCGCATGACGTGGCTGTTGATCTGCTTGCTGGCGCATTACTAGAGGTGTTGTCAAAGCCAGTCCCACTTCGTTGCGGTAGGTTACATCATGTTACCGTCAACACCCTTCATCTTTATAGTGCTTCAGTTTAAGGATATCTTACAGGTCTCGGATGATTATTCGTAAGTTGTGTTGTTTAAGGACATTAACAGCATGCTTATGCATTGGTCATTGAAGGGGATAACTACAAACGATTCGTGTAATCTTTGAATTTGATGTTTGAATATTTAATAGTTCATGAAGCTTAGTTCGCCTCTTATCATTATCACGTTAATCCCTTTTCATCAAAACTTTAATCCCTTATCATCAACACGTTAATCTCTTATCATCAACACGTCAATCCCTTATCATCATCACGTTAATCTCTTATCATCAACACGTCAATCCCTTATCATCAACACGTCAATCCCTTATCATCAACACGTCAATCCCATATCATCAACACGTTAATCTCTTATCATCAACACGTCAATCCCTTATCATCAACACGTTAATCCCTTATCATCACGTTAATCCCTGATCATCATCACGTTAATCACTTATCATCGTCACGTTAATACCTTATCATCAAAACTTTAATCCCTTATCATCGTCACGTTAATCCCTTATCATTATCACGTTAATCCCTAATCATCATCACGTTGATCCTTTATCGCCATCACGTTAATCCTTTATCATCATCATGTTAATCCCTGATCATCAAAACTTTAATCCCTTATCATCATCATGTTAATCTCTTTTCATCAAAACTTTAATCCCATATCATCATCACGTTTATCCCTTATCATCATCACGTTAATCCCTGATCATCAAAACTTTAATCCCTTATCATCATAACGTTAATCCCTTATCATCATCACGTTAATCCTTTATCGCCATCACGTTAATCCCTTATCATCATCATGTTAATCCCTGATCATCAAAACTTTAATCCCTTATAATCATCATGTTAATCTCTTATCATCAAAACTTTAATCCCATATCATCATCACGTTAATCCCTTATCATCTTCACGTTAATCCCTGATCATCAACACGTTAATCCCTTATCATCATCACGTTAATCCCTTATCATCATCACGTTAATCCCTTATCATCAACACGTTAATCCCTGATCATCAACACGTTAATTCCTTATCATCAACACGTCTATACCTTATCATCAAAACTTTAATCCCTTATCATCAACACGTTAATCCCTTATCATCATCACGTTAATCCTTTATCGCCATCACGTTAATCCTTTATCATCATCATGTTAATCCACAATCATCAAAACTTTAATTCCTTATCATCATCATGTTAATCTCTTTTCATCAAAACTTTAATCCCATATCATCATCACGTTTATCCCTTATCATCATCACGTTAATCCCTGATCATCAAAACTTTAATCCCTTATCATCATAACGTTAATCCCTTATCATCATCACGTTAATCCTTTATCGCCATCACGTTAATCCCTTATCATCATCATGTTAATCCCTGATCATCAAAACTTTAATCCCTTATCATCATCATGTTAATCTCTTATCATCAAAACTTTAATCCCATATCATCATCACGTTAATCCCTTATCATCTTCACGTTAATCCCTGATCATCAACACATTAATCCCTTATCATCATCACGTTAATCCCTTATCATCATCACGTTAATCCCTTATCATCAACACGTTAATCCCTGATCATCAACACGTTAATTCCTTATCATCAACACGTTTATACCTTATCATCAAAACTTTAATCCCTTATCATCAACACGTTAATCCCTTATCATCATCACGTTAATCCTTTATCGCCATCACGTTAATCCTTTATCATCATCATGTTAATCCACAATCATCAAAACTTTAATTCCTTATCATCATCACGTGTACCTCTTATCATCATCACGTTAATCCCTTATCATCATCACGTTAATCCTAATCAGCATCATGTTAATCCCTGATCATCAACACGTTAATTCCTTATCATCAACAGGTTAATCCCTGATCATCATCACGTTAATCCTTTATAGCCATCACGATAATCCCTTATCATCATCACGTTAACCCTAATCAGCATCATGTTAATCCCTGATCATCATCACGTTAATCCCTGATCATCATCATGTTAATCCCTAATCATCATCACGTTAATCCTTTATAGCCATCAAGATAATTCCTTATCATCATCACGTTAATCCCTAATCATCGTCATGTTAATCCCTGATCATCAACACGTTAATTCCTTATCATCAACACGTTAGTCCCTAATCATCAACAGGTTAATCCCTTATCATCATCACGTTAATCCTTTATAGCCATCACGATAGTTCCTTATCATCATCACGTTAATCCCTAATCATCATCATGTTAATCCCTGATCATCATCACGTTAATCCCTGATCATCATCATGTTAATCCCTAATCATCATCACGTTAATCCTTTATAGCCATCAAGATAATTCCTTATCATCATCACGTTAATCCCTAATCATCGTCATGTTAATCCCTGATCATCAACACGTTAATTCCTTATCATCAACACGTTAGTCCCTAATCATCAACAGGTTAATCCCTTATCATCATCACGTTAATCCTTTATAGCCATCACGATAGTTCCTTATCATCATCACGTTAATCCCTAATCATCATCATGTTAATCCCTGATCATCAACACGTTAATTCCTTATCATCAACACGATAATACCTTATCATTAACACGTCAATCCCTTATCATCATCACGTTAATCTCTTATCATCAACACGTTAAACCTTATCATCAACACGTTAGTCCCTAATCATCAACAGGTTAATCCCTTATCATCATCACATTAATGCTTTATAGCCATCACGATAATTCCTTATCATCATCACGTTTATCCCTAATCATCATCATGTTAATCCCTGATCATCAACACGTTAATTCCATATCATCAACACGTTAATACCTTATCATCAATACGTCAATCCCTTATCATCATCACGTTAATCTCTTATCATCAAAACTTTAATCCCTTATCATTATCACGTTAATCCGTTTTTAACATCACGTTAATCCCTTATCATCAACACGTTAGTCCCTTATCATCATCAAGTTAATCCGGTTTTTAACATCACGTTAATCCCTAATTAGCGTCATTGACGATTACTATAATGACGAAAAAGCTGTGAGGTGTAGTTTAATTCATTTTGGTTATACTGTATCTTACGCTTATACCTGATGTGTCTTTTACACTTCTTTGATATTGCGGGTGGAAGACACTGCTAGTGAATTTTTCATTTTCCGAGGTTTAATTAATTTTAATTCATTCAAATAGAAGCATGATTCAGAATATACACATGTACTTAACTGGAAATGCTATTTTGAAATGCAATATTTTGAATTACAAAGTTCAGTGAATTTATCAAACTAATTGAATTATTGGTATTTTGCACCTCTCCAGCCAGATTTTGACATTTCCTTTGATCTGTAGTATTTCTAATTTGTTTTTGGTCGCCGTCTATCCTCGACACTTTATACACCATCATTCACGAGTCGTAGAATGAGGCACTAGATGCATGGTGCTGTCAAATTTGTTTTTTCTCTATCCTGTCTAACTTTCAGTTTGTTTTAAACTGTGATTATATCTGGTTTGTCTTTTGTGCAATCAAAAGTACAATTATCTTAATCAAATTTGGAGAAAAAAATTGTCTGTGATAAATGTTATTTTGTCTGTTATCAGTGCTATTTGTTTATGTGACAAGTTTCATTTTAAATTATGTTGAACTTATACTACAGAATTTAATAAAAGAATTTCAGAAATATGATCAGTGTTATTTTGTCTGTAATCAGTTTCATTCTGCATTTTATGTTACCAGTGACATTTTGTTACCATTTTAATTTTGACTTTGATCAGTGATATTTTGAGTGTGACCACTGTTTTCAAGAGCAAGAAATGTGATGGATCAAAAGTTGGAAAAGGATTGGGTAATACCAATAAAGTGGCAGCCATTTTGAGTAAGGCATTTTGATTTAAAAAGAACCCCAGATCAACATGACACCTCTCAATAACATCAGTATCGTATTCCCAATAAATTCAATGTACATTATAAAAGAATCTTATACCAGAATAAGATTTGACATGTTGTCGCAGGCTTTGTTTCTTATTCTTTCCTCCAGGGAGTTTCAGTCATTATGTGCGTGAAAAATTGTATGAGAATGCTCTTATTACTTGCTCTTCCGACTTATTTTGTAGAATGATGAACGTATTTCATCTTACCAATGAAGTCCAATAAAACTACTGCTTCAGAAATCCCTTCCAAGCATCATTTGTGTTTGATTGCTCAATACAAAGTGTTAATTTCCCGGAACGACAATAATGGTCCGGGTTAACTTTCCTTCAGATGTCAAGAGCAACATGAGATTCTTTAATGTGATATATACTCTGTGTCAAGGGCAAGGACACCAAGCGAGGCTTTATTTAATTGACAGATCATTCCCAAATAATACAGAGCATTCCCAAATTACACCCAGTGGTATAATTACGGTCGGCTTTGTGTCTAATGACACACTTAGATCAGGTTCGCTGCGTGCATCTTTGTAAATATAAACTTGGTGGCACTTTCGTCATCTAGGTTAGGTGATTATACCATATATTTGGGTTCGGAATGATATACCAGAGGACACATCAATAACACTAGGGTATATTACTGAAACATAGATGCAAAATAAGAGTTGTTCATACCTAAAGAAACATGATTTTAAACATAGACCTTTCTTACCATGGCTGTTGACAAGTCGCAATATCATAACATAATTAAACATTGGAAACATGAAACCCACTCTTACGGTCATGCTAAAGGAAGCATGATTTCAGGGGAAATATATTTTATAAGACTGAATTATCCATGAAGATGTGTCGATTTTGTCTTCAGTGTTATGTGTGGACGGTTATGGCTTCTGTATCTTAAGAAGTTTGATTCGATTTCTTCTTTTTGGTTGATTGTTTAAATAGACGATGGTAACGTTGTCCTCTTTCCAGGACGTTGCTATGGAATTGTTTAATTACGGATCATTCGTTGTTAAACTTATAAAGGGTTGTAGGTGTAGAAGTGTATAGCAAATGTATGGTCAGTATTAGGGTTATGTAATGTCAGTGTAATGACAATGTATTGTAAGTTTAAAGGTAATCATATGGTCAGTGTATAGGTGATGTATGGTCAGTATATGAGTATTGTATTGTAAGTATATATGTAATGTATGGTCTGTGTATAGGTAACGTATGGTCATTGTATAGGTAATGCATGGTCAGTGTATAGGTAATGTATGGTCAGTGTAAGGGTAATGTATGGTCTGTGTATAGGTAACGTATGGTCAGTGTATGTAATGTATGGTCTGTGTATAGGTAACGTATGGTCAGTGTATGTAATGCATGGTCAGTGTATGTAATGTATGCTCAATGTATAGGTAATGTATGGTCAGTGTATAGGTGATGTATGGTCAGTATATGTAATGTATGGTCAGTGTATGTAATGTATGGTCAGTGTATGTAATGTATGGTCAGTGTATAGGTAATGTATGGTCAATGTATAGGTAATGTATGGTCAGTGTATAGGTAATGTATGGTCAGTGTATAGGTGATGTATGGTCAGTATATGTAATGTATGGTCAGTGTATGTAATGCATGGTCAGTGTATGTAATGTATGCTCAGTGTATAGGTAATGTATAGTCAGTGTATAGGTGATGTATGGTCAGTATATGTAATGTATGGCCAGTGTATGTAATGTATGGTCAGTGTATGAGTATTGTATCGTAAGGGTATAGGTGATGTATGGTCTGTGTATAGGTAACGTAGGGTCAGTGTATATAATGTATGGTCAGTGTATGTAATGTATGGTCAGTGTATGAGTATTGTATCGTAAGTGTATAGGTAATGTATGGTCAGTGTATAGGTAATGTATGGTCAGTGTATGTAATGTATGGTCAGTATATGTAATGTATGGTCAGTGTATAGGTAACGTAAGGTCATTGTATAGGTAATGCATGGTCAGTGTATAGGTAATGTATGGTCAGTGTAATGGTAATGTATGGTCTGTGTATAGGTAACGTATGGTCAGTGTATGTAATGTATGGTCAGTGTATGAGTATTGTATCGTAAGGGTATAGGTAATGTATGGTCAGTGTATAGGTAATGTATGGTCAGTGTATGTAATGTATGGTCAGTATATGTAATGTATGGTCAGTGTATGAGTATTGTATCGTAAGGCTATAGGTAATGTGTGGTATGTGTATAGGTAACGTATGGTCAGTATATGTAATGTATGGTCAGTGTGTATGTTATTTATTGTAAGGGTATAGGGTGTATATGTTATGTATGGTCAGTGTATAGGTAATGTATGGTCAGTTATGTTATGTATTGTAAGTGTAAATGTAATGTATGGTCAATGAATAGATGATGTATGGTCAGTATATGTAATATATGGTCAGTGTATGTAATGTATGGTCAATATATGTAATGTATGGTCAGTGTATATGTTATGTATGGTCAGTTATATGTTATGTATTGTAAGTGTATAGGTAATGTATGATCAGCGTATAGGTAATGTATGGTCAGTGTATGTAATGTATGGTCAGTGTATAGGTAATGTATGGTCTCTGTATAGGTAACGTATGGTCAGTATATGTAATATATGGTCAGTGTATGAGTATTGTATTGTAAGTGTAAAGATAATGTATGGTCAGTTTATATATAGTGTATGGTCAGTGTATATGTAATATATTGTAAGTGTATGATTATTGTATGGTCAGTGTAAAGGTAATGTATGGTCAGTGTAAAGGTAATGCATGGTCAGTGTAAAGGTAATGTATGGTCAGTGTATATGTAATGTGTTGTAACTGTTAAGGTAATGCATGGTCAGTGTAAAGGTAATGTATGGTCAGTGTATATGTAATGTGTTGTAACTGTTAAGGTAATGCATGGTCAGTGTAAAGGTAATGTATGGTCAGTGTATATGTAATGTATTGTAACTGTTAAGTAATGGATGGTCAGTGTATAGGTAATGGATGGTCAGCGTATATTTAATGTGTTGTGGTATCTTTTGTTTACGAAGCGTGCTGCTCTTCGTTGTATTTCTTTCTATTTGTTTAATTTGGTTTGTTTGATGCGAGTCCCAAAGCGAAGAGCAGTATTAAAGTTTTGGTCTGACTAAAGCTTTATATGCGTGTTCTTTTATATGTGGTGAGTTTATTTCTAAGTTGCATTTGAGAAAACCTAGGGACCTGGCATTGGCTGTAATGATGTTGATATGTTGGTCCCATCGTAGGTGTTTTTGTATTGTTAAGCCTAATTATTTGCTGGAATCTATTTGGTGTATTGTATGGTTGTGGAGTTAGTAGTCGTTGTGTAATTTATTGCGTTTTGGTGTGATGTTGAGTACGTTGCATTTGTCGGAATAAAATTCCATCAGTCAGTCTGTCTGCCATTGCTACATCAACAATGTACATCAACATCAACTGATGTATTAGTGTGTCGTGATAGTTGTTTATTGTCTTGTGTAGGATGCTGTCGTCTGCAAAGAGTCTCAGTGCGTTATATTGCATGTATTCTTGGAGGTCATTGCTGTAGATGAGGAAGAGGTTGGGGCACAAACAGGACTTCAGAAGTTTGAGGGTTTGCCCTCAAGCACTACTGTTTGGTGCGTGATGAGAGAAAGTCTGTAATCCATGAACATGTGTTCCCTATTATCCCGTAATATTTTAGTTTGTATTGAAGTCGTTTGTGAGGGACTTTGTCAAAGTCCATAATGATGATGTCTGTCGACTTGTTAATGTTGTTGTTAGATTGGAGGTCGTGTATGGATGTGGTGAGAGATGTATTTCACAGGATCTGGGCAGTCTTTAGCCGTGTTGTAGGGGTTTTGTTGTATACTGCGTTGACATTTGCATGTTTCCAATCTAATTGAAGTGTTCCTGTAATGAGTGAGAGGATGACGAGTATTGTGAGGATGGGTGATGTGATGTCACTTCACTCTTTAAGTATCCTACTTACAACACCTGAATCATTCCATAATTATGATATACTTTCATATGGAAATACAGATAACCTAAAATAAAAATGTAAATTTCAAAGACTTTTAATTCTGTTTGCATGTGTATTATTAAGGGTTATGCAGACAAGGAAAGTGATACATGCTCGCCATTGTATTAATCAGTATTATATTATTTATTTTTCATTCGTTACTACAATATATTTTTAATGTGATAGATGCGTATATTTTAAGGGTCTCTCACCATCTTGAAATAAAATTTCCGTTCAATTATATATTATATGGCACCATACTCATTCGGTACATCTAGTACGAACTCTATAAATGAACACAAGGACACGCGACAGAAAATGGGTAATAATGTATTAGTGTCATGACGTTACAAGTTAACTATCAGATTTAATGAGTCATTATCTTTATATCTCATAATTGAATAAAAAAAAACTAGCTAAGTCACAACGTAATTGACTGTTAGTTTTAATGAACGTACTACCAATTTACTGTGTCATAGCTTAGGGTAACAAACGCACATTCAAATTAGATGAAGAGTTAGTACCAGTTTGAAAGCCGCTAATTACAAAATTAGTTAATACTATAGAGTACTGTAAAAAGGTAAGGTGATAACACTCTCCCTCGGGAAACATATTGTTTCAGTCAAATGGATCGTTAAGGTTCAAAACACAAACATTTTGCTTTAGAAGATAGAAGAATCATGTTATTGTGTTAACTCTTAACTTGAAGCCATATGTTTTAATCGTTTCAATATCAGGCTCGATTCGCATACAAAAGACACATAACTCTTATAATACAACCAATCAATTTTTGGCCATGAGTTTCTTGTTTACATGTTAAAAATGACAACTGTAATGTTCATTGTTAAACCACGACAATTAAGGTCACACTATAATAAATCATATATCTGATTATTTCCCTTGAACATTCTACATATTACAAAGACAATGTCATGTTAGCCATGTTGAACTGGCAAAAATAGGAAACAAAAGGAAAACATTCTTTCAGCGATCATATTCTATTTCATCAGGTGAATATATCGGATTTTCATAGTTGAAGTCAGTGGTATCTTCATTCAAATTACTCCTTTGTATGATACCATCAAATCCACATGAAGCACCTCTGCCTCTCTCTAGAGATTCATATGCATTTTCTACTTTAGCAACCACATCATCCATGTCGTTTTGACTAGTCAATTGTCTCCTTACAACACCCCTTACCCGACGGTTAAGTAGGATAAAGGAGACAAATATCCCAACTCCCTGTAGGTTACTCATGAGAGAAAAGGAAAACCAAAACGTCCTTGAGGTTGTTATGGTGGCAACGAGACAAATAATCCAGGAAAGTCCTAGGAGAATGGAAATTTTGCCGTATATGAAGCATCTCGTCTTTTCTAGATTCTGAGTACTCCTAGGATCTCTTTGATTTGTTCGTTTCGATGCCATGAACAATCATTATAAAACATATTATGTTGAAGAGGATGGATATACAAAACGGTAGAAAAAGACCGTATATCATTACATAGCTCGACGCCATACAAACTCCACCATCGACGATTGTTCCATACATCTGTTTGCTATTATCTAGGTCTGAATTTACTATGACGCATATGAGTACAACTAAGGCAGGACAGCCCCAGGCAATGAAAGCGTATCTAGCATAAAATCTTTGGTCATTTGTTGACTGCCGTTGTTTCATAGCCGACTTGACACCAAATGTCCTGGCAAGATCGAAGGCCATGGATGAGGTCCATACAAAAATGGAAAGCCAACAGAAATGGAGCAATGCCCCGATTCCCAGAACATAGCTTATCGTAGAGCGTTCCTACATCGTGTAAGAAAAGGATTTGGGAAAAGAAAATAGTGACCGAGAGCGACATGAGATTTTTTCCGTGGAGATTTCGAAGTTCTGGACATGTTGCAAAGAAGAATATTGTCATGAAGAGTGTCAGCAATGATATTACCGACAGGACAAAGTCTACGGTTTTTAGACTTGCCGTATCTAATAAAAACCCAACAGAGTCTGTATCATCATTGTCTTCGCAGGATTTAGGACGCCCGATATATTGGCGGGGTAAAACAATATAAATGTCACCCCGTATTGGTAGTGATTCAGTCGTTATATTAATTAGGGGTACATTGTTGTTATCACCAACTGTTAGGTTATATGCAGCATGGATGTGACACGATTTACCACATATACACAGATACGACATTGACTGTCGACGAGGTAACTCACAAGGATTTCTGTCATAAAATGTTCTGTCATTATTGATTATTGTAAAATTGTCATACTGTTTATTGCTGGAGGCTAGGTTCACGTCAGCTATAGAAGCGTCGACAAGACAGAACTTGATGTCTGATAAAATGGGTCTGTGTAAACACTTGCGCTCATCTACCTCCATTTTAACAAAGTCTTGATTAAAATTCACGGGCTTAAGTTTATAGCGTACATCCTTTGACAGTTCCCAAACAGTGCTAAACGTTTGGTCCTCATAGTTTGTATTGCTATTATTTGAATAGGAAACTAGACTGCAGCTACACATAACCGACGTACGGTTGGTCTCACAATACATGTCGTTACGAACAGGAAGTGGGATCGTACCGTTTTCGAACATGACAATGTCGTCGAAGGATTTGACACTTTCCCTTTCTGTAGCTTTGCTTACAATGAAATTTGATGTCATGTTCCATTTATTTAGAACGTTCTGTCCGATGATGTAGGATATCTTCTGTGCTTCACATGAAAGTACGGAAAACATCAAAACTGGAATAGAAATAGGCCTCGTTAGTGTTGGTATCGAGACATATATAGTAATCCAGGTACACTGAATTTTCCCTGTTACAATTATTATTAAGAGCATTATCGACCAGACATCATCAAGGATCACAACAGGGGAATACCCACCCGTCTTTGAAATACTTAAACAATGTTTTAGTATTTAGGTGCAACACACATGGGTTGACCTTTCCGTACTGACCATTTTACGTGTATTTTATTACAATTGAAATGCCATTGTAATAATAGTTTTACAAACAATTTAACTATTTCAATAACATGTTTTATTACATTTTTACCAGTGAAATATCAAAAATTATTCATTCTATAAAAGTGATATTTTTCACTAGTGAAGAATATCATGAAAAATATCACTTTTGCTGATTTGACCAATCAAATTAATGATTAGAAAATACCAAAATAATTGACCAATCAGAAAGCCCGACATATATGTCAGCAACTAGACAGGGGAAACTACGTTTTTTGTTTACAAATTATCGCTGTAGTCCTAGTAAGTATACGGGGTAGGGTTTTCGTTGATAAAAAATGTAATAAACAGAATATCTAACAGTGTCTTCAGTAAAACCAAATATATTTCACTCGTGTGGCTAATATTTTGATATTTTTCACTCGTGCTGCGCACTCGTGAAAAATATCAAAATATTAGCCCCACTCGTGAAATATATTTGGTATTACTGAAGACACTGTTAGATATCCTCTATATAATGTAGAAACTTGGTTCCCGCTTCTGGTATTGAATTTTATTCCGGTATTAATTCCTATTTACTGCGTCTTCACACTTCGAGGGAATCATTAAGGCACAATGTATGCACCTGCCCTGAAATATCGATCATTTCTTACTTTCTTAGAAAACCAATATAAGCTTGTAAAATGTGCTACAATGTATACGTACCGCTTATCGTTCAAAAGCACTCTCAGTACACTATTTGTACATTACAACAGGCAGAATTTAGTAAATCTACACGCCTTAAAGTATTATATATAATATGTTGTTTGGTCATGTGTTAGCATACTAAATCCCTCAAAATACAGTATATATTTGGTTGAAAGGTTAAACATATATTTCATCAGATCATGGTGATATAAGGTTTTTTTGTAAAATATCTCTATAATATAACACTTGAAGTGTTCTTTGCTGAATTAAAAATCAGGACGAGTGGTAGGTTCATTAAACATGTGCTGAAAATATCAAATGTCCAATAATAATATACTTGTCGGTTTATCTTGTGTGAGTATTACAAAAGATAAACACGTAGTTTAAAATGTCTACAGTAAAATGTTTACCCGTGATCCAAATGATGCCATCTGTGTCCTTTTTATGTCCTCTCATGCTGCTTGTCGTGCTTTCTGGATTGACTACTCCTGTTTTACTAACCGTAGATATGAATGCTGTATCATATATAGGGAGAAATTCTGGAAATTTTGATGGCGGTGAACGAAGTGTTGTTTGAATAGCTGTTCAGTTGTTATCTTTCCTGTGATCTGTTTTATAGCAGATCCGTACAATACCGACCACTTTAGACTTGATCTATTAATATTTCAGCACTAACTCCGCAACATCTGTCCTTTTAGAGTGGAACTGCCGAACTACCTATGATCTAGGTAGAAACCAGTAATATTGATACCGCGCTTTAGGTTTCAAGGTGAAATGGTGAAAAATCCTGTTCTTATGAATAGTTAGATTTCGATTAATTTTGCTCTTGACTCGAAATGAAAGTCGTGCTTTATTGTTTGATTAATAATGACAAGTCTAATTGTATAGTTCTGATACACACAATATCTTGTTTTGATTTGTAAAGCACTGTTAAGGACCAAGAATACTTTAAAACTCTGTTATGATATAAAGCTAAACATTATATAATATTGCTATACTGTGGCCATTCTGTATGTATGGTGCCTTCCTTAGACAACTGCTATACCGTAGAACTCTGTATTGTAGGATTGGCATACTGTATTGTGCTTCCATATGGTAACGTTGCCATACACGATGTTCATTATATAGTACATTTGTACTTAAGCTTAATGTGCTAACTATATAAACATCTAGCTTTCATGAAGCTCACATTACATAATGCTGACAATCATATATTTACGAGGGTTGATTGGTATGATGTAAGCCTCGTATTGAAGGAGGTACTGAAGGATTTTCTTTTTAAGTCCTACTATTCTCTATATAGGGCCGTTTACCCAAGGACTGGTCTCATTTGGTGGATTTATATCGACGAGGTAGCACTCTAAACTAAACAAGACAAGCGGCTTTTGCAAAATGGACAAAATCTGTTACGGTTAGAGTGAAAGAGTCTGCCATTGCCATGGCTGCCATTCACGATTGTGGCTTTGAATTAATTGAACATCTGCCTTATTCACCTGATCTTGCTCCAGTAGACTTTAATCTATCTCTTAAAACAGCTATGTCAGGCACCCTAACCCTAACCCTAACATGCAGCTGATGACTTTCTGAACAGCCAAGAAAATAAGTTATATAGAAGTGTTGAAAAAATAAGACAATATGTCCGGCAAAATTTAAATACTTCAATATGAGGCTCACAACTTATCAATCAGCCCTCGTATATATTAGATATTCAAATGCTTTTTAATGTTCAAATTACGCTTTTCTATATAATACCTTTGAGTTATTTAGATATATATTCAATTTTCGTTAAAACAAACTATTTTCAGTCAGGAATATGGAATTTGACACCCGAAATTATCATTGCTACCCTCTGCCCTCATTTTGGGCCGAGTTTTTTGGTAAGAAATGAGCCAACTGCGAAGATAAACAAAAACATTTGCTACAAAGCACGTGCTGTCATCACATCGAATAAACTTGCGCTGTTATTTTGTTAAACCTTTTATTTTAACTATTTCTTTCTTTATTCATTTATTTCTACCAGCTGTTCACCGCTTAAGATGTTTTCTAATTACATTGTTATTACAATATGCCTTCAGCGAATTAATTATTGACCGAGGGGATCATTAACACAAAAAATAACGAAATTGTTCGTTGTTTATCAACTAAAATTATGGAACTCTTCAATGTTCTATGTATATATGTGATCGTTTGTAATTTACTTGTGTCTTGATAAGGGAGCAGATTGCCTCGAAAATTCGACAATTTACTTGTCATTACTGTCGTTATTACTAAATGACCAATTATATACATTGTATGTATCACGTATATGTACTTTATATATTTGGTGTATGGCTCGGCACTCCCACATTATATGTCGCTGACGCACTGGATACTAGTGACGTTTTATCAGCATTGTCACTATAACCTTATCAAACAAAATATAGAGTTATCAGATCATAACCGTCATATAATTCACATTGATTTAGTGATATGAAGCACTAAATGACGTCGTTTTGTCTGACGTCACTAGTTTATTGACCTAACAAACATACGTGCTACCGGATTAAAAACACGATTGATCAATGTAACTTGCCACAATTAATGTTGTTATGTTGTAAAAAATGTGAATATCCTCACTGTCAAATATGCTGGTTTAAATGTTGAAATTAGATTATTTTTGGGAATGAGCGCCTGTAGTCGTGACGTCACTAGAACAGACCCCATTGGTCGCACACAATTTGACTTTGGAATGATTCAACGCTGTCAGAGATTGAATATAACAGAAACCTGGTAAATATTAGTTTTAAACTGCCTTCGTTGGAATGGTATTGTTAAATATCTCACGGAATTGCAGACAAATTAATAATAACGCGCTAACATGTGTAATTAAATTTGTCATCAATCCTGTGATAAATAAAGGACAACAACGATCCTAAGAAGGCAGTTTAATCCTTAGACCTATTGTTGACATACTGTAGGATGTTGAAACACGCTATATAAACGGACACACGGGATGCCTGTACACCTATATCTATGATACATGTATAACGCTTGTATTCCATGCAATTCCATTCTATTTTAATGTTAAATAACAATACAAGGGCAAACTTGAATTTATTACATTAGCAGTTTCCAAGATGTCACAGCTATCTTAAAAGATGAATTGTTATATACATAAAAATGTACATGAAAGGTGAAAAATATAACAACTTAGCGAAGTATTTATATTAAAATGTACATGCGAACATTGGAGAATAAATTACACACATCTATTAACAAACTTGGCCTGCTGAACGAGGCGTAAGAACAAAGTAGTGACAATCGACGCCTCTTGAGATAACCATGGCAACATAATTTTTGTTTTAATCTCACAAGTATTACACAGCTATACATAGTTGATATTCAGTGTTGCTCTTAATGCAATCATACCCTTAGCGAGTAAAAACAATTATAGAGAAATTCACACAAAAAGAAATCGCATACTGAGGCACATAACACTATAATTATACACATAGTTATGAAATTTTATGATATCATAAGAATATTTCGTTTATCAGGAATATGTGGATACAAAAAAACATTACGAAAACAACTGACTAAGCATTGGTGTATAACAATAACATGACACAACATACGGTAATGCTTTTTGTTCTGTAAACAGGAACACATTATCACACGAAATAGCATGTCAAATATCGCTAATGGCATCGTCGCGTAGTATCGTACCAATACTTCACGGGGAAGCTAAATATCATATCAAGTGGTATTTTAACTTAGGTGCAATTTAACAGAAGCATTTTGATCAATTGAATTGGTGGTATGTATCATTGCTAACAATGAACCTTGTTTTTTATTTGTAATTTTCTAAGCTGTTTGTAAAGTTTGACAAACCATGCGAACAATTCATGTTTCTGGAGAACATATGCAGCTCGTATGGATTACGTATGTTGCATAAAACAACCATGCCATTATGCTCACGAGTGTCCATAAGATACAGCTTGTTGTATTTATTTGACCGGATATGACTCTTTCAAAGCGTACACATTGATTATGTTTTGTTTTCACCTTGAAATGTAAATGGCGTTAATACACATATATAGAGATTCAATTTCAATTAATAATACTCTTATAAGGCACTATCAGTAACTATGAACATAGCTAGAAAAAGAGCTTAACCGTTGAGTTTAAAAGTTGACAATCTTAACAATTTGTCGAAAACTTAGTTTTCTGAATATGTTCAGAAGTCTAATAGATATCCAGTTAGAGCATTTTAAATAATTGAAATACCTCCCAATACTCCATATTTGTTCACAGTCGCCATTTGCATTTCAAGTACCAAACAAAGTTAATATGTCCGCATTTATAGAGACATTCATTTTAGCTGGTCAAACACGTGGCCCTATTGCACCCTATAGGCACTTCTTCCCAGGGTTCTCTGACGATTTACTCTTGTTTGTGCTCTTGTTAATATGCATGAACTTGTAAGTGTTCCATTTTCTATAACATGTTAAACTATCTTATCCTTGTTATGTATGTTATTATATGTAAAAAGATGTTGTTCTTCTAGGATTTGTGTTATGTACATTTTATTGTTAAACATTCGTATCAGTGATCAATTTTCTTGATAATCTGTTATAATCTTTGTTCAGGTATTGTTCCAATACGTATATACATGTATTATTAACTATACATCATTCAGTCGAGTTCTGCAATAATCTGAAGTACAATCTTGTTATTGTTTGAGGTATATGATCCACACGAAGATCCGGATATTATCCTTTGTTTGTTTTTGTGTCGAGTTAAAACAATCGCATTTTTGTTTCTGACCATAACGAACGAAATGAATATAAATAAGTTGTGTAGATTTCCGACAATCGAGAATATGACCCACGTTACCGTAGACTCAACATACATAGCGACTAGACACAGACTCCAATAGATACCAAACAGGAGAACTACCCTCGAAAATACCACACACAGATATTCATCCTCTGGTCGCCATGTTTTTAAAACACAGCTGCGTTGGTAATATATCTTATACAGAATTAATGAAAAGCAAATGACGTTAATAATAAAGTATATACACATGGGACAAACAAGGCTATATATATATGTCACCGGGGAAAGCATGCACATGTACATGTCTTTGTTGTACGTGTACAATTTGGCATTGTACGGCTGATGGAAGTGAGTGACGAGACAAATCACGTTGACCGGTATTGGTCCTAACCAGGAACACATTGCATTCCTTACATATTCCCTGTTTTTGTTGGGCATATATGGTCCCGTCGGCGTCTTCCTCCAAAAGATCAGCATTAACCCATAGGATAGGATAGACGTCCAGGAAAAGATGGATAACCAACAGTAGTGCTGGAGAACCCCAATGACGAGACAGGACTGGGAGTGGTGCTTTCCTGCTTCATAGATGCAGATCAGTTGGGAAAAGAGTACTGTAAATGACAATGATATCATATTCTCACTGTGAATACTCCTCAGTTCTTTAAATGTAGCAAACACATACACGGTCATAACAATAGATAAAGAGGAGATCGTTGTTAGCACAAACTTCATTATTTTGAAGCCAGTTGGTCTTTCAATAAAAACATCATCGTGTGAAATGTTTTGCTTTTTCAATTCGTTTCGATGTGTACAATATCTTGGAAGTAGAACATACCTCATTGATTGAAATTTAGGTATTGTAGATTCAATCGTCAAGCGTCCTGATGAAAAATTGGCCATTTGGACAGAACAAGTTTTCAGATGTTGATGTCTTAACGATGAGTGCAATGACCTTATTAAACAAGAGCATAGATATATGTGTCTATCACTAGTGTTGCTACACCGTGCGTTTCTGTCCATGTGCTTTTCACCAATTACCAATGTCCGTGTCTCTTTTTGGATAATATCGTTACATGTTCTTAGAAAGGTTTCGTGATTTGGCTTTATACATCCACGAAACGAATCTCTCAAAGGACGTAACCTCACATCTCCTTGAAATTCCGACAATGTCCACATGTATATTGGGACTGTGTTATTATCAGCATCTAATGTTAATGATCGGTCGCACTTGCAAAGCTTTTGATGATGCTGACAGTAGAAACCGCGTTCGGTGCTCGAGTTACTTATAGATATCACTTCCACACCACGTGTTTCATTTCCTTGTTGTACAGAGGAGAAGAATGTATTCATATCCCGATGAACGGCGTTATAATCCACTTTTCCCTCTCTCACTGAAGAGTGTCCGTACTTCCTTGAAGTCGCTATAGTGGAGACGCTACCTGAAAATAGATGAAAATAAATGCTTCATTTATATAGAATTTAAATAGCTTTCTCTGTGGATTGTGTTTTATTATCGTCGGGCATTACAGGCGAAGCCTATTTTCGGCAATATTTTGGGTGTTTGGGACAGCAAATGAGAGCAATGTTCTTTTCTCACATAGATATTCTACTTCAAAGGGTGATCCCGTGCTGAGGATGAGATCAACAGAATCTTACAATCGACAGGTGTATCTCAACCCGAGTGGAAGAGTTTGCCCAGTCAGCACGAGGCTTCATGTTTAATTTTTTTTTCATACTGTACCTAAAAAACTTACAAATTGTAAAGAGTTTTTTCATCGCATCATCATGAAACTGTTGCGTTGCAACTGACGATACGAATACATAACGCTACATAAAATGATGACGCTACGTTGTTGTGAGTGACGTCATAGCGTGTACCAACTGTCTTTGCCTACCCCCATGTGAGATCGATTAATCCAATACCTAGCAACTATGGGATCATCCTATGCAGTATGTCAGAAAAATCGACCTCACACGGGGTAGAGAAGACAGCTGGCGCGGGCTATGACGCTACACATACTAGCATAACGTCATCATTTTATGTAGAGTAACCAAGTTGCAAATTGATAATGTCAATATGTTTCGATTTCATGGGAAATGATGACACTTTGAGAGTTTGCTACTTTAAACATGGGCCTGTACCGTGGATAGATAGCCTTGTCCATGGAACAGGCCCATATTAAATCTTGATTATCCTCGCATTACAAATTGATAAATAAACTATATGATTATAAGGTTAACATTTAAAAGGATTAAAATATACAATAGTCTCATTGTTACAGTAGTGATTATTTAACAGTGCCATGTCTGGTAGTATGGGCAATTTGGAATAAAAATCCTTGACGCGTTCATAGAACGAAGCTAATTATTCTCAGATTAATTTATCTTATCTCGAAACTTTTCTCAAATTTGATCTGTGCAATCGAACATTTTGCCGTCTACAGTCGTGTGCCTCCTCCTGGTCCTCTCATCGAAGTAAGCATGCTCCGTACTAAACCGGAAGTAGTGCTTCGCTAGCTCTTAACTGTGTTTATCTCATCGCAAACAACATATCATATGTACAGCAATTGTATTATAAAGCTATTTTCTCACATGTGTACCTAAATTATACCTGATATGCAGGAATTTGCATAATATATCTGAAATTGATAACATAATATTCCTTGGTAGAGAAATATATAAATGCAATGAGGAAATTTAGGGTATATAAAGGGTTTTATTAGATAAATTTGTGTTTTCGAATTTGATGAAAAAACTTATAATAGGCATTATTTCCTAATAGATTGTTTATCAAAGAGACAAAATACACCTGTTTATATAAGCATCCGGATGCTAAGAGATGGTTGGTTTGTTTAACCACACAGGATCGGAATTAAAGCATTTGTTGTGGGAAACCGAGTGACCTAGTATAATTTGAATCTAGTGTCTACACATTCAAATTAAGAGATATGTAGTAGGGTTGTAAAATTTAATACTACAATGGACATTAACATGCCAGCCCGAAATAGAAAGTGAAGGTTTTATGAATGCCGAATGGTGTGGTGTTTAATATATTTATTTTATTTAGACATCGCATACAAAAATACAAAATTATCAGTTCATAATTTGCAAAAGGATCTGGAAACAAGCCTATATCAATCCATCTCCCTCAGAAGTTCAGAATGATTTTATCCATCAAAGTGGTCAAGTCAAAACACTGCTTAATCATTTTACAATTTACATAGTAACATAATTGAAAATGTATTGAAGCATAACATAAACATTCAAGAAATGACATTACAGTTAAAGGGACAATTTAGTCAACTAACATTTTTAATTAAACTAGAATAGAAAATATATATGTTCAGACTAACAAAGACTAACAAAGAAATGACATTATTATAAGGAGTACAGAAGTACAATTTCATCAAATAATCAGTGAAATTATAAAAAAAAAGTAAACAAACTTGACTAAATTGTCCCTTTAAAGAACATTGGTGAAACATATGTATAACGAAAATTAGTTTCGAGTTGTTTGAATATTATACATTAGTACATAACTATCACGTACATGGATAACTATGGTATCTATTCAGATTAGTGCAGCCTTTTAGAATAAAGAATAAAATTCTGCATCGCAGCAATAATAATTTTATTTTCTTCAGATAAGCCTTGGTGTCCTGATAAAGTATATCGGTGTTTTCCAAGTCAATATCTAGGTTAAAAATGAACTGTTCTCTTTGATTTTGAATGAACATGTGTATTGATAAGGACATGTGATAAAAAAAAACCATACTGCAATGTACATTGTTCAATGTTCTCTTGCTCAACATATACAGCAACCACGTTTTACTGTTTCACAAATCCCTTTAAAAAGTGTTTTTAATTCGATGCTGGTTTGCGTATTGCAGATTCCGTTTTTTTTTTATCGGCCTTTTTCCAGGATACGTTTGTCTCGATAAT
The DNA here is from genome assembly GCF_902652985.1 of Pecten maximus. NCBI lineage: Eukaryota > Metazoa > Mollusca > Bivalvia > Pectinida > Pectinidae > Pecten > Pecten maximus. The sequence goes on from NC_047019.1 coordinate 34,729,138, forward strand.
TATCCCGTAGGTAGGCTTTTATCGTATTAATGCCCGCGTGCGGACAAGTAAAGGAGTTAGTCGAGTCTAGCTGTGTCATTACATAGATAATAAGCGGATGAATGGCTTGCCACCGTCACTGAACTCCGGAACATCACATATAGTTATCATTTTCCCTTGACGTGGCATTAAAAAGTGACTTCCTTTTAAGAAAAAGAGACAACATACTTCCCATACTTGCAATCCTTTCTGAACCAACGACAGATAACGATATCCTATAACATAGTGCCAAGACTTCTACGTTATCATATTTGCGGACATCCATGCGGTAAATTTACAGTAGAACATTGCTCTATAATCGCTTTAACGCTGCTATTTTAGACAGGTATTCTCCACATAAAAACATAGAAAATAAAGTGCAATGTTATGAAGTTCTTTACAAGTTGTTTAGTTGTACATGAAAGGAATGATGTCTAGGTTTCTTGTGTTTCATAGTGGTTTTATTCTGTAAAGCATACGGGTACAATGGGCGACTCTGCGGGAAGTCTTGCCGGCACACCAAGAGTGCGGCTAGTGTGGGGCTGACCCACTCTGTGTTGTATACAAAATCATCTATACAATTATGTAACTAATCGTACAGATGTACCATGCATCATGCAAGTATTTAATGTTCGTCCTTAATAAAACGATATTTCATTACTGATCAACATTAATGTATAACCATCCAAACTGCTCCACAGTAAATCTTTTGAAATCATCGACGAAACATGTTATCAACTTTTACAATTCACTCTCTTTGTGAGAGCGTGAGGGGTCTTACTGTTTAAGTGTGGACATTCTCTTTGTGAGAGCGTGAGGGGTCTTACTGTTTAAGTGTGGACATTCTCTTTGTGAGAGCGTGAGGGGTCTTACTGTTTAAGTGTGGACATTCTCTTTGTGAGAGCGTGAGGGGTCTTACTGTTTAAGTGTGGACATTCTCTTTGTGAGAGCGTGAGGGGTCTTACTGTTTAAGTGTGGACATTCTCGTTGTGAGAGCGTGAGGGGTCTTACTGTTTAAGTGTGGACATTCTCTTTGTGAGAGCGTGAGGGGTCTTACTGTTTAAGTGTGGACATTCTCTTTGTGAGAGCGTGAGGGGTCTTACTGTTTAAGTGTGGACATTCTCTTTGTGAGAGCGTGAGGGGTCTTACTGTTTAAGTGTGGACATTCTCTTTGTGAGAGCGTGAGGGGTCTTACTGTTTAAGTGTGGACATTCTCTTTGTGAGAGCGTGAGGGGTCTTACTGTTTAAGTGTGGACATTCTCTTTGTGAGAGCGTGAGGGGTCTTACTGTTTAAGTGTGGACATTCTCTTTGTGAGAGCGTGAGGGGTCTTACTGTTTAAGTGTGGACATTCTCTTTGTGAGAGCGTGAGGGGTCTTACTGTTTAAGTGTGGACATTCTCTTTGTGAGAGCGTGAGGGGTCTTACTGTTTAAGTGTGGACATTCTCTTTGTGAGAGCGTGAGGGGTCTTACTGTTTAAGTGTGGACATTCTCTTTGTGAGAGCGTGAGGGGTCTTACTGTTTAAGTGTGGACATTCTTTTGTGAGAGCGTGAGGGGTCTTACTGTTTAAGTGTGGACATTCTTTTGTGAGAGCGTGAGGGGTCTTACTGTTTAAGTGTGGACATTCTCTTTGTGAGAGCGTGAGGGGTCTTACTGTTTAAGTGTGGACATTCTTTTGTGAGAGCGTGAGGGGTCTTACTGTTTAAGTGTGGACATTCTTTTGTGAGAGCGTGAGGGGTCTTACTGTTTAAGTGTGGACATTCTCTTTGTGAGAGCGTGAGGGGTCTTACTGTTTAAGTGTGGACATTCTCTTTGTGAGAGCGTGAGGGGTCTTACTGTTTAAGTGTGGACATTCTCTTTGTGAGAGCGTGAGGGGTCTTACTGTTTAAGTGTGGACATTCTCTTTGTGAGAGCGTGAGGGGTCTTACTGTTTAAGTGTGGACATTCTCTTTGTGAGAGCGTGAGGGGTCTTACTGTTTAAGTGTGGACATTCTCGTTGAAAATACCAGTCGCTAGTTTCAACTAGGTAGATTATTTATTTGATATGTAAATATGTAAATGAACAATTCGGAGTACTGGGTACCACATGCCGCCGATGAGAAATTTGTCTGGATAGGTAATTGATGTTATACAGTGTATTCCACCGTGGAGTTAGTGCGCTAATGTCTATTTTTGGTCATGACTTTATTGCATAGGAGAAGAATAAGTATGTCTTGAGTGAAACGGTGGTTGACTCACGTATTCTCTATATCAACGACAAGATGGCATGTACATCAAAACGTACATTATATTGTACAATAATTCACTCATAGACTCATAAGACGAATGGTGTCAAGGGGGATCAGCAGGTGTTCGCTGTACATGTAGAACTATATTATATCTCAAATGAACAGTTAAGGAATACTTCTCATGTGATATATCGATTGTCTAGAAGTACCATGTATATCCCCGTCTTCACCGATATAAAAGCATATAGCTTCTCGATTGAAATTTCGCCACCTTACGAAAGTGTTCCATGGTAGATGATGATGATGACGACGACGACGACGATTTTATTGCAGAAGAATATGGCATCTTTAAAGTTAAATATCAACAGACAAGATGAGAGCTAAATATTTCTCTCGTATGACGCAAAGGTGCTAAATTTCATGATAATAAAAATGTTTCTGTTGGAATAAGTTCCAGTACTAGTACTGAGTCTTGTAACCTATTCATATGATATATTCTGTTTCCCATGTAGTATAAATAAATCGGAACAGCTATAAGACGAAACTTAAACAATACATATTTGCCTTTGGATGGCAAAACCACTATATAAACTGACTATAGATAGATTTGCAGTCTGTGGGGGCATAACTGACACCTTAATCTTCATTTTGTACTCGTGAATAAATCATTTTGTTTACGCGCAACAGCCATTAAGTGTTTGAATACTCGAGACGCGACATATAGTATTTTATTCAAACACACAAAATAAATCTTCTCTCCTGTCGTACAATAAGGCTGTATCACAGGAGTACTTAAGTATGACTTGGCATATGTTTGAGTAATAGGGCAGACAGACAACTCAAACGAAAGTCATACGATAGTGATGTTGCGACCCCGTCAGCAATGTTTACACATGAACATCAGTATCTCTGTCCAACGGGTAACGTTCCAGACATAGACCCAGTGTTTAAAAAAAGAACAATGTAAAAGCTGCTAGCATCAATTGGTTGTGAGCAAATTCCAGAGCTTTGTAGACAGACACATCATATTGCGTTATTAGGCTGCAATATGAATCAACAACGAGTTTTTAGTGTGCACCAATACGGTCAGAGTAAAACAGGTATCGGCGACAGTAGTCAAATATATTCAAATGTTTAGATTATGATAGCAACTGCGATTTCTAGTTCATAGAGAATACTGTATTTTATATTTTGGCGAGGTTTAAAAAGGACAAAATTAGCGAGTTTCTCTCCCGAGCCAATGAATACAGCTGATATTTTAAGACAATGATCAGGTATTCTATTTATCCTAACACATTTATTGAAATTAGAAATATTAAGTCAGAGATATCGACAATGTTCCAGGTATGTTTACCTGAACCATCGCCTTCGGGCACAGGAAAATATGCCTTCAGCTGTCAAAACAAACCAAGGGTAGGTAACGTACACACTGAAGTTTTCCGCAAGAAAATAAAAGTTTGTGAGCAAACAAGTTTTTGCCGATGCTGCACACATTTTCATTTTAAATCTGAGCCAGGCCATGTTTAGGTGTATATACATAAACTTGGCAAGCACCGCCCATTTCCATATAAGGAAATTTACATCCGGGTCATATACGAGAGGTCAAATGTCATTGGTCAGTAGGATAAATTTTGGCCCCTGCTCAGCCTCCGGGTACCCCATAGTTTACCCATTCTTGAAAAAACGACGCCATATTAGATTAGGAAAAAACAGACATTAGGAAAAACAAAAAATTTATACCAATCTTGGACAATATCTTTTGAAAAAGATTCATCAGAAGTGAAAGTGAAAGTCAATAGAACTTTAGCAGTGCATCAGCATCAAGAAAGTACAAAATCCCATACCCTTCCCACCCTGTAAGTGAAGGACTTTTGATCTACATATCTTTGTTGTTGTATTTTGTTTTAATTAGTAATTAAATATTTCTGTATTGATACCATTGTGAACTTTATGTACTTTTAGTTTATGGATCAGTCCAAGGTTTTCCAGAGTTTTTTTTTTTTTTTTTTTTTTTTTAATGTATACATTATGCATTATTAAATTTTTTATCTCTGGTTTTTAGCCCAGGACTGGGTCTTTATTTTATGCTGAATTTGGGCCGCTCACCTTTGCGGTTTACATATATTTACATTCCTTTATCTAATCTGGAATTATAAAAGAATTCATTATCATGCAAAATAAACTACAAAGGCCACTTTAACAAGAAAGTGTGCCATTTTCCGCCATATATATTTGTGTTTGAGTTTTTAATTCCATGCGCAAACAGAGCTTCACAGCATTGAGATGGATTAGGCCAGTGGTTTTTTAAACGAACACTAATGTTTGTTAATTATTTCTTATCACAATGCAGGGAAGGCAAAAATATAATTACCCATATTTTCAGCTCAACTTGTGGTTTCTTAATTGAAATGTACAACGTGCACCGTATTGTTAATTTCTTTTATGTGGGTGATATGTGTCTTTTTACGTTACATGAAGACCAAATTCCACAATTGGGTCATTAGTTGTTGGCGCAGACGGATTCCTTGTATAGCTGTCCGTCTCTACTAAATACAGCGTGCGTGCGTGCGTGCGCGTTCGTTCATTCGTGCGTGCAGCTGTAAATACAATCACTGGGACTGAGTAACTCATACAGCTGTAAATATAATCACTGAGACTGAGTAAATCATACAGCTGTAAATACAATCACCGAGACGGAATAAATCATACAGCTGTTAATACAATCACTGAAACTCAGTAAATCATACAGCTGTAAATACAATCACTGAGACGGAGTAAATCATACAGCTGTAAATACAATCACTGAGACTGAGTAATTCATACAGTTGTAAATACAATCACTGAGACGGAGTGATTCATACAGCTGTAAATACAATCACGGAGACGAAGTAATTCATACAGCTGTAAATACAATCACTGAGACGGAGTGATTCATACAGCTGTAAATACAATCACTGAGACGGAGTAAATCATATAGCTGTATTACAATCACTGAGACGGAGTAATTCATACAGCTGTAAATACAATCACTGAGACTGAGTAAATCATACAGCTGTAAATACAATCACTGAGACGGAGTAAATCATACAGCTGTAAATACAATCACTGAGACGGAGTAAATCATACAGCTGTAAATACAATCACTGAGACGGAGTAAATCACACAGCTGTAAATACAATCCCTGAGACGGAGTAAATCACACAGCTGTAAACACTGAGACGGAGTTAATCATACAGCTGTAAATAAAATCACTGAGACTGAGGCTGGGATAAGAAAATATTCTGAACAGTAGACTGGTATCAGGGGCTGCCAAAATGAGCTGAATAAATAACATGAAACCGAAAACAATATTGTAATACAACCTGACCCTGGCGATGTTTATCATCAGAAAACTATACGCCATTAATTCAGTTAACTCATCACAGGTAGCAATAGCTTTCCATGACCTAGTCTGACCGTACGCGTCATAAACGGTGAACATTCGGGACACTTAACTGAAGCAAGAATGGCATTGAGTTTTTTTCTTCACAAAACCCGAACTATTGTATAGCGACTTCCATTAGTGTGCATGGCATATAGCATAGATATACAGTCAACATGTATACACTATCATCGAAACATGGCGGCCCTGTGAGTCAGTGAAAACGCATAGCTTTCACCTAGGCGACCGGGTTTCGATTCATCGATCGCACGTGAACAAGTATAAGGGGTCGCTATTTGAGTGACAGAAAATAAACGTGATTAATTCAATTGCCATATTGCTTGCGATACAATCTTCTACAACTAGTCTATGAACAACTTATATAATATTATGAACAATAGATGCGTGTCGTCATAAAGTTCAACTGATATGCATTGTAACTTCCAAAAAGAAATTTCTGGAAGAAGAGACTGGATATTTAACATATTTTTATTATAATCAGTGTAAAAAATTGCAGCAAACAATATTTAGGTGTTTTGCATTTATACAAAAATGAACGTGTACGCATATAAACAAACTTATTTAATCTGACATTTTAAATCCTAAACACGAATGTTGTATTGTCCTTTGATGTTGACGCCACATACATATAAGTGTGATCTAAATATACAATACGAATGCTTTTAAAAATGACAAATTTTATCTGATTTTAACGTTAAAAATTTAAAAAAAAAACGATAGTATATTGTTTGGCCCTAAATGGCCCTAAATGGCCCTAGTTGTCGATGGGCCGTAAAACATAAACAAACAAACATAAAGTGTGAAAAAAGAAACTTAACCTTCATGAAAAGAACTATGAGGATAAGATGCAAATGGTTGTAAATATCATTAATTCTACTTTCTCAAAGTGAGTGCTAGGGTAGTGCTAACGGAACAACACACTAGAATATAACATTGTATCGATAATTTTATATATAAGCATGCGCTTCTCCTAAATTAGATATATAATCGGCCAATCAGAGAAATGTTATGACTATTCTTATCGACTTTGACTTTGACCTTTCGTGATTAACATTCTCCATGTTATTTCCAGCACGACTAAGTCTTTTTGGACGTCATATATAATAATCAGGTTTTTATGCGATTAAACAGCGAGTATTTTTTTGTTTTCTATAAATTAATCTAAACAAAATATCTCTATCCTTCAGGTTTCCAAACCCTGAATGCGATTCTCAAACGTTGTAGTACTCACCGATCAGAATCAGGGCTGAAATAACGCCAGACAGTACGTTTCCAAAATAAGCAGCCATACTCCTTGTTCACTATAAAGCCAAGACGTTAACCACAAATGCAACAGTGACTAGCATTCCGATACTGGAGTAGTGAAATTAAATTTGTTAAATGCAAATCCTAGTTCTACAAGGCCTCTAAGTCAATAACGATGTAATTATTTAGGCTTACAGCGTTCGTGCTACCAGATACGTTGAGCTATCTTGAGGAGATTGAGAAGGAACTGTCGGCAGCTCATTCTGCTGCCAGTACTGGTCGATACGTTATCTCATTATATATCAAAGTACACGCTTCAATGTACCCGTTAATCGCATTATGTCAGTGTAGAAGACTGCAGGTAAGTATCTACCTATGTCGAACAGTTATTGTCAGCATTATTAGATAAAGTATGGACTATTATGGAATCTCAGAGACATTCATAGAGCCTTTGAGGAAAGCCTGAATCTTAATATCAACACAAAGACACAGATCGGTGAAAGACCAAGTATACAACGTACGACTTTGCTAACTCCGAAGTGTGGACACAAGCCTTAAACGCATTTCGATGTATGCGTCTGTGAATTGTTAATATTATACCTGTAAAATAGAGTGCATTTGAGTATTTATTTATTAAACAGTGCTCTATTGTTATACAAAACACATATCATCGTTTACGTAAACATAAAATATGTCAAAGTCATCATCGACACTGGGAGCAATTACTTGACAATTGTCAACACACATAGACAGTATAGGTCATGGCATTAACATTCATAACCACAAATACATGTAAAAACAAAATATGTGTTCTCTTAGTTGTGACGCTTAGCTTTTGACCGGCGAAAGAGACTGTGTATTACATATTGTATGAACTGTATTCGTTTAATGCTTAAATGTATGCGAATCTCAGAACCACCGAAACCTGGGAGTACATGTAATAATACAGTCCCCTGTATCAGTATACATAACACGTACAGCGTTTGAGCACAAATAAAACATTATCGCTTTATGATGCAAAACTGGAAGTACAAGTTGAAGTGATGCAGATCAAACCGATTGTAAGACGCAACATGTGTTTCCTAGGAAATAATGAAGTCTTCAGCGCCCGGTTTTTGCTACTTTTAAATGATATCCCTCCGCAGTAAACGTCGCCCCGCCAGTGGGTGAAACCGATCCCAAGGAAATTTCATTTACCTTGTAGTATTCAATTTCTGCTCTGCAACTATGGCAAGCCAAGTTGTCATATATTCACGGAGCAACGTTGATCCAGGATTTTACCAAATTATATAAGATATCTTTATAAGATATCATAAACTTTATAAGATATCTTACATAATAAATGAGATATATTATATACTTATATTCTTTATAATATATAAGATATCTCATAACAGATATAGGATAACTCATATGATATATAAGATATCTCTTAAAAGATATAGGATATCTTATATATTATATAAAGATATCTTATATATTCTAAAGAAAATTAAATAAGATATCTTATATATTTTATAAGATATCTTATATATTATATGAGATATCTTATAAAGGAAAGTATATAAGATATCTTATATAATTCGATTATAAGATATCTTATAAAGAGATTTGAATACGAGATAATGAACTCTCCTCCGCTCGATGAAGGAGCCGAGATGAAGCTGAAAGTAAATATAATGGTTTGAAGCAGATTTATAATTGCCATATATCCATGTTTGCTCGAACACGGCATCTGTTCTGTGCCTAGCCGATCCTGCCTTCCAATAAAACGGAAGTTACCTTACAGAGAGGGAAGTCATTCTCGAGATTTTAGGTTTTGCCGATCCCACGAGAGTCCCGTTCTTTATAAGATAAATTATAAACTTTTCTGTATAAGTGTGATATCTTATATATTATATAGGATATCTTATATCTTTTATGAGATATCTTATATATGATATAATATAGCTTATAAACTTTAAATAAGATATCTTATAAACATAAAGTATATCTTATAAACATAAAGTATATCTTATAAACATATAAGATATCTCATTAACATATAAGATCTCTTATATAATTTGGTAAAATACTGGGTCAACATTGTTCCGCGAATAAATGGCAACAACTTGGATGGCCATATGCCACATCAACTTCGCTAGCAAACGACTCGTCTGTAATGGCGCTTATAAACAATGTATTTCTAACGTTATGGTTAATTGATTCGTAACGTTGCTTTAATTTCATGAAAACTAAGAATAAGCTGTAATAAGCTGTTGAACATGTTTGTCATTGTCTGACATCCACGGTTGATTTCACTACGCTACTACGCTACATTTATCACTGCGGGTCAACTCAATGAAAACTTATTGTTTTAATAGAGGCTATTTAATTGGCTCCGTCAGATATTCCCACCGAAATTTCAGATAATATACGCTTTATAGAAGCTGCAATTAAATGACAGTAGCGTCGAGTGATTTCGAAAATGGGAAATTTAATATCAACGAGTTTAAATTTGTTCAACCCTTTATCGGAATATGATTGATACTTCTTTGTTTGACAGATATGTCTTCCTCTTCCTATCAATTAAAACAGGTCTAGGTGGTGGGAAAGCCACGTATCAGTAGTTTCTGCCTATGCAAACACTTGTCTTTCAGTTTTTGCGGCACATGATCCCAATACGTCAAATGTGCTAATAGTGGGGTTACGCCCAAGCGTAAGTCTGGTCCCATCGCCCCGTCTCGATATCATTGTCTGTATCGATACCTGTCTGGTTGGCCCCAGTCGTGGGAATTGGTCCAAGGTCAACAGTAGGTCCAGGTGTTAAGCCAGTTATCAGTCTTGTGCCTATGTGAACACAGTCAGGTCATTCTTCAATTACAGTGGTACGTTTAACTAATTGATGCACATATCATATGCTACTCACACTTAGCCTGTTCCTATCACCACTAAAACATTGCCGTACTAAGTTATACCCATTCAAAACACTAAAACGCTTAATTAGGACTTCTTGCCAAATATATCATAGAATCTGCACGCCTTCATGGGCACAGCCATATTGTTACATGTTCTTTTTATACCAGCGATTATGCAGGTTTGTTTAGCTAGGAACATTCTACACTGACAAAATCATTGTAAATACAAAAACGTAGTAGTATACTGTCCTTTGACTAACGAAATATAGACAAATGCAACTACACATTAAGTACATATGCATATTTTGTAAGTACTTGCGTTATATTCGATCGCATTAGTTGCATTAAAAAACGTGTCTCTCGTCAGGAATATTACCTGTAATGATCAATGCAAGTGTACTTCTTGCTGATTTTAAATTATAGAACAATAAGTTATATTTCTTTAAGTTTAGTAAGTAGAATGGGTTGTCCTGACGTATAACTCACAAGGGATCCCGCTGGAACGTAAGTAATCATCAGTGTGTTACAAGAGCTCGACTAGTCACGACGATCCTGTCTTTGTTTCTGACCGCCTGGATCACGTCGCTTCACGTCTCTTCTCGTCATCATCAGGTCCTCACGTAGTAAGTACATCTTCATAGTGGTACGGCTATTTCCATGATTCCAGGCGATCTAAACAACAACATTAATACTCATCATTACATAACAGCGTACATGTTATATTTTGTACATACGTGACAGAGAATAGGACTCGTGGACAAATGTTACACCGATTTACATCTTCAGAAAAAAATAAATACGCGAATGCAAATATCATCGATTTTTAATATCCTACCTCAATCATAGTATCTACAATGGCGAATTTACGTACAATGAACCATTGTGTTATTATCTCATGACATAATAGTGTACATTTGGTAAAGTAATATTTAAGGGGTTTTCATGCAAAAAGAGGTTCGAGTACTTTTAGTATGATTTGACAGGACTCCGTATGCAAAATAAAATGTCGGTACAGAAAAAAAACCACTAAGAACACAAACCTTTCAACATTTGTTTCATTTTTTTATTCTCCTTTTTTAATTATAAAGCTATGCGGTTTTAAACAGCATCGCTGTTATTTTCAGACAAAATAATGTTTGAAGAAGGCGGATTCACTGGTGTTTTGGGTGTGTTTGTGACCCTGTATAAGTAGACTCTAATTATCTCTTTGTTGTTTAAAGATTACTCCGGTCCAAACATCATTACCAGTACATTATACATACTCTGTAGGAATGTTTGTGATAATGCTGTAGTATATATACCGAGACGTATATCTGATAAGGGATTCAGGTCATCATATAAACCCATAATGACACAGTAGATCGGTACTATCACAGTGCAGACATGTGTAGGGGGAAAGGAGGTCATCACATTGCCCATATATATGGTAATTTTTTTAATAGGAAATAGAAAACATACCTGTCTCTTCTTTAATACAACGTCACACTTATGGTGTAAATGCTATTTTCGTACCATCCGGTACAAACATACACATTCCCTTTTTACACCAAAAGGTTTAACACGAGGCATTAAATATATTAGAGACTTTCAAAGCAAAAATTAGGAGTTAGAAACACTAGAGAAAAAATAAATGTACCATACATTGTTATAGAATATGAATCATCAATGATGCGCGACCTTGATTTTGAAAAGGGGGAAAAATAGCGAATGCATATAACTAATATAGGAAAATGAGACAGGATGTTGCGGAGAAACGACTAGTCATATACTTCTTTAAAGACACGCATTTAATAAAGGTAGATTCTAGAGAATGACACATTCTCAACATGAAAACCGGGGTAGTGACCATGGAACAACTAATGGCGATTGTTGTCGCAAGCTTTGTCTTTGGGCATACGCGTGTATTAGGTAAATTGGTACTCTGCACCTTCGACAAGTTTATTTACCATAAAAAACACGTAGAGCTAGAAATCCAGAGTTGAATTTGCATTAGACCCGAACGGGTTATTTTTACAGCGGAGAAATTCGCACACGATTATGAAGTTAATATTTGATCAGGCTTCAATTTAAAATGCAATATCGATGACCTGAATAAGGTCGATAGGAACTAGGTAAATGTTTAATATTATTGTTCTTTATTTTTCATATTTTTCATTCTATTTTCATTTTTATTACTTTTTGTTTTGTTAAACCGTTCTAGTTTGCAATGTATGACCCCATATCGTGTCCTATAAGCAGAGAGGTGTAGCGACAGGCCGGATGAAGATCAGCGCCAATGACAGCATTATAATATTATAAGTGAATTGATATAATTATGGCAATTTTGGCATTATTAAATAAGTTTAATTCATATCAATTCGACATTCTATATATTCATAAATTTCCAAAACATGATCAATGCTTCAAAGATGCAAAACGTCTTTCGCTCAATAATCATCCCCGAATTCTATTGCGTCCAAACAGGTCAAAGTGGATCTCCTCTCCAAACCTAAACCTCTCTAAATCGGCCAAATATACATGTACCGTGCATAGTCGGTTTAGAGATGGTCTAGCGTATTTTGCAGTGTACTGATAAAGTTTGAAATTCATTGAATTATGGGTTTTTGTACTCCCCATGCTGATTATAACAATTGTTTTTACTAATGATGAGTTTTTTGGTCGCCTCCTATGAACAACACTTCAGGCCCTCAGCATCACTGTGTGGTGTCCTTAACATAATTGACGAGTCCTAGAAAAACGAAACAGCTGTATAGTGTCCCTAGCATCACTTACGAGTCCCCTAAGAAGGATTATACAGCTGTATGGTGTCCCTAAGCATCACTGACGAGTCCCCCTAGAAGGATGATAAGCTGTATGGTGTCCCTAACATCACTTAAGTGTCCCCCTAGAAGGATGATAAGCTGTATGGTGTCCCTAACATTACTTACGAGTCCCCCTAGAAGGATGATAAGCTGTATGGTGTCCCTAACATCACTTAAGTGTCCCCCTAGAAGGATGATAAGCTGTATGGTGTCCCTAACATCACTTAAGTGTCCCCCTAGAAGGATGATAAGCTGTATGGTGTCCCTAGCATCACTTACGAGTCCCCCTAAAAGGATGATAAGCTGTATGGTGTCCCTAGCATCACTTACGAGTCCCCCTAGAAGGATGATAAGCTGTATGGTGTCCCTAGCATCACTTACGAGTCCCCCTAGAAGGATGATAAGCTGTATGGTGTCCCTAGCATCACTTACGAGTCCCCTTAGAAGGATGATAAGCTGTATGGTGTCCCTAGCATCACTTACGAGTCCCCTTAGAAGGATGATAAGCTGTATGGTGTCCCTAGCATCACTTACGAGTCCCCTTAGAAGGATAATAAGCTGTATGGTGTCCCTAGCATCACTTACGAGTCCCCTTAGAAGGATGATAAGCTGTATGGTGCAGTTCATTTTAGCACTGTTGTATCTAACAAAACATTTGTTTTGAAATGTGCTACTATATTGTACGTCTTTTGTATCATCATTATAAGATGCCTCTGTTTGTAACGTTGTATCATCATTATAAGATGTCCCTGTTTGTTACGTTATATAATCATTATAAGATGTCCCTGTTTGTTACGTTATTTAATCATTATAAGATGTCCCTGTTTGTTACGTTGTATAATCATTATAAGATGTCCCCGTTTGTTACGTTATTTAATCATTATAAGATGTCCCTGTTTGTTACGTTATATAATCATTATAAGATGTCCCTGTTTGTTACGTTATTTAATCATTATAAGATGTCCCTGTTACGTTATATAATCATTATAAGATGTCCCTGTTTGTTACGTTGTATAATCATTATAAGATGTCCCTGTTTGTTACGTTATATAATCATTATAAGATGTCCCTGTTTGTTACGTTATTTAATCATTATAAGATGTCCCTGTTTGTTACGTTATATAATCATTATAAGATGTCCCTGTTTGTTACGTTGTATAATCATTATAAGATGTCCCTGTTTGTTACGTTATATAATCATTATAAGATGTCCCTGTTTGTTACGTTATAATCATTATAAGATGTCCCTGTTTGTTACGTTGTATAATCATTATAAGATGTCCCTGTTTGTTACGTTATATAATCATTATAAGATGTCCCTGTTACGTTATATAATCATTATAAGATGTCCCTGTTTGTTACGTTGTATAATCATTATAAGATGTCCCTGTTTGTTACGTTGTATAATCATTATAAGATGTCCCTGTTTGTTACGTTATATAATCATTATAAGATGTCCCTGTTTGTTACGTTATATAATCATTATAAGATGTCCCTGTTTGTTACGTTATTAATCATTATAAGATGTCCCTGTTTGTTACGTTATATAATCATTATAAGATGTCCCTGTTTGTTACGTTATATAATCATTATAAGATGTCCCTGTTTGTTACGTTATATAATCATTATAAGATGTCCCTGTTTGTTACGTTATATAATCATTATAAGATGTCCCTGTTTGTTACGTTATATAATCATTATAAGATGTCCCTGTTTGTTACGTTATATAATCATTATAAGATGTCCCTGTTTGTTACGTTATATAATCATTATAAGATGTCCCTGTTTGTTACGTTATATAATCATTATAAGATGTCCCTGTTTGTTACGTTATATAATCATTATAAGATGTCCCTGTTTGTTACGTTATATAATCATTATAAGATGTCCCTGTTGTTACGTTATATAATCATTATAAGATGTCCCTGTTTGTTACGTTATATAATCATTATAAGATGTCCCTGTTTGTTACGTTATATAATCATTATAAGATGTCCCTGTTTGTTACGTTATATAATCATTATAAGATGTCCCTGTTTGTTACGTTATATAATCATTATAAGATGTCCCTGTTTGTTACGTTATATAATCATTATAAGATGTCCCTGTTTGTTACGTTATTTAATCATTATAAGATGTCCCTGTTACGTTATATAATCATTATAAGATGTCCCTGTTTGTTACGTTATATAATCATTATAAGATGTCCCTGTTTGTTACGTTGTATAATCATTATAAGATGTCCCTGTTTGTTACGTTATTATAATCATTATAAGATGTCCCCTGTTTGTTACGTTATATAATCATTATAAGATGTCCCTGTTTGTTACGTTGTATAATCATTATAAGATGTCCCTGTTTGTTACGTTATATAATCATTATAAGATGTCCCTGTTTGTTACGTTGTATAATCATTATAAGATGTCCCTGTTTGTTACGTTATATAATCATTATAAGATGTCCCTGTTTGTTACGTTATATAATCATTATAAGATGTCCCTGTTTGTTACGTTATATAATCATTATAAGATGTCCCTGTTTGTTACGTTATTTAATCATTATAAGATGTCCCTGTTTGTTACGTTATTTAATCATTATAAGATGTCCCTGTTTGTTACGTTATTTAATCATTATAAGATGTCCCTGTTTGTTACGTTATATAATCATTATAAGATGTCCCTGTTTGTTACGTTATATAATCATTATAAGATGTCCCTGTTTGTTACGTTATATAATCATTATAAGATGTCCCTGTTTGTTACGTTATATAATCATTATAAGATGTCCCTGTTTGTTACGTTATATAATCATTATAAGATGTCCCTGTTTGTTACGTTATTTAATCATTATAAGATGTCCCTGTTTGTTACGTTATATAATCATTATAAGATGTCCCTGTTTGTTACGTTATATAATCATTATAAGATGTCCCTGTTTGTTACGTTATATAATCATTATAAGATGTCCCTGTTTGTTACGTTATATAATCATTATAAGATGTCCCTGTTTGTTACGTTATATAATCATTATAAGATGTCCCTGTTTGTTACGTTATATAATCATTATAAGATGTCCCTGTTTGTTACGTTATAATCATTATAAGATGTCCCTGTTTGTTACGTTATATAATCATTATAAGATGTCCCTGTTTGTTACGTTATATAATCATTATAAGATGTCCCTGTTTGTTACGTTATATAATCATTATAAGATGTCCCTGTTTGTTACGTTATATAATCATTATAAGATGTCCCTGTTTGTTACGTTATATAATCATTATAAGATGTCCCTGTTTGTTACGTTATATAATCATTATAAGATGTCCCTGTTTGTTACGTTATAATCATTATAAGATGTCCCTGTTTGTTACGTTATATAATCATTATAAGATGTCCCTGTTTGTTACGTTATATAATCATTATAAGATGTCCCTGTTTGTTACGTTATATAATCATTATAAGATGTCCCTGTTTGTTACGTTATATAATCATTATAAGATGTCCCTGTTTGTTACGTTATATAATCATTATAAGATGTCCCTGTTTGTTACGTTATATAATCATTATAAGATGTCCCTGTTTGTTACGTTATATAATCATTATAAGATGTCCCTGTTTGTTACGTTGTATAATCATTATAAGATGTCCCTGTTTGTTACGTTATATAATCATTATAAGATGTCCCTGTTTGTTACGTTATATAATCATTATAAGATGTCCCTGTTTGTTACGTTATATAATCATTATAAGATGTCCCTGTTTGTTACGTTATATAATCATTATAAGATGTCCCTGTTTGTTACGTTATATAATCATTATAAGATGTCCCTGTTTGTTACGTTATATAATCATTATAAGATGTCCCTGTTTGTTACGTTATATAATCATTATAAGATGTCCCTGTTTGTTACGTTATATAATCATTATAAGATGTCCCTGTTTGTTACGTTATATAATCATTATAAGATGTCCCTGTTTGTTACGTTATATAATCATTATAAGATGTCCCTGTTTGTTACGTTATATAATCATTATAAGATGTCCCTGTTTGTTACGTTATATAATCATTATAAGATGTCCCTGTTTGTTACGTTATATAATCATTATAAGATGTCCCTGTTTGTTACGTTATATAATCATTATAAGATGTCCCTGTTTGTTACGTTATATAATCATTATAAGATGTCCCTGTTTGTTACGTTATTTAATCATTATAAGATGTCCCTGTTTGTTACGTTATATAATCATTATAAGATGTCCCTGTTTGTTACGTTATATAATCATTATAAGATGTCCCTGTTTGTTACGTTATATAATCATTATAAGATGTCCCTGTTTGTTACGTTATATAATCATTATAAGATGTCCCTGTTTGTTACGTTATATAATCATTATAAGATGTCCCTGTTTGTTACGTTATATAATCATTATAAGATGTCCCTGTTTGTTACGTTATATAATCATTATAAGATGTCCCTGTTTGTTACGTTATATAATCATTATAAGATGTCCCTGTTTGTTACGTTATATAATCATTATAAGATGTCCCTGTTTGTTACGTTATATAATCATTATAAGATGTCCCTGTTTGTTACGTTATATAATCATTATAAGATGTCCCTGTTTGTTACGTTATATAATCATTATAAGATGTCCCTGTTTGTTACGTTATATAATCATTATAAGATGTCCCTGTTTGTTACGTTATATAATCATTATAAGATGTCCCTGTTTGTTACGTTATATAATCATTATAAGATGTCCCTGTTTGTTACGTTATATAATCATTATAAGATGTCCCTGTTTGTTACGTTATATAATCATTATAAGATGTCCCTGTTTGTTACGTTATATAATCATTATAAGATGTCCCTGTTTGTTACGTTATATAATCATTATAAGATGTCCCTGTTTGTTACGTTATATAATCATTATAAGATGTCCCTGTTTGTTACGTTATATAATCATTATAAGATGTCCCTGTTTGTTACGTTATATAATCATTATAAGATGTCCCTGTTTGTTACGTTATATAATCATTATAAGATGTCCCTGTTTGTTACGTTATATAATCATTATAAGATGTCCCTGTTTGTTACGTTATATAATCATTATAAGATGTCCCTGTTTGTTACGTTATATAATCATTATAAGATGTCCCTGTTTGTTACGTTATATAATCATTATAAGATGTCCCTGTTTGTTACGTTATATAATCATTATAAGATGTCCCTGTTTGTTACGTTATATAATCATTATAAGATGTCCCTGTTTGTTACGTTATATAATCATTATAAGATGTCCCTGTTTGTTACGTTATATAATCATTATAAGATGTCCCTGTTTGTTACGTTATATAATCATTATAAGATGTCCCTGTTTGTTACGTTATATAATCATTATAAGATGTCCCTGTTTGTTACGTTATATAATCATTATAAGATGTCCCTGTTTGTTACGTTATATAATCATTATAAGATGTCCCTGTTTGTTACGTTATATAATCATTATAAGATGTCCCTGTTTGTTACGTTATATAATCATTATAAGATGTCCCTGTTTGTTACGTTATATAATCATTATAAGATGTCCCTGTTTGTTACGTTATATAATCATTATAAGATGTCCCTGTTTGTTACGTTATATAATCATTATAAGATGTCCCTGTTTGTTACGTTATATAATCATTATAAGATGTCCCTGTTTGTTACGTTATATAATCATTATAAGATGTCCCTGTTTGTTACGTTGTATAATCATTATAAGATGTCCCTGTTTGTTACGTTGTATAATCATTATAAGATGTCCCTGTTACGTTGTATAATCATTATAAGATGTCCCTGTTTGTTACGTTATATAATCATTATAAGATGTCCCTGTTTGTTACGTTATATAATCATTATAAGATGTCCCTGTTTGTTACGTTATATAATCATTATAAGATGTCCCTGTTACGTTGTATAATCATTATAAGATGTCCCTGTTTGTTACGTTATATAATCATTATAAGATGTCCCTGTTTGTTACGTTATATAATCATTATAAGATGTCCCTGTTTGTTACGTTGTATAATCATTAGAAGATGTCCCTGTTTGTTACGTTATAAGTGAGTTATGGGGTCCCTGATTTAAAGTTATTTAGGGCATTACATATCGTCTAGCAACAATTTAATTAAAATTAGACTTGCAATTTCCGCTCCTATACGATATTCTACGATACACTTCAATACAATATATAACAATTGCCCTGTGGAGAGGAAATTGCAAGTCTAATTTTAATTAGAATGGGCATGGGAAATAATTAGTTTTCTTTTATATTAAAATTCTTTGATAATAAAATTTGTACAAACAAAACCATGTTTGTGCTATATGTAATTTATGTGTTCTGTTTTCTTATCAAAATTCATTATGTTGTAGTCGGGATAGAGCGATTAGCTAATATAAGCTGTTCTATATTATGTCCCATCTAAAATCATTAGTCACTTGACAGATTTACACTTAACCTGCAATGGAAAAGTATTTTGTTAATCATTGCATCTGTTGGCTGTATACAAATGAAAATGACCAACACCAAGAAAAATTAAAAATTAGAACCAGTGTCTAAAATTATTCTGTAGATTCGATTGGTTCGTTCTACACCTCCTACTTCTGTGATAATGGCGAGATCCTGGTTTATCTACTGACGCCATTGAAACACTTCATCTTCTTTTCTGTCAGCGCCTTCTTTTAGCATCCTTTTTGTCCCCATAGACACTCGGCTTGATATCACAGTCGCGAGGACATTCGACCTAAACCCATCGATACAAAGTACACGACTACACGTAAGAGTCACATAACAGATTAGTTAACCATAGAATTACACTGATTGGTCTTGGCCATTGACAGGTGTAATCGTTCACATGATGAAGGTGAATTGGGCCGGAAATAGATAATCTACGTGTCACCAGGTCAAATAAAATATATGAATAATACCCGGTAAGATAGTAAAAAGACGTTGAAACAAAACCATGAATATTTAAGGTAACTCAAAATCAAAGTTGTAATTCATCACCAAAGACATGATTATGGCTATATAGGAATTTTTGATAACTTTTTACTGTTTTGGGAAAATTGGAGGGAAAATTGAGGAATTGTGATTATATATATATACATACCAGCTATATTTTACAACTTCCTGAAATCAATGCCATAAACAAACACAATAAGAATTATCGTCCCGCGAACACAGCAAGTAAATTCCTTATATAAGATATCGAGCAACGTAACCTTCATAAAGAATCTTATCTGTCCTCTTACGTTATAGATTTTGATCGACGACAAGACTATGGACGTTCATCAGCTCAAACGTCTCGTCGGCCTTACTATAGACGAGGCCGCAGATGATCTAAACGAACTGAGTCAACAAATATGGACTCATCCTGAAACTGCAGACAAAGAGTTTTTCGCGCATGACGTGTTGACAAGATTTTTAGAGGATCATGGTTTCAAAAGCGTCGACAAAAAATATCTGCTTGAAACAGCATTTAGAGCCACGTACGGTGACCCAGGTTCTGAGGGAATACATGTGGGTTTCCTGTGTGAATATGACGCACTTCCGGGGATAGGACATGCTTGTGGTCATAACCTGATTGCCGAAGTTGGAATAGCAGCAGGCTTGGCATTGAAAGCAGTTATCTCACAATGCCCAAGTATTGGCAAAGTAAGTAAGATCATTAAGATTTTGTAAGCCATGGATCACTTCATACAGATGCGTTCTGCCTAACTCAGTGTTATATTTTGTTAGTTATAACCATCCACTATGGAGCTGGCACAGGGGCGTGATTACAGGTTGGGGATTTCTTTTTACTGATTGTTCGAGAGTGATGGATAAGAATAAAAGATCACAAGCATTATTCATTAGTAAGCAGTAATAGTAAAATTAAGAAGCTCGCGTAGTTATGTTGGAAATTTATTGATGAGAGTTAAATGCGGTAAACTGTTAACCTGTCGATAAGGAAGTACTGTGGAGTTTTCCTCATACGCATGTTTCTATGATAAATCAGCGCTGCCGTGCGTAGAATAGCATTTAAATGTCCAACAATCCTTTATGGACATTCGGATATCACTGATATTATCAATCACGTTTTGTTTGCAATTGATTTCCCCAACTGTACCTCTACGGATGGTGACATCACAAACAGCAGGTAACCGATCAAAGTAGGCAGGCTAGTTATATCCAGGCGCAAACCCCACAATTTGGCTGGTACAGAAATATAAAATACCGTTACCATCATCTTCCCTGGATAGCAGCAATAGAAAATACCGTTACAAACATCATCCTGGGGTGTCAGCAATAGAAAATACCGTTACCATCATCTTCCCTGTATAGTAGCAATAGAAAATACCGTCACCATCATCAACCCGGGATAGTAGCAATAGAAAATACCGTTACCATAATCAACCCGGGATAGTAGCAATAGAAAATTCAGATACTATCATCATCCTGGGATAGTAGCAATAGAAAATACCGTCACAAGCATCATACCAGGGATTGTGGCAATAGAAAATACCGTGACCATCATCAACCCGGGATAGCAGCAATACAAAACAAGAGGCCCAAAGGGCCTTAACGGTCACCTGAGATTTGAAATATTTCGGCCAACTAAATTGACCCTTTTTGGCCCCACTCATCAGTCCTAATGGGGTCAGTCTATGAAGAGAATTTGATTCTAACTTATAGTAGATAAGAAGATTTTTGAAATTTCAGTCAATTTGACCCTTTTTGGCCCCGCCCACCAGCCCCTGGGGGTCAACTAGGGCCAACATGTACATAACATCAAACTGTAATCCCATGATGATAATTTGAACCAAGTTGGAATGAATTCCAATACAAATCCAACAAATAATAGTCAAAAATGTGATTTCCCTATATAAACTATAGTAAAGTTTACCCCTTCCCCAGGGGCAAACGTGAGACCCCAGGGTCATGAAATTCACAATCTTGGTAAAGCACCTTAAGACCCTTCCATCTATGAAGAGTATTTGATTCTACCATATCTGAGAGTAGGGAAGAAGATTTTTGAAATTTTAGTCAATTTGACCCTTTTTGGCCCCGGCCACCAGCCCCTGGGGGTCAACTAGGGCTTACATGTACATACCATCAAAGTGTCATCCCATGCTGATAATTTGATACAAGTTAGAATTAATTCCAATAGAAATCCAACAAATAATAGTCAAAAATGTGATTTCCCTTTATAAACTATAGTAAAGTTTACCCCCTACCCAGGGGCAAACGTGAGACCTCAGGGTCATGAAATTCACAATTTTGGTAAAGCACCATAAGACCCCTTCATCTATGTAGAGTATTTGATTCTAACATATCTGAGAGTATAGAGAAAGATTTTTGAAATTTCAGTCAATTTGACCCTTTTTGGCCCCGCCCACCAGCCCCTGGGGGTCAACCAGGGCCAATATGTACATAACATCAAACTGTAATCCCATGCTGATAATTTGAACCAAGTTAGAATGAATTCCAATACAAATCCAACAAATAATAGTCAAAAATGTGATTTCCCTATATAAACTATAGTAAAGTTTACCCCCTCCCCAGGGGCAAACGTGAGACCCCAGGGTCATGAAATTCACAATTTTGGTAAAGCACCTTAAGACCCTTCCATCTATGAAGAGTATTTGATTCTACCATATCTGAGAGTAGAGAAGAAGATTTTTGAAATTTCAGTCAATTTGACCCTTTTTGGCCCCGCCCAACAGCCCCTGGGGGTCAACCAGGGCCAACATGTACATACCATCAAACTGTCATCCCATGCTGATAATTTGATACAAGTTAGAATGAATTCCAATAGAAATCCAACAAATAATAGTCAAAAATGTGATTTCCCAATATAAACTATAGTAAAGTTTACCCCCTCCCCAGGGGCAAACGTGAGACCCCAGGGTCATGAAATTCACAATTTTGATAAAGCACCTTAAGACCCTTCCATCTATGAAGAGTATTTGATTCTACCATATCTGAGAGTAGAGAAGAAGATTTTTGAAGTTTTAGTCAATTTGACCCTTTTTGGCCCCACCCCTCAGGCCCCTGGGGGCTGGGGACCATATAATTCACAATTTTGGTTGACCTTCAGCCATAGAAACTTTCTGCCAAATTTCATTGAATTTTGTTAAGTGGTTTTGGAGAAGAAGTCGAAAATGTAAAAAGTTTACGGACGCACGACGCACGACGCACGACGGACGAAGACGGACAAAAGGCGATTAGAATAGGTCACTTGAGACTTCGTCTCAGGTGACCTAAAAATCGTTACCATCATCATCCTGTGATGATAGCAACAGAAAGTACCAAAGACATAGAGGTTGTATGAGATTAAAGATGCTACATTCCAGATAAGGAAAATAATTATCAATTGAAAACAATAATAGATGGTTCATATACCAAAATTACATTATACTATGGCACCCTAAACAAATTTGAACTTTTATTTTTACTTCAATTCCACTTAAAGAAATGATTTCATCATGAAAAAATTCAATCGTACTTCGCCTCTCTGATGTTATGTTGCTTGTTACCTTCGGTCTTAAAATCAATCATTATTGGGACGTTTTTTTTTGTTTTGTTTTTTTCATTTGTTGATGTTGATTACATAACATTTCTATTGAGTATCTTTAAAGATGAACACGTAAAACTGGTCAAATAAGCAAAGTGTCGGCCACAACAACCACGGAGGAAACAACAACTGCACAAAAATTATGAAGAATAGGGAGACAAAGTTCTTTTAATGAGCCTACAAACAAATCGATCATAGTAAAAATTACTTTGTAAACACTATCAAAATACAGAAAATAGAGAAACATGAAATCTTATCAAACTTGCTTTTTGGTTTTGATATCTAGTTGACTGTACTTGGAACTCCAGCGGAGGAGCAGAATGGCGGCAAGGTGAGATTGCTGAAAGCCGGAGCATTTGAAGGCATTGACATCGCAATGATGGCCCATCCGTCAAAGTACGAGCTACTCAAACCCAACTACGTCGCCCGAAAAGAGTATGTTTTTTTGTCTGAATTAGGATTGATCGATACACGTTTGTATTGAGTTTTTTTTCAGAACGCGGAACTTGGAATGAATGAAGACGTATATTGATAGATACTGTTCTACCTTACAAATACACTTAACCAAAGTTCTAAGTGGTCACTGACTGTTTGATTTATAAAATTGATAATGAACAATCAGATTTTTTTTTATGAATCACAAATTTAATTATTCATATTTCATTAAAGGAGGTATCAAATTATTACTATTGATTCATCTGATAGAAGCCGGTATTGCAGCCTACAAGACACTCAAAAGTGACAGTCACACTCTCAATCAGTATCGCGTATGGCCTCCGTGTGCATTGATAACAGCTTGGCATCGTCGTCTCATTGATATAATAAAATTTTGTGTGGTGTTTTGTCCAATTCTACTCCATTCAGATGTTATGTTTTGCTCCAGCTGACCAAGGTTCTGTTGATGGCCTCTTGTCCTCACTTTTATATTCAAGAGGTCCCCAACATGCTCAATGGGATTTAAATCTGGACTGCGAGCTGGCCATTGCAGACAACGTATGCTGTTGTTGGTCAACATTCGCTGCGTGGCCCTTGCAGCATGACAAGGCGCATTGTCCTGGGCAAGAATCATTCCAAAGTTCCCTCTGATATGGGGTACCGCAACTGGCTGTAAAGCATCTGTTTGATACGAAGCTGCCGTTAAATTTCCTCGTATCCGAGCAACCTGCGTCTTCGTATGCATGGAGATGCCTGCCCAAATCATCATTGATCTGCCTCCAAAGTTGTCACTCTAAATGACGCAGTTGTCATCATTCCGCTCACCTTTCCTTCTGTACACTCTATTGCGGCCATCAGCAGTTTGGAGGTTGACTTTAACCTCGTCAACAAAAAGAACATTGGCCCAGTCAGCTCTTGTGAATCGCAGATGATGCCTTGCCCACGCTAAGCGAATAACACGATGTCTTTGAGTCAAAACATGACCTACCCTAGAACGTCGACATGACAAAGCCTCCTTAACCGAATTCTAATAGTTTGAGCAGTAACAGGTCTTCGATGTGTTCCACGGGTTGTTCTTGCTGTCTCTGCAGCTGTGGTAAATCTTGGTCCGAGATGAGACCGTCTTATGTTTCTGTCTTGACGAGCAGACGTAGCTCTTCGTCTTGGTCTGAGATCAATAACTGAGCCAGTTTGTTGGAACAACTCCAGAGCCTCTGGATGGCAAAGAGTGATCTGTTTAACATTCGAGCAACCTGTAACAACAACCAAACAATTATTACAGCATGTTATCGCATGAACTTGTGTAAATAATATTAATTAAATTATAATTCTCATCATAGCATATACTTGCCTGCCTCGCAGAACTGCCAGCTATTAACATTCCAACTGCTCTGCCTCTTTCCTCCGTGGTCAATTTCCCCATCTTAAATGCTTTTTTGAAATGCCGATACACAGAGAGGTGACAAGTGTAATAAAACGATATATGGGTACAGGGGCATGTGCAGTACATAGCGATAATAGGAAAGGCATGAAAGTCATGGTTGGCTGAAGATGACACGATAGAATCCGTATAACCACCCGGAAACATGCTACGTGTTGGCAATGTTTGATACGCAATATATCTAGAAAAGACAAGGTCGTAGAAAATATAAGATACCAAATGTAAAGATGACCACTTAGAACTTTGGTTAAGTGTACAGCTTTGTTAAAGAATTAATTGTTCATACAGGTTACATAGATACATTGCAGTGTAATTAGAAATACGTTTACTTATCAAAATACAGTATGGAAAACATGTTAGAAACGCTATTATATTTTCCCTTACATTCCATGCATCATAATTTGTAATTTGTTTTTCTGATTTTCATCAAGCTTATAGTTGATTATGATGCCATCAATGAATCGCTTTTATGGTCTATTTGTTTTAAAATCGATTTTATTTGCATAAAAAGAATGTTCCCATTACTGTAAGTGTCAATATTTTAGAGTTTTATTAGATAAAAATCCTCGTTTGATTATGGTCATCCTTTAAACATGGTTTGCCTCGACACAATTGGAAAGTAATTATGATGCTTCCTGTGATCTCCTTAAAAACTTATTCTTTAGTGCTTTCAACCATGTTTATAACTGTTATCCTATCAGTTTTTGTAATTGGATTTTGGATGTTGTTTTTTATTTTTTATTTTTTTTTTTTTTTTGCTGCTTCATTTTCGTTCACAATAGTGTCGCCTTTTCTGTAGGAATGTGTGTGTCTTTCTTTTCCTTTTTCCGTCCTCCAAAGTCATCCTTTGTGTTGATGATTTATATGATTAGATACTGCATAGTTCTGATCCTGTTATTAACCGACACATTTTCCCCGGCAGATTCTTTCTAACGGACGTTATTCCTTAATGCCTTCAGAATCAATTTCAAGTACACCGGGAGGGAATCCCACGCGGCAGAATGGCCCTGGGAGGGGATCAATGCTCTAGACGCTGCAGTGCTTTGTTACCAGAGTATATCCTGTCTCAGGCAACAGATGGTGCCAGGCTGGATGGTTCATGGTATATGCTTACTGCCGTATTTTAATCTCTCAATGATCTGTCGTCGCTATGTAGGATAGGCAGCATGTTTTCTGATTTTAATTTATGACAGACTATCGGGTCATATATTGTCACAGATATGATATATACATTTTATTAGTTTGACATGTCTAGCTATATAAAACATAATTATAGGATATTCATCCTTTTGCTAAACGTGCCAGATATTGGCGAAGATTCTTATCAAAATTGATAAAATGAGCTCGAATAATTTCCCATTTAGTTATCACGAAAACAGCCGTTTCATGTCGATCCTTCATTTTTGGATACTTACATTTCCATACGATTTCCTTAGTGTAATGCAATTAATTAATAATTTATACATATATTATAAATTTTGCTGTGCAATGGTACTCTTTAACACGGATAGTGTTAAGTCGGTTCCCTAGACATTGTATACAAAGTTTGATACGTGTAGTAATGAGTCGTTCATATGCTTTGAATGTTGTGCAATTCCAAATGTATTAAACCTATACCCTATAATAGTCTACGCTTTTCCTTCAAAATCGGGATGAATGGTTGTCGGTAGTGGTCGAGTGAGTGGATGGTTGGAATGATAGGCTTGGTCGTTGAAGGTCGATATCAAATTGAATCACTAGTCTACATATTGCCGTGGCTCACCTGCAAAGCAAATTTAAGGAGATTATTTTTTCAACATGCAAATAGCATTTAATAGTCTGCGCAGACCCTGGCTGTTAATAGGGCGTTAACCAAAATTAACAAAACCAGTCTGCGCAGAAAGCACTTCTCGCCGGAAATTAAGGACTTTACCAGATTTGATTTCCAAGAAAGTTATTGCAATTGTTTTGAAAGCCCTAATGTTTCATAGAAATACTGTCGATATCTCTTAAGATCATTTGTGTTGTTCGAGGCTATATGAACACTTAATCATAGGTCAGGAATAGAGAAAAGAACATATATTTGCCGTCAACCATCGCAAGTGAAGTGACTACTGTGTGGTAGCTGTAATGTATGGAAAGCCGTATGGGACCCCCGACTCCGTTCAAGATTTTTAACTAAGAAATAATTACACTTGCGCGGAAAATGAAAAGCCGTGCAAGATTGGCGTACCGTTGAAGATAAGCCGTTGAAGATTTTACCGTGAAAGATTTGTCCCGCGTAAGATTTGCCGCGGAAGATATGCTGTAGCTCTAGGATTGCCGATGAAGATTTACCGTTGAAGATTTACAGTTGAGTTAGATATATATCACTCGGCCATACTCGGCAGTTAAAGATTTTTGCCGTGTATGATTTACCGTTAAAGTTTGTATTACCGTTGAAGATTTTGCCGTTAAAGTTTTTACCGTTGAAGATTTAGCCGTTAAAGATTTTTGCCGTGTAAGATTTACTGTTGAAGTTATTAACGCTGAAGATTTTAGCCGTGTAAGATTTGCCGCAGAAGATATGCTGTTGCTGTAGAATTGCCGCAGAAGATTTACCGTTGAAGATTTACCGTAGAAGATTTACAGTTGAGTTAGATATATATCACTCGGCCATACTCGACAGTTAAAGATGAATTTTGTGTTACCGTTGAAGATTTTTCCGTGTAAGATTTGCCGTTAAAGGTTTTTCTTTTACCGTTGAAGATTTTGCCGCTAAAGATTTTTGCCGTGGAAGATTTACCGTTGAAGATTTTTGCCGTAGAAGATTTACCGTTGAAGATTTAGTTCACACAGAAGGTACGTATCATGCGCATGCGCAATGACCTTGTATTAATGACTTTGATAATACAAAATAATAGAGACCTATATGTTTATAACTGCCTATTATAGGTAATAATAACACTGAGAGTGATTTATCAAACACGAATATAATTGATTTAGGTAATTATGAATCTAACATAACACAAAATAAGTTTATGAGTTCATGAGATTATACATGTAAACATTTCCCTTTGTTGTGATGGTCACGTGCAGATCGATATATAACACATAATTCCATTTCTTCCTTGACCAATCGCTAACTGTAGTACACATCGATTTTTAAATCGGTAACAGATAGATTCATATTTATCCCTTGACTACGAAACTGTTCTACTATTTCAATATATCAAGATGGATTATTTGAAGGATATTGTACCTAATTGAAACATTATAAATACTATACGAAGAATATTTTCTTGTTTGCGGTCATATTTATCACTGTATATTAATTAAAACACTAGCGGGAGGGGTCAAAATGCAATAATGTCCAGATGGTGTGAACCGCGCTAGTAAATGTAACATATTTGTTGAATGTTATTTATTTGTCTCAATGTGTAAAGATTAATTCAAAATAAATTATATTATGATTGCCATTTTATACCGAGAATAAATAATACATACATAAAGATACATTAGATTTATTTGCTTGATTATACTATTGAACCGTTATGTACATGTTTCAAAGTCTGCTCCGCCCCATAAATCACCCCCCCCCCCCCCCCCCGGAGAAGGGGTGATCATAAACCTTTGATAGTACAGGAAATAGAAATAAAGGAGGAGTGTGGTGTGTAATATGATAGGATGCATAATTCGTTACACATCGTATCATAACATCTTACAAAAGCTGACTGACCAATCACAAGTAGTCATTTGGTTGTGCAGGCAAAATATTGGCTATCTAATCTACACAGCAAAATGTATGTGACAGGTCAGCAACCCAAACCTGGCTGGCGTGAGGAGGGGCGCAGGTCTGTACAGTAATTTACAACATGACCCCCCCCCCCCCCCCCCCCCCCCCCCCCCCCTCCCCTCCCCCCATCATGATAACTGTGAATTAAAAGTGTGCTTACATTACCTAACTATGAAAAACCAAACAATATGTCATATAGTTCAATATTATTCTTTAGGATTTATTGATGTAACACTAAGGGGAAAAAATCATTTGAATGCGTATTATGTGTCAGAAAATAAAGATTTATGTGGTGTATATAATTATCTTCTGAAATTTCACTCACAACTTGTATTAAAGACGTATTATAAACAAAAAATATGGTTAAGAAATTATACTATGCTTTACTCCAAAATCATTTTTATTTTTGAATACAGTTCATATTATACTTTGTAAAGTGTGATACAATTGTGAGAGTGACAGAGTGCGAAATTGGAAATAAATAAGTTTTAATGCCGTATTGTTTAATCTGAAAACAAACCAGGCTAGCCCAGTTCCAGTATCCTGGCTGGTATGTGTCTGTCAACACTAGGGCATAGTAAGGAGATAATTTAGGTCACTTGAGGTCAGTTTAAACAGCCTTAGTGAGATCGTGACCCAGAGTAATATGTCATTTGATTAAATAGATAAATAAGATTAATGAATTTTAGTTTCTTGCATTCAGATATATAAACACAGACGGGACTTGTTCCTTCACTACACTGTAGACCACAGGCACACGTGTGTGTTTCCCCTACAGTGTAAATTAGACCTTCGGGAGCTAGCTGTTGTAGCCATGCATGAAGAAAATTAATTGATACTGACAATGGTCCAGATAACACCAACATACACAAATTGCACCGAATCTCGGCCTTTACAAGTATTTTTCTTGATCAAATCTCTCATTATCGACACGCAGTATTAAAAATCGATGTGTACTGCAATTAGCGATTGGTCAAGGAAGAAATGGAATTATGTGTTATATATCGATCTGCACGTGACCATCACAACAAAGGGAAATGTTGATATGTATAATCTCATGAACTCATAAACTTATTTTATGTTATGCTAGATTTATAATTAATTAAATCAATTATATTCGTATTTGATAAATCACTCTCAGTGTTATTATTACCTATAATAGGCAGTTATAAACATATACAATTTGTAGGTCTCTGTTATTTTGTATTATCCAAGTCATTAATACAAGGTCATTGTGCATGCGCATGATACGTACCTACTGTGTCAACTAAATCTTTAAAGGTATATCTTCTACGGCAAAAATCTTCAACGGTAAAATCTTTAACGGAAAATCTTACATGGCAAAAATCTTTAGCGGCAAAATCTTCAACGGTGAAAGAAAAAAACCTGTAACGGCAAATCTTACATGGAAAAATCTTCAACGGTAACACAAAATTCATCTTTAACTGTCGAGTATGGCCGAATGATATATATCTAACTCAACTGTAAATCTTCTACGGTAAATCTTCAACGGTAAATCTTCTGCGGCAATTCTACAGCAACAGCATATCTTCTGCGGCAAATCTTACACGGCTAAAATCTTCAGCGTTAATAACTTCAACAGTAAATCTTACACGGCAAAAATCTTTAACGGCTAAATCTTCAACGGTAAAAACTTTAACGGCAAAATCTTCAACGGTAATACAAACTTTAACGGTAAATCATACACGGCAAAAATCTTTAACTGCCGAGTATGGCCGAGTGATATATATCTAACTCAACTGTTAATCTTCAACGGTAAATCTTCAACGGTAAATCTTCTGCGGCAATCCTAGAGCTACAGCATATCTTCCGCGACAAATCTTACGCGGCACAAATCTTTCACGGTAAAATCTTCAACGGCTTATCTTCAACGGTACGCCAATCTTGCACGGCTTTTCATTTTCCGCGCAAGTGTTATTATTTCTTAGTTAAAAATCTTGAACGGAGTCGGGGGTCCCATACGGCTTTCCATAATAAACGGATTTGTAAGTTATGTCGGGAAACAATATAGATATTACATTTATTGTGTTTAATCGTATTCGACTGTAATCTTTGTTTTTTTAATAGGCGTTATTTCGAACGGGGGACACCGCCCAAATATTATCCCTGGAAATGCGCAAATCGACTACTTCATACGTTGTCCTACAACGACCGAACTGAGAGTATTCGAGGAAAAGGTTCTGAGGTGTGCGGAAGGAGCTGCAAGTGCTACCGGCTGCAAGGTAGAAATGGATAGTGACGTCAGTGGTACTAGCATCAATTAAAGGACGTCGGTAGTGTTAGTGACTGTAAGGTATAAATCCAAAATTGGTCGTCAGTGTTAACGACTTAACGGAAGGATTTGATAAGGTTCCGATACTACCGCTAGCAAATTTAATAAATAAAATGGTGATTGATCGATACAATCTCTACTAATGATCAAAAAGGAAAAGTTACAGAGTAAAATGGTGTTTAAGGAAACTGTAACAAAATCAAACAAAAATAAAAACGAGAAAAGGAAAGTGTGTCTAACACGTGCTACCCAGTAACTCTGCTTAATTATATCAAAGTATCAGATTGTCCATATTGTTTAACCGAGATTTTCTTCCAAAGAAAATTAACCTTAATCATTACAATGAAAATATATTACTTTCATATTTAGTTTGGTTTGGTATCGTTTTGTCAACACAATAAAGCAATTTTTCAAATCTTGAATAATTTGTTTATTATAACAGGATGGTAATTTTCTTGTGCTAAAATTTATTTATTTTATGCTTCACACACAGCTGGAAATCGTCCAGGGGGAGGAATACAGAGCCCTGATGACCAATGAGACAATGATTGACCTTTACGAGAAAAATGGAAGTTCCCTTGGTATTGAGTTTGAAAGGAGAGAGAAGATAACCAAGAAATTGGGAGGTTCGTCAGATATGTCTGATGTGTCTCACGTCGTTCCTTCGATCCATCCCGAGTTTCGGATAGGGACAGACTTCAACAGTCATACCCAGGAATTCACACCTGCCTCAGGTAACAAAACATGATATGCACGTAAAACCTCAGCTGTATCAAAAAATCATCTGATTATTTTCTTCTTTGTGGGAGGGGAGGGAAAGAGGGTACATTCACATCGTAACACTATTGTTATAGGAGACTTATGACGGGCATCTAAAAGTTCATTACAACCTCAGAAGTGTGAGGTGCATACACACTGCGGAGCGGGGTACAAATAAAACCTTTCAGAGCTCCAAGTATAGGATAGCAATAGAGGTCAAATAAAAGAAGCAAAAAAGCTGCTGATTTCCAACAGTCCATGAGGCAGACGGCTAAAAAAATGAAGTAATAAACTCTGTCGGAACGCAGTAAATGATCTGATGTTTACTCTTTACTCCAATATAAGCTCGGTACCAACAATTTTCCTGCTTATCCTTGTCCTTCTTGCCCTCTTATACAATGTATGTATTGTATATTAAGGATCAAGCTCTGTAAAGAAATATGCCAGTAGCATGTGTATCTGAACAAACTAGATACAGATTATAAGAGTAGGTTAGTGGGGAATGTTTTGTTTTAAATGTATAATTCACATCAAACACATTTTGATCGTTTTTTTTTTTTTGTTCCAGGCAGCGCCGAGGCACAGAAGAACACGTTGGCCGTGGCCAAAGCCTTGGCTATGACTGCGATTGACATCTTGGTTGATAAGAACCTAATGGCCAAAATTCAGAAAGATTTCGAGGATGGCCAAGAACGTGAAAAAAATACAAGTGCCATGTGACATTACAATGTTACTTCCGGAATTTTTTCAGGTTTTTGTTTTCGTAATATTTGTACTAATAAATCTATATAGTGACCACAACTCGAATATTATTTTTTTTTAATCCAACGATATTCAATTTGCTGAAAGAGTAATGGAAAAGCAATCATTTTCAGCGTTATGAAAGAAAACCCAATCTCATTTGTCAATTGAATCTGCGTTATTCGGTATTTTCTTTAAATTTGATTTACAATAAAATTTTGAAAATGCTTTTCTCGTTTGTTTTATGTCTTCATAAGAATCGCATCCATTACTCCCATTATCACGATTTCACTGACATATGTCCTCTACTGACAGAAAAATTAACAACGCAAGGTTGACGCAGGTCGATTTAGACAATGGGAAAGTTTTATGGCCAATATTATGATCTCATTTTTGAGTTGTTGATATGCGTTCCGTTGTCACAACACTAGTTCTCATTATGGGATTATGACTTAACCCGTCATTGACCTAGATTAAGGTGGATATCGTTAATGAAGCAAAATGCACTTAACACGGTTACCCTCCCGAACGACATGGCCAATCCTTTTTGTACATGTATATTTTGAAGGGTCTCCGTGTTAATCTATTTTTGTTTAAATTTTGTTCCAATCTTATTAGAATACTTCACAACGTTGTATATGGTTTCCGTATTTTAATAACATTGGTTCTGCCTT
Organism: Pecten maximus; assembly: GCF_902652985.1. NCBI lineage: Eukaryota > Metazoa > Mollusca > Bivalvia > Pectinida > Pectinidae > Pecten > Pecten maximus. Next base: position 34,762,464 of record NC_047019.1, read on the forward strand.
CTTTTTATCGATTTTCAGCTGGAATTAGTTGGAATTCTCTGTTGTTTTTAGTTAGAATGGTGTCGGTATTCTGTTGTTTTAGTTAGTATTATGTTGGTTTCGTGGTGTCGGTATTCTGTGTTGTTTTTATTTAGAATTATGGTTTCGTGGTGTCGGTATTCTGTGTTGTTTTTAGTTAGAATTATGGTTTCATAGTGTCGGTATTCTCTGTTGTTTTAGTTAGAATTATGGTTTCGTTATTATGTCGGTATTCTCTGTTGTTTTTTATAATTAAGTCAGCTATTATGTTATTATACAAAGATAGCTATGGCCTTCGTTAATGATGTAATTTTTTATTTGGCACACACATAATCAGTTGAGACAAGATACAGATAGAATGATATACATTATACGATGTGTGACGCATGTGTTGGATCACCACTTAGGAATGTTCTTACTGACAGGTGTCAATGGATGGACTCTAGTCTACTCTACCCGCAGACCAAGCTAATTTTACCCTTTTTAAAATAGTACACTGTGATATATTAGGGACTTAAAATGAAATGAAGGAATGCTGAAAACATTTCGACTATCTAATCCGACATATATCACTGGAATGGGGTTGACCTTTCTAAAGTTAAAAAAAATACTTATTGATTTTACTCTGACACTCCCAGAGGTATTGTATATCTCATTACTCGGGAGTTGCATTGATCAAATACCGTTAATACTGGGAGTTTTTTTCAGTATCGTCTTTATCTGGATTGTTTTTATTACGTTTTTTTTTTTGTTTTATTTTGTTTTTTTGTCCCTTTTCAGCTTACGGTATTTTGCCGTTTGCCTATCGTATATGTCCTCGTATTAAGACGTAGAGGGTATAATGTTCTGGAGTATTGACGTTTTGGTTCGGTTTGTCCCTATTGATCGACGCCACATAAATAAACTGAGTAGTATAGTGTTTCCTTTGTTGTCCCTGTTTAATGAATGTGATGTCGTTATATACATACACGAGTTTGCTCGTGTGTTTCAGTACTGACGCCACATCTCTGAATCGAGACTGTTTTAATCTGTCATTGTGTGATATATCTCAGAATGTATTGGATTTGTTTCTATTAAATTTACATCAGGATAACGTAATTAGAGCGTACTGATGTATTAAATACGAAACAAATGAGCAGGAAACCATTTTATACTGAGGTACCGGTATCAGCATTCGATAACAGAACATCTCCACTGGAGAGCATGGAGCGCCAATACACAATTAAAACACGTCTCCAAAGTGCTATTTAACCGGAGGCAAAAAGGAAATTTAAATATAGCATCGAAGCGCCATTTTACCACAGCATGAACGTGGAGTTTAACCAAAGGAACAATAATACAAACGCACCTGAAGACACGACGTAACAATGACCGTCTGTATGAGATAATCAATATCTCGAGTCGTGCTTAGGTACCACCAAAAACGTAAATCAACGTCAAAGTACAATATACACGTAGGCATTGAAACAGATTTTACAGATTTATGAATAAGTGATATTTAGTAGCCTGAAGAAGTTATCGACCGATCAGCTTACTGCTTAACATAAATAAGAAGCTGATCATTCGACGCAACCTTATAAGTAGATTGACTATAAGTAAGACGTTATATATTGCACAAGCGTTTTCGCTGTCTTGCGTTTCGTCAATTTTCAAAATATTCTGTATACGGAGACATATGATGAAAACTATAGTTCCGCGTGACCGTGTCGATAATGGACGAACTAAAAGAAGACACACACACTGAATAGTTCTCATCTGCATACCTTTAATGTGCGGATTTCTGATCCAGCAGTTATCACAATAACCAGAAATTCAACATTCACATCAAAAGATTTTCAGTGTTCGGTCATATCCTTTAAATATAGCACTAACGATCTTCAGTTAAAATGTCAATAATACGCATATGTTCATCTCAGTGAACAAATGCTTGTTGACATGCGTAGCCTTTCACATCCTCCTTGGTACATGTCATGTACAGCAATGTATTTGCAATGATTAATTTTTATATACATTTAGAGGAACTTAATAAAGAGTCTTAATTAATTCAATCACTTAAGTATCCAAAGAAGTGTTTCAAGCAACATAGAATTTGGTTTTAAAATAATGAGACAGAGTGGATGCTTAGTGTTCTTCTTCCTTTCAAAACTTTATCATGTTTTACTTTTTAATGCCAGAAATACTTTTGTATCTAGGCCCCGATGAAAATACTCAAAAGGAACCAATTTGACTAACGTTTAAGCACACAGATTTTGAAATAAAACCAACATTCATATATTCAAGGAAAATCTTCCTGGTGGTATTTCTATAACGATTTATACTCGAATCCATATACTCCACCTAATAAAACCTATAAAAGGTCGACGGTATATCAACTTGGTTACTATGCACAATACCCTCTCACACTAAGTACTGTGTATGTATACATTTCACTATGGACCAAGTTCAAGGTTACATCATACGACACACACACATTCAACAAGTGGCGTCTTCGTCAGGTGTCCATGCCTATGGTGAATAACAAAGACTCCGTCTTTAACTTAATTAATCATTAGTATGTCATTCAAATTATTAAACAGTAACGTCTATCAATGATTTGTATAGCCTAACTGATACGAATTCCACCTATTCGTAAAGCCATAACGAAATATTGTTTCTATCAGTGGTTTTTAAAGCGTAACTGTTGTGAATTTCACCAATTCGTAAAGCCATAACGAAATATTGTTTCTATCAATGGTTTTTTAAAGCGTAACTGTTGTGAATTTTACCAATTCGTAAAGCCATAACGAGATATTGTGCTGCAGTTTAAGTATGTTCAAGAATAGTTACGATTACCTAGACACTCATTTCCATAAAGTACTTAATACACTGGACTCTACAATATATGTTTCACATAAAATGTTACGTAGCAAATAAATCTGCCATATTCCATGCGATGATATCACCCATTACGGAGTAAACATTACATACTGAACTCGATACATTGTGTCATCGTATCAATGATGTAAGTATTGCGACTATGATAATTTAATGATAGGGTTATTTTTTGTGAAGAATCATATAGAGGTGTGATCAAAGGCATATTCGCCAACAAGATTTGGGTCTTGTAAAACCTGAAATTTATTTGCTGCTGCTGAACCCCGTCTGTGGGTACGCAATCAGAAAGCCGCATCTCACTCGTGTTACGATGGCGGTGATTGGCTGTACTTAAAGTAGGCGGAGTTCGGACCAAAAATTGACAACATCGGAAAATGAAAAAAATTGCATTCGATAACGTACAATTTTCATCTCCACATATTTGGTTCAACGGATATAAAACCCCGAATGCATATAATCATATAAATATTTGGTAGCATTTTGAGAGCGAGCCCGTCAGAGAAAAGCGTACTAGAGGAATGAAATTGATGTGTTTACAATATTAACAAGGATGGATAGTATTGCAACAGCAATACAAAGTCCCCTGCCTGAGCTAGAAGTGCACCTATTTATTTCCCATTTTTTTTTTTTTTTTTGAAAAATGTTTTTTCGAAAAAAAACAAATGTGGGATGCACAACTACATCTTATACTGATCTTGTATACCAAGTTTCGTTAAGATCGGAGTAGTACTTTAGGAGGAGTTGTCCGGACAACTATTGCGTGACAGACAGACAGACAGACAGACGGACGGACGGACGGACGGACCCTCCAACCTATAGTCCCCCCGTTTTTCAAACGGCAGGGGACTAATAATGAACACTTGAAAGTAAGAAATTAATTATGTGGTCTTATAATGGACATAAAGCATACATCTACTTCGTCGGTAATAATTATTTAGAAATTGGGTCTTTCAAATTGCATTAATAATAATATAACATGCATTTTATTCTCCGTTCATTTTCAGTGAAGTTTTAAAGAAGGTGAAACAATATTTTGAAATTTGGAAGAGTATTCATTCCTTCAACAATAATAATTACGGTAGAAAATTGTGGAAAGCTCGTGACAAATGTACGTATGTCAATGCATCAAGTGTTCTTGTACATATAACTATACGGACGTATATATATATACTGTACGTCCATATATAACATAACAGTATATAACTACTAGCTGTAACCTTTCATCACGTGAAATACCTCAAAAATAAAATTACACAAACTCATTTACATGTACATCTATGCAACCTATCTCACTTAATTTGTTTTCTCAACTTGGTTTCGTTTGCATGACAGTTTTTGCTTAAATTACAATGAACAAATCCAAACACGTACTTGTACACGTCAAATTTATAGACTTATTGTAATAGTATTTCTTCATTCATCCACTCAAAAACAGTTCAAACATATTGCAGCCTTTAACTACTAAAATCGACAATAATATAGATATACATTAGATAAACATACACAAAAACCCTGGTTTATATTTTACACTTCTCTACCACATGATACTATCATATTGTATTGTTCTATGACCAAAACAACTTTCTTTCCATAATTTTATAATACAATAGTGTATACTCATTGGTCACCACTGTAGATGTCCAATGATTTCCAAACTGACCAGAATTTTGAACTGTTAGTAAGGGTATGAGGAAAAGGGAAAGAAACCTTGCACTTTTCCATGAAGCATTCAGTTGTATTAATTACAATTTAATGACTGGTGCCTGATTGGTGCCAATTTTTATTTAAGTAAGTGACTCATTGTTCTGTTTACAAACTAGATAGCTATAGAACCACAACAACATGTCTCTATAACATAGTATACACAGGTTCTCGGAACATGCAAGGATTATATAATAGCAGAGACACATTTTAATAGTGTACCTGGTCCAATACAACATACATCCTACTTCTTATTACCCACTTGAAATATACCTAAATGGCCTGCGAATTTGCTACAGCCTATGTGTGTATTAGCACATTTTCAGATGTTTGGAAGGCTCGATTAAGATTCGGCACAATCTTCTAATCATACCTGAAATCGAACTACAAATGCCCATTTCAAGGAACATTAACAAATCTAACAAGCTTCCACATACTTCTAAACAACTGCAGTCATTCCATATCTCAAGACGTTATACCAATCACTTTATTAGGTCTCAAGACGCTATACCAATAACTTCATCACGTGACGAGACGTCATACCAATAACTTCATCACGTGTCGAGACGTCATACCAATAACTTCACCACGTGACGAGACGTCATACCAATAACTTCATCACGTGTCGAGACGTTATACCAAACATTTTATCACATTTCACGACGTTTTACCAATCACTTCATCACGTTTCGGGACAATTGATAACCATTTTATCACGTGTCGAGACGCTTTACCAATAACGTCCATCACATTGCGAGACGTATTAGCAACTATTTCATCACGTTTCACGACGTTATACCAATCATTTCATCACGTTTCACGACGTTATACCAATCATTTCATCACATTTCACGACGTTATACCAATCATTTCATCACGTTTCACGACGTTATACCAATCATTTCATCACGTTTCACGACGTTATACCAATCATTTCATCACGTTTCACGACGTTATACCAATCATTTCATCACGTTTCATGACGTTATATCAATCATTTCATCACGTTTCACGACGTTATACCAATCATTTCATCACGTTTCACGACGTTATACTAATCACTTAATCACGTGGCGAGACGTCATACCAATCACTTCACCACGTGGCGAGACGTTATACTAATCACTTCATCACATTTCATGACATTAAAACCTATTACTATATCTAACTTTTCCTTACTGGAAATATACTGGATTTCAACATTATATTACTCGGGTTTGATTTTCTTTATAACAAGTTAAGAGAGTGAAAAACGAATCAGTCACTGAATGGAAATAGCTATAATGAAATGAAAGACACCCAGGTACTGGCTACAATTACCTTTCTATTTGTTTTTAAATGAAAATTACCTGTGCTAAGGGAGATATTTTCCGCTTAGTGGATTTAAAACAAATTTAAGATATGGTTTATGTTGACCAATCTGTTCATGCAATTGTTATACCTTACAAACGACAGCTACACAATACAAACAATGTACTGACATTTAAAAATAATCATTTTCACATGTCCACCCTTACAAAACCGTAGTTCACATAAAATTCAACAACAAATTTGTAATTCAAGTTATACTTAAATCACAACTGAAACGAATACTATATATACTGTACACAGGGGAGTTTCACTGCATTCTAACCCTGTAATGCACTCTTGCTAAGTGGGTGAGTATGAATGTTGGGCTAAAGTTTGATATTTCTATTGAAATGAAGGATCACAAAAGACAACTGTTGATAGGAAAAGTACCCTGGGTATATTGAGATGAATTTAACACTGGAATAAAGGTGTTCGCATGTGTGGAAAAACTTTAGTGAAATGTTTCCCCTGTATATAATATATAAAGATGTTTTAAGAATACTTCGATTTTTAAACCTTAACATTTCATGGGCAGTTGTAAAACATAATCTTAAAATAAACAATTAATGATAATTGACTATTGGGTTTAAACACAAATATCTGTTTTAATTATCAAGATGTAGCATATTAAATTTTGGCATCTGACAACTCAGTCATTACTGACATAGAGCTAATGATACTTAAACAAGTAGTTTATGATGTCATTGTACATGTAAATACTCTGTACTTGTAGGTGTAAAATAAAAAATAATACTGGATAATTGTTATCTTAATGCGTATACTGAAGAAAGTTACTCAACAGAAATAAACACAACGGTAAGGGTCCTTCTTAAGCCCATGGTTTTCTTTCTTTTTTTTCAGATTTTGAAATATTATACATTAATTTTTTTGTATGTAAAACATAATTATGAATATGGATCAAATAAGACTAGGCTATTAGCAAAATGATTAAAATTTATGATACAACCTACCCATTATAGCTGTCTACATACCATTTTAAATGATGTCCCTATTTTTTATTAAGATTATTATAATTATGAATTTCATTACTATTACAAGCTCAGTCTTAAAATTTGTAAGAGTGAGAGAAAAGGGAAAATAATTAATTTTTCCAACTTTTTCATTTTGTCTTGGATCTTGATCTGTTTTCAATTTTCAATAATTCATGACAGAACTCTACAACAGAAACTATTACACAATATAACTTATAAATATCTCCACACTTCATGGTAGATACATCAATTTGAGTTTAAAGGTATTTTTATACTTTGATAAATTATCAAAATTTAAAACAATCTACCTGATATGAAAACTTGATTACCTGTCAAGAAATTCTTAAAGCATTGCCGAAACAGATAATTAAAAAGGGCATATGTTTACTACAGTACCACAAAGCTTAAAATACAGTATTAAAGTTCTCTGATTTGGAAAAAGCAAGTGATCATGCTTTGCTTTAGACATTGAATAGGAAGTCAGTAATTGCATCATGAATTCGTTTTTATAGTATTTGCTATGTTATCTTTTCTTTCATTAAATATTCATAATAAGGATGCTTTGTTTTTTGTGCTAAATATAAGACCTTAATTTAATATTTACTAAAAACAATTTCAAAACTTACATTTTAAGTTTTCATACTTTATGTCTCACAGTTTTAATGAAATATCCATAGCTTATGCTTTCAAAGTCTTTAAAGGAAAAATTGGATTTAATGATACCTATTAACTTTAGTGCATTCTCTCTGCTAAAGTGACGGTGATTCTGAACATGTGATCTTGGAGCTCCTCAAGCAGAATCTAACACTTCTGGTACTGTTTCTTGTATTTTAGGGAATATGAAAACAACTCTTGACAGAGAGCTGAGTCACATAACAATTTCTTTTTTCACAAACAGCATTTATCAAAGAATATGCACTGACCTTTACCTATTTCTGTCATACTTGAGGATGAATTGAAACGCATGATGCATTTAACAATGTCCTCAACACGGATATATACACAGAACTTTGGTTGACTTTACTGATCACATCATATCCTCTTTGTAATGCATGGTTCGATTAATTAGGGTAATTATGGACTAATGAGCTATGACACTGTCATCCCTTTTCCACTTTAGGTCTGTCCAGTAAACATAAGTGGAGGTAATTGTCAGGATAACTAAGATGTTCAGACATCCAAAGCAGAGGTGTATCAAGGCAAGGCTCCACTCCATGTAGCACAACTCTTCTAGAAAATGTCTTATCTGAAAAAAAAGCAATGAATTTGTCTTGTTTACACTTCATATATAGCACTGATATGTGTTCTATCAATCACTCTTGCCGGCCCAAATGGGAGCATATAGGAATTAATGGGAGGTGAAACCAGCTGAGTACCAGGGAAATACCCACAGGGTTAGGTAGATGACCCCATACTTTTCTACTTCTGATTGAGATATAAAACCCAAATATCTTATATATACATCCTTTTTGTAGATAATGAATGAGTGAAATATCCTATATGCCACCCAGAAATCCATGAACTTCATGAAATTCATACGGCTAATTTTCTATTTTATATTTCATGAAATAATGTTAAGAAATAACTTTTTTGACATATTTATGTTACATTCCTTAAAATCTTATAACATAAATACTTTCAATAAATAAATGCTTAATTTAGTTATTAAGAGCAAAACAGTATGGTTTAAGATATGAATGAAGAGAAGATATTTTTTGACAGCCTTGGGATGAGTATTTCAGAAAACTCAGGTTATCTCCCCTGTAACCATCAGTCTAGTAAAAAAAATAATTTGATTTAATGCTATTCGAAATGGAAGCAGATGACAGCAAAGATTTAGTGAGATAATATTACATTGATAAGTGTTCAAATAATGCTATGCATAACAAATTTGTTATTATATAAGGTGGTGTATGGGCTAAAATATTGGACAAAATACAGGGACTGCTATCAAAATTAAAAACTTTCTCCATTATCTGGAAAAATTATAATTAATATACCTTCACTCCACATGTTAGGCACAACTTCCATGAGGAGGTCACGGAGAGTCTGATTGTTCCCTTCTGTATTCACAGGTCGAAATAACTGCTGTATATAGGACCTCTCTGGCTGTAACATAAACACAATCTGACAATGACGCAGGCTGTAACATAAACACAATCTGACAATGACGCAGACTGTAACATAAACACAATCTGACAATGACGCAGGCTGTAACATAAACGCAATCTGACAATGATGCAGGCTGTAACATAAACACAATCTGACAATGACGCAGGCTGTAACATAAACACAATCTGACAATGACGCAGGCTGTAACATAAACACAATCTGACAATGACGCAGGCTGTAACATAAACACAATCTGACAATGACATTTCAGTGGCAACTGTTGGAAAGTATCCATGGCTTCTTTTTTTTCTATTTTATTTGTATTTCATATGCAGATTATAGCATTTGTTCAAACACATGCAACAATTTTAGTGACAATATAAACACTTTGAAGCTACATGGAACAAAACACACAACACTATCAGTAAATTACTTACCAAATACAGTCTATAAGGAATATTTTTAAACATATCTTCTCCTGAGGACTCCATTAATTTCTTATTAACTGACCAAAATTGATCAAATTTTTCTGCAAATAAAAGTATGATTGTAAACATAAAGTAAATGATGTGACAGTCATCAATGAAATAGTTCAGGGAAAAAATTAACTTTTTAAATAAGGGGAGGTAAGTAAGTATATGTGAACAATCATAGTTAGGAGCTTGTTGCTTGCAGTGATGTAAATTATATATAATATTATTAATTTGTGATGATTTAAAAAAAAAAATTTTGAATCTATATAGTGGTAACTTACATAAAACAATCCACAAACGAAGACCCATAATGACAATACAGGAATTATCTAAGACATACCATGGCATTACAGGAAGTAAGACACATCATGGCAGTACAGGAAGTAAGACATACCATGGCAGTACAGGAATTAACTAAGACATATACCATGGCAGTACAGGAAGTAACTAAGACATACCATGGCAGTACAGGAAGTAACTAAGACATACCATGGCACTACAGGACGTAACTAAGACATACCATGGAAGTACAGGAAGTAATAAATACCATGGCAGTACAGGAAGTAACTAAGACATACCATGGCAGTACAGGAAGTAAGACATACCATGGCAGTACAGGAATTAACTAAGACATACCATTGCAGTACGGGATGTAAGACATACCATTGCAGTACAGGAAGTAAGACATACCACTGCAGTACAGGAAGTAACTAAGACATACCATGGCAGTACAGGAAGTAACTAAGACAAACCATGGCAGTACAGGAAGTAACTAAGACATACCATGGCAGTACAGGAAGTAACTAAGACATACCTTGGAAGTACAGGAAGTAACTAAGACATACCATGGCAGTACAGGAAGTAAGACATACCATGGCAGTGCAGGAAGTAACTAAGACATACCATTGCAGTACAGGAAGTAACTAAGACATACCATGACAGTACAGGAAGTAACTAAGACATACCATGGAAGTACAGGAAGTAACTAAGACATACCATGGAAGTACAGGAAGTAAGACAGACCATGGCAGTACAGGAAGTAACTAAGACATACCATTGCAGTACAGGAAGTAAGACATACCATGGCAGTACAGGAAGTAACTTAGACATTCCATTGCAGTACAGGAAGTATGACATACCATGGCAGTACAGAAGTAAGGCACATTGTGGCAGTACAGGAAGTAAGACAAATTGTGGCAATATAGGAAGACATACAACGCAACAGGAAGTCATACTGGCAGTATAGGCAGTAAGTATTCACATGTCAGCACAGGGGGTAAGACCTACAGTGATCAAACGGGAAGTACATGACATAACATCTACCATGGAAGTGTAGGGAGTAACACTTACCATGGAAGTGTAGAAGTAAGACCTATCATGGCAGTACAGGACATAACATCTCCCATGAAAGTATAGGAAGTAACACCTACCATGGCAGTACAGGACATAACATCTACCATGGAAGCATAGGAAGTAACACTTACCATGGAAGTGTAGAAGTAAGACCTACCATGGCAGTACAGGACATAACATCTCCCATGAAAGTATAGGAAGTAACACCTACCATGGCAGTACATGACATAACATCTCCCATGGAAGTAAAGGAAGTAAGACCTACCATGGCAGTACATGACATAACATCTACCATGGAAGTATAGGAAGTAAGTATTCACATGTCAGCACAGGGGGTAAGACCTACTGTGATCAAACGGGAAGTATATGACATAACATCTACCATGGAAGTATAGGGAGTAACACTTACCATGGAAGTGTAGAAGTAAGACCTACCATGGCAGTACAGGACATAACATCTCCCATGGAAGTATAGGAAGTAACACTTACCATGGAAGTGTAGAAGTAAGACCTACCATGGCAGTACAGGACATAACATCTCCCATGAAAGTATAGGAAGTAAGACCTACCATGGCAGTACATGACATAACATCTACCATGGAAGTATAGGAAGTAACACTTACCATGGAAGTGTAGAAGTAAGACATACCATGGCAGTACAGGACATAACATCTCCCATGGAAGTATAGGAAGTAAGACCTACCATGGCAGTACATGACATAACATCTACCATGGAAGTATAGGAAGTAACACTTACCATGGAAGTGTAGAAGTAAGACCTACCATGGCAGTACAGGACATAACATCTACCATGGAAGTGTAGAAGTAACACTTACCATGGAAGTGTAGAAGTAAGACCTACCATGGCAGTACAGGACATAACATCTACCATGGAAGTATTAGAAGTAACACTTACCATGGAAGTGTAGAAGTAAGACCTACCATGGAAGTACAGGACATCATAACATCTATGTATACCATGGCAGTGCATGAATTACCATCTACTTAGATATTACGAAGTAAGACCTACCATGTAGGAGACCAGACCAGAGTTGCTTGTGGTCACGCTTCTGCATGCTGTTAATAACCTGGCCACGATGTTTGAGTGTATCTGCTTCCTTTACTGTAGAAATGAAGTGGGACTCAACCACTTCCTTACTGCTACAATGTAGCAAGTCCTCTTCAGGAAAACACTGTTTTGAAAGTTTGTGTAATATAATCATCTGTTCATAAATTTGTCTTTTTAAGCATAGTGTACATGATCTATTTTCAAACATATATATTGCACACTTGATAAATAAATACCTATATATACACCTGAAAAGTGTATCCATTAAATCATGAAATGTAGCAAAATCAGTAAAAAGAAAGATGATGCTTCAATAATATTAAGAGGTATGGAACTTGATGTTAATTATCACAGATCCACTCATATTATGGGGAATAAGAGTAGTAAATTAGTATTAATATGAGAGAATTACTAACCTTGGGTAGTACATTAGTATTTATATTGGAGAATTACTAATCTAGGGTAGTACATTAGTATTTTTATGGGAAAATTACCAACCTAGGGTAGTACATTCGTATTTATATAAGAAAATTATTAAACCTAGGGTAGTACATTAGTATTCATATGAGAGAATTGATAACCTAGGGTGGTACATTAGTATTTATATGAGAGAATTACTAACCTAGGGTAGTACATTAGTATTTATATTGGAGAATTACTAACCAAGGGTACATTAGTATCGATATGTGAGAATTACTAACCTTCAGTAGTATATTAGTATTTACATGTGAGAATTACTAACCTAGGGTAGTACATTTAGTATCTATATAAGAGAATTACTAACCTAGGGTAGTACATTAGTACATGTATCTATATGAGAGAATTACTAACCTTGGGTAGCACATTAGTATTTATATGATAGGATCACTAACCTAGGGTAGTACATTAGTATTTATATGAGAGAATTACTAACCTAGGGTAGCACATTAGTATTTATATGATAGGATCACTAACCTAGGGTAGTACATTAGTATTTATATGAGAGAATTACTAACCTAGGGTAGTACATTAGTATTTATATGAGAGAATTACTAACCTAGGGTAGTACATTAGTATTTATATGAGAGAATTACTAACCTAGGGTAGTACATTAGTATTTATATGAGAGAATTACTAACCTAGGGTAACTAGTACATTAGAATTTATATGAGAGATTTACTAACCTAGGGTAGTACATTAGTATTTTTATGATAGGATCACTAACCTAGGGTAGTACATTAGTATCTATATAAGAGAATTACTAACCTAGGGTAGCACATTAGTATTTATATGATAGGATCACTAACCTAGGGTAGTACATTAGTATTTATATGAGAGAATTACTAACCTAGGGTAGTACATTAGTATTTATATGAGAGAATTACTAACCTAGGGTAGTACATTAGTATTTATATGAGAGAATTACTAACCTAGGGTAACTAGTACATTAGTATTTATATGAGCGATTTACTAACCTAGGGTAGTACATTAGTATTTAAATGAAAGAATTACTAACCTAGGGTAGTACATTAGTATTTACATGAAAGAATTACTAACCTAGGGTAGTACATTAGTATTTACATAGAGAATTTCTAACCTAGGGTAGTACATTAGTATCTATATAAGAGAATTTCTAACCTAGGATAGTACATTAGTATCTATATTAGAGAATTTCTAACCTAGGGTAGTACATTAGTATCTATATAAGAGGATTACTAACCTGGAAATGTACTGTAACACACCAAGGAAGAGTGTCATTACAGGCAAACAGGTCAAACAGGAGACCAATAGGATAATGCCTGTAACCAACCAACAATACCAGAAAAGTTATCACATCATTCAAGTATACACAGGTTCAATATTCAGTGTGTTAATAAACATCCATATTTTTAATTATAATATTTGCATTTTTGTGGGTATTTTCTTAATAATTCACAATTAATACCTTTCATACCCTAAAGTACAAGTATACACTCGTAGATCTCACATAATGTTTGTTCTTGAATGCAATCATGTACAGTACATAGGGAAATGTAAATGCTGAGATTCCGAAGTAGTTGAATTTTGATTAACTTAATTCCATTTAAGTTGAATTAAAGAATCCATGCTTACCATTTTAATGGCTGACCTTCATATTCAAGCCACATTTCACCCTGTTTTTCAGAAGAAACATATTTAACAAAATGTTTTTGGATTTTATCGGTCACCAAAGGGAAGTAACTTAGACGAGGCATCATCAGCTGTGAGAAAACAAAAGAGCTTTATTAGAAAAAAGAGGATAATGTTTTCTGTGCACATGAAAGATACATTTGTCCCATGTGGAACACCCATGTGGGATATCTCTATCCCTTCATACAGCGGTAGATGCACCGAGTGACCTCAGGTCCGGGACTACTTTTTTAATGTGTGACATCACTGGGAAAACCCTTCTCTTTGTCTATATGTATATTACTCTCACAAATGCACAGTATCATTTTTTCTATGTGTCATTTGAACAAATTATTAATTGTGATCATTGACCTATAGATTTAGTCATATTGTTACTGCATGTTTGTCGAGAATTTATTTTTACAGCAGAAGACTAGATAGTTTTCGTTGTGCAAGCAAGCAAAGGCAGAGGAATATGACGTGATGTCAATATCAGTCAGCAGTTTTCGGGAAAGCCGATCGTTGACAAACATTTATTCATATTTGTTGCTATCTTGACACTTTAACACTCAGCTTATTTTCCATAGTATACCTTATTTTTTTCTCATCTTTCCAAATATGTAATTGGTTTTATAGTTGGTCACCGAGAAAAAATAAGAAGTTTCTATATGGTTTTGCCATGTTGTATCACTCTCCCCATGCATTTCACAAAAAAAAGTGTGAGAAAAATAGTCCATCATATGTTAGGTATGTGGGATAGGTAAATTCTGGGTAGAATTTCCCTATCACACATACCTACATATGATGAACTCTTATAGGTATCCATTAAAGTGGTTGTTGGACAGATTCTATCATATTCAAAATGTATCTTGCTTAACTAGGACTCTGACTGATACTGAAGATGTCATACAATTTTAAGAAAACCCAATGAAGTTCTTGAGAAATAGTGGTAACTTTTACTGTTCAGAGGATAGTCTGACACACCACAGATGAAACAAAGATTGTCCAAAGACAACATAGCTCGCCAAGTGGGTTGAAAATCAGAATCAGTTTTTAAAAGGTCACAGCCAAAGTAAGCAGGTCTGCAAATGTATTACCAATGGAAAGGTCTTTTCACAAGGAACTCATGTCAAATATGAAAGCCCTATCCTGTATGGTTCCCATACAGTGGCGAAGGTCAAGTTTTTTTTTTTAAAGTAGGTCAAAGGTCACAGTCAAGGTTAGCAGGTTCACAAATGTAGTACCAATGGAAAGATTACAAGGAGCACATATGTCAAATACCTAAGCTGTATCTTCATTAGTTTTTACAACACTGTCATAACAGTTATAACCTAGCTTTTATGGTCGACGCTGGCGTCAATGCTGGGGTATAGCAATACATCCCCTGCACTTTTATCCCAGGGAGCTAAAAATGGTCTTTAAAGACCAATTGATGATTGTGATGAGCTACAAAAGCATGAACATGTATCACTGATATTCCTTCACCTAAGAATTCAGAATTTTCTCTGCATGTTAATCATATGGTTCTTTTTTAGTCATTCTCTAATGCAAAGTTTAAAGTGAAAATGAGTTTGTATTAAGATTTCTTAATGGATATCTTACAAAATGTACATGTAGGATAAATAAAAAGGAAGAAAAGGAAAACAAACATAGACAGATTCAGGCTCCTCTGATTCCACATCCTCCAGAGATATAGAGAAACAAACAGGTATTCTTCCGTCCCAGATCTCTCGCATTATTTCCCTATCTTCAGCCATATTAGTGTTTCTCCTCAGTCAACCATTATCTCATGACGTTAATTCTTGTAGATTAATCTGAAAATTAAACATATAACATAAATCATTTGCAGATTTTGTATTTGATTATAAATACTGGTAGCTTTAAACAGGGCTTCCAGTTGACACTTGATTTTTAGCAGTTTCAGAAATCAAATAACTTAATTTGTCTCAGAAATCTGGAAATCAGGTTGAAATAATATTCTGTTCAGATGGTGTTATATTAGAATAAATATCCATACGTATACCCTGCCTACTCTGCTCTCCATTTGAGGACGACCATCTGTCAGAAATTGTCCGTCCGTCGTCCAAAGCTACATGTATGTTATCGCAGCTAGGTGTTATATATTTACATATGTGTCTTTTTTTTATATCTAGCTATAAAATACATATCTATTAATTATGGACCTTTTGGTGAGGTCTATATATTATACTAGCCTAGTAGAATCAAATATTTAACTCAGACTTCACCCTCAGTCAATACCTTAGATTCTACCAGGTGGGTATTACACCATATTAACCAAATCAAAGATCCTAATCTTAATATAAGATATGAAACTTGTTTGCAAAAGGTTGGAATTGCATTCTATTTATCTTGATAACAGGATATTTACACTGGGGCATTGATTGTGATGTCACAAGTATTATGACATCATAAACGCAATAGTAACTCAAGTGTCTCTAAAAAAACAGAAACATCTGGTTAATATTACAAACTATTAACCTTTATGTGACCATGTTTTAGCCAATGAGAATTGAGGAAAATCAGACCAAATCTACAGATATCTACCCGGTTAAGAATGATTTGGACCTAGGAGACAATATTTAATTAAGTTTGATACTATGTGTACAAGCGACTCTGACCTACTACTTTTACACTATACCCTGTTTTTTATTGATATTTTACAACACTCATTAATGGAGACTATAAACTCAGTGAAGGGAATTATTTGCCCACAATGTGAGAAAACGAAAATAAAGAAATCTTTTTGCCAAGCTCCCTGACAGGAAACAAAGTTTTTTAATGCAGTCTCCAGCGTGATGCAGCACTAAAGTCTTCCAATTGACCAAGAAATTAATGCTCTATCAGATGAGTGACAGACACTTTATTTTAGACTGTTCAAGCCCAATTGACCTGTTCCTTTATCAGATACTAGTGCACCAGCAAATCTGGCTGTATATCAAAAGCTGATCAGACTATAGATGAAAAATGTAAACAAAAGAGCTGTACCTGGCCACAATAAACATATACACTTCGAAAAAAATGGAAGATTGACTTTGAATCTAGTGAACATGTAAAATGAAACATTTTTGTGCAAGGACACAAGTAATCCATAGATTTCTGATGTTTAATTGGCCTTTTAAACACTGATATGGGTCAAGGGAGCCAGCCTGCCCTCTGGTCAGCACGTGCACCTCAGCGTATGTCTTCGACTTCTCAAAATCATTGTGTGTGGATTACAAAACATTTTGCAGATATATTTATAATGTGAATCATGTGATTAAAAGTCTCACCAGAAGCTATTTTCAGCATGAGGAATTACCATCTGTCACGCCAAATAGCACGTCACATGACTGCAGTCATTACAGATATTGCTGGCCCGCAAAATGTTTCGAAATTCGGAGTTGTATTGTAAAATGATTGGATTGACCTGCTATGTACATGTATGTTGACATGGTTAACGTTGCCTGTGAGGTCAGATATGTCAAAAAATGATTTTTGTTTCAATACATGTGGTTTTTATTCACATGACGGTATTGAATAGTTGAAAACATATGCTGAAGTGCCAACCTTAGGATGGGTTGACTTTTCACTATGACAGAAGTTCTGATGTTATTGGGCAGATATTAGATTTGTTAAGGGCAGATAAAAACATCAGAAATCTTTGGATTAGAACATAAGTCGGATGAATATGGTCTTGCATCCCTTTATCCTCATGTTTCAATAAGAGAGAAAATTTCAAATTTTCCTTATTAAAACATATTGTTTGTTTTTTCCTACACATGGTGCATTCATTGCATGTTATCATTTTTTGCATGGAAACTTCTTGTTCCAAGTACATCTATGGGGCAAAACATCATCAAATGCGGTTAGACGATTTACAGGATCGGGCAGAATCGGGCAGGATCGGAGTAGAATAGGACCATTTATGCTATGCTAATGCATTTATTTTGATTTTAAACGAGCATATTTTAAACGTTATGGCTTAATTTTAACAAAAGTATACGAATTATTGAGTATTTTCCACATAAACTGACTGCGTGCACTGGACCAAAAGACGATTTACAGGATCGGGCGGCTTACGGACACGGTCGGACCTTTTAGTTATTAGTGATGTGTTTATTTTGGTTTTAAAACTGGCATATTTAAAACATTATTGCATAATTATAACAAAATTATATGAATTATTGAATATTTTTCACATCAACGTACTGCCCGCACCGGACCAAAAGACGATTTACAGGATCGGGCAGAATCGGGCTGCTCACACACAAGATCGGACCTTTGAATTATTAGTGATGTATTTAGTTTGATTTCAAACGAGCATATTTGGAACATTATTGCCTTATTATAACAAAATTATATGATTTATTGATATTTTTCACATAAATGCAATGCGCGCACTGGACCAAAAGACGATTTACAGGATCGGGCAGAATCAAGCTGCTCACACACAAGATCGGACCTTTTAATTATTCGTGATGTATTTAGTTTGATTTTAAACGAGCATTTTTGGAACATTATTGCCTTATTATAACAGAACTATATGAATTATTGATATTTTTTACATAAATGGATGCTTTTGTGCAGACAACCTATCACACAATACTGGATTGACTCACTTAGTTTGTAACTAATTGACGATTGTTGTACATAGATACTTAAATATTGCAACGATAAAATGCTACAAAAGTTGCCCGATATTCATTTTGCTGACATACCTGATTTGTCATCCATTTCTTTTTATCTGCATGAGAAAAATTTAATGTAACCAACTTCACCTGTTTGTTTACATCTGTCCTATAAACGTACGCGTGTACCTGTTCATTTGAAACATTTGAAAAGCTTGGCACTACAATATCATTGTCCATAAATCAATCTATGTCAAAATTCAAAACATTGATCTGCATATACTCCCTTCTGAGCGAAACGTATTCGTTGGAATATGATGTAGATTATTGTAACAGGTGGTGTCATGATGATTCGAGATGAAAGTAGTGTTTTCGGGGTTCCTTTTTTTTAAATGGTGACTTGTCGGCTGGGGGCTGGCAATGCAAATACGTTCAACATATATCGAATACGTTCATGGGTGCAGCTCTAAATTTAGACGTTAGCAATTATTTCATATCTCACAAGTGCAGCGTCAGTATCTTATGACTGATCCCAAATGTATGTAACTAACTTAGGCATACATTTCTTTTTATAAATCCATTCTAGCCCAACAAAGCTATCACATATAGTAAGATTTATATAAAATGTACAGTCCATATGCCTACTGCTTACGTTTTACCTTGATTCAAACACTGAGTGTGTTTAGACATTGAACTGTAGCCAAACTTACTTCACCATTGAGAAGCAAACTCACCCGGAAGTAAAGATGCTTTGCTACCTCCATGGTTGAAGAGCTCCTAGCGTACGTCTTTGGTCCCACAACACTATTCTCTCATCATTTTTCTTCTAGGCCTAAATCTATATCCTCATGTTTTAGTTAGGTAGATATTTGCTATAACTTCGATATTGTTGCTAGTTTTTCATCTGTTTTATCAGATAACAATAAATAAAAGAACGAATCTTCATTACTTATCTATTTGTATGCATACAAATGCAAATATTCTAGCTAAAAACTTTCAAGATAATATTAATAATAATATTTATTCAGGCAAAGCATTCATTACAGTACATAGTATCACATAAGGTTACACAATATTTTCAATATTTTCTTAATAAATAATTTTGTTGTGTTATTACAATGCACTTTATTATTTTGACTACAATTTATTTTTTGGCTTTACTTAAGATTGCCCATGAAAGCCGGAGTGCAACTTATTTCCAATGGGGTCCTCGAGTAAAAGGAATCTTTCTTTAAAATATTCATTTCAAGATTTAACAAAATAAAGCAACAAATTGCTCTGTTTCAGTACCTGATCGCGGTGTCATATATGATGCTAAAACTACTTACACTCTTACGAACTAAAAAAGATACAAATGGAGTGTAAGTACATTGTATCAAGTACACTTGAAATGTTAAATGGTAATAGTAGTGCAGGTTGAGGTTTTCAATGGTTGGGGATCCCCCTACCAGCGAGGTCTACTCAAGATGCACCATGTGCACAGTATAACAGAGAAAACAACATTATACTGATTTATTCATAAAATTCATAATTAGGAGATGTTAAAGAATTATGTTAGGATATATTCCATATATTTTATCATAGTTAAAAATTTGACTCATCATAGAAAAAAATGAATCATATCATAGATGTGAAAAAAAAAGAAAGATGAAAAGATCAAAGAAAGCCAACCAATTTGTGCCATTCTGCTGCCCCTCGGTAACATTTTGTTTTGCAGGGAGATAGTGTAAGGTCAGATGCATTCGTGGTATGATAATAAAAATATATATATTACGAGAGGTCAAAGGTCAGAGGTTGGAAATGGATTCTTCATCGTTAACGTTCATATAAATTCAGTATTAAAATAAAATGATAGTTTTTTTTTCAGTTGCTGCTAAAAAGTATCGCGTTTTGAATATCATTTGAAAAATGACAAAAAAATGAAAATTGTAGGTCACAGTGACCTACTCTAGCATCTTGTCTATTGTGATATCAAATACTGAAAAAAAAATCCATTAATACACCCCATGGCAACTTAATTGCAACAATGCCGATCATAGTGACAATGACAAGAAAGAATAAACATAAAATAAAGTCATGCACAACAAAGTATATATACATTACAGCATGTAGATACAACGAACTACAGTAAAAAAAAAACTGATAAAAAAAAAGAGAGAACACAGATGTAAATAAAGACATGTTACCATAATTTATAATGACGTAAAGTACAAGAATGCCAACAAAATAAAGCATACATTGCAAAAATAGTCAATGGACATAAGACATAGATGAAAGCCCAATACAGATGGCTTAGAATATGTCAGGTTTTGCCTTCATACAGTTATCCATCTGCAAATCGCCATATCGTTCAAGAACAGGGTTTTTTTAAAATATAGTCAGTAAGTCCATAAGATAAATTGTTTTCGTTACAATAACTATATAAAACTGAGTGACGCATGCTATAACGATATCGTTGATGAAATCATTGAACATAAATGGCCCCAGTATCGAGCCCTGAGGATCCCTTCTGGAGTCCTACCACACTCCCACACAAGAATATTGTGAGGACAGCCAAAAGCCTTCGAAAATCCACGTGAATCGCTGCAATAAGACTGCGTTGGTATAATGACCTTCTCTTCAAGTCTCCACCAGACGTAGAAGGGTTATGGAAGGCGACTAAAAGGGGAATCAAAGATCGAAGTAATCGCTTAGCTGGTCACGGATCGACCTTTCAAATAGTTTGGATATAGTGGGGAGGGTTCATTCACACTCAGCCAACATGTTGTTTTTGCTATATAAACATTACCTGAGTTTACCTGTGAAAAATGTAGGTATAGTCTGTTTCAGTACAGTATACGTATACATGGAACTCAAAGGTGACTAACAATAAAAGTGGAGAAAATGTTTAAGAATACGTTTTAAAATATACATTCATATGTACGTATCAATAACAGAATATATATACTGATGATTTATTACTTATATTAATAATGAAAGTACACAACACTTTAAAAATGAAATAATGGATAAATCTTTCAAAATTAAAAATGCACCATATACAGGTAACAATGATATACAGTGAATACTGACTAGCGAGTCATTGTCTTCTTATGTATGAGTGTAACCTGTGTCTACTAAGGCTATAGGTAAACCACAAAACATCGATACTGAAGCTTATAAGACAGGTTATAGGTTGTGAGAGGGCACCTGCTCTCGACTTCAAAAATGTTGCAACTAGATGCCATCAACACCAGTAGTGGTCTTAGTTTAAAGTTTGTTAAAAGATTTTAAAATATACATATAATCAAAGTGTGAATTATGTACATCACTGGTTAGGAGATTTTCTCTAACATTTGAAATACTGGAGAGGCTTCAATATCTCCAGTGTTGTTCGTCCCTATATCTTTTGTCACATTAATAAAAACAAAAAACAAAACAAACAAACATCAGATTTCCTTCTGGTCAGAGATTATTTTGTCATTTCCTCAAAGTGAAATTTCATCGTCATTAGAGTTACCTTTCCTTGACAGGAAAGACTTACTACATATATATATTGTAGTATTAGAAACCTATACGTCTTTAAACTTTAGGCCACCATGACAACTCTCGTGAAGTACTATGAACAGATTGTTTCTTCAGTTTAGTAACTCAATTACGTCCAGATCTGTAATGTTCCCATTTTATGTAAAGATTTTTGTTACACAACCAACGCATGTTTATTCGTCTCGTACCGTTTGTACACTGTCGCCTTCATCAGACAAATGACCAGGGCAGCTTGTGTACACACACGTGTAACACGTCAGCTTGTGTACACACACGTGTAACACGTCAGCTTGTGTACACACACGTGTAACACGTCAGCTTGTGTACACACACGTGTAACACGTCAGCTTGTGTACACACACGTGTAACACGTCAGCTTGTGTACACACACGTGTAACACGTGCGAGTTGTCTTCGAAATTCGAAGAACGATGTCGACTTCGAATATGCTGCAGTTTTGTAATTGGACCAAAATGGCTCGATTCTGCTACTCTTTGCCTAATACCTAGTCATCGAAAAGTCACGAATAAACATCCATTAGTTGTGTAACAAAAATCCTTACATAAACCATACCTTCTAGCCCGAAGAAAATGATTAGATATATCCGAACAAAGTACGGACAAGATATTGTCGAAGATATGCGAAACATTGAGTTCACGCCAAGATGCAGACTTACATATTGCACCTTCAAGTCTAAATATTAGGTGCACTATTAACACCATCAATACTAGAAATCTAATGAGAGAGAGAATACGGGTTGCCAATAACAAAATAAACACATTCAAGCACTCACCGACAAACTGATCCAATGGTTGCTGAGTAACAAAGTGGGGATGTGAACGAGCATTTGAAAAGACCATACAACACAAAACAAGATAAACACAGATACAGCTCTGAATGATTATGTGCTCAAAAGTGAATAAGTTAATATACATAAAAAAGATCCCACCAATAGTGAGAAAACGCTACTCGCTTAAGGGTATGAACTATGCCATTGTTCCAGATAAAATCCGAGTTGACGATTTTGTTATAGCCACAGAGAAGGGATGTTAGAAACTTGTTAAACTCAGAATCCAGGTGACGGAGGTTTTGAAATCAGCAAAGTTACCATCGATCAAAATGACGAAAGAAAAACGAGGTGCACTATAAAAAAAGACAGAGACATATCTATTTGGATACTACCAGCTGACAACTGCAAAGCCACAGTCGTCATGGACACCGATGACAATGAGGCCAAGGTCATGACAATGCTACAGGACAACAAGACATATGAAAAGCTGCGTTAATTAGCCATCCTGACAAAATTGAAACAAGACAGCAAGATTACTGAAGGCCAATACAGATACCTGTATCTCACTGAGAACACCCCTAGAATGTATTGTACACACAGTCAGGGTAAGCCCTTGAGATCTATCGTGGGCTTCACTGCCTTCATTGCTGACACCTACTTTTCCAGGTCATTAGCAGACATTCTTGGACCGATTGAAGGTTAACCAGAACACCATGTAAGCAATTCAAAACATCTAGCGGAGGCTATGTCTTCCATTATGATATAGGAAGATGAAGAATTTATTTCACACGATATTGTCACACACCGATTAGCGATTCAATTAGAATTATTCGGAAACGCCTAGAAGTAGACAAATGCAAATCACCAGAGTCAGGACATCATGGAATTGCTGGAGTTTGTGCTTACACAACAACATATTAAGTTACCCAGGTCATATTTATCTGCAACGCTTCGGCACTGGCATGGGGAGCCCAGTGTCACCTATTGGGGGAAATGTTCATGGAACATATGGAACAAGAAGCGATAGCCTTGGCACCCATAAAATGCAAGCCGGGTTTATGGAAGCGGTACATATGATGATTACTTGAGATAATTAAGAATGGGTTAAAGAAGGGACTGACCGCCCACATCAACACCATTGATGTCATTAATAACATCAAATGCACTTATGAAGAAGAAACCAATGACACTATGCCTTCCCTGGACACTCTACTAGTAAAGAAAGAAGACGGTACCGTAAACGGAAAAAAGTCCCACACATAAACAATACTTTCTAACCCGAAGAAAATATTAAGATATAATGATGCCAGTAACGTTTTGATCTGTACTTGATATTTTTGTTTTAAGCATTCATAAATTCCGTTTTATTATTACTACTTTAACTGGTAAATGACTGTTTATTACGTTATGCATCTAGAATAGTTTCATGCGCCCGGTAGACATCAACTGAGTCGTCATAAGACACATTGAATGGAAAAGTTTTGGTTAATGTATATATGTTAATGGACTTTGAAAAGATTACCTTACATTTGCCCAGCAAACATTTAACACACATAAAAAACAACACTTTTCATGAACGGGCATATCTCTTCTCGCATCTTCAAACTAATTATCTGTTTCACCGTTAGCTATTTGAGACGGACTGTGATGATTGAATAAACAATAGATAAAGTGTATACTCTGTGGAGGTGACGTACATACAAAGCTTGTTAGATAAGCAGAAATATCTGATGTCCCGAATCGTCCCTCCATATAATACTGACACGTTTAAGTAAGGACGGAAGTACTTTGTGAAGACGGATATGCGATCGAGATGAGTATTTGTTCTGTCGCTGTACTTTTACGTGCTATTATAAGGAATCTTGTCTCTCAAAGGTAAGCTTTGGAACGTTTGAATCTATTCTTTGATTCTACTACTAACACAGATGAACTCTCATTCAAATATTGTGTACGTTTGTTTCGGGTATTAGTCAGGGTCATATGTGGACGGATGTCTAGGAGGCCAACAGTACCTATGTCATATAAGGACCCTCGGGATATGTGATGGACAAATTAAAGGCTATGTGAAGTTTGCATTAAATTTGTCATACGCTTAAATTGATATGCTTTGAACTTGATTGTCGCTCCTTTGTGATCTCCGAAATAAAAAACACCAGAATGTGTGTAACCTTCGAATTCGCACTTTTTATTAATTGGTTACGATAATTGATACATTTATTCTTTCAGATGTTTTATGGCCGTTGCATTGCTGATGACCATCACGACCTATTCTATATATAATACTATGGAGACTGAGGCACTGCCAGCCATTCCAAGAACAGTTTCTGCCTTTCTAACACAACACACAAAACATGTATCTAAAGATAACCTAGGACCCCGTAACGTATCAACTCCCCACAGACAAATCCTCATACACTATTACAATCCTCCAAGTGGATTCCGTAATTCAGATGTCTTTAACGGATGCTCCAGTACCTGTTCAATGTCAGTCGGACAAGTCCAGGATTATTATGATAAGGATGTTGTGATATTTTTCGGGCCAAATCTGAATGTGAATCCAGTAAAGAAGAGAAAAGGACAAGTCTGGGTGTTGGATGGTAGAGAACCACCGCCTCATTATCAACATATCTGGAAGTGGAAGGGCCTTTTTAATTGGACAATGACATATCGGAGGGACTCAGATATCCCAAATATGTACGGAGTCTTTAAAAATAGTCCAAATCAGTTGGTGCGCGTTCCAAACATAACCTCGAAATTTAGTTCCGTTATCGACTCGACACGGTCTTCAAAGAAAAAGGGAAAGTTAACTTCGACGGCCTGGGTTGCTTCTAATTGCTACACCCGTAGTAAAAGGGAACTGTTCGTCAAAACTCTCAACAACACGCATTCCGTGGATATATATGGACTGTGTGGCACACACAGATGTACTGAGAAATCAGTGCATTGTTCCCAAGTGTTGAATGAGAAATATAAATTCTATTTGTCATTCGAAAACTCATTGTGTAGAGATTACATTTCAGAAAAGAGTTTTAAATTATACACGGAAAACATCGATGTAATCCCCATCACTCGAGGTCTTCATGATACCTACTCTTTATATTTACCTCCGGGATCATTTATAGATACAAATCATTACAAGGGCATCGGTCAGTTGGGACATTTTCTAAATGACCTTGGGGAAAATCGTCAAGAATATATACAGTATTTTCAATGGAGGAAACATTATCAAGCGGAATTTGATCGGATGTACCGTTTTTGTGAGCTATGTAATCGAATGCACCAAGCAGATGTTCATACAAAATACCATAGGGTCTACCATAATATCGGCCGATGGGTCTTCGGCTCACCAAACGTCCCAATATGTACATATCCAAACGATCTTCGAAATTGACTCCTTAACTATTTTGTTGTCAGACATTTATATTTTACATTGGATTATATCTAAACTTATCAAATTAGTACATGTATAAATATCAGTCTTAAAAAATATGTGTTAGGAACATATACAATAACCACCATTGTCTTTGAACAATGCGATTGAAGTTTATTTTATAAAAATAAAAAATAACTCGAATATGCTATAATTATTTTATATTTAATAACAAAATAACTGCTTCGATAACTACAGTATTGTAACTGAACTACCATCAATTTGGAGATAAATAGCATATCCAATGATTGTGCATGCCTGTCAATTAATACAGTGTACTCTGATGTAACTTAACAGAAGTAACTTCATCAGTTGTTTGCATACATTATATCTAACCATGGACGTCCATGATGACATGATATTTGTAAATTGTTTGTAAATTTCGGCAAAATATACGAAAAAAATATATGTCAAGGGAAAACATTATTAGCCTATATGGATCACATATATCGAACAAAATAACAATGAACCATGTTATGACACAATTAAGAACCATGCTATGAGGTCTGTTAAGAGTATTTTTGATGATGGAAACGCCTCCCTATATGTTATCTACTGTTATCATCAATCTATTGACAGCTTTCACTTTTACTAAAATACTAATTAACATCCTCGCTCTATTGACTTCATTCATGATCCAACTGTTCTCAAACTTCATATACTTACTCAAAACCATCATCTTTTGTACGAGCTCGTGTTTCGACCACCGGACGTCAAAATGAAGGTCACTGTTACTACGACTGGATTTTTGAGGTCATTGCTTTACCGATTTCATTCATGATCCATTTTTCTGAAACTTTACAAGTTTTCTTACAACTATCACTCTCTCTTGTACGACATTGCATTGTAACCATTTTTGGTAAAATTGAGGTCATTGCTACAACAAATAGATCTTTGAAGTCCTTACTCAACAGACTTCACTAATAACCTGATTGTCATTATCAGAAAGTTAATATACTGACGGCCAGCCATCATATGTTGTACGGGTTCTGGTTTTATCTAACTAGGATTAGACTTGAGGCCACTGTTGCTATACATAGATTTCCGATGTCCTTGCTCTACCTTGCTCTAACTTCATTAATTTTCACAAAGATGACGGAACTTTATACACTTACTCGCAACTATCATCTTTTGGGCAAAGAGATATGGCATATATTGGCCTGTTTTGACCTAACGGTGACCGTTTTCAAAATAAAAAAGATGAATGTTAAAATCTGAGTTTATGGATACAAACTTTACATCTATAACATACCAATATTTGTATTTGCGAAACGCGTTTATTGATTGTAAAGGATATTCAACTAAAATCCTATTCCTAAAAACAGTCATCTGATGCGCTGGTATCGAAAAGTTGAAAAAAACGTAGTCGATGAAATCTTTTCATTTAAGCATTAACTAGACCGACTATAAATCAAAACAGAAGATTCATTATCCCAGAAAGTCTGCTAATATGGTAGAGTCACGGCTTAACAGCCTGAAGGATCGGAATTCGAACCACCAAGATGTATTTATATATATACATGTATAGTTATATATATTACACTTCATTACATTTCCTACATGTAATATCATGCAATTTTTCTTGGTATATACAATTATATTTGAAATATATCATCAACATTAAATTCTATCTGACGTAAAGTATTTAGTATAAAGATAAAAATGTTGAGATGGAATTTTTTCACTTGGATAAAAAAAAAAAGCAAAATTATCATGTATCGTTCAAAGTGGAATGTAAACAAACAGCAGCGTCGACAAAAGGCATATATTATATATGAATGGGTATTGCAAAATATCTATTTAACATGTCAATTTTACTTTATTTCGGAAGGTATTGATATCACAACAAACACAATGGGTTTTTATTGTTTGTTTATTTTTATTCCGTTCATAACGCACAACGATCTTCAAACATTCACAACTATTATCTCTTGTTGATATTGAGTTTTCCAGATACATTGTGATTAGATAATTGTTACCATCTTTTGGAGCGTTTGGGTTAATGTTGCATAGCGAGGGATACGTATCACTTGATATGCCTTGCTTCATGGAGAAACAAAATGCATGCTGCATTCAGTATTCTGATTAATCACACTGGTAAAGGAAACGCACCGGTAGTTGTTCCAACGTTAACACCGGACTGATGTTCGCCAACTCCCGGGCTATAGTCAACAATTGCGACAAAGAGAGATGGCAATGAAATCTATTTCGAGTTGTGCGCATTTCCGAATGTCGTATGATATCGTGATCAATAGCCACACGGAATGTTGGATATACCGATCTCTAACATTATACCATTGATTTGTATAGACACCGGCAATAAAATTCAAAACCAGAATAGGTTTCTGTCTATTTTACAAATACTTTTTCACATTTCTACATCAGAAAAACCCATTTGTAGTTCTAAATAATCATGCATAAAATATATGCGTGCAATGCTTTCGGCAACCGACCGGATGTTATTCTTTTCCAACACACCGGCTGTTATTCAAAACAATAATGTATTTATAAACACATTCGATTCGTTTGATGTGCGTCTGGTTTACGGATGGCGTCGACTGTAAACCTCCAGGTGTCTCAGGAAGAGTAACCCGCCAATGGCATTACAGCTAGAGTTTATGAAATGGAGTTGCTTTCTAAGTAATAAGAATGCATTCTACATGTATATGGGACGTTACTGAAAGGAAAATTATTATCAATTTTTTCAACGGTTATCAATACTACTTAAAACTTGTTTTAATGTAATTTATGCAGGCAGACTAATAGTATTATAAATAAAGTTTATCGTATCAATATGGTAGGAGGCATGTTTGAGGGAAGTGTGAAGAGGTCAAACTTCATCAGTGTCGCGCATTAATTTGTTGCTATTTTTAGACTGCTATATATATAAATCGATGACGCACTTGTTTTCACGCAGAAGCTGAAGAAAAAATGGCGGAACAAGGTGCGTACGGTCAAGGCCAACCTATTTTATTGTACTTTTGCACCAATTATTTCAACTATTTTGACGAAGTTCTATTTTGTATGTGACCGTGAGTGAAATGGCTTCTGTTGTGGTTCTGGGTCACAGTTTTGTTAGACGTTTAGACGATACATTGTCTGGTTCATGGACGAATCTGGGATTTGACCCGGACAAAGTTCAGACTACTTGTGTAAGAAAAAGTGGAGGTAGACCTCATCACATGCTAGATTGATATCTAACCTTATTCAGGATGTTAAAGCTTCAGTTGTGTTACTCCAGATTGGAGGAAACGACCTAGACCGTTTTGACTTTTGTACTGTGAAGGACACAATAGTGACCGACCTAATTTCCACAGCCGAGTGGTTGTTGGCGGGATTCTGAGTTTAACAAGTGGGCTTTATGCAGTTGTTAGCTCACCTGCCCAAAGGGCAAGTGAGCTTATACCGTGGCGCGGCGCAACTTTTCCATTCAAGCAACTTCTTCTCAATAACCAAGCGTCCCTTGGAGTTGATATTAGGTCTGTAGCATGCTGGGATGAAGGGCTACCAAAGTTGTTCAAATGAATAACCTTGACCTTCATTCAAGGTCACAGGAGTCAAAAGGCTAAAATCTTTAAACGACCTTCTTCTCAATAATCAAGAGTTCCAGAGACCTTATATTTGGCCTGTAGCATGCTGGTGTGAGGGGCTCTCAAGTTTGTTCAAATGAGTGACCTTGACCTTCATTCAAGGTCACAGGAGTCAAAAAGGTTAAAATCTTTAAACGACTTCTTCTCAATAACCAAGAGTCCCAGGGAGTTGATATTGGGTCTGTAGCATGCTGGGGTAGAGGGCTACCAAGTTTGTTTAAATGAATGACCTTGACTTTCATTCAAGGTCACAGGAGTCAAAAAGGCTAAAATCTTTAAACGACCTCTTCTCAATAACCAAGAGTCCCAGGGAGTTGATATTGGGTCTGTAGCATGCTTGGGTAGAGGGCTCTCAAGTTTGTTTAAATTAATGACCTTGACTTTCATTCAAGGTCACAGGAGTCAAAAAGGCTAAAATCTTTAAACAATCTCTTCTCAATAACCAAGAGTTCCAGGGAGTTGATATTGGGCCTGTAGCATGCTGGGGTAAAGAGCTACCAAGTTTGTTCAAATTAATGACCTTGATCTTCATTCAAGGTCACAGGAGTCAAAAAGGCTAAAAAAAATTAAACGACCTCTTCTCAATAATCAAGAGTCCCAGAAACCTTATATTTGGCCTGTAGCATGCTGGTGTGAGGGGCTCTCAAGTTTGTTCAAATGAATGACCTTGACCTTCATTCAAGGTCACAGGAGTCAAAAAGGCTAAAAATCTTTAAACGACTTCTTCTCAATAACCAAGAGTCCCATAGAGTTGATATTGGGTCTGTAGCATGCTGGGGTGAAAGGGCTACCAAGTTCATTCAAGGTCACGTCGATCAAGTATGCTTAAATCTTTAAATGACCTCTGGTGAATAGCCAAAGTGTTGAGAGACATTGTATTGGTCCTGTGGCATGCTTTCAAATAACTGCAGGATCCATATATGAAAAGATCACTGCATTGCAGGTGAGCGATTCGGACTTTTAAGGAAATAATTGTTACCTATGATATATGTGTTACATTCTTTAACAACAGTCGTTTAATATAATAAACGGCCATTTTCAATTCAACATTAATTGCCTTTGTTATTATTAATTTTGCTTGTAAAAGTCTTACAAGCTTGCCTTGGTGGTCGCCCTGTATAAGTATATTTTTCTATACCAAACATAAAAATGTTTTTATCGAAAAACGTATGCGGGGTTGATTTTTTGTCATACAGTACTTACTTTTCGTTATATTTTTCCTAGTTTTAATCTAGCCCCTAAAGCATCTGAAAATTTGCTGAGCACATTAGGGAAGGTCCAAATTCATGAAGAGTGTAACACATTCTGAGATCCCTGTGATCAGAAAGGCTTCATTAACATTAGTGGACTCTTAACGACTTATCTAGATAGCTGATTACTCGAGCAGTGCAGTCAGACAGACTTCATTAACATCAACATTGTTTGTTAGATTTTGGAATGTTTCATGATAAAATCTAAACGCGTGTATTTGTTGCCAAAAAGAAATCATAATACATGCATTAACAAAAACAAACAGAAGGAAGTTTATAATAGCGATGAGTATGTAATGATGACCTAGTTTATCTGCCACGCTGATTTAATCCTATAGATGGCTTATCTTTAAAGGAACTGTCACATAAAACAAAATTACAGTGTAGTCGAAAAGACTTAATCACGTTCTCGTACGCCTCGTACACTTCATAGTATATTATGCTATATTTACATTCTGTGTTGCATTTGCCTATATGTCGTTAGTAAACCAAAATGTATTCATGAGACTGTATACTACAATGATACAGCCCGAGGTGTTGCAGATCAAAACAATGGCCGCCAGTTACTTTCGGCCAAGAAAGCTTTCGAATGCTAGAATTTATTTACATAAGCCACAACAATAAATATGAGAGTTATGAGAGTAATAATTTAAGTAAGTTAAAAAAATGTAGTCAACACAAAATAACTATAACCGTCGTTCTTGATCTTGGAGTTATCAAATTGTCAATGTCGTCACACTCACAGGAGCTCGTTTCCGAATTTTCAAAAATGCAAGACACGACAACATTAAAAGTTACTATTTATTTTTTTAAAAAAACTTAAAAAAAAACCAAAAAAAAACGGAGTATCGTCATGGGTTCCGGTAATGTATGTATACTGGATTTTAGTTTTGTCCCCTGTGAAGTTGAAAATCGCCTGCTAAGTTAGCGACACTGATGTGACCAGTTAGACTGGAATCTGTTTTTCACCTACTGTCAGACGACTTTCATTTAGAATTTAAGAGATGATATTCTTCTGAAAATAATGTAAATCCAGTCGATAGAAACTTCAGTGTTTCCGAGGAATCGAGTCTGTCCTGGGCAATACCCGTTCAACGCCCTATCACTTCTAAATGTTAACCGTATTTCATTGCGCCGAAAATCGGCTTTGATTTTAAACAATTAGAAATAATGCAATTGTGAATAATTTGACGATATCGACAAACGTATATGAAATATGAAACAAAGCCAAATTTGTGCAAAACAATTGTATGTGTTAGCTATTAATAACGACACAAGGGACTATATTATTCCTTCTGGAAATTTTGGTTGTTCCGGTATTTGAACTCGAGGACGCCAGTGATAGGGATAGCGGCAAATTTAGACGCGTCAAAACCTAAAGTAAATAAAAAAATCTTTATGAATGTAAATATAAGCATTAAACTGTTACCAAATGGTAGTATACAGCCGATATCTGTCACCCAAATTGTATTCATATCAACTGTATACTACAATTTGGTAACAGTTCAATGCTTAAGTATAAGTCATTTGTCTACGCGAAAGTCAGTTAGGTGCCGGGATTTTTTTACAGACATAAATCTCCACGGTAGTATACCGTTTGTATTATTGAATATTTTATCATTGACTCAAACATGTTTCATTCGTAATATGTATGCAGTACAGAGTCCATTATCTGATCTGAACATTAACCACATGGTACAAAGATTCGTATACTTTGTTTTTCATAACTCAACTATCACTTTGTGAGTCTATGTTTCTATAACTCAATGGTTAGTACCTCTTGATGGTGTGAAGGTTACTAAATTTAGTTTTGTGTGTCTATGTTTCTATAACCCAGTGGTTAGTACCTCTTTGGGATGTGAAGGTTGCTAAACTCAGTTTTGTGTGTCTATGTTTCGTTTTTCCCAGTGGTGAGTACCTCTTTGTGTTAAGGT
The DNA here is from genome assembly GCF_902652985.1 of Pecten maximus. Taxonomy (NCBI): domain Eukaryota; kingdom Metazoa; phylum Mollusca; class Bivalvia; order Pectinida; family Pectinidae; genus Pecten; species Pecten maximus. The sequence continues at coordinate 34,795,679 of NC_047019.1, forward strand.
TTCTTATCTCAGCGTTGCAATATTCACATGACAGACAGATGAAAACCAGTTTCTCCCCATTGAAGGACTGAATCTAAAATGCTCGGTACTACAGTTTATTTTATTACTTTTTATTTTTAAATTTTACAGCTATAAAACTGCCAGGCAATATAACTATCCTTCAGTATTGGGGTGTCATAGCTTTATTGCAGTCACAAAGCGAAGTGTAGTCGAGTTAAAGTTGCCGAGTCATCATGCTCATGGTTTGCAATGTTTAAATCTACCGAAAGATTTGAATTTTCCAGCATGGATGATTATCCTGGGGAGGGGAAACGTCCCGGACCTAGGACAAACGGTTCTGTCTGTCAGGTGTCCGTAACGACTGGTTTCATTCTAACCCTCCTCTCCCTGGCTATAGCGGTCGGGATCGGAATAATTGTGAACTTTGCCGGTAACAACAAGAGTGTGACATGTTCCTGTCTGTGTGGACCGGACGATCAAACCACCACCCATCCACCGGGTTACATACCACATGTTTGTAAGGCATTGGCACTCGAGGGCAATCAGGAACTATGTATGTAATACAGCCTTACTTCATTTACTCTCAACTTTTCATTTTTTATCAACTATAATAATTTGAATTCGCGCGAAAATTTGCTTTGACAAGAATTATGATGGTCGTTAATTGAAGTAATTGTTTATTAGTTCATAACTGTCGTGAGAAATGATAACACGAATGTATTTAGGATATGTATTCATCACTATCAAAGAACTTGTGAATCTCGATATCATTTTGCTGTTAGTTGGTATATGTTCTGGGCCGATCGGACACTCTTGATCTGAACATTAACTATACTATTGGCAGTGATATCAGGAAAGATATCTTCAAAAAACAAAAATGAAAAATTGATGATGACATCAAAATATATTATATGTTAATATGTTATATTTCCTACCACAAACATTAATTGTGTTGGCCTTGCTCTCAGAAAGCTCAATTCACTTCTTCATTACAATTATGTACATGTGTATGCATTTTTACACTATGCTGAATGTTAATCCTTGAAGGTAAAAAAAATATTAATATAATATCTTACAACAACTTATTTTCCATTTTCTGGAAGTATGATGTAATTTTTATTTTTTCTGACTTTTTTTATTTACTACAAATGAGTCAAATTTACTCCAATGCAATCCCTCTGAATTTTCGACAAAATAGTATCCTTTCAATCACACCCAAATGGTGAAGGAGTGAAGTAAAGTCCGTAGATGTAAGAAATATATATCGGACACTTACACACGTTCATTCACACTGACATTACACAATGAAGTCACTTATCTGACATTTTGTTGAATTTAGCAGGTTATCACGATTATAAATCACACACAAACAACCAATACAAAACTTGTAATTAGCTGCATCACAATTTAACGCCACATGTAAAACACGAAAGTCATGAAAATAAAATCATCTATGAAAGATGTGATTTACACTGTATAATAACTGTCGTAATGATCTACAGTTGCATAGTATGATTTAAACATGAATGATGCTTACACAACTTACAAAATGAAAAATAATGATATCAGCCATATCCTCTGAAGCAAAATATATTACATCAATTAATATAAACAATATCTCAACTATAAAGCATTTACTGATACAATCATAGTAATATCAACACAGTAATAAGTGTCACTGCAGCACTAAACAGAGCGGAGAAACAACAAAACGAACGGAAACAAAAGGTACTGTTAAAATATAGTAAACAGAGGCTACTGTCAAATGTACAATAGTAAACGAAATTTACTGTCAAATGTAGTAAACAGAAGGTACTGTCAAACATAGGAAACAAAAGGTGCTGTCAAATATAGGAAACAAAAGGTACTGTCAAATATAGGAAACAAAAGGTGCTGTCAAATATAGGAAACAAAAGGTGCTGTCAAATATAGGAAACAAAAGGTACTGTCAAATATAGGAAACAAAAGGTACTGTCAAATATAGGAAACAAAAGGTACTGTCAAATATACGAAACAAAAGGTGCTGTCAAATATAGGAAATAGAAAGATACTGTCAAATATAGTAAACAGAAGCCACTGTCAAATGTACAATAGTAAACGAAATTTACTGTCAAATGTAGTTAACAGAAAGTACTGTCAAATATAGGAAACAAAAGGAGCTGTCAAATATAGGAAACAAAAGGTGCTGTCAAATATAGTAAACAGAAAGTACTGTCAAATATAGGAAACAAAAGGTACTGTGAAATATAGTAAACAGAAGCTACTGTCAAATGTACAATAGTAAACGAAATTTACTGTCAAATGTAGTAAACAGAAGGTACTGTCAAACATAGGAAACAAAAGGTGCTGTCAAATATAGGAAACAAAAGGTGCTGTCAAATATAGGAAACAAAAGGTACTGTCAAATATAGGAAACAAAAGGTGCTGTCAAATATAGGAAATAGAAAGATACTGTCAAATATAGTAAACAGAAGCCACTGTCAAATGTACAATAGTAAACGAAATTTACTGTCAAATGTAGTTAACAGAAAGTACTGTCAAATATAGGAAACAAAAGGAGCTGTCAAATATAGGAAACAAAAGGTGCTGTCAAATATAGTAAACAGAAAGTACTGTCAAATATAGGAAACAAAAGGTACTGTGAAATATAGTAAACAGAAGCTACTGTCAAATGTACAATAGTAAACGAAATTTACTGTCAAATGTAGTAAACAGAAGGTACTGTCAAACATAGGAAACAAAAGGTGCTGTCAAATATAGGAAACAAAAGGTGCTGTCAAATATAGGAAACAAAAGGTACTGTCAAATATAGGAAACAAAAGGTACTGTCAAATATAGGAAACAAAAGGTGCTGTCAAATATAGGAAACAAAAGGTGCTGTCAAATATAGGAAATAGAAAGATACTGTCAAATATAGTAAACAGAAGCCACTGTCAAATGTACAATAGTAAACGAAATTTACTGTCAAATGTAGTTAACAGAAAGTACTGTCAAATATAGGAAACAAAAGGAGCTGTCAAATATAGGAAACAAAAGGTGCTGTCAAATATAGTAAACAGAAAGTACTGTCAAATATAGGAAACAAAAGGTACTGTCAAATATAGGAAACAAAAGGTACTGTGAAATATAGGAAATAGAAAGGTACTGTCAAATATAGTAAACAAAAGGTACTGTCAAATATAGTAAACAAAAGGTACTGTTAAATATAGTAAACAGAAGCTACTGTTAAATGTACAATAGTAAACGAAATTTACTGTCAAATGTAGTAAACAGAAGCTACTGTTAAATGTACAATAGTAAACGAAATTTACTGTCAAATATAGTAAACAGAAGCTACTGTTAAATGTACAATAGTAAACGAAATATACTGTCAAATGTAGTAAACAGAAGCTACTGTTAAATGTACAATAGTAAACGAAATATACTGTCAAATGTAGTAAACAGAAGCTACTGTTAAATGTACAATAGTAAACGAAATATACTGTCAAATGTAGTTTGGTTTGGTTTGGTTTATTTTGTTTAACGTCCTATTAACAGCTAAGGTCATTTAAGGACGGCCCCCCGTGCGTGCGACGTGCATGCGTGTGTTGAGTGCGTATGTGTGTTTAGGGAGGCTGCGGTATGTTCATGTTAAGTCTCCTTGTGATAGGCCGGAACTTTTGCCGATTTATAGTGCTACCTCACTAGAGCATACTGCCGAGGACACACAGCAGCACACCCCACCCGGTCACATAATACTGACAACGGGCGAACCAGTCGTCCTACTCCAAATATGCTGAGCGCTAAGCAGGAGTAGCAACTACCATTTTTAAAGACTCTGGTATGTCTCGGCTAGGGAACAGAACACAAAGCCTTCCTCACAGGGGCGAACGGCCAAAAGTGAGTCATTGTCAAGGGAGACATTAGGAAGAAGAAAGCCGTTAAGAAAGAAGAGAAAAGATATGATCCCAAATTTAGTCGCCTCTTACGATCATGCAATGGGGGCAGCAGGTACAATTCTAATGCCCTACCTGCAGGGCAGGTCGAATGTAGTAAACAGAAGGTACTCTCAAATATAGGAAACAAAAGGTGCTCTCAAATATAGGAAACAAAAGGTGCTGTCAAATATAGGGAACAGAAGCCACTGTCAAATGTACAATAGTAAACGAAATATACTGTCAAATAAAGGAAACAAAAAGTACTGTCAAATATAGTAAACGAAATATACTGTCAAATAAAGGAAACAAAAAGTACTGTCAAATATAGGAAACAAAAGGTACTGTCAAATATAGGAAACAAAAGGTACTGTCAAATATAGGAAACAAAAGGTACTGTCAAATATAGGAAACAAAAGGTACTGTCAAATAAAGGAAATAGAAAGGTACTGTCAAATATAGGGAACAAAAGGTACTGTCAAATAAAGGAAACAAAAGGTACTGTCAAATATAGGAAATAGAAAGGTACTGTCAAATAAAGGAAATAGAAAGGTACTGTCAAATATAGGAAATAGAAAGGTACTGTCAAATATAGGAAATAGAAAGGTACTGTCAAATAAAGGAAATAGAAAGGTACTGTCAAATATAGGAAATAGAAAGGTACTGTCAAATATAGGAAACAGAAAGGTACTGTCAAATATAGGAAATAAAAGGTGCTGTCAAATATAGGAAACAAAAGCTAAGTACTGTTAAATATAGGAAATAGAAAGGTACTGTCAAACATAGGAAACAGAAAGGTACTGACAAATATAGTAAACAGAAGCCACTGTCAAATGTACAATAGTAAACGAAATATACTGTCAAATATAGGAAACAAAATGTACTGTCAAATATAGGAAACAAAAGGTATTGCCAAATATAGGAAACAAAAGATACTGCCAAATATAGGAAACAAAAGGTACTGCCAAATATAGGAAACAAAAGGTATTGCCAAATATAGGAAACAAAAGGTGCTGTCAAACATAGGAAACAAAAGCTAAGTACTGTCAAATATAGGAAATAGAAAAACAGTGTCAAATATAGGATATAGATAGGGTATGGTTAAATATGGGGAAAAGCTCTCATTCTTGTAGTGACCATTTATGTCCGTATCAGCTTACACGTGGTTCACTTAATGTTCCTTTCTTCTTTTTCTTTCTTTTTTTTTCTTTCTTTTTTTTATCGGCATTATTTCCATTGTCTATTGATATATCAATGTACCTTTTCTTCTTACGTTTGTTTTAGATTATTTAGTTTATCATTGCAAGTCCAAGTCAATCCGGAATATTGTCTGGTCCAACTTGTGTGGTCTTAGGAACATTATTTTATAATATTTGCTCAACTTAATAACACGTTCATGGGAACCAGGCAGACTGAATCCAATATGGCACCCTTGTGAATGTTGATTACTGTTGAGTAAATAAAATTGTTAACAAGTACCCAGTACTTACAGATAGTCAGCCTATAAACTGCGACCCGTCGTCCTATATCATGTATCCATGTGAAACCAGCCCTTCTATTGTGTATTGTTTTGTTCGGCATACTCGCTCTCAATAATAGACCCTAAATCTGGCAATACTAATAAAAATGCAATTGCATTTCAATTTTTAAATTTACTTTATTGGTGAACAACACAACCGACAGTACTGACGTGTTCAATCTGGTTTCTCCAGGATGTCTTCTCTTTGTTTTGCCGTGTGGTGTGTTTGGTTTGTTTTGGCAGGTGTTTTGTTTGTTTTGCCAGGTGTTTTGTTTGTTTTGGCAGGTGTTTTGTTTGTTTTGCCAGGTGTTTGTTTGTTTTGCCAGGTGTTTTTTTTTTTTTTTTGACAGGTGTTTCATTTGTTTTGACAGGTGTTTTGTTTGTTTTGCCAGCTGTTTTGTTTGTTTTGCCAGGTGTTTTGTTTTGCCAGGGGTTTTATTTGTTTTGCCAGGTGTTCCGTTTGTTTTGCCAGATGTTTTGTTTTGCCAGGTGTTTTGTTTGGCCATGTGTTTTGTTTGTTTTTCAGGGGGTTTTATTTGTTTCGCCAGGTGTTTTGTTTGTTTTGACAGGTGTTTTGTTTGTTTTGTCAGGTGTTTTGTTTGTTTTGTCAGGTGTTTTGTTTGTTTTGTCAGGTGTTTTGTTTGTTTTGACAGGTGTTTTGTTTGTTTTGTCAGGTGTTTTGTTTGTTTTGTCAGGTGTTTTGTTTGTTTTGTCAGGTGTTTTGTTTGTTTTGACAGGTGTTTTGTTTGTTTTGTCAGGTGTTTTGTTTGTTTTGTCAGGTGTTTTGTTTGTTTTGTCAGGTGTTTTGTTTGTTTTGTCAGGTGTTTTGTTTGTTTTGTCAGGTGTTTTGTTTGTTTTTCAGGGGGTTTTATTTGTTTCGCCAGGTGTTTTGTTTGTTTTGACAGGTGTTTTGTTTGTTTTGTCAGGTGTTTTGTTTGTTTTGTCAGGTGTTTTGTTTGTTTTGTCAGGTGTTTTGTTTGTTTTGACAGGTGTTTTGTTTGTTTTGTCAGGTGTTTTGTTTGTTTTGTCAGGTGTTTTGTTTGTTTTGACAGGTGTTTTGTTTGTTTTGACAGGTGTTTTGTTTGTTTTGTCAGGTGTTTTGTTTGTTTTGACAGGTGTTTTGTTTGTTTTGTCAGGTGTTTTGTTTGTTTTGTCAGGTGTTTTGTTTTGTTTTGACAAGCGTTTTGATTGTTTTGCCAGGTGTTTTGTTTTGCTTTGACTGGTGTTTTGTTTGTTTTGCCAGGTGTTTTTTTTTACTTTGACTGGTGTTTTGTTTGTTTTGCCAGGTGTTTTGTTTGTTTTGTCAGGTGTTTTGTTTGTTTTGCCAGGTGTTTTGTTTGTTTTGACAGGTGTTTTGTTTGTTTTGTCAGGTGTTTTGTTTGTTTTGTCAGGTGTTTTGTTTTGTTTTGACAAGCGTTTTGATTGTTTTGCCAGGTGTTTTGTTTTGCTTTGACTGGTGTTTTGTTTGTTTTGACAGGTGTTTTGTTTGTTTTGTCAGGTGTTTTGTTTGTTTTGACAGGTGTTTTGTTTGTTTTGTCAGGTGTTTTGTTTGTTTTGTCAGGTGTTTTGTTTTGTTTTGACAAGCGTTTTGATTGTTTTGCCAGGTGTTTTGTTTTGCTTTGACTGGTGTTTTGTTTGTTTTGCCAGGTGTTTTTTTTTACTTTGACTGGTGTTTTGTTTGTTTTGCCAGGTGTTTTGTTGTTTTGTCAGGTGTTTTGTTTTGTTTTGACAGGTGTTTTGTTTTGCTTCACTAGGTGTTTTGTTTTCATTTGATTCGTGTTTTGATTGTTTTGCCAGGTGTTTTGTTTGTTTTGCCAGGTGTTTCATTTGTTTTGCAAGGTGTTTTTTTTGTTTTGACAGGTGTTTCATTTGTTTTGCCAGGCGTTTTGTTTGTTTTGCCAGGTGTTTTATTTGTTTTGTCAGGTGTTTGTTTGTTTTGCCAGGTGTTTTTTTTGTTTTGCCAGGTGTTTTGTTTGTTTTGTCAGGTGTTTTATTTGTTTTGCCAGGTGTTTTGTTTGTTTTGCCAGGTGTTTGTTTGTTTTGCCAGGTGTTTTTTTTGTTTTGACAGGTGTTTCATTTGTTTTGCCAGGCGTTTTGTTTGTTTTGCCAGGTGCTTTGTTTGTTTTGCCATGTGTTTTGTTTGTTTTTCCAGGTGTTTTGCTTGTTTTGCCGTGTGTTTTGTTTGATTTGGCAGGTGCTTTGTTTATCGTGTATGGTCTTCTGTTTGATTTGCCAGGTAGATATATGTCAAAACTAGTGAAAACAACGTCAATACCCATGTAAAACTGCATAGCAAGGCAGACCATAGATTCTTCGGAATAATATTTCCATCTGTATCGATACAATTTCTCAAATTATATATAATATATAGAACTCATCTGTACCGACACATTTACTCAGATTATATATAATATAAAGAACAAATACGTACCGATATAATTACTCAAATTATATATAATATACAGAACACATCTGTACCGACACAATTTCTCAAATTATTTCTATTGTACTTGCCTCCGATTGAGATTCATTGTTTTTTCTTGATATTTCAATAATATGCTGGGAAGGAAACAAAGTGTTTTATATCCACTTCAATTATCAACTAAACATATTTAAGTCGCCTGGTTTTACAGCCTCATATTGTAGCTATTGCGTTAATGTATTTATTGTAATTTTTATTGTGTTGATTGTAAATCTGGTAGAATGATTTTAAAGTATTACGTCCTTACCTGTTTTGATAATTCGCGTTTAAGTACAAGTTTCCACATGAACGTGTAGACAGTTACACTTGGTATTATGTGTTTTAGTAGTATGTTTTTTTGTTTTTTTTTTACTTCAGTGACCGTTAAACACCCCTGATCGAACCTTAATTTGATACAGTACACACTATAAAACCAATGATTATGATAACCGATACAGCCCTGGTATCATCAATGATTCCTAAACTTTAAATTTTCGAAAGGAAAGCTTTACACAATTTTACACTCTTTATACGTTTATATAATTCGACAGGAAACAATTAAATATCATATGTTAGTCAGGTGTTCTGCTTTCATTATCAATTAAAAAATCAACACAAATAAAATGATTAATTGGTGGAAAACAAAGTCACTGAGTAGATTTAAAGTAAACAATAGATTTTTTACCTTTTATATGGTTGATATTTTTACCAGGTGGTCTTTGTCCGAATACGACAACAATGTCAACACCAATGTCAACTACAGCTAGCGTTACCGACGTAACAGATACAACTGACCCTACCCAGCCAACAGAACCTCCGACTATAACTGACGTACGTCTTCCTACTGACGTTAAACCATACCATTATGACGTCACCTTGAGGCCAGAGCTCTATAACGGCATTCCAGAAACATTCACTTTCAGCGGAACCGTCATAATATTTCTGGACTGCTACAACGCAACAAGGAACATCACCGTACACATTGGTACTCAGACTTTAACTAAGACCCTCCACAGTTCGTCGGCTGACCAACCCGGGTGGTGGGGTTCCAAATGTAATTAGTACAGCGAGAGATTATGCACGTGAGTTTCTTATCATTATGCTCGACACGGAACTGACGGCTGGAGAACAATACTCACTGACTTTATATTTTACTGACAACTTGACTGATAGCCTTATTGGAATGTACCTCAGTTCCTACCAAAGCGAAACAGCAAATGACACTATGTAAGTATAGTGTGCGATTGGTTTTTTTCACTACATTTTAGATGAATACACTTTTATAGTCTCTAAGCGCTAATCGTTGTGTTTGTATACAATATGTTTTAACCATCGGCAAACGTGTCTTATTTGTTAATTGATGTGATTGACATTCTATGAATAATGGCATCACGGATCTTTCTCATATTTAGTCGACATAAATACATGTATGACGTATTCGCACCTAAAATATAAGAACTTAAAGGTACTTATATCATAAATAAGTAAGTGTTTAAATACACAAGATAGAAATTACTTTGATGCTTGCATTTTATATTCACCAGATACCTGGCTGTGACACAGTTCCAGCACACCTTCGCGAGGAATGCCTTTCCATGTTTCGACGAGCCGGCGTTAAAAGCGACATTCAGCATTACCCTACAAAGACAACCCCAAATATCTACATTGTCGAACATGCCTCTCCTCAGAACGGACACCCTGTAAGCTAGAATCGATTTTTCTTTGATTTCTTCTGTCATAACTTCACAACCTTTGAAGATAGTGTTTACTTATTCTTCTGACGACCCAAAGCGATACACTAATGGAATAATATATGAGTATGGAGATCTTCCTTTAATTGTTTAGTAATCATTTTCATAGACTGTTACCAAAATCAGCTTCCAAAACGTCTTCCACAAACAAGTGTTTTCTCCATATTGGTGAGAAATCATTCAGAGCATCGCGTTTATATATTTGTTGGAAATACTGGAAAAATATAGAAGCTGACAAACTGGTGAACTGAGACCCTGGATATACAGCAATAGTATGGTAATATGATTATAATATTAAAACATTAGAGACACGTGGTGTACAAAAATGATAGTGTATAATCAACATTACAACAATAAGGCACGTGATTATTGGAGTGGGAGGGGAGGGGGAGGGAGTGGGAGTGGGAGGGGAGGGGAGGGGAGGGGGAGGTAGATAGTAGGCATATTCCATGTCTGATCTTTTTACTAATCCGTTATAAATCTACTCAATTCCTTCGTTTTACGAATTCTTTGTATTGAGGCAGTGACAACAAAAGTACATATAACATGTTTCCTTTTTCAGAGGGGACGGATACCTCGCCGATGTATACAATATATCTGTCATCATGCCCACGTATTTGGTGGCCTTCACATTTTGCGACTTTCTGAACGTCACCAATACAACGTCCAACAACGTTGAGGTATGTTTTTAAACTTCAGACTGATTCAGTTAACATTTATAGGCAAAATGAATACGAACTGGATCAAGGTATATACAATGAAATATGTTGAAAATGCCGTTTCATTTCATTTTATACATTTTTATTGACAAAGCTGTTATCAGTCATTTGGATACAATAACAGGCAAAGCGTGTATAAATTATCTCCATGAACGGCCAAGGTGAAATAAACAGTGTGAAAATATTATAGACATACTTAAAATGAAAAATAGCTCAAAATAACTAAGGATAAGGGAAAGTAATTTATGAGAGAAACAACTCTCACACCATACACGCTTATACAGTTACATGTACAAATACATTTATTTCTGTATCAATCACTATTACTTTGATAATGGTGTATAACTAAGGGATATGTATATCATCTGAACGTGTTTGGCTGTTATTTACTAAAAATCACCGTCGATCTACCCTTCCTTGAACCAGATATGAAAACTATTATAGTAATGGAAAACAACCTTTGAATTTTGACCGGGACTAGAAAAGTTTGTTTGATATTAGTTTTAGATCTGAATAGAAATTGTGTTTTGGCACAATAATTGTTCTTTACGCAAAATACCGACAATTGTTTACAATCCATATCCAATCATAATGATGCTTAGATAACCCAAACAGTATATACAATCCTTAATGACTCTGTTCCATGTGTTCATCCTATTCTTCTCCCTTCCTCCCTATGTCCTGAACACATAACTTCCACTTTACATTATTGGTTTTGGATAATCTTTAACATTTGTGTAGCTGTGGAAAATCCATCCAAATGAATGTCTCGGCGAAATTAACAGATACATGTATAGAGAAGGGCGGATGGAAATATTCAATCCGAGCTTTTCAAAGAAAAGGACCAGTTATCTAAATAAAACTTGTTTGGTATTACAATTCCAGTTCGGAGTGTTCTCACGACCAGAATACATCAATCAAACTACATTTGCTTTAGAGAAAGGAATTGAAATGCTCGATGCTTTTGAGGGGTACTTCAACATATCATTCTCTCTTCCGAAGCTGGGTAGGTATACAAAAAGTCTTAATATTGATTGATTACTTTTGTATTAAATATACAAATATATACAATATAATTTCCCTAAAGTATTTCAAAGAACTCCCCTTCCCCGGCATTTGCCTCATAGCACCACTGACGAGTACAAAAAGGACGAAACATTTGTATGGTGCTATGTCATATTTATTAATCGACTTCTGATATACATCTATAGGTCTTTTGCACAATCCTTTGACATAATCCTTCCCAGTACTATTTGTATATTACATCATATACTACACTGTTTCATAAGACAACATAGCCCTGCCCGATTTCTACTATGGGGCCATGGAGAATTGGGGTTTGGTGACATATCGAGAATTCTACTTACTGTACGAGGAGGGCATGTCCACCACAAGGAATCTGGAGTTGATCGCCGAAATCATCGCTCACGAACTTGCCCATATGGTGAATACGTCGTCAATCGTATTATGTGTTAATTAGACAAAACTAGTGAATAATGAAAATGAATATATATAAGTCGTCATCAGGACAACATAAGAAATGTATAGTAACAATTTAAGTTGTGTAGCTCAATAAATGGGATATGATATGAATGTGATACATTTGATAGCTGATAGCACAATTATTTGTTCTAAAATCACACAAACTTACACTAAGATTAAAGCTAAAAAACAAAAGTACCAGCAAAAAGGATTTGATACTACGTGTATATATCATAGAGTTTGCTGATATTTTTATGAACATTTCATCTTGCAATATTATCTTCGTGAATAGGTTTCTTTTATATATATATTCATATATTTAATCCGTCTTTGGGCGACAGCCTATTGTTGATTCAGAAACAAAATTTGATACGTCCCTGTAAATTTTTATCCTGTTAACAGCTACACAAACATGGCACCAACAAATCTAATCCGAAGGTTTCTAATGTCGTATCGGTCTTTTATTCTGATACGGGCCGACTAACATTAGAACTCTTGCCAAAGTGAAAAATGGGGGGATCACCGGGCCGGCACTTTGTCGAATGATTTCAACTATTCAATACGTGATGTGGATAGAAAACATACATTGAAAAATCGATCATTTTTCGACATGCAACTGCCCATACAGACGTATATACAATCATGTAGCCACACATAAACAGATCAGTCCATTCATTTTATGATCCAAATCCGAATTTCAAAACATTTCGCGGTAATCTTCATCTAGAAAATAGTTTCCGGTGAGACATTACAAAAATGGCCGCGAGGAAAGGTTGCCATCTTTGTTTCTAGTGGGGCCTATTTGTTTAATGGCCGCGAGGAAAGGTTGCCATCTTTGTTTCTAGTGGGGCCTATTTGTTTATGCGGAAAACCCCGATGCGTCAATTATTTAAATGTAACGTTTGAGACTTTTTCATCACTTTTTTCACTATGACAAGAGTTCTAAGGTTAATCAACCCATATCAGATTCTTAAAAGGCCGATAAAACCATCAGAAACCTACAGGTTACAACAAAACATACCTGGCCAGTGAAAAATCTCAAACGTTTTCCCAACATTTTACACAATTTAACAATCCATTATTCACTCCCTATCTTCTGTACGCCGTTCAACGGCATCGCAAGAGGCGGAATCATTTCAAAACGAGTGTTGAAAAATCTGACGGTTGACTGAAAGTTTTGTCTCATCGCCGAATAGTGAACTGTCGCCAAGCCATTTGCATTCTTCGCCAAACAATGGGAACAGACATTTTTGAAAGCTGAAAGATAAACATATGTGAAAGGAATGTCTATACCAGTTTAATGTCGTCGAACAATCCAACATCTTCCTGTTCTAAATGTTAGGGCGTTAAGAACCTTGTTCCAATGTTTGAAATAAATCTAGTACGTTGTTTTTTTTATCGCCCATCAATGGTGTACAAAGAGTCTACAATGTTGACGATGTATCATGGCTTAGATATTTGTATCATATTTCAGTGGTTTGGGAATATAGTATCCCCGGTCTGGTGGGACGATATTTGGTTAAATGAAGGATTTGCAACATTTCTATCCTATCTTGGGATGGATATGGTCCTCCCTGAGTGGAAAATGGTAAGTAATTCAAAACAAGACAATCAGGCTTATGTCCATTGCTTAAGGTAAATATCATTACCTGAAAGGAAAAGTATTACTAAGTACACTTTATCGGATATTAAAGTATTCAAATCAGTCTTCATATTAACATAATCTTATAAAGGCGGTGGTATGAGATTGCACGTTAAACATATCTCAGATTTGAATAATGACGTTAGGTGTTGTTTTACAGATGGATCTGATTACGACCTACGAGGTTCAGAGGGTGATGGAGGCAGACAGCCTTGAGTCTACGGTACCAATATATCGCATGGCCTACACACCCAGACAGATAGAGGACTTATTTGACATCATTACGTACTCAAAGGTAGGCTTCTGAATATCAACATACTCCAGACTTCTAATACAATATAATTATATAACACAATTAAAGCGGTGTTGCCAGCACTGCCAATATATGTAATCTATATAATAAGAATTGATAACTAAGAGTGAAGAAAATATTTTGGAGTCAAATAAATCACCTATTGAATTATAATAAGAATTATAATATATGAATACCTATATATTATCTCATTGGATGTTGAATTTCATGGCAATGTCGTAAAATATGCGAGTCATAATACACTGTGACAACATTTTTAAAGAATATACATGTTTTTCAGGGCGCCTCTGTGATCAGGATGATGTGGTTTTTCTTGGGAGAAGAAACGTTCCGCCGTGGCTTAGAGGTAAAGAAGTAATGATAATGATACATCGCAATAAATCGAAATATTACGAAAGTCGTTGGGACCATTTTCGTAGAAGAAAATACGCGAAAGTTTCGCGTAATAACGCGAAAAAAATATTATTTTCCTCTACGAAAATGGTCCACACCGGATTTCGTAAAATATATTGTTGTATTTAATGACAGTAGTAAAATTACTTGCTTGTGCCAGTTGTAATATTCATCAATTATTTTTCAGGGTTACTTAAAGGAGCAGATGTATGGGAATGTCGCACACGATGATTTATGGCGGGCATTGCAAAAGGTAGTAAATGGGTACTGTGTTCCCTAGTCACGGAAATTCATTATACCAGCTTCTGTAATTTCATGCATTTAAGTAAATTGTTAATCGCCATGCAATTAATTGGTCATGGGTCAAGTTCAAATTCATAATCAACCATGTCTACATAGATTTCATGCTAGCTAAACACTTTTTTGTCAAGATATTTTGACATTGTACATTTTTTGTATTACATTGATATACCGTGGTCTATCATATTACACTACTAGTGGTGTTTTAACCTGCTTGTCACATTTTCGAATCTAAATATTGACTTAGAGTAGACACATTTACGAAGGTTGATTGATAGGTTGTGATCCTTGTATTGAAGGAGGTACTCAAAGATGTTCTTTTTAAGTTCTACTAATATCTGACTATATAGGGCCGTGTACCTAAGGACTGGTCTCATTTGGTTAGTTTATATCGACAAGGTAGCACTCTAAAGTAAACAAGGCAAACGGTTTTTGCAAAATGAACATAATCGGTTAAGGTAAGGGTGACCCTAACCCTTACATACAGTGGATGACTTTCTGAACAGCTAAGAAAAGGAGTTCTATGAAAGTGGCATTGAGGCCCTTAAACATCGCTAGCAGAAGTGTTTAGATACTGAAGGGGGTTATGTTGAAAAATAATACAATATGTCCGGCAAAATTCAAATCCTTCAATATTACGCTCACAACTTATCAATTGGCCCTCGTTCTTTTGAAATCAGATATTGAAAATTATGATTATTTTATTAAGTCCCCCTCAGGATTTCGTCATTTCTTGGTCGCCTCCTATCATCAACACTTGTGCAGTCTTAATTCATTTTGACTCTACTGTATGTTACTCTCAAATTGTTTCAAAAGGAGTTGTCTTGTAGACTATTTTTGTGCAATCTTTATAGGAAATATTTAACCGTGATTTAAACGTATATGTAAACTGGATATTAACTGTATAAAATGTTTCATCTTATAGCGTGGTATCTGTTGTAATGATGGTTGGACCTTTTGTATTATTAACTGTTAACAGCAGGCAGAGGCGGACGGTAGGGACGGTTTTGATATCAAGACGGTGATGGACACGTGGATCGAACAAAAGAATTTCCCTGTAGTAAACGTAACGAGGCTTTCTGACAACCAGTTAATGCTCACACAACAACGTTTTCTCCTCGGAGTGAACAACACAACAAATTCAGAAGGGTATGTTTCTGTTAGCTCTCGAAAATTATCCAGAAATGTCGCATTGGAACTTACAGGGGAGTACATTCGGTGATTCACTAATTAAGCTGTCACGATATTTGAGGCAAAAACGCACTCTAATTAGAATAATAACTAATATGACAATCAATATGGGTATGTCATCCATTTCATGAAGATTTTAGACACTGGAGAATTCCTAGATAAATAAAAAGTATTTATAAATTGATTTTGTCATACATTAATGGTAGATGATAAGAGACTATCATGGTTTAATGATAAATGAGAGATCCAGTAAGAGAGGGCTATAGATAAATAATAATATATCAAGGTTTGTAGATACTTACCCAGACATCAGGGTTTGTAGATACTTAACCAGACATCAAGGTTTGAAGATAACTAAATAGACATCAAGGTTTGTAGATACGTAACCAGACATCAAAGTTTGTAGATACTTAACAAGACATCAAAGTTTGTAGATACTTAACTAGACATCAAGGTTTATAGATACTTAACAAGACATCAAAGTTTGTAGATACTAAACAAGACATCAAGGTTTGTAGATACTTAACCAGACATTAAGGTTTGTAGATACGTAACAAGACATCAAGGTTTGTACATACGTAACAAGACATCAAGGTTTGTACATACGTAACCAGGCATCAAGGTTTGTACTTCCGTAACAAGGCATCAAGGTTTGTACTTCCGTAACAAGACATCAAGGTTTGTACATACGTAACAAGGCATCATGTTTTGAACATAAGTAACAAGACATCAAGGTTTGTACATATGTAACAAGACATCAGGAACTATGGATATGTAACAAGACATCAAGGTTTAAAGATATGTATCAAGCCATCAAGGGTTTTATATAGATGGGTAACACGACATCAAGGCTTATAGATAGGTAACAAGACAGTAAGAGTAGGGTTATAGATAGGTAACAAGACATCAAGGGTTATAGATAGGTAACAAGACATCAAGGGTTATAGATAGGTAACAAGACATCAAGGGTTATAGATAGGTAACAAGACATCAAGGGTTATAGATAGGTAATAAGACAGCAAGGGTTATAGATAGGTAACAAGACATCAAGGGTTATAGATACGTAATAAGACATCAAGGGTTATAGATACGTAATAAGACATCAAGGGTTATAGATACGTAATAAGACATCAAGGGTTATAGATACCTAATAAGACATCAAGGGTTATAGATAGGTAACAAGACATCAAGGGTTATAGATACGTAATAAGACATCAAGGGTTATAGATACGTAATAAGACATCAAGGGTTATAGATAGGTAACAGAACATCGGTTGTTATAGATTTCTTAGATGAGTAAGAGGACATCAAGATTTAAAGATAAGTAACAGGACACCAAGGTTTGTAGGTAAATAACAATATATCAAGGTTTACAGGTAATTAACTAGACACCAAGGTAAATAATTATGCATGTTACAAGAAGAAAACCGCTTTGGTGTGATTCATTTTATACATAATCGTTGCAGGTACAGTTGGGAGATACCGTTCACTTACACTACACACCAAGAGTTGGACTTTAACAAAACCACAAGTGATATCGTGTGGATCAGGGCCGGCGTCTCCGGTAACCAACAGATAATGCAATAGATGTAGTAATCATGTACCAAAATATGTCTAATTACTTTCAGCAAGCAAATATAAAATATTTTATATAGATGTTTTAGTGTAATCTGTTAAATATTGCTTTTGCAGACAGGTCAAATTAATTTCAATTATTTATTGTTTATTTACTCCCATTGATTACATATAAAATACAGCAGACACTGACCTTAATATTGAACTGATGTATATCGTGTCTGTTATTTATATACTTCTCGCCCATAAGTCTGGTTATCTTTGTCACAGCTCCAATAAAGCAGTCTTTGCAATCTGACATTGGTGTCTCTTTATAGAAACGCATATACCTGATGGCACCATCACACCCGAGCAGGGCTGGGTTATTGGCAACATACGACAGTATGGGTACTATCGGGTAAACTATGACGAAAAGAACTGGAGGGCGTTGGTCCAACAACTCAAAGATGACCACCACGTAATTATGATTTAAAATTACAACTATTGTACAATATTTGTATCTTTTCGTTAGTAACATCTACATGTAAGTATTTGGTTATATAGTTTTATCGCTATAGACTCCCACTTGAAATTGGTATAATATTAATAATGTTTCCTTAATAAATCACCTTAATTAATCAGAATCTGATATGTCATCAACGTGCGTTATTCGAAATGGAAAAATGTGGATCTTTCAAAATACCAAGTGAGATCCTCTAATATACCTAATAGAAAAATAAAAGTCCTCCAATATACCAAACGGAAGAAAAGGGGTCCTGCAATATACCAAAAGGAAGAATAATGGTTCTCCAATATAACAACTGGACAATAGTACAATAAGGGTCCTCCAACATACCAAATGGGACAATAAGGGTCCTCCAACATACCAAATGGGACAATAAGGGTCCTCCAACATACCAAATGAACAATTTACAAATGATGTTCTATATATTTGGCAGAAAATCCACGTGGTCAATAGAGGCGCGTTAATCAGTGATGCGTGGGCTCTAGCTAAGTAAGTACAAGCTTTATATTTATATTTCTGAAACGCTTTCATGAAGGTCATAAATAGTTATCCACCTTGTTTCGTTAATGTTATGAAATAAATGATAATTTTATACTATTAAGTATTATAGCTATATGCTTTCTATGATTTCTATGATCATGCATTCGCGATCTGCATTGTTACAGGGCAGGTTTGAACTCTATGGGGATTGCCTGGGATACGCTTGTCTATCTCCGTAATGAAACTGAATACATACCCTGGAGTATTGCAGTGCGTGAACTTGAGTATATCGATCTAATGTTGACTGGGAGGGCAGCCTATGGGAATTTCGAGGTAAGCAATTAAGTATAAAAAGAATTGTACGACTTTAACGACTTTTTCTATATATATCGAAAAACAGATATTATGATATGCTACATATTTTATGAACAATGAATTGATAAACATCATAGTTTGACATTTTAAATACATACAATTGTGTTGTTAGTTCTTGCTATCGTTGTATTGAACTACATGTATTTCATTGGGTTACACGTTTGTTTATCTGGTATTTGTAAAGAATATAACGGGATCATATAATAACATTGTTTAATTATTCTTGAATAATTACTAATGATGTCACTTTTTTTTTACCAAAGCGTTTCGTAATTCAACAAATAGAAGGTCGGTCTCTCAACGTCTCGCTTAACGATGACCGTCCGGTCCAACAAAGGTAGGCAACCTTTGTCAACTGTGTTGGATTTGTTTTATAAGTCATGTAACACATTAGAAATAATATATGCAAAAAAATATACAAAAGAATAAGCTTCGGTGTTTACATTTGTTTTGCTTATGTATATATTTTTCTATGTTTGTTATGAGAGTATGATACACTTTTGATCACATGACAACTATTCTGCCATCACCGATCCCATTGTGACAACACCACGCCGGTCCCAAGACTTTACAAAGTAACGAAAATAAAAGGATGATACACTTTATCAAAATGTAAATATAAATGGTAGGAATTGTATCCAAAAGCAAGAGCAATACGTGGTATAGGAATATAACACTATTTGCTAAATCACGCTTGCTCTGTGGATTCTAAAAAAGACATGAAAGAGTTAAATACAGTATCAAGTCCGTGGTGAAAGGGAATGTCAAAATCTGGATGGAGAGGTACAAAAGACTACAATTTTTGTGAAATTCTTAATCTTTAAGATTGCATTTCAAAGAACATTAAGTATATGTGTATATCCTGAACATGCCACTATGTAAATGAATTAAAACATGACAAACAGGTTACGATAACCCTTGGAGACTAATCTATCCAGCAGCAGGGTTTACCAGCTGAAATAATTGTACAAAAGGCACATAAGATATAAAAACCTTTCAAAACAAATTCGGAGTTAGATAGAACCAAAAGCATCATACAGCAACTTCGTCGTTCTATGACGCATCAGTGGTGATATTAATCTAATGTAATCATAGAAGGCTACCAAACATTTGAAACGGGTGAAAAGAAATATCAAAATCTGTATGTAAAACAACAAAAACAGACGTTATATTATCACGATCAGTTTGTTGTTTTGTTTTTGTTTTTTGTTTTGCAGGTCACTCAGTGGCCTCATATTCAGTCTCGCGTGCAAGCACCACTTGGCCGAGTGTATACAGCTTTCAGTGGACATGTTCTATGCGTGGAGAACTACGGGAGCACTGTAAGAACTTCAGTACAAATAAGAATCTTTATCAGTGTTAATTGTCGCATATTATTCTAGATCGTCTCATTTGTTGTGCTGACTATAAAGTTAAATGGTGAGAGTAGAATATGTTAAAATAATATAATACTGGAAAAAACATAATAACATTATTTATTAATCTTGTAATTTCATTTTACCAGTATCTTTTTATGAATAATGACATTTGGAACAATAGAATCCCTCCAGACATCAAAGGAACAGTGATGTGTACAGCAGTCAGAGAAGGAGGCGAGGTTGAGTGGGAATACCTGTACAGTCGATACCTCGACGGCCCTGTGTCAGAGTCATCCATGGCTTTAAATGCCATGGGCTGCTCTTCCCGACCATGGATCATCAACAGGTATTATTGATAGACATATTCAAGGGACCAATCACATAGTTTGTTTGTTATTAAATAATAAAGAAAATATCAGGGAAAAATATCTGGTTTGTAAAATGAGTAAGATATACATAAAATTGATACCGGAACTTAAGACCATGTATCTTTCCATGAGGCCAACGTTGATTTAGAGCGTCTGTGTGTTTGTATCAACAACTTTCTGAAATATATATTCAGGTATTTGGAATACGCGCTTCTGCCAGATAGGATCAGAAAACAAGATGTCCGAGATGCCATTCTGTCGGTTATACGTAACCCAGTAACGTTCTATATGGGCTGGAAGTTCCTGATGATGAACTGGAGACAAATGGTTCTGGAGTAAGTATCCATTCATATTATCTTCATCGACGGTAGTTTTCCTAGATTACATTATGAGTACGTATACGTTGTCCACTCTTCTCTCTTCACCGACACTAGTTTTCCTAGACTACATTATGAGTAAGTATGCATTGAAAAAGCATATCTCTTCATCGACAGTAGTTTTCTTAAATCACTGCTACCACGATTGATGATATTCAAAAGCGCAGTTGTAAACCATGAAAGTATTAAAGTGGAAAGAACAAAAGAATATTGAACAACTTTCTGATATTTTTAAATGTGTATTCGACGACGAGTCAAATTGTATGTGCTTAAAGTACGAGGAGGTATGTTGTGTGTCTCGTATTGAAGGATGTTCTTTTTAAGTTCTATTCTCTGACTATATAGGTACGTATTTTATTTATTTATCTATTTTTTTTTTTTTTTTTTTTTCGAAATGGACAAAATCGGTTAGGGTTAGGATGAAAGAGTCTGTCATTGCCATGGCTGCCCTTCATGATTGTGACTTTAAATTGATTGAGCATCCGCCTCTTTCACCTGATCTCGCTCCATCAGACTTTCATCTATTTCCAAAACTGAAAACATGAAAACAGCTATTTCAGGCACCCTAACCCCAACCCTAAACCTAACATGCAGTGGATGACTTTCTGAACAGCCAAGAAAAGGAGTTCTATAAAAGTGACATTGAGGCCCACACCGCTGGTAAAAGTGTAAAGATACTGAAGGGGGTTATGCTGAAAAATAATACAAATGTCCGGCAAAATTCAATCCTTCAATATGAGGTTCACAACTTAACAATCAGCCCTCGTATATAGTAGAATTATCTAATTACCGATCAAGTGCAGCTGACGTTATCCGTTTTATTTACCATGTGATATAGATAAAAGCATGACTAACATGAATATTAATATAGTAATGTTTCGTGCCTATAGTGATGACGTTAACGGGAGTCACCTGAATTCCATTATCATACAAGTGTCACAAGGCATGTATACAGACTTCGAACTCAGTCAGGTATGTACTGTCATAGAAATCCGGTTATAAAGAAACAAATATATCTATCTATACCATAACTTAATTGCATTTGAAGCAAAAACTACAACTTTATATGATTTAATTGTGTAATATTTACTCATTTATGTCACATGTGCTCAGTATAATTGTCATTCTTTACTTTGTAACATAATATGAAACAACTCTTAGAGTAAATGAAAATACGTGTTTTATCAAAGCAATAAGAATTTCGCACTGAAATCGGTTGAAAGTGATACCGATACTGAAAAAAACAAAACGATCTGTTCGGATACAGGTCTTAATACAATTTGGAATATGAGTACATAATGAATGTTTGAATACAAAATATAGCAAGGATATTTTTATATCATTTGTTATGTCATACATTGTATAAATTTAGTCCAGTTTTATGGTCGATATTTCCTTGTGCGATATAAAAGTCAGAATGTTCGGTGTTTGTTGACACGCCTAGTAGTTCCGGTGTTAGCACTCTAGTTCTCATTATGACTTTACCCGGATTTGAATACCCTTACTATCTGGTCGTATTCTTCTTGACCTTTTTATCTCATTGTAAATCTATATCTTTTGTTTGTGTATTGTCCTTGTTTTATCGAGTTTTGGGTTAGAACTATGGTTTCCTTATTATGTCGGTAGTCGGTGTTGTTTTTGTCGATTTGAAAGACAAAAGGAATCAAATATAGACATGAATTCTTGCATTCTTTTCATACAGATCCTCCATATGAAGGACAACATCCATCCCCAAGAGGTGGAGATGATCGGATTCGACAGGGCGATCGATAGGATCATGGTCAACATGGAATGGGAGAAACAGAATTACCAATTAGTCGAAGATTGGTTGAAGACGAACACGGAGCACAGTGCCTGAAACATGTTTAACTGTTTGATGGTTATACTTGAATATCGAACGTTTGGTGTTTGCAAAGTCTTGATGCTGAATATATTTACGACATCAACGTAACATCTTCATTTAACGTATCAACAGCGCGAATATCATTATATTATAAAAATTGCATCCCAATACACTGATATTTATTCCAAGTAGGATGGGTTTTTTTCTATAGAATATACCGTGTCTTTTTTTCTTGTACAGTCATACTGTAAAACCATATGTACATAATCTACCAATGCTAATTAGGACAATATCATAACTATGTAAAATATGATTTATACTATATTTATAATACCACAACTAAAAATAGAATAAATATGTATTGATTAGATATATCCCAATCTTTATCACGGTAATACTGTGCTAGGTGTTTTGTTTTTATTTCTATCGGGATAGTAAAGTTTGGCTTAACCTCTCACTAATTAACGTCACTAATTAACGTCGTTATAAACTGCCCTGCCACCAGTCAGTATCATTATTTTCGAGGTTTCTGTGGTGTTGCCTTCAAATTAATATCTCTTTAGGCTGATCACAACCGCACAGAATATTGCAATTAACTTCAAAGAAAGACAGTGTAATTTATGTATAATTTACCCCCCTTGACTATTTACTAGCCAAATGGATATTAATTCGTATTATATTTTGATTGTGTTTATCGAAATATTCTTTTATATGTAAATATGTGTATATCTTCATAAAAGAGAGAAACTGTATACTGATTATTAACCTTATATTGCCTTCAATTTTTGAATTTCTATAGAAATAGATATGACAATAAAATATTTATTATTATGAAATTGTATCTGTAACTATGTCGTGAGATAGTATTGACAATAGCTTTTCATCAATACGTATCTTTTCATACATTAATTATACTCTCCA
This sequence comes from Pecten maximus, assembly GCF_902652985.1. Lineage (NCBI taxonomy): Eukaryota > Metazoa > Mollusca > Bivalvia > Pectinida > Pectinidae > Pecten > Pecten maximus. The sequence goes on from NC_047019.1 coordinate 34,819,166, forward strand.
GCCAATTATGCAGAATTGTTTATTAAACAAAAACTAATACAAAGTTGCTCTGTTTGCGTATTTGATTTTTTTCCCAGCTGTTTAATTGAGATGAAGAACTTAATTATGCATCGGTAGATGTATACAGACGGACCTGAAATAACACCATTACATATTATAAAGTTAATGGACAGATGTCATGTTTTATATCTCTTCTACTAATTTCTGTGTTCAGCGTTACTTTTTAACGCCCCAACATATTCATTGTCACCATCCTATAGTTCTCATTTTGAGAATGCGGCTTATCCTGCATTTGACCCAGATATGTATGGCGGGTGTCGTCGACGAAACAGAACACACTTAGTCTTCCGGAACACCTGGTCCTATTCCACTTGTACAAGGTTTCCGTGCACTTCTATCTTTTGTTCATATTTTAACGATTTTAAGTTAGAATTACGGTTTTGTTTGCATGACGATAATATCTGCCCTTGTTAGCTATCCTGGTGTTAAGTGATATCTGCCCTTGTTAGCTATCCTGGTGTTAAGTGATATCTGCCCTTGTAAGCACCCTGGTGTTAAGTGATATCTACCCTTGTAAGCATCCTGGTGTTAAGTGATATCTGCCCTTGTTAGCTATCCTGGTGTTAAGTGATATCTACCCTTGTTAGTATCCTGGTGTTAAATGATATCTGCCCTTGTTAGTATCCTGGTGTTAAGTGATATCTACCCTTGTTAGCTATCCTGGTGTTAAGTGATATCTGCCCTTGTTACCTATCCTGGTGTTAAGTGATATCTGCCCTTGTTAGCTATCCTGGTGTTAAGTGATATCTACCCTTGTTAGTATCCTGGTGTTAAGTGATATCTACCCTTGTTAGCTATCCTGGTGTTAAGTGATATCTACCCTTGTTGGCTATCCTGGTGTTAAGTGATATCTACCCTTGTTAGCTATCCTGGTGTTAAGTGATATCTACCCTTGTTAGCTATCCTGGTGTTAAGTGATATCTACCCTTGTTAGCTATCCTGGTGTTAAGTGATATCTGCCCTTGTTAGCTATCCTGGTGTTAAGTGATATCTGCCCTTGTTAGTATCCTGGTGTTAAGTGATATCTACCCCTGTTAGCTATCCTGGTGTTAAGTGATATCTGCCCTTGTTAGCTATCCTGGTGTTAAGTGATATCTGCCCTTGTTAGCTATCCTGGTGTTAAGTGACATCTACCCTTGTTAGTATCCTGGTGTTAAGTGATATCTACCCTTGTTGGCTATCCTGGTGTTAAGTGATATCTACCCTTGTTGGCTATCCTGGTGTTAAGTGATATCTACCCTTGTTAGCTATCCTGGTGTTAAGTGATATCTACCCTTGTTAGCTATCCTGGTGTTAAGTGATATCTACCCTTGTTAGCTATCCTGGTGTTAAGTGATATCTGCCCTTGTTAGCTATCCTGGTGTTAAGTGATATCTGCCCTTGTTAGTATCCTGGTGTTAAGTGATATCTACCCCTGTTAGCTATCCTGGTGTTAAGTGATATCTACCCTTGTTAGCTATCCTGGTGTTAAGTGATATCTGCCCTTGTAAGCACCCTGGTGTTAAGTGATATCTGCCCTTGTTAGCTATCCTGGTGTTAACATCTATGATAAATCCAGTCTCTTATGAAAGCAAATATTGGTGGCAAACTTAGTTTCCACTTGTATGCCGACATACAGCATGGAAATAGGGAAGTAGGACAATAATCATCTACACGATTTTATCCTCATTGTAGTTCATTAAAATTTTAGTCACTCACGTGTCTTTTGAAAATGTGCCTATAGCTCATAACCTTGTATTTTCTTAAATTCCAATTACAATCCCAATGGAAAATAATATTTTCGAAACTAAGTAATGAATGCGTTCAACGTACGCAATGGCTAAGGAAATGTTCTGAAAGAAGAAAAATCTTAAGCAAATGATGAAGCATGGTAACAAACTTTTTTTTCAAATCCAATAAATGGTACAGGTCTATTTATAAAATGTCGATGCTGGATTACTATGCGTGTAATGTTAAACCACTAGTCCATCCGTGATTTGTAGGACCTTTGCATGTAATAATAGAAATAAAAATAACGTAAAAATGTAATACTGAAATCTAATCCTAAGTTCATTGTACAGTTATCAAGTTACATGGAGAGAAATTATCATGTTATAGGTATTATTGTTGTCTTATTTAAGGATTAACATCAATTATTTTTTCTGTTATACAGTCATAACAGAAAAAACTGGAGTGTACTCTAAATAAACCGCGAAGCGGTTTATGAAGAGAGTACACTCCAGTTTTTTATGTTATGACTGTATAACAGAAAAAATTATTTATGTTAATTCTTATAATTTAATTTCGTCTTATACACACCAAGATATTTCGCTTTCTTTGGCGAACTCTTTTCTGTGATAAATTATTACCCAACGTTATCAGCCAATCAAAAATGACGTTACATTTCGCAACGTCAAAAATTTTGTTATGGAGGTATAACAAAATTATTTCAGCCAATGAAAATGCGTGTTTCATACAAAATTAAATTATAAAGTAATAATGTCATTATTTAATGTTTGATATTTGAAAAATGGTTTGCATGCAACTGCTATGACTGCTATATGTGCCAAAGCACATTGCAAATAACAATGTCTGTGCAAAACAAAACAAGGATGTATAGTATTGCAGCAGCAATACAAAGTCCCCTGCCTTATCCAGGAGTGCAACTATTTATTTCCCATTTTTTAAACTACGTGTTATACTGATCACGTATACCAAGTTTCGTTAAAATCAGAGAAGTACTTTAGGATTGTCCGGACACGCCTCAACCAATGAGAAGCCGGCGGACATTTTGAAAATTGGTTTTTCGAAAAACAAAATGTGGCATGCACAACTACATGTTATACTGATCATGTATACCAAGTTTCATTAAAATCGGAGTAGTACTTTAGGAGGAGTTGTCCGGACAAGCCTCAACCAATGAAAAGCCGGCAGCCATTTTGAAAAATGAATTTTTAAAGAAAAAAAATATAGGATGCACAACTACATGTTATACTGATCATGTATACCATGTTTCATTAAAATCGGAGTAGTACTTTAGGAGGAGTTGTCCGAACAAGTCTCAACCAATGAGAAGTCGGCAGCCATTTTGAAAATTGGTTTTTGGAAAAAAAAATGTGAGATGCACAACTACATGTTATACTGATCATGTATACCAAGTTTCATTAAAATCGGAGTAGTACTTTAGGAGGAGTTGTCCGGACAACTATTGCGTGACAGACAGACAGACAGACGGACGGACAGACAGACGGACGGACGGACAGACAGACAGACAGACGGACGGACGGACAGACGGACGGAGGGTAAACCTATAGTCCCCCCGTTTTTCAAACGGCAGGGGACTAATAAAACAAACCGACAAGAGTTTGATAAGCTAGGCTTTGATGAAGCGCTTTTGGAAATACGCAAGCTCAAAGAGGACAGAAAAAACTACCACATCAAATTTAAAAGTACTGCAATGATGAAACGTCAAAATTAACTGTTGGTTACAGGGGGAAAGCGGATATATACGGACTGGAATTTTCAACAGTGTCTTTACAGAAGAACAACTGGAAATAGGTTTAACTAAATAAGCTTTTTGAAATGAACCGATTGTCGGATTGTCATGAAACTACATAGCTTACATGTATCTTTGAGATTATGTAGGTAAAGTTATATACATTTTGTGTATATGTTTATTTATAGAATATTGTGGCATTTTCCTTATTTTGACAATTTGTCCCTGCATACCAATGATGCTTCCAATGTTGGAATTTTGAACTAGAGTACTGTAGTAGATTATTGTAGTTGGGCGTTGTTATTTAGTTATCTGGGTCGATTTTCGTGGTGTTACAGAATGCAATTATTAATTACTGTTTGTTTGTTTTTGGTTTTTTTTCTACCAGATTTCGACTAAAGTAATACACAAACGGATTTATAATGGAGTACATGATAAAAACGCTTAATTACGTACGAGACCTATGTCAATGCATCCGCCCTATAGATTTTTAGAGATTATTCTAGGACTACTGTACATTCCATTTATTGGAATTTTAGCCATAATGATGACATCAATTTAAATTGTAAACATATCTGTGCGTCATTGCGAACGCAGCACTTGAAAAAATGAATACCATTTTGAAACCAGAGACTTATAACAATATATAATAGAAAAGATTTTTAAGGATTGTACCTCATTTTGACTGCGTATACGGTAGTATACTCGCAGTTGGCAACGAACATATAGTACCTCATTTTGACTGCTTTACGGTAGTACGCCCGCAGTTGGCAACGAACATTTCCTATGGTTAGCGCGTTAGCGTAGCTACGGCAGCCGTGGTTGCTAAGATAATATAGTTCCAGTGAATCTAAAGACACCAGTATTGTAAACAGAATTAAAAGAAACAACTCAATATTTTTGTTTTATGTAACGTCCGCTCTCCATAACAGGGACGTGAAAGTTCTTTTTGGGATGGTTGTGGTGCGATAAACATAATTCAACACAGGATATAAAGTTTACTGATATTTATTAATCCACATGAAAATCCCGAAAGTACAATATAATCCAATGAAGTTCCATCCATCTTCCACACTATCGCCGGCGCATTCACACTTAACAGTTCACACACATTTAAACAAAACTAAGTCTACATATTTACATCCTAAATATGTACATCCAAACGGCACTAAGTCCGTTTAGACTGAAAACTACTGGAGAACTCCTTATGCTTTGATTGATTGATTGATGGGGCTTAACGTCCTTGTTCCGGTTATAACCGAGCCTAGGACACAACTCCTTATGCTTGATTGATTGATTGATGGGGCTTAACGTCCTTGTTCCGGTTATAACCGAGCCTAGGACACAACTCCTTATGCAAAACGTGCAAGTCTTTTTATATCCCCTGAGAGTTAATAAATATGTGTAAATTGACGATGTGGTCAATTGACCAATCATGACCTTTACCCCGAAATATGGGCGTCTCTAAAACCCTATAACGTCATTTTTAATTAAAGCCCTATGCACTGACCACTGGTCCCACGGACCGTGTGCAACATATCCATGACTGACTTTCAAGTGCTACAGTTTGGTTATTTGACATAGACGACAACAAATGAAAGCCGTTAACCTTAAACGGGTTAATTAACAACTAATCTAAGGGAAGCAACTCGCATAGATTTGGCTGACTATAGCGTATAGCTTTAACTACTCTAGGTAACTTTGAACACATAACATATAAAACTTGTCTATCTCCTAGTTCACTCCATTTATATCTTTAACGTTTTTAATTAGGCCTAATTGATATATTTACAATTCACAATTTCCGTCTCAGATTAACTATGGTTGTCAAGCACATCGTGTTTTGACACAGATTTATTAGTAGGCCTAGCTAGTGTTTAGTACTAGTGACGAGGTAAAATGTTCTCTTGGAACTGCACGCTTCAGCTATCTATTGTTAGCTAATTACCACGTGGAGAAGTTAAATATGCACTAATTTCCGCATTATTCTGTTCAGTTTTTGACAAAATACTCACTTGACGTTAGCTTTTTGTGCAGCGATCATCAGGTAACAGGACAAAACGTTAAAATTGCGTTGATCAGTCCTTTCAAAATGGCGCCGTCTAGTTGACGTTCCGATAACGTCACAAATAGACGATGTCAGAAGTTATGGTACCTATTCCCGCGCTTATTAATCCACTGAGCATTTTCTCACTGCGTATACACTAATTTATTCGCAGTTAGAGTTTTCTAAGCTGAAGAAGGGAGATGTGTACAGGTTTCAATTGGAACCTAAAGATATTTTGCGGATTCTTCAATCTCGTTTGCATCCCAGGCAACCCTTCTTAGGGATACTGTAAGCGGAGACGTTTATTATGTACTAAATATTTCAAAATTGATTAACCTGAAATAATATATCATGGCGCTATATAATGAGAATTCCAATATCAGAAGTATCTAGACTCTAGTATAGAAATTCTGTGAATGTGTGTATGGAATAGAACGCGCCCACTGGACCGGAAGTAAAAGTGGATGGTAAACAAAAATGCATTTTCCAGAGACCAAATAGACTATATCTGCAAATAATATGTAAGTTGTATGAACCTATAGGGTATCACGACTTACTGCATTGTATCGCCGCAGTGTTATTCCAGTTTGTGATGGAAAGTTTTAATGCAATTTGTTATTTTAGATAGCGTAACGTTGTCCTGCTACAGGTCTGACGATTATGATAATGATGAGTTGCACCTATCAGCCTATATCTGATAATGAGTGACCACCAGCGGGGAATAAGTGTCCAGGGAGATATTTGTCACGTCCAAGAATTTGTTAATGGAGATTTTTTGATATGTTTATCCATGCAACTAACTCTGTTGTAGTTTCTTTAAGGTGCTTCAGTACACTTGTCCCGAGAAAGATTTGAGAAATAACCAAACGGTTTGTAATCAATGATGAATTCGAACCCCTCCACAAATGTTTTGATTTGGTATATTTATTAAGAGATAGTTACAGAAACAGATATTTCAATATAGAATTATTTGAATTCGATAAAAAGACCTAGTTTATAATTGGTACCGTATATAATCAAAAACTAGAATTTAGAGAGTTTATCCAGAGACATATGTCTCTGGTTTATCTAAATATTTTTTTTTTTTGGTGAAACAGTTATTCTTTTTTGTGAAACAGTTACAATAATATCATTGTATTGGTCACACTATTAGTGATTATCTATGTCCTGCCAGGCTTGTTTTCGTTCAAATGATCTAAATAGTGTTGTATTGATAATTTTCATGATAAAAATGGGTATTAATATTCATGTAAACTATATAAACTGTCCGATTTAATCTTTTTGACAATGTATTTTACAAAAAAGCCTGGCACATGCATTAACACTAATACATTGATATTATTGTAACTGTTTCACAATTTTTTTTTTTCAGATAAGCTCATTAAATTTTTTTAGTTTACAATTATACACACAAAAAAGGTGTGTAAGTTAACCAGACATATTGGTAAGCGTGTATGTGGCTAACACGTTTATTCCTGCAGGTTTGTCTTAATTGACACAGACGACCTGGTTACTTGTGCATGTGCAGCTAGTCAATTTCTCTCAAATTTTCATGCAAAATTTGTTTGCCAATTACTGATCAACACCAGTCATTTACTGATATCAACTAGTTGGCATAAATATAATATTATATAATCTTTTATGATTCCCTTAATATATTTCATGATATTGAAAGTACAAGTGTCATGATCCACCTTAAGCTACAATTAATACTTGTTTATTACATTTATTTATCATAGGTGACTGAATGCCAAATATGTGGTTGCAGACTGGACTTGAACATTGATTTTCTGCTTGTCTGCAAGTCCAGACAAAATGGCAGACACTAAAAAGCTAGGCACTGCGAAAAGAGAAGAAGATTCACAAGCCAAAAAGGATAAGACACTTGCTCTTATAGAAGACAAAGATGATTTCATTCACCGTTTCCGTACACTTTACAACTCTGAGATCTTCAGTGACATTGTACTTGTGGTTGGAGACAATAGGTTCTATGCTCACAAAATTATGCTTGTCACAGCAAGTGAAGTTTTTGAGTAAGTTGTGTTTTACTGTATTGTAATAGCATTGTAATAATGTTTTAACTCCATGAAGTTGGATAATAGGGCTTTTTCTGTGGAATTTTTGGGGTTGTTCATGGACCCCATATGCATTTTCCATTGAAATTATTTAATATTTAAGTCAAATTCCTAAAATTTGCAGTTTACTCCTGAAAAATATTTCCCTATTCACCAATTTCCTTCCCAAATGAATGAGGTTATAGCAATATTAACTTTAATGTAAATTAAAATATTAATTGAAATGTTTCTTGTGTAGATTGTAATATCAGCTATAAGTCTCCTTTGCACAACCAGTTTATGCTTAAATCTCTCAGGATATTTACTGTAATACCATTGTCATACATCATTCATCAAATGCAAATATTGATTAAAATGATGATCTATTTATAATTTATATAATCATAAATAAATATCCAAATTGTGAAGGGTAAGATGTAGTAGATAGACAACAATTACTGAATTCAACTTTTTTTATTATTGTGTTAAATTGCATTGTATGGTATTTGTAGAGCTATGCTTAGCGAAGCAAGGTGGCAGGAATCAAATCAAACGGAGGTGTGTCTTACAGAGGATGAAGAATGTGTGTCAGTGTTCCCAGACTTTCTGAAGTAGGTATAGAGATGATTTAATTATCTTTTTAAATTGCATCTTCATTAACTTAATAAACATGTAATTGAAGATAAAGGTATCTAGTATATTTTCAGTCATTCCATCATTACCATATATTAATTTAACAACACTGGCTGATTCATCTAGTCCATAAATTCAACCTTTTCTCTGCCATCTTGGCAAGAGATAGATGGTAACAATTTCTTGTCATTCTGTGTACTTAGCTAGAATTTATTTCAATAGTAAGTATTGACCCATTTATTCTGATCATGTAGCTATAGGCCATTTGTTAATTTGTTACAAGCTGATTTTATAACTATTGTAAGGCCATTTATTTCCCCCTATTATAACACCCCATCGCCCACTCTCATTTTTGAAAAAAAGTACACTACCATGATTGCACCATCAATAGCAATAACACAATTATAGTTAAAGTTAATATAGGCTCCTCTGGTTTCAATATTTATAGGTAAAAGAAAAATGATGAAATATTACTAGAAAACGGAGATTTACCTGTCATCCATCAAATCTAAATAAAAGTGTCTCCTGCCCCTCCTACACAGATATTTCTGGAATAGCCCTTATTTTTATTTGCATTAGATTTACTACACTTGAGGACATTTTAATTGTGTATCAAAACAATTTCATCTCTTGAACAGGTATATCTATAGTGGTTCAGTGGAGCTAACAACATCCATGGTCCACAAGTTACTGATCCTAGCCGACAAGTATGGTATACATGTCCTTCATAAAACCTGTGTGGAGTACATGTCTCGTCACATCGTCACATCACCCGACACTAATCGCACACTCACCTGGTACCACTATGCCAAGGTAACCAACGGCCAGCACTTACAGGAGAAATGTTTAGCCTTCATCCTGTCAAATTTCAGCATTATCCAGAAGGCTCCTGATTGGTTAGATTTGACTGTATCAGTCATGGTGGAATTTTTGCAGAGTTCTGAAATTGTTGTGGAGGGTGAGTACCAACTGTGGATGGAGGTTGAGCGATGGATAAAGGCTGTGCAAGATCCAGATATTGTGCTAGAGAAGTTAAAAGCAGTTCTTCCTCATATGAGATTCACCATGATGGCCCCAGCTGATCTCCTCAAGGTAGAGAATTCGGATCTATATAATGACTACACTGAGTTGTTTGGAAACCGGCTGATGAAGGCTTACCGAGGTCATTCACTTCATACAAGTGATCTTATGAGTCACACTCGTGAGGAGCCCTACCGTAATTACCACCACAAATTGTACCGTATTTGTGATGAACTCAAGCTCCGTAGCTACATGGACACACCAAAGACTGAAAGCCAGCTTGTCACAAGTATGTTAGTGCCCATACATTTAAAGCCTTTCCCTATAGAGGTGGGAGATGGTAGCATTGTGTCCTTTGATGTTGCCTTTTATCCTCAAGGATTCTACCAGGCACATCCACTGTATGGAATGTATATGTCGCGTCAGAATGATAATACTGTACTGAATGTCTCCCGCACGTGTTCATCATCCCAGCACATTGTCGACTTAGATGTCACCCTAGTCATATATGCCTACCGAGAAAACATGAAGTACATTGCCCACAGCTGTAGGATATCACACCAGTTCAATAATAAGTCCCGTCATTGTAAGGTGGAAAATGTTATCCCTGTTGAACACTTTAAATCTAAGAAGTCGCCATATCTAGTCGGCAAAAATTTTGAAGCAAAAATTTTCCTGAAGATTCAAAACATTCAGCTGGATGAAAAGGAGAAGAAAGAGTAATGATAAAAAATCATGAAACATTCTATAGATAATCAAATGCTACAAAACATACTCGCTATATACAAATGTATATACTGTATGTGTGTGTGAATTCATAGATCTACAATAATTTCAAGTCATGACACTGAGTACAAAATTATTTGTGTTGCCTGTAAAAATTGTTAGTGCTTTGATGTTTTTAATAGAATACTGCTGAAATGTACTCTTTATTTTAACTGCCTCTTTATAAATCAACTGTTAATGTATACATATTTACGTAATTTTACTTTGATATTTTGAACTTGCTTTCATAGTATGACTTAAAATGTGTGCATCTTTTTTTGGATTTTGTACACTAAATTCTAATGCTGATTATGAAATCAGAAATAGCCTAATTTTCCTCTGGCCCTGACACCCAATTTAGACATTCTGACAGATAGATGTCTTTCACTTGGGCAAATTAGAGTATTGAGCAATCTTCCATATCTCACCCAATCATGTTCAAATTCATTGCATTAACAATACAATGTCCCCATATAATGCCAGTGTTCTGCCATTTTCTAATATGGCTGACAACAACAAAAGCACATGTACATATTCTTTTACTGCATAACACTTAAACACAAAACTATTTAAATGAATTGATTAAAACTGTTTTATTCCTGAAAATATGTAATTATCTTGCCTTGGAGGACTTTTGCTGATATACATGATTTGTTTTATACAGTTCATTGTTTAATACTAAATTATTCATGGTTAGTGATTTTTATACACCGTTAAAGTTGATGACCTCCGTCCGTCTGGCATAAACTTGTCCGGAGATCTTCTACATTTTTCTGTTGATCTCTTTGAAACATTGTTAATGCTTTATCATATATGGTGATATGAAGTAGCATTTCCCTGAACAGCACCTTTATTTACAACTTTTTGGACAGAATCCCAGGATTACAGAGGAGCAGCCGTCAACGGTTGTGTTTATATATAATGTATAAACTTGTTTCTTCTCTCTGCTGGATAACCAATATATAAGGTTGTAAGGGCAAGCCCATATAAATCATTCTGTCAAACATGATCTTTGTCCTGTCAGATCACTTTAATACCTAATGTTGCCAAGTTGTGAATTTAAAAATTTCACTGGCTGAAAATAAAAGCTGTAACAAAAATGCATTGTAATTATAGGGAGGGATTGTATCATAAGGTTTGTGTTGACACCGTACCCCGCCCCTTGTACTATAATAGCTAGTCATATATTTCCTACTTCAGAATCTATACTATTCCAACATTGACATAGATCCTGTAATGATATGGTGGTGACACTTAGTGAATTGGTTGTGACATACATGCTTATACAGTTGTACATTTGATCTGCATATTCCATTGAAATTCAGAGAATGCATCACATGTTAATTTGTGATACAATCTGTCATGTGAATGTGGATACTGTTACGACTGATCTAGTCATGATATATATAAGCTTATATATAGAGTCATTAATGTTCTAAAACTATGATATATGGCCTGTAAACTGTAACTGAAGTAAAATTCTTTAAAAATGCCTACTCACATCTATCAAAATCTGTGGTACAGACATATAACAATGAATATTTCTGCAAAGTGCGATATGGTCCTGTAGCATATATATACATTACCATTATACTGACAAGCTAGCACAAGACAGTTTGTCAGAAACGGATAATAACACCATTTATGATTACTGAATTTGTCAGAAACAACAAGGTATGATAATTAACACCATTTAGGCTTACTGAGTTTGTCAGAAACAACAAGGTATGATAAAGGATAGTAACACCATTTAGGCTTACTGAGTTTGTCAGAAACGACAATGTATAAGGGATAGTAACACCATTTAGGCTTACTGAGTTTGTCAGAAACAACAAGGTATGATAAAGGATAGTAACACCATTTAGGCTTACTGAGTTTGTCAGAAACGACAATGTATAAGGGATAGTAACACCATTTAGGCTTACTGAGTTTGTCAGAAACAACAAGGTATGATATAGAATAGTATAACACCATTTAAGTTTGCGGAGTTTGTCAGAAACAACAAGGTATGATAAAGAATAACACTATTTAGGCTTATTGAGTTTGTCAGAAACGACAATGTATAAGGGATAGTGACACCATTTGTATTTAAAGGATTAATTTTTCACAATAATTACCTGTGATGGTATATTTTGTATGATGTTGGTGTGGTGCTTTTTGTAACAGTATATGTATTTATTCTCCTGTGATGGAAAATATGTCTTGTATGAAGTTTATATATACATAGTGGTATTTGTTGTAACTATATAATCACTTGTAATGTCACAGCGTTGATAATTAGTGGTATTTGTTTAAGATTTTATTTTCACTTTGTGAATTTGTTTAGTTATCTCATTTCTATAAGTAATTTTGTTAGATGCATAGTTATACCTACTAATGGAATGACATGATATTTCATATACATGTATATACATGTATGCTTTGAATTGAGAAAGCTCTTTTATTAGAGAAACATTCACATTATATATTATATAATTAAATGAGTTCTGCATTGATTATATTGGTGTTTATGGTCCCCAGAATTTTTTTATCCCACACATACAATAAATATTGCTTGCTTATTGTTAATATATACTTGCTTGTAGTAAGTACTGTTATTTATTTCTAGTCATTATTATTGTATTGATATATAATATACAATAAAACTATTTATAAAAGAATAAAGTCATTGTTATTTGTTTTTGTTTATAAGGAAAATTTACCTAAGATTTTACAACCATATTGATTATGTATACAGCTTCTTATTTAAATTTCTTATTGATAACATCTCAGTGAAGCATTCTATCAATTTGAATCTTTATATTTTATGACTTGTAGTGTTGATTCCAATAAGACACATGGACTCTGAATAGATAATTAGGTTAGTTGTTTTAATTTTGTAACCTATGAGATCACCCATTGGTAACATGAATGTATATTCATACTAATGCTTCTCGAGTTAAGTGTCTTGGTTATTTCACTACTTCAAAACCTATTTATATGCCAGGAGTAAGGATCACATAACAGACACACAAGTGAAAAAAGCATTTAAATATGATTTGATAAGAGATATTAGATGTAGTATATACCAGGTATGTCCCAAAATGAATTAAACTATAATCACATGGCTGTTTCATCCCTCCAGGACTATAGTCAGTAATTCATGGTAATGCTAAGGTTAAAAGAGCCAAAATCCAAAAAAGGAAGTAAGAAAAGTTTGTACAACAGAATGATGTTGAACAACTTTCAAGGTCATGCCTGATGTTATGGTGCCAAGAACTGTCGAGTTGTTCAGGTGAATAACGTTGACCTATTTTCAAGGTTATGGCGATTAAATGTGTCTTTAACAATTTCTCAACACAACCAGGTCATGCTGTGAGCCCAGGACCATGGCATTGTGGCATTATAAAATAGCATGCTGGGATGGAGGACTACCAAGATTGTTCAGATAAATGGCCTACTTTTTTAAGGTCACATGATCAAACATGAAAATCTTTAATCCCAAGGTCATGACATTTTGCCAAAAGCATGATGAGATAAAAGCCTGACAAATTTGTCCAAATAACGATCTTGATGAAAGATCATAAGGAGAAAATGTGCTAAAATTTTAAATCTTTAAATTTTGTTCCTAAGTTTCAAAGATTGTATAATACACGTTTTTACTGGTACATTGAAAAGAACAGAAAACATGTGGCTTAAAAAGAAGAAAAAGTCATTGGCAGAGTTTTAACCTATTCTAAGAAAATATATAAGGGTAAATAGAGGAAATCCTGCTGGAAAGGACAATAAAACATTTTCTATTTCAAAGTGGGTATATAAGGACCATAAATGAACTATAATACATATATATACATGTATATTGTGGGATGGGAATTTGTTCCAAGTCCCTATGGATTGTAGTTCCATACAAACTTGATATGTATATAGTTTGTAATATATCAAGTACTTTGACCTACCAAGCCTTCTTAGTTTTGCTGGAAAATCATTTTAAAGAATCAAACATATTTACTAGAAGTAACTCTGTGATCTTAAAGGGAAACGTGTCATGATTCTATCCTACAAACTTGATAACACTTCATTATCGAAGGGAGTCATTTGTAGATTTTAACCAATTTAATTCCACTGGCTTTTCAGATGCTGGATCAAAGCAAAATCTCACTTCACCTTTAATTCAGGCACGTGGGCTAAGCTAGGAGCAATCACAACATTGATATTGCTGGGGCCAACCCTTAAATAACTTCCGATACATTAAAGGAGCCAAGAGTCACAATATACATGTTTGTTACATAGAATTACATGCTACGGTAAGGATATATCAGGTTAACTTTAGTTTTTTCTAATTGATGACCTTGACTTACTCCTCAATCCTAAGGGACAAGGATTGATTACCTGTAGGAGCAATATAGAATGGTGTGAAGGCTTTGTTATTACTAAAACACATCTCTATGTCTCAATGAACATAAACAAAACAGAATCGGCTACTTTAATAATTTAATTTCAGAACTCTTAAAATTCCAGTAAATGGGTAAAAGGTCCATTTGTGTCTGTGCGAAATACTTGTAGATTTCCATAAGTCCCAGCACAAACATGTTTTCCCTGTTCTCTGGCTTTCTCTGACATATGTAACGAGGCCTCACACAAAGAGACAAAGTATGAGTATAACTTTTTTCCATCGTCTTTGGCTATGTTTTTATGATATTGCATCTGTTTCCCTTTAGGTGTTCCCCCAAGGGTTGCCTGAGGTATGATGAGTACATCTCCAGGTAGATCCAATACTGAAACTCTCTTTGTAGCTGATGGATCTTCCGAGGGGCTCAAACAGGTGTTCAGGGCACACTTCACTGGAATGAAAAAATTTAGCAATGATTTATACATGTGTATCATGTATGGCAGATTAAAGACTGCTGACAACTAGAAATCATTGAATGTAATTACTGGAGGTACTGTAGGTTCCCTTCTCTACAATTTTACTCCCTTTATGTGTCGGTGGGATCAGGCAAACTAGCAATGATTAGGTACACTTGCTGTATACTACATTTTCTAATCCCTCCCAAATATAAGCTTCCACATCAGTAAGGGAACCAGAGATATCAGTTTCATCATGATCCTTCAATAAATTTAAAGGATTAACTTATAAACCCTAAGATGGCCTCAAGTGTCACCAATAGAGAAATAGGGCATTTTACTAGTCCGAACCAGGTAAGTTTTATCATCATTCTGCTGATACAAATGTGCCAGGAGTAGCTGTCTGATAGACCATTTCAATTTTCTGGTACATCTTCAGTATGAATTATATGCCAATAACAAGTTTTATCAGGAAATTTGGTTTGGTTTATTTTGTTTAACGTCCTATTAACAGCCAGGGTCATTTAAGGACGTGCCAGGTTTAGGAGGTGGAGGAAAGCCGGAGTACCCGGAGAAAAACCACCGGCCTACGGTCAGTACCTGGCAACTGCCCCACGTAGGTTTTGAACTCGCAACCCAGAGGTGGAGGGCTAGTGATAAAGTGTCGGGACACCTTAACCACTCGGCCACCGCGGCCCCCTATCAGGATTCCTAATGGAAAAAGGCGCATGTAGCAAGCTCTCATACAAAATCTAGTGTGCCACTTTCTGGACAGGTTGAATCTCTGGATGTACACTTTCTACATGTTTACTTTCTAATACATCAATACAAAGTACATGTATTGGTAATACAATTATTGTAGCTTCTCAAACATCTTACCCATTTTCTCCACTATTCCCTCTGTGGCTCCATTCATGAAGCATACATATATGATTATACCTTTCCCAATCTGAAAAAAAACCAATATGAAGTAAGTTGCAAGTATAGGAGTTGGTGCAGACATGTAAAATTAGGTGGTTTAGATATAACTAATATGGACAACTGTGTCTTCAGCCAAATAGGACAGGGGCCTTTTCTAATTGGACATGCACCTTGAAGGAGAACAAGATTTAAAGGATTAAAGAATAACAGTATTCAGGAGTTATACAATATAAATTATATTTTTTTAATGCAATTTCAACTTTTCCAAGAATATCTTTTAATTGAGGCTCAATAATAAAAGAGGAAATCAAATTCATTTTTGCTTGAAGCACAAGTTATTTTTTAGAATTGGTCTTGAATTTACTCGGTATGGTTATTTTTGGATATTTTTTTATCTGATCCAGAGTTCTGATAATCTTTAGCAGCTGACAAGAAAAAAAGTATAGATGTTTCTGTACCCTAAGCTTGACATTTTTAACAGTGAAATTTGAATTTCCGGATCTAATACCTTATGTGCCATGTTTTTAAGAGAAAAATTCATGCATATGTAACAGGAGTAATGAAAAATACCCTGCCCACACTGGGGCTTGAACTCTCGCTCTCAACCTACTACACTAGGCTAAAGAGAAATCCCTGCCAGTCTGAGCTAGTACCAGGTGACCACTCGTCACATCTCAGTAGATTTCTTATACTCTCCACTTTTAAACAAAACATACTGAGGGCATTTCTCATTAGATATGTTAAATGAATGATCTAAGGAAAGTTGACAAACTCAATACATTGAGTATATTTTTGTAGTTCACTCAGTGAAACGTTATTCTTGTCCTGTTACTTAAATTTCAGAATAAAACAGACCATTCTATATTGGGTAATTTGTACCTTTTTCATTTAATTAAGAAAGACCCTCATTTCAAGATGAACAGCTAGCTATAGGCACAATCAAAATAACATTGTACAAGAGCACAACGTAAGTTTTACGAACCCGAGACCCGGGCTGGATTCCTGTCTTGCCACTCAGCGGGAATGTTATTTTTCTTTTTTTCCCTGTTCTTTCACAAATAAATCTATTTCATATTGGTGTAACAGGAGAGGAGAAAATGTAGCGGCCAGACCGGGGTTCGAACCCGGGACCTCCGAACACTAGCCGGATGTCTACCGATTGAGCTACCTGGTCACCGATGATCGACCCAGTCCAGTCCCGCTACATTGGTATTATTTACAGTTTTTTTATCGCTAGGATTTTCATATTTATCCGTTGTTATCATACCATTCTATTCACTACAGTAGGCATATTTCTCAAACAACAGGTTTAGTTTACCTCAACGTATTTCGCTTCCTCATACTCAGTGGCAGGTTGTACTTGAAGTCTAGCAGAAAGACACTGCTGTAACACCAGCTTAGCCTTGACGGCACCGTTGGAATTCGCAGACTCTGTAGCCATCACATGTAGCAGTGTTGGCAAGACGTTACGTATAGATTGCGTCGGCTTTTACTTTCATTTTGTGGTCGTCGCTTACCGCAACGACAATTCGACAAAAGCTAAACATAGAGAATATTTAGCAAATTACAATGCTATGGTTTTTGAAAGAAAACAAATAAAAAATGACCAAATACTAGACTTTTTCAACGGAAATAAACCCTTTGTGTATTGGTTCGTGTTTCTTTTTTTTTAAGTTTATAAGCGACAATAAACAAGATGGCCACTCACGGTGCTACCATGCCGGGTCATGATAGATCTAAAAGACCAACCAAAAGTGAAGAAGACGACGACGATGACCCGGTTGAAAAACTGTTGAAGAAAGCTGGATGTCTCGATCAACATTATGCAGTACAGGTAATATATGTGTGCGTTGTGTTTAACCTTTATTTTTGATAATGCCGGTGATGGCCTGCCGATTTACGTAACTGGATTTGGTTGTTACTTATGTCATCAGATAATCTTTTATGGAAATGTGACTGAACTACATAATGTTAATCAAGTGTTCAAAACATCAGTTGCTAAGCATTACTTAAAACGTTCATGACTTGCATTATTGCCAGTAGGATCCATAATGGCATGAAGATATTCCCTCATTATTGGTTGGTTCTTCTTATATCATTAACACACATTTTATAAAACGATTGACAAAAAACGAGACAAAATCACACGCGCAAAAAATCCGTGGGTGCCGTAACTGCCGTGCATGAGGGATCGAAATAAAGGAGAAAATTGCTGAAAATAATAGGACATTTTTTGCTGTTTTTATAAGTGCATTCTACGTGTTCCTTGATTTTCTACTGATGATTATCCTATGACTTTTAAGGAATTTTGTTTACTTTAAAAAGACTGTGGTTGTGTTAAAGTTACGCTGAATGGAATAGAATGACATGTTTAAGCCTCACTAGAATTGGCTTACTATGATTAAGTAAAATTCTAGATCTTAGATTGATTAATCCATGATGTCTTGTCATGTTTCTTGTAAACCACATCAAGATTCCCTGCATATAGGATTACTGTGAATAACTTTCTCAGTATATATTGATAAGTTTTAAAATTGTACTCAAATTACTGCTTTTCAGGTCATCTGACCCAAAGCCGGGTCAGGATGACCTATAGACATTGTGCTTTATCCGTCGTCGTCCGTAAACTTTTCACATTTTAAACTTCTTCTCAAGTTCCACAAGTGGGATTAAGCTGAAACTTGCCAAAAATGATCCTGAGATGATCCTGACCACATGTTGTTATTTTTCGGGCTGATCCGAAATCCAAGATGGCCACCATATTTGTAAAACACATTTTGTACTTCTTCTTTAGTTCCACTGGTGCCATTGAACTGGAAATTGGTGAGGATGTTAAAGAAGGGGAGCCAACAAAGTGTTGTTATTAGTTTCCATGCGATAACTCAAGTTCCCTTGGGCCAATCAAACTCAAACTTTGTAGAGTGCTTCCTTATCAAAAGTGTTTGCTTAATTGGGAATGCTTTTCAGGTTTGAAGGTCAAAGTCACTGTAAATAAATAGAAAAACTGTCCAGTTCCCTTTGGGTCAATCAACCTAAAACTTCATATATAGTGCTTACTGGTTTCTGTATGAAAACCACATTAATTTTGCATGAAACTTGTTTTGATTTGCAGAGCAGATCAGTTTGAATGATGTGCAGGCAACACATCCACTTCCGTGGAATTCTTGTTTAAACCCAAGAGCTTGAAGTGACTTTCAATATCGAATACTGTTTTTAGTCTCAGATTTTCCATTTGAAAATTTTTTCAAGTGAAATCTTCAATTGTTTTTACATTCGATACTTAAAATGAAAGTTGAATACTTCCGATTGGTTCGTCCTTTCCGAGAATTAGGCCACACAAAAACGGCAGTGCTGGTTGAGTTAGTTGAATTGATTAGGCAAAACCTAAAGTTAGGTTGTTTCCGCAAGAGATTCTTATAGCAATAAAGAGGTTGCCTGTTTTAAATCAGTCGATAGTGAAATGCTTGCACAAAATATATAACGTGAAGGTGCGATTCAACAAGTCACAGAGAGATGAGTTTCTTCTAATGAGAATTGTCAGATCTCTAATCAGGATACAGATAAGTTATTACAAAGAGAGGGAAAAAAAGCAGTAAATTGAGTACAATTTAAAAACTTAGAAACCAAAATAAACTCACAGGAATCTTATATATAGGGAATCGCGGTGTGGTTTATCAAGAAACATGACGGACATTATGGATTAATCGATCTAAGAATTTAACTTAATCATAGTATGCCAATTCAAGTGAGGTTTAAAAACGTAATTCTTCAAAGTTCATCACAACTTTAACGCAACCAAAGCCTTTTAAAGAAAATAAAATTCCTTAAAATGACAAAGGATAATCATCAGTAAGACATTCAGGGATGCACTTAAAAACAACAAAAATATCTTTTTATTACATGCCATTTTATATTTATATAATACTTGCTTTTCTCCTGTATTTGAATCCCTCAGGCACAGCACCTATGAGTGGCCTCGACACTTTGATTACTTCTACTGCGTCCCTGCTTCTCATGTATTCATAGCATACAGTTCTTGCCCACCAAGCGACAAGTCGGAAGCATATTGTCTCCTTTTTTTAAGATCTCGCAAGGGGAAACTAATTTGGAAATTCTGTATTCATATAACATTCTGGTAATAATGACCACCTGCTATGCCATTTTTCTGAGTTGATCACTTTGTGAATCTTCGCTTATTTTACTTTTCCAGGAGTGTATGTTTGATAATAAAGACTGGACTAAATGTCAGAATCAAGTGAAGGAATTCAGGGAATGTGTTGAGAGGTCACAGAAGAAGAAAAAATGACTTTCATAAACTTGCAGCAGACGGTTACTTTGTGTGTTCTAATTTGGTCACTGGAAAAACAAGCGGCATGCTAAGTATCGTCATCATAGTCACTAGTGGTGTTGCTAATTGAACCATCTTGACTAAGTCTTCGTCAGTGGCTTGATGTCCTTACGGAACTTTACAATTGTCTTTTACTCTTGTATAACCTGAATGGTTGTACATGTAAAACCATTAGTGTAGTCATGCTGTTTGAGTGTAAAAAATATTTCAAAACAATTAAAATGGTAATGCATGTATCCCATCTTCATGTGTTGACGATTTTAATTTCAGGGATATCAGATTTTTAAATTAGGGCAGCATATGGACCTATATATGTTGTGATGTATATTGTCTGTTCTGTTTCAGGAAATCAGTTGTATTGAGATAATATATTGAATTTTTTGTTGTTGAATTTACCAATATTTTATATGGACAATTTATACAAGTATTCCATTAAATATTTTTCAC
The DNA here is from genome assembly GCF_902652985.1 of Pecten maximus. Classification (NCBI taxonomy): domain Eukaryota; kingdom Metazoa; phylum Mollusca; class Bivalvia; order Pectinida; family Pectinidae; genus Pecten; species Pecten maximus. Next base: position 34,839,760 of record NC_047019.1, read on the forward strand.
AGTAACCACCATTTTCTGTTTTGTTTATTAGTCCCCTGCCGTTTGAAAAACAGGGGGGGACGATAGGTTTACCCTCCGTCCGTCTGTCTGTCACGCAATAGTTATCCGGACAACTCCTCCTAAAGTACTACTCCGATCTTAACGAAACTTGGTATACATGATCAGTATAACATGTAGTTGTGCATCCCACATTTGTTTTTTTCGAAAAACCATTTTTCAAAAAAAAATGGGAAATGAATACCAGTGGTAGGTGCACTTCTAGCTCAGGCAGGGGACTTTGTATTGCTGTTGCAATACTGTCCATCCTTGTTTTCCAATAGATTAATTGTAACAGTCATTTTAAACTTAAATAATTATGTTTCAAAGAGAGAAAAGATACAACAAAACAGAGGTCATGGCATTGATGTTAGATATCAATACAATTATGGAAGGTCATGACGTTGTTGTCAGATACCAAAACAATAAATGGAAGGTCATGACATTGATGTCAGATATCAACACAATTATGGAAGGTCATGACATATCCTGATACCGGAAGCAACAAAATATGGAAGAACAGAAAATGCATTTTGTCGTTACATGGACATTGTGATATCAGAATCAATACAATAATCATGTGAATACAAGCTCCAGATATTGTGATGTCAGAATTGATACAACAATCACTTGGATACAAGCTCCAGATATTGTGATGTCAGAATTGATACAACACACTGGGTGTGTCATGACCTAGATTTGTATGACAGGTGTCGTGGATGAAGCAGTAGATGCTTACACTTCTGGAACTGGTCTTTTTCTCCTAGTACTTGTTCAGGAGTCGCCATACAAATCTATATTTCTGTTTGTTTTGCCCTTGTTTAATTGATTTTGAGTTTGAATTATGGTTTCGTTATAATGTTGGTATCATCTGTTGTTCTTGTCTCAACATTTTCATTTTAATTTGTCTGTATTCTTATTAAAATGACAACTTCTAGACTAATGTTACATGAGTTTAATGAAAATATTCTAGTTTGATCATTTGAGATAAATAACAAACACTGATTATTTAATAAAAAAAATATTGTATTAGTTCAGTTCATACACCAGTATAAACATAAAGACTGAAACTGTTTGTATGTCGCTTTTCACACATTATACATCAAAGTTTAAAATAAACAAACCGTTCTGGATAAACCATGGCAACAGGTTGTTCACACCACAAACATGGCTACAACATAATTATTTCATTGATATCACATATTGTTTGATATTTTCACTAATTTGTTAAATATATCGGAAAACAAGTTTGTACATAGAATTAAGAGGAAGATGATTTTGTGTATTAACACTTACTACAGACTCGCTATTAGTGGTGATTGTCATGTTGACAAGCTGAGTGACGGTCCGATATAAACTATTCCTTTTCCACAACTCTAGTTCACAATACATTATGTGAACATGTTACAATGTAATATGAGAGACCATAAACACCAAAGACCCAGCTGACAAAGCACCAATATTATGCACAAGCCTTATGGACAATGTCTTTAAAAGTTGATGATCAAATACATATCCATCAAACATTTATACAATTATATCTGATTATTCATTCCAAAACGAATATATTTTTTAAAAGAAATCAATAAAATTGTGTTAAATTAATTAAAACCATCTACAGTAAGTTAGTGAACCACAATTCTTTTCTGCTGAAATCAATAAATACACAAGACTTTTCTATGCTCGTAGCAATTTTTCTACATCATACACCATCATAATTTACCATTTCAATACAATTAATGACAAAAAACTTCAACACACCAAGTGAATATCAGACAACGGAATGTCAAGTTGTCACATGTCACAACTCTCATTAACTATTAATGGTCTGTACACTGGAGAGGAAATTTAACAGCACTTAGGAGCTCTTTGTTTCAAAACAAAATAATTGGAATATTTTCTCAATCATCTAAAAATAACGACTGTAAATTAGAATAGGCCATCACAGTTAACAAGAAACTGGCTTTCAACAACTACATCACATGGGTCAGTTTGGATAACAATGGATCAAACTAGGTATAGAAGACATGATCATATTAGCCGCACATTTAATACAATCCCAGGCAAATGACGTGTTAAAGATTATTAACAGAAAAAAAAGCGAGATAAATTTTAGAGAATTCAGCATATAGATTATATAAAAAAGCTTAAGGCCACACACCATTTGACAGCTCTAAACTACTTAAACATTTTGAAAAGAAATACATTCTTAAACTCTTATAATTGATGCTGCTTTCAATAAAATGCTATATACTATATTAAACAGACCGAATTTGTGCTCTGAGCATTATATTAACCATGCATGTAATGTACGTAATACTAGGACAGTGAAAAATGGAATATATTTTACTTTCAATGATTATTTTTATATATGTATACACTTAATTATCAAAATCAACAATTTCAAAATATTCACCTTGTATAGGGAGAGGCTGCTACACTATTGTAGTGGTTCTTTTGAACAGTGTGTGATGTAGATTTATTTTCACAAGTACAATTATTGTACAGACACAGAATTTATTTTCTGGCATTTTCACCTGTATAGCAGTTAATTAGTTAACATGAGTAGGATTATCTGTTTAAAAAAATGGGACATAAAAGGATATTGAACAAAACAATATTTGATTTACCGTAGATAATTTGTTAATATATTTTACATTTTTGTCAGGAGATTGCCAATTACCCGGTCCAATATAATGTGTCCTTGAGGTAATTGATTACGATATTACATGTACATCAATTTCATATATTGCGAAGTCTAATCATATAAGTATACATTAGTGAAATTTTTACTACACATTAGTAAATGTCAAACCTCTACAGCTCTCTTACCCGTAATAGTATTCTACTAAAACAACATATCAATATTTAGTTACAAAATCAGGAACAGCATCAGATCTATATTTTTCATGTATATATTATACCTTTTATAGGATGTACATGTACATTATATACCTTATATAGGATGTACATGTACATTATATACCTTATATAGGATGTACATTATATACCTTATATAGGATGTACATGTACATTATAAAAAATATACCTTATATTGGATGTACATGTACATGTACAATTTATACCTTATTTAGGATGTACATGTACATTATACCTTATATTGGATGTACATTATATACCTTATATTGGATGTACATGTACACTATATACCTTATATTGGATGTACATGTATATTGTATACATTAAAAGGCTTAGATAATGAAACATTGGTATTAAACCTACTATATTATGCAAAACAATTAGTAAATTAATTACCTTTTTCTTGCAAAAAAATATTGTTACCTTTTTCAGTAACTAGTAATTACAATGCTATGCATGCATATTTGTGTTATCTCTGTGGATGTACAAAGGTCAAGTAAAGTTGCATATATATTGACCATTTTCGGAGACATGTAAAACTAAAATGCCCTTTTCAATCATTTATTCCAAGAATAAGGCATGCTTTTTATAAATTATATACTTTTTTACCCATTGTTTTTCCAGACACCATTGTCTGAGAATAGCCTAGCTATGACTTCTAGATGTGTAATAATGAGCATAAATAGATCTATCAAAATCACCCAATCAGCACCAGAGTAAGTTATATATAGATATATTTGCAAGTAAATACAATACAATAAAAAAGATCACAGCACTATACACATCAGGAAAAACCCAGCTGAACTGCCACACAAATGTTGATGTAAAGGAATATCTCTGAAGAAAAATTTTGAACACCAGATGTCAAGCTCCAGGCTATAACTACCTCCATGTGTTACCCCTGATCTGCCATATCAGGCTATAACTACCTCCATGTTTTACCTCTGATCTGCCATATCAGGCTATAACTACCTCCATGTTTTACCTCTGATCTGCCATATCAGGCTATAACTACCTCCATGTTTTACCCCTGATCTGCCATATCAGGCTATAACTATACCTCCATGTTTTACCCCTGATCTGCCATATCAGGCTATAACTACCTCCATGTTTTACCCCTGATCTGCCATATCAGGCTATAACTACCTCCATGTTTTACGCCTGATCTGCCATATCAGGCTATAACTACCTTCATGTTTTACCCCTGATCTGCCATATCAGGCTATAACTACCTCCATGTTTTACCTCTGATCTGCCATATCAGGCTATAACTACCTCCATGTTTTACCTCTGATCTGCCATATCAGGCTATAACTACCTCCATGTTTTACGCCTGATCTGCCATATCAGGCTATAACTACCTTCATGTTTTACCCCTGATCTGCCATATCAGGCTATAACTACCTCCATGTTTTACCTCTGATCTGCCATATCAGGCTATAACTACCTTCATGTTTTACCCCTGATCTGCCATATCAGGCTATAACTACCTCCATGTTTTACCTCTGATCTGCCATATCAGGCTATAACTACCTCCATGTTTTACCCCTGATCTGCCATATCAGGCTATAACTACCTCCATGTTTTACCTCTGGTCTGCCATATCAGGCTATAACTACCTCCATGTTTTACCCCTGATCTGCCATATCAGGCTATAACTACCTCCATGTTTTACGCCTGATCTGCCATATCAGACTATAACTACCTCCATGTGTTACCCCTGATCTGCCATATTAGGCTATAACTACCTCCATGTTTTACCCCTGATCTGCCATATCAGACTATAACTACCTCCATGTGTTACCCCTGATCTACCATATCAGGCTATAACTACCTCCATGTGTTACCCCTGATCTGCCATATCAGGCTATAACTACCTCCATGTTTTACCCCTGATCTGCCATATCAGACTATAACTACCTCCATGTTTTACCCCTGATCTGCCATATCAGACTATAACTACCTCCATGTTTTACCCCTGATCTGCCATATCGGGCTCTAACTACCTTCTTGTTTTACCCCTGATCTGCCATATCAGACTATAACTACCTCCATGTCTTACCCCTGATCTGCCATATCAGGCTATAACTACCTCCATGTTTACCCCTGATCTGCCATATCAGGCTATAACTACCTCCATGTTTTACCCCTGATCTGCCATATCAGGCTATAACTACCTCCATGTTTTACCCCTGATCTGCCATATCAGGCTATAACTACCTCCATGTTTTACCCCTGATCTGCCATATCGGGCTATAACTACCTCCATGTTTTACCCCTGATCTGCCATATCAGGCTATAAATACCTCCATGTTTTACCCCTGATCTGCCATATCAGGCTATAACTATACCTCCATGTTTTACCCCTGATCTGCCATATCAGGCTATAACTACCTCCATGTTTTGCCCCTTGACCAGAAATGACAAACCAACAAATATCTACACATCAGTCATAATATTGAATAACTACAGGCAGACATCTTACTTTGTGACACAGTAAAACAGTAAAGGCTATTGAATAACTACAGGCAGACATCTTACTTTGTGACACAGTAAAACAGTAAAGGCTATTGAATAACTACAGGCAGACATCTTACTTTGTGACACAGTAAAACAGTAAAGGCTATTGAATAACTACAGGCAGACATCTTACTCTGTGACACAGTAAAACAGTAAAGGCTATTGAATAACTACAGGCCGACATCTTACTCTGTGACACAGTAAAACAGTAAAGGCTATTCAATAACTACAGGCAGACATCTTACTCTATAACACAGTAAAACAGTAAAGGCTATTGAATAACTACAGGCCGACATCTTACTCTGTGACACAGTAAAACAGTAAAGGCTATTCAATAACTACAGGCAGACATCTTACTCTATAACACAGTAAAACAGTAAAGGCTATTGAATAACTACAGGCAGACATCTTACTCTGTAACACAGTAAAACAGTAAAAGCTATTGAATAACTACAGGCCGACATCTTACTCTATGACACAGTAAAACAGTAATGGCTATTGAATAACTACAGGCCGACATCTTACTCTATAACACAGTAAAACAGTTAAGGTCATTGAAATATGGAATAGATTACCGGAGGTATAACAGTATCAATAGGAAAATCAAGTAAATCTACACATTAAAAAAATATTACAATTATATCAACTATAATTGAAACAATAACAAAGCACAAAACATATCTACCTGGTGCCTTCCATACATGTATATATATATTGTTTTATACTAATCAGATATCAATCTATTGAGCTGCATAACAAGTATATATAGACATGGCACTATTTCAACAAACTCAACTATCCTTAATAATAGTTTGATTATAGATTTTTGTATAAAATATCTGTTAAAATATATTCCTTTCATACATGAAAATATATAGTTATATCATAAGAGACAATAATTAAGCTTGACCTGAGAGTATCCCATAATATTAATTATCATTTAATATTGGCAAGCTTTAAGGTTTCCCCCATACTCCTTAAACAAAAGCCTTTTTGAGCAATCATAAGTAATGAAATCTAGAACTGTAACAGCTTAACTTTTGGAGTATCAGCAAGTGTATTCATAACATATTAATCACAAAATGTATGTAATATTAAGGATAAAATTCTACTTCACTTGGCAAGATGTGGATATCTGAGCAGAGAGAAAAGCTTCAAATGAAAATCTTGACCAGTGTGCACCTTTACTTAATGACTGCTACCCTAATTTTATCAATATTACTTAACTTTAAGAATTCTCTTAACTGAGGAATTCCCTTAACTTAAAAAATTCCATGGGAAAGCATAACAGAGTTTGAAGGAAATATTCATAGTTAATGTACCCTCCTTAAATTCTGTAAGCTAGCGCTTTCCTGTGGCAATTTTTAAGTTCAGGAACTTCCATAGTTAAGGTATATTGATGAGACTGGCCCCATGTTGGACAGGCACATCATTCACAAGTGGTAACCAATACCATACATTACCTGAGAGAAAATTCCATGGAAATGAATGAGTGTATCATATGTACATTGTCAACAGTTATGTGAGAAAGAGGATAAATAAAGGATTTCATTTCAGGAATTTTGAAGAATTAACGAATCAAGAATAATAGATTGTTCTGTCCTTTGATGCATATTTCAAAACACCATTATTGGCTATTTACGATTCGTGGAAGAATTAATCAATATGATAGAATTTCATGAAACTGACTACGGGAGAAACCAATTTTCTGTTTTCTCACATAAATTAAGTCAGACACATTCACTCATATAAATTAAGTCAGACACATATACTCTCATACAAATCAAGTTAGACACATATACTCTCACATAAATTAAGTCAGACACATACATACACTCTCATATAAATCAAGTCAGACACATACACTCTCGATCATAAAAACCATGACTTTCTAATACTAATACTAAAAAGTCCAATAGCTAGAATTTGAAATATTGATATTCTAACAATTTAACTAAAACATTTTTTGCATAAACATGATAGAAGTTAAATATCTTTTACATTGTAGGTGAAATTGTCTAAATGATAATAAAACAAGCAGAAAAAGGAATGTTGGAGATTCCCCAGACACTGCTGGACAGGAGTATGTGTTGGAGATTCCCCAGACACTGCTGGACAGGAGTGTGTGTTGGAGATTCCCCAGACACTGCTGGACAGGAGTATGTGTTGGAGATTCCCAAGACACTGCTGGACAGGAGTGTGTGTTGGAGATTCCCAAGACACTGCTGGACAGGAGTGTGTGTTGGAGATTCCCAAGACACTGCTGGACAGGAGTGTGTGTTGGAGATTCCCAAGACATTGCTGGACAGGAGTATGTGTTGGAGATTCCCAAGACACTGCTGGACAAGAGTGTGTGTTGGAGATTCCCAAGACATTGCTGGACAGGAGTATGTGTTGGAGATTCCCAAGACATTGCTGGACAGGAGTATGTGTTGGAGATTCCCAAGACATTGCTGGACAGGAGTGTGTGTTGGAGATTCCCAAGACATTGCTGGACAGGAGTATGTGTTGGAGATTCCCAAGACATTGCTGGACAGGAGTGTGTGTTGGAGATTCCCCAGACACTGCTGGACAGGAGTGTGTGTTGGAGATTCCCAAGACACTGCTGGATCATTATCTGACCTATTGTTATTTCTTTCTGCATAATAGAATGTCAATAACTAGTCTCGAATGCTTGTCTCATTATAAGTTATTATCCACTCATACTCTATATAAAGTACATGTATATAAATAATCATGATATGACTAGAACCAGATTGCAAATGGTTAAAATAATGACCACAGCTAGGACAAATAATGACTAAGAATCGGTTTGGAGTTCATGAATATCTTTTACCTGTATTTTTGTAACCGAAAAAAGTCCTGATGTGCAAGTATGCAAGTAATCCAGATCTAGTTCTGAAGAAGGATGACAATGGGCGATGACACTATGCCACGATTGTAAGTTGTTCTCAGACACCGAGTACCGGGACGATTGTAAGTTATTCTCAGACACCGAGTACCAGGACGATTGTAAGTTGTTCTCAGACACCGAGTACCAGGACGATTGTAAGTTGTTCTCAGACACCGAGTACCAGGACGATTGTAAGTTGTTCTCAGACACCGAGTACCAGGACGATTGTAAGTTGTTCTCAGACACCGAGTACCAGGACGATTGTAAGTTGTTCTCAGACACCGAGTACCAGGACGATTGTAAGTTGTTCTCAGACACCGAGTACCAGGACAATTGTAAGTTGTTCTCGGACACCGATCACGAGTACCAGGACGATTGTAAGTTGTTCTCAGACACCGAGTACCAGGACAATTGTAAGTTGTTCTCAGACACCGAGTACCAGGACGATTGTAAGTTGTTCTCAGACACCGAGTACCAGGACGATTGTAAGTTGTTCTCGGACACCGATCACGAGTACCAGGACGATTGTAAGTTGTTCTCAGACACCGAGTACCAGGACGATTGTAAGTTGTTCTCAGACACCGAGTACCAGGACGATTGTCAGTTGTTCTCAGACACCGAGTACCAGGACGATTGTAAGTTGTTCTCAGACACCGAGTACCAGGACCATTGTAAGTTGTTTTCAGACACCGAGTACCAGGACGATTGTCAGTTGTTCTCAGACACCGAGTACCAGGACGATTGTTAGTTGTTCTTAGACACCGAGTACCAGGACGATTGTAAGTTGTTCTCAGACACCGAGTACCAGGACGATTGTAAGTTGTTCTCAGACACCGAGTACCAGGACGATTGTAAGTTGTTCTCAGACACCGAGTACCAGGACGATTGTAAGTTGTTCTCAGACACCGAGTACCAGGACGATTGTCAGTTGTTCTCAGACACCGAGTACCAGGACGATTGTAAGTTGTTCTCAGACACCGAGTACCAGGACGATTGTAAGTTGTTCTCAGACACCGAGTACCAGAACTTGGACACCGAGTACCAGGTAAATTATATGTACAGTGTGCATCTTCATGGATATCCTAGAGTTTGTACCTTTTCAATCTGTTTGTTTTAATTCTGCTAAATCAATATTTTGGCATTCTGTTTCCATGACATATTCATGTGAATTCAAGTTACAAGACTAAATGACAAATCACATTAGATCAGCTGAGCACTTTGTCAACATTTCTTCATAAAAACCTTTGTCAACATTTCTTCATAAAAACCTAATATCTTTTTTCGTAAAAACAAATTTCAAACCATAAACACTAAAAAAACAACTACTGCTCATCATACAACAGGTCGAAAACTTCACTGCCATGATATGATCAACACAGAAACAACTCGCACACATGTGGATGTTTTGATATACACATTTGCTAGTATGACTAGAGAATCACTTGATGTAGGTTATACTAGCAGCCATGTGGATCCACCAGTCGTAGTCCCACCCACCAACAGTAATATAATGATAGTTGGTGACCTTAGCTACAGTAACCATGGTGATTGTACTGTGGGCTGGCTGGAACACTCATGGTCTATTTTGAATGAAGAAGACAGGTAAGTCCCTAAAAGGATTGACAGAAGAGTGGACAAATTAACCAGTAGTTAGATGATCATTGGCAGGATGACGGAGAACCAGTGATTAATGTGGCCAATAAACGTATTGTGACAAAGATAATGAATCTCTAGATTTATACTGAAATAAGGTTGGACTACTTGAGACAATCCCCGATGTATAAAGAAGGATTTCCAATACTGGTATAATGGTCATAATTAATAATTTGAAGTTCTTGGTACATACATCATTATCTGTAGGTATTGGACCTTTAACAACCACCTAATGTCTTTCTAAACTCTCTTGGGAGCATACAGCTAGAGTTTTTTTTAATTTTTGTATCTGTTTTAGACTCAAGCTTGTAGATTAACTCCCTCAGTATACATAAAGGTTTAATTATTCCAAGTTCATAATTCACCCTGTTAAATGTCTCTGTTGGAATGAGTACAGGTGATTTCCCTTTCATTTTTATTTAATCTTAAATAAACTTCATCTTGGACTGGAATATTAGTGCACAGGGTTCATATAAATGTGGGAGGAAAATGGAGTTATTCATATCCAACTTCGGCCACCTTGGCATCCACTCCACCACTGGACCAGCCACTTCTCACTTATGTGTACACTAGGTCCACCAATACTTTACATCAGAACTACAATATCTAAAAATCATTATCACAATATCACACAAGTTTTTGACCCTTTCATTTCAATCCGTTTTCTTTCAATCACTGTTGCTGCCATGGCAACCTTTGCAAATCTGGCCGTTTCAATTTTGGAAGGTGTTTCTGTTTTGGTGTCATCCCACACCTTGAACAGTCTTGTTTTGTCTATTTCCAGGTCAAGCGGATCCCTGCCCTGAGCTATCTCCTCCTTCTCTTTGGCAATGACTTCCTGAGCTTGGCTGATGAACTGTTCCTGTATGCTTGTAGTGATTGGGTGTTCCTCAATATGGATTGTGTTAGTCAATTTTACTCTGTTTACTGAAAATGTAAATAGATTTCCATCAGTGATGTACATATAATATATTGGTAATGTTGCTGTGAGGTAATAACTGTACACATATGAGAAGGCTGAATGGTTTGTCATCTCTATATGAAAACTTTTAATGGATTTGTACATTTCACTACTGGGTAGTGTCTCTTTGATGAAGTGTTTGACTGAGGCAATATTTATAAATAAACTCACACTGCAGAATAACAATGATTTGATTTACAATGTATAACGATTTTCAATTTTATAATTATTAAATATAGGACTTGTACCTAGTGGAGGCATGGTACTTATATATTTAGAACCTTTCATTAGAGAGGGTACTGACCAATGATACATCGCCTTCTGTATAGCAATTGATTGATACAATGTACAATAATGAACCCTCTCTCATTACATGATTGACAAGAATTCATCCCACAATACTTCAGCAATGGAGTGGACCCTCTGTATAGTGACCTACCTGCTTAAGGCAGTATAATGAATGGGAAGAAGCCTTCCTGAGGGAGGTACATGAACCGGGTGCTAGTGTCGTACCTCTGTATAGGCCTCCCTGAAGGAGGTACATGAACCGGGTGCTAGGGTCGTACCTCTGTATAGTGACCTACCTGATTGGCGCAGTATAATGAATGGGAAGAAGCCTTCCTGAGGTAGGTACATGACCTGGTTGCTAGGGTCATACCTCTGTATAGTGACCTACCTGATTGGGGCAGTATAATGAATGGGTAGAAGCCTCCCTGAGGGAGGTACATGAACCGGGTGCTAGGATCGTACCTCTGTATAGTGACCTACCTGATTGGGGCAGTATAATGAATGGGTAGAAGCCTCCCTGAAGGAGGTACATGACCCGGGTGCTAGGGTCGTACCTCTATATAGTGACCTACCTGATTGGGGCAGTATAATGAATGGGAAGAAGCCTTCCTGAGGTAGGTACATGACCTGGTTGCTAGGGTCGTACCTCTGTATAGTGACCTACCTGATTGGGGCAGTATAATGAATGGGTAGAAGCCTCCCTGAGGGAGGTACATGAACCGGGTGCTAGAGTCGTACCTCTGTATAGTGACCTACCTGATTGGGGCAGTATAATGAATGGGTAGAAACCTCCCTGAGGGAGGTACATGACCGGGTGTTAGAGTCGTACCTCTGTATAATGACCTACCTGATTGAGGCAGTGAAGCCCCCCTGAGAGAGGTACATGACCCGGGTGTTAGGGTCGTACCTCTGTATAATGACCTACCTGATTGGGGCAGTATAATGAATGGGTAGAAGCCTCCCTGAGGGAGGTACATGACCCGGGTGATAGCGATGCTCTTGTCTATACAAAGATACAGAATCACCAGCTTGTCCTCCTTGTCCTGCTCTGATTCAGGGATTATCATTCCCCAACCAATCTTCTGTCCTTTGGATACAGCTTCCAGTGCTTCAACAGAACATTGTCCACCAGTAAGTAATAATACAAAAAAAATAGTCTTATTGAGGCACTATTATATTCATCTATCATTTACCATAATTGCTCTAAAGATTATCGTTTTTTTCGGCGACCGATGAAATTAAATATTCTTTTTTTTCCCATGAATCACAGCTACTACCATAACATTTTTAATGACTTCATCTACCAGGTGGTATGTATTCAAGTAACATAGGAAAAAAATACACTTATTACACTGTAGCAAGCAGAAACTTTAAATCTTCAAAATGTAAAATTTAAAAAAGCAATTTCCATAATATACAGTATATCTATTTTAATAGTATGATTTAAGCAATTCAGTATGATCTTTAAATGCTACAAACAAATCCAAGATATTTAGATAAAGTAAATACCTTCTTGCTGAGCCAAGAACTTGACAACATCTTGTCTGTAGATAGAGGACTTTGTCAGCTCTAGTTCCTGAAAACAGGGCGTGCTCACTGCTATTCCTGCTGGAATGTGTTCAGCGTCAAAATCATCTATCAGCTCTATCTCAAAAAAGTCATAGTCTGAAACATATTAACACTCATACAATATATACAACATACATGAATATTAGTTTATATTAGTATCATTTGGGATTATTAAATAACAAAATGACGACAATACTGTCCTTGAATTGTGTCTATTTCTGATGGGGTTTAATTTCATGATTTTGATAGAGAAACTGTACACATGGGGGTTATTTACACAATCAATGTACCTTTCTTTCATCAGCACATGTTTCAGAAATACAACATACAAAATAATACGTGTGAGAGAAATGTTTGTGGCTGAATGACCTTCATGTAAATTTTCACGTTTACAGTATATGTATATGAATGTCATGGTACAAGTGCTGATGACATCAGTCTCACGATGAAGGAACTGTAATACTGGATACCACAGATCTGCCCTGGATGATTGTTGTTTTACTCGCTGGAGAACAATACTGTACAGGATACATACAAATTTTTGTAATCAAAAACTACCAGGTAGATTTTGATCTTGGAGCATATCAGTGAGTTGTACCTTGGTCTGGCCTGAAGGGATAGGGTGACTGCAGCATGATGGGTTCTATGTGGTCAGGAACCATAGCAATATTGTTTTCTTCATCTACTTCTGATCCACTTGGCAGTACCCAGTTCTTTATTTGATTCTGAAAGAAAAACATGAATAAGGGCAATTAAGGGAGATAATTAAGGATTTTTTTAATGATCCTTGAACATTTTACTGGATTATATTATTGATAATGAGATTCACTTTTGATTTAGCTTCTGGAAAAACTAGCTCTAAAACAGAATCATTTTTTGAAATAAAATAACTTGGACTGTACAGAAATCAATACCTTCAAAAACAAATGTATAAGGAATAATATTTATGTAGTAGGAATATCTAACAATTAAGTTGAGTGATATAGTTTATCACTACAACAGATATTTACAATGTACTAAATCTTGTTCTAAGTACAATGAGACCAGTGTTTGTTGCCTTTCTTTCAAATACAATATACGTGTATATAAACATTTACAGGTATCTCCCTACAGGTGTAAGATGTGCTGTTAATTGACAGGAGTGAGTACAGGACTCACCACATCCTCGATACCCCAGGGGTTACTTTGATTATCTACAACCCTGGAATATGTAATATCAAAATTGCAGGCAAACAACTAGATTTTTGATCGGCGCCAGAAAAAAAACCCCTGACCAATCACAAATCTGATGCCTTTCTTTAAAAGTCTACTGGGGAGCAACAACCAAGTTCAAAGCCAGCCAATGTGGTGACCTTGAATTTGTTCAATATACATCGTGGAACCAATTTACACTTATCACAATATCTACATAATCCTGTGGTGCACAGAGCAGAGAGTGAAAGGAATCATTAGGGGTTTGGTTTGTTTAACGTCCTATTAACAGCCAGGGTCATAACACATTAGGGGTTTGGTTTGTTTAACGTCCTATTAACAGCCAGGGTCTTTACTCATTAGGGGTATCAAAGATGGACTCACCACTGATATGTCTGTTGTCTTGAAGATTTTTGTCTGCCAGAACACGTGCACCTCCACCTCATAGCCATTACCACACAGTGATATGGTGGGCAGCATCTGGGATGGGTCTAAAACAGTGTAGTGGCGGGTCCCAACAGCCTTGGTGTTCTTACGGAACATTGCTACAGGCCACTTGTGACCAATGTTACTCAACTCTAACTCCACTGTATCACCTTCAACGGAAAACCACAGCCAGTTTAACATATAAACGTTGTACTATTAGATACAGAAGTATAAAATGTAATCAACATTTATAGGAACATGATCTAAAATGGATCTGATATAAGAATATTACAATGACTTTGTTTAGTGAGTTTGGCCATTAAACAGAGGTGAAATATATTGGAGAACTCACCTTCCTCATACCACTCCCCCATGGTGTAGCCTTGGTAGTTACCGTTGTAGTACATGCGCCCCCCTCGTGAGGACCAGCCTGTTGAATTCATGACCTTCCCTGGGTGTTTCTTCAGAGAGAACTGTTCATTAGCCAGACCGATTGTTACCACAGAGTCTTCATCTGGAAAAGTAGAGAATGTGTTATTTTATTGGTAAAGAATTACTTATGTAACATAACAGAATATCTACATTAGTAGTTCACATCAATGAAGGAGATTTTATATGATTTAGCATTTTTAGTATTATAGGTATTGTACTAAATTATGATCATGCTAACTGCAGTTTTCATATATATATATTAGGTGTATTGACAAACCAGGCGAGTGCCTGTATATAGTATATCAGGTTATTGACAGACGAGGCGAGTGCCTGTATATGGTATATCAGGTTATTGACAGACGAGGCGAGTGCCTGTATATAGTATATCAGGATATTGACAGACGAGACGAGTGCCTGTATATACATGAAGTTAAAATTCATGCACAGTTCCAGAGTTCATACACTAGCTAATGTGCTGAACACAAAAACGTGATCTTAAATCTGCACTTAAATTATCATTACTGGTGGAATAAATGGTTGCTCTATAAAGTGATGTGATACAACTGTTTATTACCCTGTCAGAATATCATGATTTAATTGTAAATTTACAGCATATTACAGTTTCTATAGCAGTCAGCATATGATTTGACAGTAAAGTTACAGCATTTTACAGTTACTGTATCTGTCACAATATCATGATTTGATTGTGAAGTTACAACTTACAGCAGAAGTATGGCATATTGTAATAGAATGTTACCCACTTAGAGTCTTGATTTCCATGTAGTAATGGTTCTCCTCTGCTGTCATTGGCTTTAGGAACTGTACCACATGTATACCCATATGTTCTGCGGGAAGTCGAATAGTACAGTGTTGTTTGCTCATATCAGGTGGCTGAACTTTGTGTATGTCACACACTGGTATCTCAATGTCTAAAACATCAGACTTTCTGAACACAAATGGTCGCAGTGCTGAAAGAAAAATAAATATACATGCAAAAAATAAAATCAATTTCTGGCAACACTTCAAACAAGACACATATACCTTGTACTTGATTTCCTACTAATGGTAATGTGTATCACAATATTTTTCGTAAACTATCACAATTTTATCTTCCATCAAGTTTCCACTTTGAAGCTGAGTTTTTATTATAATTGTAGCTATGGTCACTGTTGAAGTGCCACATCAGTATTAGTTAAGTCCAACTTGTGACTGCATTACAACTTTAATCCACCTATATGTACATCACAGGATTTACTGTAAAAGTTTGTTATCAGGGCTGAATATTGAGACCAATCACATGTGATCATTGGGACTTGCTAATCATTCACACTGTTCACTAGATTGAATACAGTGACTGATCATTCACACCCTTCACTAGATTGAATACAGCGACTCATCATTCACACTCTTCACTAGACTGAATACAGCGACTGATCATTCACACTCTTCACTAGACTGAATACAGCGACTGATCATTCACACTCTTCACTAGACTGAATACAGCGACTGATCATTCACACTCTTCACTAGACTGAATACAGCGACTGATCATTCACACCCTTCACTAGACTGAATACAGTGACTCATCATTCACACCCTTCACTAGACTGAATACAGCGACTGATCATTCACACTCTTCACTAGGATTGACTACAGCGACTGATCATTCACACTCTTCACTAGACTGAATACAGTGACTGATCATTCACACTCTTCACTAGACTGAATACAGCGACTGATCTATCACACTGTTCACTAGACTGAATACAGTGACTGATCATTCACACTGTTCACTAGGATTGACTACAGCGACTGATCATTCACACTCTTCACTAGACTGAATACAGCGACTGATCATTCACACTGTTCACTAGGATTGACTACAGCGACTGCTCATACACACTGTTCACTAGACTGAATACAGCGACTGATCATTCACACTCTTCACTAGGATTGACTACAGCGACTGATCATTCACACTCTTCACTAGACTGAATACAGCGACTGATCATTCACACTGTTCACTAGGATTGACTACAGCGACTGCTCATACACACTGTTCACTAGACTGAATACAGTGACTGATCATTCACACTCTTCACTAGGATTGACTACAGCGACTGATCATTCACACTCTTCACTAGACTGAATACAGCGACTGATCATTCACACTGTTCACTAGGATTGACTACAGCAACTCATCATTCACACTCTTCACTAGACTGAATACAGCGACTGATCATTCTCACTGTTCACTAGGATTGACTACAGTGACTGATTACAGCCACTGATCATTCACACTCTTCACTAGACTGAATACAGCCACTGATCATTCATACTGTTCACTAGGATTGAATACAGCCACTGATTACAGAGTGTATATAATACATACTGCCAAGATATATACTGTACATAAGTAATATTCCCTACCTCTTTCAAGTGTGTCTTCCATGATCTTATTCTGAGTTTCCTCAAACGATTCCCAGAACAGCTGGTCGTATGTTTGGTACTCGGTGATAGGTATAGTCCGGTGTGACTGTGTGTCAATCTTCACTTTGGAACCTGTTTGATGGAAAGAGCGAAAGATGGAATTAAAATCATACCTAAGCCAATACAAGCTGAAGACAGCCATGTTGGATTTTAATTTTTGTGTGTAAAGTATTCATTGAAGGTACACACATCATCAACTCTCTTGTTTCTAATGATTAAATGATTGATAAAATTTACATGTATGTTCTTGGCAAATGAATTACTATAAATTAGCATGACCAGATAATCAAAGTCCTTCATGTCCAGACAATCAAAATCCTTCATATCCAGACAAACAAAGTCCTTCATGTCTAGACCATCAATCCTTCATGTCTAGACAAACAAAGTCCCTCATGTCCTGACCATCGAAGTCCTTCATGTCCAGACCATCAATCCTTCATGTCCAGACCAACAAAGTCCTTCATGTCTAGACAAACAAAATCCTTCATGTCCAGACCAACAAAGTCCTTCATATCCAGACAAACAAAATCCTTCATGTCCAGACCATCAATCCTTCATGTCCAGACCAACAAAGTCCTTCATGTCCAGACCAACAAAGTCCCTCATGTCCAGACCAACAAAGTCCTTCATGTCCAGACCATCAATCCTTCATGTCCAGACCATCAATCCTTCATGTCCAGACCATCAAAGTCCTTCATGTCCAGACCAACAAAATCCTTCATGTCCAGACCAACAAAGTCCCTCATGTCCAGACCAACAAAGTCCTTCATGTCCAGACCATCAATCCTTCATGTCCAGACAATCAAAGTCCTTCATGTCCAGACAATCAAAGTCCTTCATGTCCAGACCATCAATCCTTCATGTCCAGACCATCAATCCTTCATGTCCAGACCATCAATCCTTCATGTCCAGACCAACAAAGTCCTTCATGTCTAGACCAACAAAGTCCCTCATGTCCTGACCATCAATCCTTCATGTCCAGACCATCAATCCTTCATGTCCAGACCAACAAAGTCCTTCATGTCCTGACCATCAATCCTTCATGTCCAGACCATCAATCCTTCATGTCCAGACCATCAATCCTTCATGTCCAGACCATCAATCCTTCATATCCAGACCATCAATCCTTCATGTCCAGACCAACAAAGTCCTTCATGTCCAGACCAACAAAGTCCTTCATGTCCAGACCATCAATCCTTCATGTCCAGACCAACAAAGTCCTTCATGTCCAGACCATCAATCCTTCATGTCCAGACAAACAAAGTCCTTCATGTCCAGACCATCAAAGTCCTTCATGTCCAGACCAACAAAATCCTTCATGTCCAGACAAACAAAGTCCCTCATGTCCAGACCATCAAAGTCCTTCATGTCCAGACCAACAAAATCCTTCATGTCCAGACAAACAAAATCCCTCATGTCCAGACAATCAATCCTTCATGTCCAGACCAACAAAGTCCTTCATGTCCAGACCAACAAAGTCCTTCATGTCCAGACCAACAAAGTCCTTCATGTCCAGACCAACAAAGTCCTTCATGTCCAGACCATCAATCCTTCATGTCCAGACCATCAATCCTTCATGTCCAGACCATCAAAGTCCTTCATGTCCAGACCAACAAAATCCTTCATGTCCAGACAAACAAAGTCCCTCATGTCCAGACCATCAATCCTTCATGTCCAGACCATCAATCCTTCATGTCCAGACCATCAATCCTTCATGTCCAGACCATCAATCCTTCATGTCCAGACAAACAAAGTCCCTCATGTCCAGACCATCAATCCTTCATGTCCAGACAAACAAAGTCCCTCATGTCCAGACCATCAATCCTTCATGTCCAGACAAACAAAGTCCTTCATGTCCAGACCATCAAAGTCCTTCATGTCCAGACCATCAATCCTTCATGTCCAGACAAACAAAGTCCCTCATGTCCAGACAATCAATCCTTCATGTCCAGACCAACAAAGTCCTTCATGTCCAGACCATCAATCCTTCATGTCCAGACCAACAAAGTCCCTCATGTCCAGACCAACAAAGTCCCTCATGTCCAGACAAACAAAGTCCTTCATATCCAGACCATCAATCCTTCATGTCCAGACCAACAAAGTCCCTCATGTCCAGACAATCAAAGTCCTTCATGTCCAGACAAACAAAGTCCTTCATGTCCAGACCATCAATCCTTCATGTCCAGACAAACAATCCTTCATGTCCAGACCATCAATCCTTCATGTCCAGACCAACAAAGTCCTTCATGTCCAGACCAACAATCCTTCATGTCCAGACCAACAAAGTCCTTCATGTCCAGACAAACAAAATCCTTCATATCCAGACAATCAATCCTTCATGTCCAGACCAACAAAGTCCTTCATGTCTAGACAAACAAAGTCCTTCATGTCTAGACAAACAAAGTCCTTCATATCCAGACAATCAATCCTTCATGTCCAGACAAACAAAATCCTTCATATCCAGACAATCAATCCTTCATGTCCAGACAAACAAAGTCCTTCATGTCCAGACAATCAAAGTCCTTCATGTCCAGACCAACAAAGTCCTTCATGTCCAGACCAACAAAGTCCTTCATGTCCAGACCAACAAAGTCCTTCATGTCCAGACCAACAAAGTCCTTCATGTCCAGACCAACAAAATCCTTCATGTCCAGACCAACAAAGTCCCTCATGTCCAGACCAACAATCCTTCATGTCCAGACAAACAAAGTCCTTCATGTCCAGACCAACAAAGTCCTTCATGTCCAGACAATCAAAGTCCTTCATGTCCAGACCAACAAAGTCCTTCATGTCCAGACCAACAAAGTCCCTCATGTCCAGACCAACAAAGTCCCTTCATGTCCAGACCAACAATCCTTCATGTCCAGACCAACAAAGTCCCTCATGTCCAGACCAACAAAGTCCTTCATGTCCAGACCATCAATCCTTCATGTCCAGACCATCAATCCTTCATGTCCAGACAATCAAAGTCCTTCATGTCCAGACCAACAAAGTCCCTTCATGTCCAGACCATCAATCCTTCATGTCCAGACCATCAATCCTTCATGTCCAGACAATCAAAGTCCTTCATGTCCAGACCAACAAAGTCCTTCATGTCCAGACCAACAAAGTCCTTCATGTCCAGACCAACAAAGTCCTTCATGTCCAGACCAACAATCCTTCATGTCCAGACCATCAATCCTTCATGTCCAGACAATCAAAGTCCTTCATGTCCAGACCAACAAAGTCCTTCATGTCCAGACCATCAATCCTTCATGTCCAGACCAACAAAGTCCTTCATGTCCAGACCAACAATCCTTCATGTCCAGACAATCAAAGTCCTTCATGTCCAGACCAACAAAGTCCTTCATGTCCAGACCAACAATCCTTCATGTCCAGACAATCAAAGTCCTTCATGTCCAGACCAACAATCCTTCATGTCCAGACCATCAATCCTTCATGTCCAGACAAACAAAGTCCTTCATGTCCAGACAATCAAAGTCCTTCATGTCCAGACAATCAAAGTCCTTCATGTCCAGACAATCAAAGTCCTTCATGTCCAGACAATCAAAGTCCTTCATGTCCAGACAATCAAAGTCCTTCATGTCTAGACCATCAAAGTCCTTCATGTCCAGACCATCAATCCTTCATGTCCAGACAATCAAAGTCCTTCATGTCCAGACAATCAAAGTCCTTCATGTCTAGACCATCAAAGTCCTTCATGTCCAGACAATCAAAGTCCTTCATGTCCAGACAATCAAAGTCCTTCATGTCCAGACAATCAAAGTCCTTCATGTCCAGACAATCAAAGTCCTTCATGTCCAGACAATCAAAGTCCTTCATGTCCAGACCAACAATCCTTCATGTCCAGACCATCAATCCTTCATGTCCAGACAATCAATCCTTCATGTCCAGACAATCAAAGTCCTTCATGTCCTAGACCATCAAAGTCCTTCATGTCCAGACCAATCAAAGTCCTTCATGTCCAGACCAATCAAAGTCCTTCATGTCCAGACCAATCAAAGTCCTTCATGTCCAGACCAATCAATCCTTCATGTCCAGACCATCAAGTCCTTCATGTCCAGACAAACAAAGTCCTTCAGGTCCAGACCATCAAGTCCTTCATGTCCAGACAATCAAAGTCCTTCATGTCCAGACCATCAAAGTCCTTCATGTCCAGACCATCAATCCTTCATGTCCAGACAATCAAAGTCCTTCATGTCCAGACCATCAAAGTCCTTCATGTCCAGACCAATCAAAGTCCTTCATGTCCAGACCAACAAATCCTTCATGTCCAGACCATCAATCCTTCATGTCCAGACAATCAAAGTCCTTCATGTCCAGACCATCAAAGTCCTTCATGTCCAGACCAACAAAGTCCTTCATGTCCAGACCAACAAAGTCCTTCATGTCCAGACCATCAATCCTTCATGTCCAGACCAACAAAGTCCTTCATGTCCAGACCAACAATCCTTCATGTCCAGACCATCAATCCTTCATGTCCAGACAAACAAAATCCTTCATGTCCAGACCATCAATCCTTCATGTCCAGACCAACAAAGTCCCTTCATGTCCAGACCATCAATCCTTCATGTCCAGACCAACAAAGTCCTTCATGGACCATTATACACAGCTAAAAGTCATATTACAAGTCTCCTCATACAAAGATTTGTCTCCCTGTCATATGTTAAAATTATAAATGAAATTGAGCTTTACAATTTTGGTCTATGAGGTATGTCTGATTCTGAATTTCACATAAGGAGGAGATTTTCTAGTACTTCAAGTCATGTACAGTAGCAATAGAGTGCATGTATCTTAGTAATTCTATATATAGATCTATGAAATATGCAATATACTTGTATTACTCAATATATAAGTAAAATATATACAGACTAAACAAAGCAAAAGCTAATGAACAAACAGATTTGTATTGTGAGGAATAAACCCCCAATTATCTCCCCTTGTTTTAACTATCTTATCAGATAATGTTGATTCTTTGATTGCATGAGAATAAAAATCCTGATTTAACAACCACAAGATATCATCATTAGTAATGTAGAAATGTACTCTAAATATTATTTCAGAGTTGTTAAATTGAATACATTGTAATAACAGACATTTATTACCTAATAATGAATTGTACAGTGGCTATACCTAGTGAAATCAAATAAACAGGATAATAACAATAGCCGGGAAACACTTGTGGGGATCTACTAAACAACGAGACGCTGTTTTGATATCTTTATCAAAATAAATAATGTACTTACATTCACTCCTAAGAACCACCAGTGGAAAGAAGCCTCCTTCTGGCTGTATCATGTGTCTAGCCAGGGAAACTTTTTTATCAAACGTAAGGAAGACCATAACTAACTGTTGTGATTTGTAGTCAAAATCAGGTTTCTCCCGCTCATCAGGATTGAAGTATACACCGATTCCTACCACTGTTCCGGTGTTCACACTTGCTACTACAAAAGAAGGATATTCCGGGTTATATACGTAAATAGCCAGTGATTCAAAATCAGATTGTAGAAGGATGCAGGAAAAATAAGTAAGATTCCACATGTATATATGTTTCATATTGAAAGGCTAATTGTCTATCTAAATGTGCTGCAAAATGGCCCTTCCATCGATTCACAGAAAGTTAATGTAAATTATGGTACATTGTACTTGTTTCATAAAAACACTTTTTAGTTCTGAAAAAGAACCATATGATAAATGTTAAAGATAATATTTAGACTGTATGATGCACCTTTTCCATCTGCCATCCATCGAAAGTAATCCCTCAGGAATTCACACGTGGGACTGGGAGACATGGGACTACAGGTGGCGACACCTATGGCAGGACTTACACCTGGGCTGCCAACATCCTGTACAATAATCTCAAAATGCTGGAAACCTGAAAAGTATTGCCAAGAATATTCAAAGCATGCATGCACATTATTACAAAATGTTCAGATAATCACCTAACTGCTTATACAAATCATGATGGCATTTATCAATCTAGCAAACTTCATTTTTTAAATGATAAATAGTAGATTGAAACTGCTTAAATGTACATGTTAATAAAATTCAGCATACACCATTTATAATTGATACAAGATAGAAAAGAGAACAGTAAATGTGTTTCCCAAGCTCATACATCCAGATACGAACTCTACTGACCATTTAATGAGGCTATAGACCCTTACCTTGACCTCTACTGACCATTAAATGAGGCTATATACCCTTATATTGACCTCTACTGACCATTAGATGAGGCTACTGACCCTTATCTTGACCTCAACTGATCATTAGATGAGGCTACTGACCCTTACCTTGACCTCTACTGACCATTAGATGAGGTTACAGACCCTTATCTTGACCTCTACTGACCATTAGATGAGGCTACTGACCCTTACCCTGACCTGTACTGACCATTAGATGAGGCTACTGACCCTTACCTCGGCCTCAACTGACCATTAGATGAGGTTACAGACCCTTACCTTGACCTCTACTGACCATTAGATGAGGCTATTGACCCTTATCTTGACCTCTACTGACCATTAGATGAGGCTACTGACCCTTATCTTGACCTCTACTGACCATTAGATGAGGCTACTGACCCTTATCTTGACCTCTACTGACCATTAGATGAGGTTACAGACCCTTACTCTGACCTCTACTGACCATTAGATGAGGTTACAGACCCCTACCTTGACCTCTACTGACCATTAGATGAGGCTACTAACCCTTATCTTGACCTCTACTGACCATTAGATGAGGCTACTGACCCCTAACTTGACCTCTACTGACCATTAAATGAGGTTACAGACCCTTACTCTGACCTCTACTGACCATTAGATGAGGCTACTGACCCTTACCTTGACCTCTACTGACCATTAGATGAGGCTACTGACCCTTATCTTGACCTCTACTGACCATTAGATGAGGCTACAGACCCTTACCTCTGTCTAGTGGCTGTGGGCTTTGTATGGGAACACTACTGAGTTGGTGACCTGGAGCTTCAATATATGTAAACAACTCTTTGGCAATATCGTACTGGACATATTTTGGATGCATCCATTGGAGCATGTTCCTCTGTCAAATAAACATAAATTTATTTAATACATTGTTCATAATATCACATCTTAGTATACTCAAAATCAACATTATAAGAATACATAACTCTGCTCAAACTGTAGACTCCATAGGAAAACCATCTGACACTGTGTGACATACGGACTGACCTTTGACAACACCATCAATGACGACCATGGTATTTGATATATACAAGATCATACAGCAGTCAGCTATAGCAGTTTAACATTCAGAGTCTAGCTATATATAGTCTGTGTGACCAGTAAACACACCATGCTAATGGATGTTCTTTAACATTTATGAGAGTTTTATACTCACGTCGTCAAACTTGGGCACCCCAATAGCAGCTTCTGGCCACATGATGCCCATATCTATGGGGCCATTCTCCAATGTTATTGTTGGCAAAAATTCTTCATGGTTTGTTTCATAGTGATATCTGGAAAATATTATGTAATTATATAGTCTTAGTTTAAGCTTAAGGACAATGTTCAAGTCAAATTTCCGTTTATATCTTCCTCCCATTTACATACATTTATTAGACTTACATAATGGTGTACAGTATCTTTGAATAGTGCTTATCCTTTGAAGATCACCTACATCTACCACACAGTATTACATGTGAGGGTTGATGGTACAAACTTATACATAGTTATACTAGAGGACTGATGTCTAGTTTTATACCCTATACATAGTTATACTAGAGGACTGATGTCTAGTTTTATACACTATACATAGTTATACTAGAGGATTGATGTCTAGTTTTATACACTATACATAGTTATACTAGAGGATTGATGTCTAGTTTTATACACTATACATTATACCAGAGGATTGATGTCTAGTTTTATACACTAAACATAGCTATACCAGAGGATTGATGTCTAGTTTTATACACTATACATTATACCAGAGGATTGATGTCTAGTTTTATACACTATACATTATACTAGAGGATTGATGTCTAGTTTTATACACTATACATAGTTATACCAGAGGATTGATGTCTAGTTTTATACACTAAACATAGCTATACCAGAGGATTGATGTCTAGTTTTATACACTATACATAGTTATACTAGAGGATTGATGTCTAGTTTTATACACTATACATAGTTATACTAGAGGATTGATGTCTAGTTTTATACACTATACATAGTTATACTAGAGGACTGATGTCTAGTTTTATACACTATATACATAGTTATACTAGAGGATTGATGTCTAGTTTTATACACTATACAGTTATACCAGAGGATCGATGTCTAGTTTTATACACTATACATAGTTATACCAGAGGATCGATGTCTAGTTTTATACACTATACATAGTTATACCAGAGGATTGATGTCTAGTTTTATACACTATACATATTTATACTAGAGGACTGATGTCTAGTTTTATAAACTATACATTATACCAGAGGATTGATGTCTAGTTTTATACACTATACATAGTTATACTAGAGGATTGATGTCTAGTTTTATACACTATACATAATTATACCAGAGGATTGATGTCTAGTTTTATACACTATACATTATACCAGAGGATTGATGTCTAGTTTTATACACTATACATTATACCAGAGGATTGATGTCTAGTTTTATACACTATACATAGTTATACCAGAGGATCGATGTCTAGTTTTATACACTATACATAGTTATACCAGAGGATTGATGTCTAGTTTTATACACTATACATAGTTATACTAGAGGACTGATGTCTAGTTTTATACACTATATATAGTTATACTAGAGGACTGATGTCTAGTTTTATACACTATACATTATACCAGAGGATTGATGTCTAGTTTTATACACTATACATAGTTATACTAGAGGACTGATGTCTAGTTTTATACACTATACATTATACCTAGAGATTGATGTCTAGTTTTATACACTATATACATAGTTATACTAGAGGACTGATGTCTAGTTTTATACACTATACATTATACCAGAGGATTGATGTCTAGTTTTATACACTATACATTATACCAGAGGATTGATGTCTAGTTTTATACACTATACATTATACCAGAGGATTGATGTCTAGTTTTATACACTATACATAGTTATACTAGAGGATTGATGTCTAGTTTTATACACTATACATTATACTAAAGGATTGATGTCTAGTTTATACACTATACATAGTTATACCAGAGGATTGATGTCTAGTTTTATACACTATACATAGTTATACTAAAGGATTGATGTCTAGTTTTATACACTATACATAGTTATACCAGAGGATTGATGTCTAGTTTTATACACTATACATAGTTATACCAGAGGACTGATGTCTAGTTTTATACACTATACATAGTTATACCAGAGGATTGATGTCTAGTTTTATACACTATACATTATACTAGAGGACTGATGTCTAGTTTTATACACTATACATAGTTATACCAGAGGATTGATGTCTAGTTTTATACACTAAACATAGTTATACCAGAGGATTGATGTCTAGTTTTATACACTATACATAGTTATACCAGAGGATTGATGTCTAGTTTTATACACTATACATTATACCAGAGGATTGATGTCTAGTTTTATACACTATACATAGTTATACCAGAGGATTGATGTCTAGTTTTATACACTATACATTATACTAAAGGATTGATGTCTAGTTTTATACACTATACATAGTTATACTTATACCAGAGGATTGATGTCTAGTTGATACACTATTCCTATCTTTGCTGTATATTTTATCTATATCTATTATTTATTTATATGTCTTCTGACACAGCAGACCATAGTTCCAGGTGACTAGACTTATAGTTTAGGTAAACCTTGGTACCTTACCTGTAGCGTTCCATACACTCCCTATACATATAGTAAATAGACATATATTTAAGCCTGTCCCAGTTTTGGCAGCATTGTGTTTGGTGATTTACCTTGTTGCCACTGGTTTTCCATTCTTTACAAACATCACGGTGGACATGGTTTGGCCAAAGTAAGTGATCATCACTCCGAATGTATCACCTATAACATCCAAAAATGTTAGTGTCATTTCTAGTATAACAATATTACTGTATCCAGTCTAGTATAACAATATTACTGTATCCCATCTAGTATAACAATATTACTGTATCCAGTCTAGTATAACAATATTACTGTATCCAGTCTAGTATAACAATATTACTGTATCCAGTCTAGTAAAACAATATTACTGTATCCCATCTAGTATAACAATATTACTGTATCCAGTCTAGTATAACAATATTACTGTATCCAGTCTAGTATAACAATATTACTGTATCCCGTCTAGTAAAACAATATTACTGTATCCCATCTAGTAAAACAATATTACTGTATCCAGTCTAGTATAACAATATTACTGTATCCCATCTAGTATAACAATATTACTGTATCCAGTCTAGTATAACAATATTACTGTATCCAGTCTAGTATAACAATATTACTGTATCCAGTCTAGTATAACAATATTACTGTATCCAGTCTAGTATAACAATATTACTGTATCCAGTCTAGTATAACAATATTACTGTATGCAGTCTAGTATAACAATATTACTGTATCCCGTCTAGTAAAACAATATTACTGTATCCCGTCTAGTAAAACAATATTACTGTATCCCGTCTAGTAAAACAATATTACTGTATCCAGTCTAGTAAAACAATATTACTGTATCCAGTCTAGTATAACAATATTACTGTATCCCATCTAGTAAAACAATATTACTGTATCCAGTCTAGTATAACAATATTACTGTATCCAGTCTAGTATAACAATATTACTGTATCCCGTCTAGTAAAACAATATTACTGTATCCAGTCTAGTATAACAATATTACTGTATCCAGTCTAGTATAACAATATTACTGTATCCAGTCTAGTAAAACAATATTACTGTATCCAGTCTAGTATAACAATATTACTGTATCCAGTCTAGTATAACAATATTACTGTATCCCGTCTAGTATAACAATATTACTGTATCCAGTCTAGTATAACAATATTACTGTATCCCGTCTAGTAAAACAATATTACTGTATGCAGTCTAGTAAAACAATATTACTGTATCCAGTCTAGTATAACAATATTACTGTATCCAGTGAAGTCAGTCAGACGTAATCATGTTTAAACCACATATTTTGTAATTGGGAAAAAAACTGCCTATTTAGATAAATAATACATATAGGAATAACCAGTTAAAATGTCGGATTACAACACACTGACAACTACACATTCATAGAAAAACATGATTTCACAATTTCTTGTTCATCACATTTTCAACATGAAAACATTAAATTTGTTAATAGTGCAGGAAATTTCAACTTATCTACAATGTGGAGCAAATTCTAATATAAACTTTATTTTATTCATTCAATACATACATATACAATACACAATCATACCATTATAATATGAATGGGATTCGGAAACAAGTTTAAAACTTATATTACAAATTTTACTACTAATACTAACATACCTATTCTAAAAGTTTCTCCATTGCTGTTTGCGATATCACTATGACAAGTATAACAGTTGCCATTGTTGCTGTGGTAACCCACTGTCCTGTTCCATTTCCCAGGGTGAGCATCCTCAGCAATGTTTGGTCCAGCTATCCCGATGGTAATTTTGCTCTTTGATGCTAAAAGTGGTGAAGAAATCTTTGAATCTTTTTTGTTCCCTTAGGATTATACATTTGAGATGTTAAAAGTGAGCGGTTCTTAGTTTATCCTGGTTTTTTTTTTCAGTACGTGCTTTAAAAAGATGTTTTCTTTAAATAATATCCAGTCTGTTTTACTTAATTAATCAAATGGAATTATAAATTCTGTACAATATTTTATAACAGGGTAATAATTTAGCATTACAAATATATGTAAATCATAAAACAAAATACCAAATACTTACATAATGCTCTGATCTGCCCAAAGAAATAGGGATACCGAGGGGTGAGTGGTTTGGTGCACTGTAAAAAGTTACTTGTTTCAGAAAACTGTTTGAGCTGGACATCTGTTATCTGGCCTGGAAATGGTGGATGTCCATCAAATACTATATCACCAGCATAGCGGAACAAGTCCGCCATCCTGCTTTCTCTTCTCACCTCCCAACAAAATCTGAGAAAGAAAGACAATCTATCAAACGTATATATCAAAATATTGGAAGTTAAGCGAGTTTATTTTTTCACATTTTCTGTGACACGGTTGTTTAAGTTTTCTGTGTTAAGTTTTCTGTGATTAGTAGGGTAGAGTATAGATTTAACATGACTATTCTACCAAACACAATGTCCTGCTATCGTTCATAAAGATCAAAGTGAATTTGGTAATGCAGTTTATCTGTAATCTTCCCGACATTTTTATGCTGCAAGAAAAGGCTTGTTAGGTAGGGGCTAATTATATATACCATCACCTACTCTCTGGACTGCATTTGAAATTCAAGTCTTTAATTTAATTAATGTAAAACTGGAGAAGAAATATACAACAACCTGACTGGGACTCAAACAGGGACCTCAGTTCAAGTCTAGACGGACGCTTTAACCATTTTAGCTACCTCGCCACCAGCGCTCAGCCCAGTTCAGTTCCAATGTATACCTCCTACTTTAACAAATTCTTCCACCTCAAAGACCCACACGAGACCCAGGCACCCTATACCAAATCCATGGGTATTTAGATGTAGGGTGCAAAATGCAACAGTAAATGTAACGACCACAATGGGACTCGAACCCAGGACCTCCAAATTCTAGACAGACAATCTAATCATTTGACCTTCCTGAACACTGGCGCAATGAAATACATTATAAATGTTCTTGTATCTTGTATATGTATACAAAAATATATACAAGTGATTATCTCCCTTACATTCAGTTTTAAATCACATTTTCCATTCTGCGACAAATATTCCTTTATTTACAAATCATGAATTCTATCAGAAGTGAGATTTATATGTGAGTATATTCAACAATATCTTTAATAGACGTTTTTGATTATTATAACAATGGATTTTATTCCGTTAGTCGTTCCATTACAGTATTAATATTCTGCAAAAGGCAGATACAGTTCATAGGGTTCGTACACACAATTGAAGACATACCTGTACTTATCGAACAGTATTAATATCTAATAAAAGGTTTATGATAAACTTACACATTGTTTGTAAACAGGTTCCATTCATAAAACAATACATTTTCTCTTCATCACGGATCATGTTTACTTTGTTGCTAAACACCATATGCATGTACGCAAAGGTAAAAGTCAGAGATAATCCGAAAATGCGTTCTACTAATTCGTGTTCTAGACACCCGGATGGTCCTGGAGTGTCTTCCGTCTGATGTTGGTGGGCTGATCAAATCGCTCATCGTCTGGCATCACTCACGCGTCCGTGTAACGTTGAAAATGGAACGCCGTGGGAAATGGAACCGGGATGCCGTGAAAAACGGACCCAAATATTAAATTTTCTTTACATACCCGTTGAAAATGGACCACGTTGAAAAGTGAACCACATAAAAGTATTGGATCTCGGTACCAGTTTACATTCAGTACCCGGCTCAGTCGGTACGGGCTGCCCGTGGGAGGCCACAGTTCCCGGCCGCTCAGTTATCCCGATGTTGAAGTACAGTGTTTGGTGGCTATGTTAACGTTATTTTTATTGTAAGGTCTATATCTTCCATCGTGAGGACGAACTATTTATTGTAAGGTATATATCTCCAGTCGTGAGGATGAACTTTTTATTGTAAGGTATATATCTCCAGTCGTGAGGATGAACTTTTTATTGTAAGGTATATATCTCCAGTCGTGAGGATGAACTGTTTATTGTAAGGTATATATCTCCCGTCGTGAGGATGAACTGTTTATTGTAAGGTATATATCTCCCGTCGTGAGGATGAACTGTTTATTGTAAGGTATATATCTCCAGTCGTCAGGATGAAGTCTTTATTGTAAGGTATATATCTCCAGTCGTCAGTATGAACTGTGTATTGTAAGGAATATCTCCAGTCGTGAGGATGAACTGTTCATTGTAAGGTATATATCTCCAGTCGTGAGGATGAACTGTTAATTGTAAGGTATATATCTCCAGTCGTGAGAATGAACTGTTAATTGTAAGGTATATATCTCCAGTCGTGAGGATGAACTGTTAATTGTAAGGTATATATCTCCAGTCGTGAGGATGAACTGTTAATTGTAAGGTATATATCTCCAGTCGTGAGGATGAACTGTTAATTGTAAGGTATATATCTCCAGTCGTGAGGATGAACTATTTATTGTAAGGTATATATCTCCAGTCGTGAGGATGAACGGTTAATTGTAAGGTATATATCTCGAGTCGTCAGGATGAACTCTTTATTGTAAGGTATATATCTCCAGTCGTGAGGATGAACTGTTTATTGTAAGGTATATATCTCCCGTCGTCAGTATGAACTGTTTATTGTAAGGTATAAATCTCCAGTCGTGAGAATGAACTGTTCATTGTAAGGTATATATCTCCCGTCGTCAGTATGAACTGTTTATTGTAAGGTATATATCTCCAGTCGTGAGGATGAACTGTTTATTGTAAGGTATATATCTCCAGTCGTGAGGATGAACTGTTTATTGTAAGGTATATATCTCCCGTCGTCAGTATGAACTGTTCATTGTAAGGTATAAATCTCCAGTCGTGAGGATGAACGGTTAATTGTAAGGTATATATCTCCAGTCGTGAGGATGAACTGTTCATTGTAAGGTATATATCTCCCGTCGTCAGTATGAACTGTTTATTGTAAGGTATATATCTCCAGTCGTGAGGATGAACGGTTAATTGTAAGGTATATATCTCCAGTCGTCAGTATGAACTGTTTATTGTAAGGTATATATCTCCAGTCGTGAGGATGAACTGTTTATTGTAAGGTATATATCTCCAGTCGTGAGGATGAACTTTTTATTGTAAGGTATATATCTCCAATCGTGAGGATGAACTTTTTATTGTAAGGTATATGTCTCCAGTCGTGAGGATGAACTGTTTATTGTAAGGTATATATCTCCCGTCGTCAGTATGAACTGTTTATTGTAAGGTATAAATCTCCAGTCGTGAGGATGAACTGTTCATTGTAAGGTATATATCCCCCGCCGTGAAGATGAACTATGCCTTCTACAGTATACAATTATCCTCTTGAGGATCGTATAAATCAACAGGTATAAATTACACCAATTCAAAACTATAATATTAATGACAGTCGGATTTTTATTATTGAAATATTACAATTTATCAGATTTTTAACGATAGGAAGTTATCTTCGTTCGCCTAAAATAAAAGAATGATATGACATTTAAAATTGTAAAACGATTGCCGAAAATCATTTGATGAATAGAAAGCTAACTGTCATCATACTCCAGATATAAAAAGTCGCTGTTACTCGATACATGACAGTGGTTCATCCTAACCCGATATAACAAATTATAAGAATGACCATAATACCCCGATATATAACAGTGACTCACTGTAACCCGATATATAACAATGACTCACAATACCCCGATATATAACAGTGACTCACAATGCTCCGATATATAACAGTGACACACAACACCCCGATATATAAAAGTGACTCACAATACCCCGATATATAAGTGACTCACTGTAACCCGATATATAACAGTGACTCACTGTAACCCGATATATAAGTGACTCACTGTAACCCGATATATAACAGTGACTCACCCTAACCCGATATATAACAGTGACTCACAATACCCCGATATATAACAGTGACTCACTGTAACCCGATATATAACACTGATTCACCCTAACCCGATATATAACAGTGACTCACAATACCCCGATATATAACAGTGACTCACCCTAACCCGATATATAACAGTGACTCACAATACCCCGATATATAACAGTGACTCACAACACCCTGATATATAACAGTGACTCACTGTAACCCGATATATAACACTGATTCACCCTAACCCGATATATAACAGTGACTCACAATACCCCGTTATATAACAGTGACTCACCCTAACCCGATATAAAACAGTGACTCACAATACCCCGATATATAACAGTGACTAACCCTAACCCGATATATAACAGTGACTCACTGTAACCCGATATATAACACTGATTCACTCTAACCCGATATATAACAGTGACTCACAATACCCCGATATATAACAGTGACTCACCCTAACCCGATATAAAACAGTGACTCACATACCCCGATATATAACAGTGACTCACCCTAACCCGATATATAACAGTGACTCACTCTAACCCGATATATAACAGTGACTCACAATACCCCGATATATAACAGTGACTCACCCTAACCCGATATATAACACTGACTCACCCTAACCCGATATAAAACAGTGACTCACAACACCCCGATATATAACAGTGACTCACCCTAACCCGATATATAACAGTGACTCACAATACTACCCCGATATATAACAGGTGACTCACAACTACCCGATACTATAACAGCTGACTCACCCTACACCCCGATAATTACAAGCTGACTCACCCTAACCCGATATATAACAGTGATTCATCCTAACCCGATATATAACAGTGACTCACTGTATCCCGATATATAACAGTGACTCACTGTAACCCGATATATAACAGAGACTCACTGTAACCCGATATATAAGTGACTCACTGTAACCCTATATATAACAGTGACTCACTCTAACCCGATATATAACAGTGACTCACAATACCCCGATATATAACAGTGACTCACCCTAACCCGATATAACAGTGACTCACAATACCCCGATATATAACAGTGACTCACAATACCCCGATATATAACAGTGACTCACTGTAACCCGATATATAACAGTGACTCACTGTAACCCGATATATAACGGTGACTCACTGTAACCCGATATATAACAGTGACTCACAATACCCCGATATATAACAGTGGCTCACTGTAACCCGATATATAACAGTGACTCACTGTAACCCGATATATAACAGTGACTCACTCTAACCTGATATATAACAGTGACTCACAACACCCCGATATATAACAGTGACTCACAATATCCCGATATATAACAGTGACTCACAGTAACCCGATATATAAGTGACTCACAATACCCCGATATTTAACAGTGACTTACAATACCCCGATATATAACAGTGACTCACAATACGCGGATATATAACAGTGACTCACAATACCCCGATATATAACGGTGACTCACTCTATCTCCATTGATATATAACAGTGACTCACTCTATCATCATCCATACGAGTTTCTTGCCCTCAGCCTTAACGAGTACAATGACAATGTCCATTGACGCAATGCGTGCTGTCGATGCCAAATGTACAGCTGCTGAAACAATCCATTCGGTCAACGCAAACTAGAAAATAACAAAAAAAAAATGCATTTGAAGCTAAAATATATATTACCTCAAACGTGTAACAGTTCACATGTGCGTAATTGTGAAATGTAAACAGGAAGAAATGTGGGATTAAGTAATGAAATATTCCACAAGTAAGGTTTTGTTATACATTATGAACAGTAGGAAAAATAAAATCGGGTGTATTTGTGTCAGAGCCGAAACTTTGCCAAGTGTTTTAATTGGCAGTGTCCACAGGAAAAAATCAAAGCTGTGTTAGTAATGAAATTTAGTATCCTAGATTATGTATTAATTAAACCAAGAACAGGAGCATTTTACTATTCGCTTGATATTACCAAAGATTAAAAGGTGAGAAAACAGTCGATGCTGATAGGGAATCGGTAGGTGAGGTTTTTCCTTATCTCATCTCGTCTCGAGAATTGAGATTTTATTAGTTCTCGAGAATAATCAAATAATTCCTTACAATTTACTACTAAATTACCCAGCTCAGCTAACTAACAGTTTTTTGCAATAGGTACTATAAGTGATATGAATGTTAATTATTTGGGGAATCACTTTCACCTGAAATAACAAGGACGAAATCACGTCATACAAACGTCTAGATGACGCCATGATGCTGCGTTGACTCGGGTTTTTCGTGCCAAGGCACGATGATTACTGATGGCATGCAAGGGTTGTTTAAACAAAATTAAATCCATTTGCGAAGTCACCGTGCCGAATTTGATAGTGCGACACGCGAAAAGCGACAACTCGCCACGTGAATAGCGACAACTCGCCATGTGAATAGCGACAGCGCGCCTTGTTAATAGCGACAACGCGCCTTGTGAATAGCGACAACTCGCCACGTGAATAGCGACAACTCGCCACGTGAATAGCGACAACTCGTCACGTGAATAGCGACAACGCGCCTTGTGAATAACGACAACGCGCCTTGTGAATAGCGACAACGCGCCTTGTGAAAAGCGACAACGCGCCTTGTGAATAGCGACAACGCGCCTTGTGAAAAGCGACAACGCGCCTTGTGAATAGCGACAACGCTCCTTGTGAATAGCGACAACGCTCCTTGTGCATAGTGACAACCCGCCATATGAATAGCGACAATGCGCCTTGTGAATAGCGACAACGCGCCTTGCGAAGACGAGGGAAGCCCGCCAACGCAACAAGAGTACATTGCAATTGCGGCAGAGCGACGTAATTGTGTAATTTTGTCGCACGGCGCACTGTTGTTCTTAGTATGGCGCACTGTCGTTCTTAGTATGGCGCACTGTCGTTCTTAGTATGGCGCATTGTCGATCTTAATATGGCGCACTGTCGTTCTTAGTATGGCAAACTGTCGCTGTTCGCTTGACGGGGACGCCAATTCGACAGAACGTCATGGCCGACATGAAACACCATAGCTGTGGGATTACTTACGATAGCCTGTGCTTGTTGAATCGCTGATACATATACAGTCGCTATGGGTACAACTTAATTGCGAACCGAAGCAGTTAGTTGTTCTACAGTCGGAAATCGTGTCACAATGTTCAGATACAAGGAAACCTTGGGACAAAGATGTAAAGAAACATAAATTAAAACACAATATTGTATCCAATGTTCAGATGTGGTGTAGAGTATAGTATGTTATCGCATTATACACCATCTCGTACCCAATACTCAGGTATAGACCATACACCATCTCGTACCCAATACTCAGGTATAGACCATACACCATCTCGTACCCGATACACAAGTATGGACCATACACCATCTCGTACCCGATACACAGGTATAGACCATACACCATCTCGTTCCCAATACACAGGTATAAACGTTACACCATCTCGTACCTAATACACAGGTATAAAGCATACACCATCTCGTACCCAATACTCAGGTATAAACCATACACCATCTCGTACCCAATACTCAGGTATAGACCATACACCATCTCGTACCCAATACTCAGGTATAGACCATACACCATCTCGTACCCAATACACAGGTATAGACCATACATCATCTCGTACCCAATACTCAGGTATAGACCATACACAATCTCGTACCCAATACTCAGGTATAGACCATACACCATCTCGTACCCAATACACAGATAAAGACCATACACCATCTCGTACCCAATACACAGGTATAGAACATACACCATCTCGTACCCAATACACAGGTATAGACCATACACCATCTCGTACCCGATACACAAGTATGGACCATACACCATCTCGTACTTGACTTCAGTCACTGTCGGTTACTAGTACTTAAAGTGCATCACAAATACAATTGTTTTTGGTTTTTTTGGACCAATCCATAACCAGATGATTTGATATTTTGCAACCAATCGGTATTGGTTTTTTTTCCAAAACATGGATTTAATAATGTTGGACGAATTCCTAGCAAAAGCAATTTGTTTATCTCTTTAATTTTTGGAAAAAGTATATTGCTTATGTCATTTGGGAGTACATGAATTTCTGACAAGGTAGAGATACATATAAGACCCTTTAAATAATTCGATATCGGCAAATCATCACTGCAGATTCCGCCTCGATTACGAGTTCAACAATTCGACCAACATACATACCTGCACACATCGGGACGAGCAAAGCTATCACTATTAGCGGCCTCATGACTGTCGTCGACACAATTAGCGAATGCGAGTCAGACGATGTGTTTAACTTTTATACGGTATAACATGTCTGGCGGTTTTCACACGATCCTGATAAAAGTCTAGGTATATAAAAAATATACCAATCCCTTAAGTCCGCGATAAACTTGTTTACAAATTTCATTTGCGTTTCAAAATTGATACAGTTTGTTTAGGATGAGAAAGCATCATAAAATAAAAGCTTGTTATTTCTATTTCTTGAAGTACATATTTCTCAAACTTTATAGGGTTTGTTGCCACAACGGATTGTCATACACGTAGTTTCTAAAGCAGTATTTTAATCATTTGGACTATTCGTTTGGGTACACTTTCATAGTGTTTACATTTTACTACTGTAACTTGATCTGGTTGTTTTAAAACAACGTTTTGGGTCTGTGTAAACTTTATCCCGTGGTTGTAGGGTTTAGTGGCTGTGTAAACTTTACCCAGTTGTTTAAGGAGTGTTTAGTGGCCGTGTTAACGTTATCCCGTTGTTGTAGTAGTGTTTGGTGGCTGTGTTAACGTTATCCCGTTGTTGTAGTACAGTGTTTAGTGGCTTTGTTAACGTTATCCCGTTGTTGTAGTAGTGTTTGGTGGCTGTGTTAACGTTATCCCGTTGTTGTAGTGTTTAGTGGCTGTGTTAACGTTATCCCGTTGTTGTAGTACAGTGTTTAGTGGCTGTGTTAACGTTATCCCGTTGTTTTAGTAGTGTTTAGTGGCTGTGTTAACGTTATCCCGTTGTTGTAGTACTGTGTTTAGTGGCTGTGTTAACGTTATCCCGTTGTTGATGTTGTAGTGTTTAGTGGCTGTGTTAACGTTATCCCGTTGTTGTAGTTCAGTGTTTAGTGGCTGTGTTAACGTTATCCCGTTGTTGTAGTGTTTAGTGGCTGTGTTAACGTTATCCCGTTGTTGTAGTGTTTAGTGGCTGTGTTAACGTTATCCCGTTGTTGTAGTACAGTGTTTGTGGCTGTGTTAACGTTATCCCGTTGTTGTAGTGTTTGGTTGCTGTGTTAACGTTATCCCGTTGTTGTAGTGTTAACGTTATCCCGTTGTTGTAGTAGTGTTTAGTGGCTGTGTTAACGTTATCCCGTTGTTGTAGTACAGTGTTTGTGGCTGTGTTAACGTTATCCCGATGTTGTAGTGTTTGGTTGCTGTGTTAACGTAATCCCGTTGTTGTAGTAGTGTTTAGTGGCTGTGTTAACGTTATCCTGTTGTTGTTGTAGTGTTTAGTGGCTGTGTTAACGTTATCCCGTTGTTGTAGTAGTGTTTGGTTGCTGTGTTAACGTTATCCCGTTGTTGTAGTAGTGTTTAGTGGCTGTGTTAACGTTATCCCGTTGTTGTAGTAGTGTTTAGTGGCTGTGTTAACGTTATCCCGTTGTTGTAGTAGTGTTTAGTGGCTGTGTTAACGTTATCCCGTTGTTGTAGTGTTTGGTGGCTTTGTTAACGTTATCCCGTTGTTGTAGTAGTGTTTGGTGGCTGTGTTAACGTTATCCCGTTGTTGTAGTAGTGTTTGGTGGCTGTGTTAACGTTATCCCGTTGTTGTGTAGTGTTTAGTGGCTGTGTTAACGTTATCCCGTTGTTGTAGTAGTGTTTGGTGGCTGTGTTAACGTTATCCCGTTGTTGTAGTACAGAGTTTGGTGGCTGTGTTAACGTTATCCCGTTGTTTTAGTAGTGTTAAGTGGCGGTGTTAACGCTATCCCGTTGTTGTAGAGTTTAGTTGCTGTGTTAACGTTATCCCGTTGTTGTAGTAGTGTTTAGTGGCTGTGTTAACGTTATCCCGTTGTTGTAGTAGTGTTTAGTGGCTGTGTTAACGTTATCCCGTTGTTGTTGTTGTTGTAGTGTTTAGTGGCTTTGTTAACGTTATCCCGTTGTTGTTGTTGTAGTAGTGTTTGGTGGCTGTGTTAACGTTATCCCGTTGTTTTAGTAGTGTTTAGTGGCTGTATTAACGTTATCCCGTTGTTGTAGTAGTGTTTAGTGGCTGTATTAACGTTATCCCGTTGTTTTAGTAGTGTTTGGTGGCTGTGTTAACTTTATCCCGTTGTTGTAGTACAGTGTTCAGTGGCTGTGTAAACTTTATCCCGTTGTTGTAGTACAGTGTTTAGTTGCTGTGTTAACGTTATCCCGTTGTTGTAGTACAGTGTTTAGTGGCTGTATTAACGTTATCCTGTTGTTGTAGTAGTGTTTAGTTTCTGTGTTAACGTTATCCCATTGTTGTTGTTGTAGTGTTTAGTGGCTGTGTTAACGTTATCCCGATGTTGTAGTGTTTAGTAGCTGTGTTAACGTTATCCCGTTGTTGTAATACAGTGTTTGGTGGCTGTGTTAATGTTATCCCGTTGTTGTAGTGTTTAGTGGCTGTGTTGACGTTATCCTGTTGTTGTAGTACAGAGTTTAGTGGCTGTGTTAACGTTATCCCGTTGTTGTAGTAGTGTTTGGTGGCTGTGTTAACGTTATCCCGTTGTTGTAGTACAGTGTTTAGTGGCTGTGTTAACGTTATCCCGTTGTTGTAGTACAGTGTTTGGTGGCTGTGTTAATGTTATCCCGTTGTTGTAGTGTTTAGTGGCTGTGTTAACGTTATCCCGTTGTTTAGTAGTGTTTAGTGGCGGTGTTAACGTTATCCCGTTGTTGTAGTGTTTAGTGGCTGTGTTAACGTTATCCCGATGTTGTAGTAGTGTTTGGTGGCTGTGTTAACGTTATCCCGATGTTGTAGTGTTTGGTGGCTGTGTTAACGTTATCCCGTTGTTGTAGTGTTTAGTGGCTGTGTTAACGTTATCCCGATGTTGTAGTGTTTAGTGGCTGTGTTAACGTTATCCCGTTGTTGTTGTAGTAGTGTTTGGTGGCTGTGTTAACGTTATCCCGTTGTTGTAGTACAGTGTTTGGTGGCTGTGTTAATGTTATCCCGTTGTTGTAGTGTTTGGTGGCTGTGTTAACGTTATCCCGTTGTTGTAGTAGTGTTTAGTGGCTGTTTTGTAGTAGAGAGTTTGCTTGTTGTCTAAACTGTATTTTTTTGTTGTAATACAATGCTTGCTGGCTGTCAAATTCATCCCTCATCTTGTAAGAAACAAAGAAACTGTTAACAAAATTACAGGATTTGTTTTATTTACGTTAGTAATCTACATAATTTACAATCTAGATTAACAGTGGTAAAAGTTATCACAATGATAATACATACCATACATACATTATGGTAATTAGTTTAACAGTAGCCATGGAGACCTGACAAGGGGAAGTAAGCAGCCCTCATCTATACGACAACCAAAACAATTGTTGGCAGCACAGATTGAGATTGGTACAGATATCGGACCTTGTTCACTGTGGTCATACGTTACCCAGTATACTATGGTACAAACATCAGCTACCCAGTTCACTGTGTTGGCTACATACAGCCCCCAGATTACCATGGTAACTATGTACGGTATCCAGTTCCTTGTGGTAACTAAATATGAAACCCAATTCACTAATGGTAATCACATACGTACAATACCCCGTTCCTTGTGGTAACTACTCAGGTAAGGTACCTAGTTCACTGTGGTAACAAAATATGGTACTTAGTTTCCATGATAACTACATACGACCCTCAGTTCACCATGGTAACTACATACAATATCCAGTTCCCTGTGGGACATTCATACAGTATTCAGTTCACATTGTTAACTACATACAGTACAAAGTTCATACACCTAATAGTATAAAATTGGTCCGAGTGCAATGTGGCAATCCTGTTGCCCTAAACACTGTCCAGAAAATCATACCTTTTCCAACACTTGTCCACGGACAACTTTTAGATTGCAAATGGAAAACTACTAACCATTCATTCAAGTACCACATCAGGCAGCATGTTAACATGACTGATGATGAAATGATGAAAAATTACAAAATGATTGCTGAAAATGATCTTTATTTTGTTGGAATGATAATGATGACAACAATGGCAAGAAGACGAGGATAGAAAAATGAAAATAATGATATCACGTTAGTAACAAACGATGATATACAATATCGCGACCTAGATTCAGTTTGGTCAAAATACGCCTTCGCATGT
This sequence comes from Pecten maximus, assembly GCF_902652985.1. NCBI lineage: Eukaryota > Metazoa > Mollusca > Bivalvia > Pectinida > Pectinidae > Pecten > Pecten maximus. The sequence goes on from NC_047019.1 coordinate 34,881,186, forward strand.
GTACTAGGTCTAAATGCAAATGTCACATGTGACTGGTCTGAATAAGCTCGTCATACATACGACTGACAATAGTACATTTGATTAACCACTGTACTGGTCGTCAGAAGATGGAAAGTGTTCGGGCCTGAAGTAAAACTAATATCATACGCGTTATACAGAGTATTTTATGAACGTACACCTCACAACCAGGTTGCCAAAGCAAACAATGTATATCTTTATTCATACAGGATTTTTTATCTTCATAAAGGAGGTACAAATTTATGAATTGTAGGATGTAAATTTTCAACTTTGGAACTTTTAGATAAAGTTCAACATAAAAAAAACAAAAAACAAAAACAAAGCCGACTTTTCTTTTTAAAAAATTGAAAAATTAATTTAGTTGCAGCTTTGGCCATCTGAGAAGAGTTCCAAAAACAATTTTTTTTTTTTAATTCTTTTTACTTAGAATTGACCAAATATCAATAACATTTTATAAAACAATATAAACTGATGATACAAGTGAACACTTGACTGTTTCATTGCTTTGTTGATACTCCAGATCACCCATTTAATCAGAAATAGCACATTTTGACTCGTGTGTAATCTAACATAGAAAAAGATGCTGAATAGGGAACCAAAAACAAATTAACTCAATCATAGCACTTTTTTTAGATTCATATTCACCTTGTACAGGCACCCAACCACAACCTCAGTAGTGACAAATGTGCATTGACACACACACTACAAGGATACAATGGTCAAATCTCACAAACATAGAAATTACTAATGAATTAAACACACTGTCACTCCAGTTACTGACAGACCCAAACACACACACAGCCAGTCCAGTTACTGACGGACCCAAACACACACACAGCCAGTACAGTTACTGACGGACCCAAACAAACACACAGCCAGTCCAGTTACTGACGGACCTAAACAAACACACAGCCAGTCCAGTTACTGACGGACCCAAACAAACACACTGTCACTCCAATTACTGACGGACCCAAACAAACACACTGTCACTCCAGTTACTGACAGACCCAAACACACACACAGCCAGTCCAGTTACTGACGGACCCAAACACACACACAGCCAGTCCAGTTACTGACGGACCTAAACAAACACACAGCCAGTCCAGTTACTGACGGACCTAAACAAACACACAGCCACTCCAGTTACTGACGGACCCAAACAAACACACTGTCACTCCAATTACTGACGGACCCAAACAAACACACAGCCACTCCAGTTACTGATGGCCCCAAACACACACACAGCCAGTCCAGTTACTGACGGACCCAAACAAACACACTGTCACTCCAGTTCCATTTCATACAGCCACTGGTCACTTCAACATTCTGACATACAGTGTACAAGCTTTAGCACTTGTTAAAATGGCAGTAATAACAAAACAGTACATGTGCTTGGTAACATATCAATTGGACTGCTACATGTGGTAATGTAAGTGTGTCTCACACAAGAAAAACTACCAAAATCTTACATTTCATACATAAAATGATACTGATCAATCACATGATTTTAATTTGTTGTCTTCTTGTGCTTCTACACACAACATATAATTTCAAAAGTAGAATGTGATATGATAAAAAGAAACAATGCCGACCTCAAGTCTACAATGAACTGGAGGCCTAGACTAACATTAATTATAGAAGCCATTTTTAGTAGTCCTCTAGGTTGTCAATAAATTAACTTGACCACACCTTCTAGGAAACAGACATACCACTCACTTAGTATCTTCTTTAAATACCCCCTCAGTAACTCTATTTAGTATATACTCCTCACCAACCCCCAACCCACCTGTCGTAAACATCTATAGTAAATACCTATAATAAGTTACCTTTCTTCTCCATAAACAGACATACCACTCAGTGCCTGGCACAACTTCATCCATACAAATTAAAGATCACAGAAAAATAATAACAATTAGAAATGAAGGGTTTAACAATGGATAATTTATGCAACAACACGATAACAATAACAAAGAGTTTCTTCAACTACGAGTGTGTCAATCACTGAATCACTACTACACATACCTAATATCGTAGGAAGCCTTAATGATACCATCCTCCATATACTTCGTTTACAGCTATCTATCACATAGTCTTATATGCTATGTTTTACCTGTAATTTGTCTAAAGACTGGGATATACCTTATATCCGTGATTTGTATTATCACATATCAAACCCTTACTGTTACCAGTGATTTGTCTCAAGAGTTAAGGCTATATGCTACCTTATACCAATGCTTTATATTATATATTAAATGATTTTAAATAACTGTTTAGAATAACTGCCAATGCTATTTTCTTTCAAAAACATCACTGTAATATCATTACCACAGTATACAGGCTTATAAACACCTCTGTAAATACATGTTATATCAATTCTAAGTCTTATATACTACATAGCATTCTAAACTCAGAGTGTCTGGAAAAACAGACATCTTTTTTCTTCATATAGTTAAATTCTTCTAAAAATGCTGCAACTTCATTTCAAAATTTTGGTGGAGTTTTTGAAAAGATGGTATCGCAGTTTGATGTAAAAGTTTGAATTTAGTGCTAACTTTGTGAAGTTCCACAGAATCAGGGTGAGGAGGGTTCTCTTCAGTAAAATAACACCTGCTTAGAATAAATAACAATGATTAACACAAAATGATCTGGCAATGTGATATAAAAAAGAAGAGATGTCAAACAGCCCTTCTTACTTTTTTGTTATCTATATTTTTTTTTTAAACATTTTTAATAAAAATTACATTATATACAGTATAGTACAAATTTGATATACAGATCGTATTTACACAACTTTATTTACAATTTTTTTTTTCATATACTGATATACGTAAATCCCTCAATGTTTATATGACTAGTGAAACCATCTAACGTTTCACAGCAGCTTCCAAGCAATGTCAGTTACCTTGTAATATTAAACCTATCACAATTTTCTATCATTAAGAATTTCCTATCATTAAGTGTCATCTTTTAAATGATAAAACCACCCCCTTTTCAAACTTTATTCAGCTCATAACTAGTTCAGCTATCATCTTTTCCCATTATTATAAAGATGAACCCTCCCCGCTAAGGTCTCACTACCAACAGTCAGAGACTCCCCACTTCTGTCCTACTATCAACAGTCAGAGACTCCCCACTTCTGTCCCACTATCAACAGTCAGAGACTCCCCACTTCTGTCCCACTATCAACAGTCAGACTCCCCACTTCTGTCCTACTATCAACAGTCAGAGACTCCCCACTTCTGTCCCACTATCAACAGTCAGAGACTCCCCACTTCTGTCCCACTATCAACAGTCAGAGACTCCCCACTTCTGTCCCACTATCAACAGTCAGAGACTCCCCACTTCTGTCCCACTATCAACAGTCAGACTCCCCACTTCTGTCCTACTATCAACAGTCAGAGACTCCCCACTTCTGTCCCACTATCAACAGTCAGAGACTCCCCACTTCTGTCCCACTATCAACAGTCAGAGACTCCCCACTTCTGTCCCACTATCAACAGTCAGAGACTCCCCACTTCTGTCTCACAATCAACAGTCAGAGACTCTCCACTTCTGTCTCACTATCAACAGTCAGAGACTCCCCACTTCTGTCCCACTATCAACAGTCAGAGACTCCCGACTTCTGTCTCACTATTAACAGTCAGAGACTCCCGACTTCTGTCTCACTATCAACAGTCAGAGACTCCCCACTTCTGTCCCACTATCAACAGTCAGAGACTCCCGACTTCTGTCCCACTATCAACAGTCAGAGACTCCCGACTTCTATCCCACTATCAACAGTCAGAGACTCCCAACTTCTGTCTCACTATCAACAGTCAGAGACTCCCGACTTCTGTCCCACTATCAACAGTCAGAGACTCCCGACTTCTGTCCCACTATCAACAGTCAGAGACTCCCCACTTCTGTCCTTCTATCACCAGTCAAATTGTATTCGGTTACCCTCTTCTTCCCCTTTTCTATCTTGCTATCAACAGTCAAATTTTTCAAATGTTAAACCTCTCCTCACCTGCCCAACTATCAATAATAGACTGATAAATCCTCATTTGTTTTGTTGCCTTAATCTCAAAGGGAAATAACTCTTATCATTTGTTCATATTCTAGCTCTATAGCTAGAGGAATAAACTGACATTGCCTTTTTGTGACTAAAAGATATAAATCATGCAAAAAACTGCAAAAAATATATATTAAATGCAAACTGCTCTAACATAGTTATTGCACATTCGTGTGAAACACCACTCAATAATAAACTGCTGTACTCTGGTCTAGCCTGTACCAGTACAACAGGTAGAACACATTACCTCTGCTTAAATCTCTCAAACTCCTACCAAATAAATCTAAAGACTCAGGAATGGCATAATAATAGATATATAGCAAATGGAATACCTACTGTGAAATTTCTATAAACGTTATTTACTAAGATTAAAGATGTGACACAAAGTCGAGCCTGATAACTAGAGAATCCATCTGGTCTTAGACAGGCTGTAAATGGCAAGAAGTACACAATAACTGAATCCATTTTGTTTTTGAGTGTATATTAACACTGAAGATTTACATCATTGGCCATGAACCTGAATAATGAAACATTGAAAAGATTTGGCACAGCTTTCACAAATGTTTAATTCAAAACTGACCAATCATAGCTCTGCTACCAATCATACACAAACTGATTTAACCAATCACAGAGCTCTGATCATAAAACATTTCTCATTTAGAAATATATTTCTTGTACCTTGGAAATTATTGTAGAACTTATCAATTTCACCTTAAAACATACTGGAGAAATGGATTGCTAAAAATTTATTTCTGAATTTTACCAAATAGAAAAAGGAATGTGTGCATGATGACAACTATAACAATGAAATATGTTTGTAATGAAAAACCTCAAGACAAATCTGATAGATCCAGCTATACAGAATATACCAGGTAGTTCCCAGTCTACAGCTAACATAGGCTTAATAACATGAAAACAACATACCATTATATAACTTACCGTGTCATTTTTTCTTTGGAATATAAATTAGAAAAATAGCAACCAGTTGGTATAAACTGATAAACCAGAAGATAATGAGTGGATTGCATGTTCTCCTGTTTGTTCCCTGTGAAATCCATTTCTAGCCAAGAAAATGGTTCAGATTGCAGTTGGATTGCACTATGGAATGGATATTTAATGTAAAATCTAACAACCTTTTTGTATTCACGATCACATAAGCAGGTAAATCAACAGAAGGAAAATGTATGGATAATGCCGCTTTGGTGGCAAAAAATAAATTTTCAAATAAATATTGCTATCTTTCATCACAATAAGAATAGTTTAACAAAATTAAAATCTTTTTGACAAAACTAAGGCCCAACAATTCAAAGATATACATTTTGGTCCCATTAACAACTACATATAAACTATCACAGACCTACTCTGTAGGCTTCAGGGATAACAATACCCGATAACTTAGCTCCAGGTTCTGACAAAATTAATATTAAAACCCTATAGTGACAATGAATATGCCACTCTATCAAACTTATTTCTTCACACTGTCATTCTAGTGTCCACTTATGTCCAAACACATTGCAATATCAGCACCACCTCAAAAAATCATTCCTATCTTTCCACTCATTCGCAATATTTCTGTCAAACTATCCTTAAAAATACCAGATTCTCTGATAATGTGTTGTATCTTTCTACAGATTCTCAACAGTAATCATGTTCTGCACCTCCTCATCATGGGTCTATTAATCCCATTTGTACTCCATGCAGTCTTATGTAGATCAAGTCCAGCACTGTCATTGGTATTGGTATGTATGCATCCTTCTGACCTTGCTGTCAGCCATACTTTCATCATCATCTGTGAATATTCCTCGGCCAATAAGACGAAGGTCACCCAGTACATCCTCTTCCAAAATTTTCCCAAGTTGTCTAGACTTTACAGAACAAATCCATTAACATTGGTCAGTTCCATCTCGGAGTCCTTGGTTATTTGGAGCATCTACTGTTCCAGATTACTGAGTGGCATTATTCTGGTACACTAGAGAATCACTGCTAGGATCACTTCCTCTGGAGCTAGTTATCCTCTAGGAACCAAGTAATGCCCCTCCAGCTATTTTGACAGAATCTGTGATGTTTAAAGTTACAATATTGGTAAGATCAGTGCTTGCTTACACAGCAATCTGGACTGAACAGTTGATGACTAACTTGTCCAAAGAACATCCCCAACTTCAACCAAAACGTACAGCAACATTTGGCAGACAATAGCGAGATCTGCTTCTTGCGAGTTGTCTCCCCTTCAGGTAAGGGAGAAGTTGAGTCAGTGCTAGAACTGGTACCACTTTTTGTCTTTATATTTTAACATGAGTTGATGTGAGGCCGTTGCAAAGCTCTCTGCCTGCATTGTCATCTGTTCTGAACGGTCACCAAGATCTGACAATTTCTCACCACGTTCAATGAAGGCCTGAAAAATGGATTTTTTGGAGTTTTAATACGCCAAATCTGATACACATATATAGCACAATAGCAAAGGCCTAATTTCAAAATTTTCCATAGAAAATTGAGAAAAATAACAAGAAATAAGATCTAAATATATTTGAATCTTTTATAATCTTGAAAATTGTGGGACCCTGAATAAATATATATGTGACAGCAAATTTGTAGTTTTGGTAAGTGACCTTGAGATTTGACTGATAATATATAAACTTGTCTTGGTAAGTGACCTTGAGATTTGACTGATAATATATAAACTTGTCTTGGTAAGTGACCTTGAGATTTGACTGATAATATATAAACTTGTATTGGTAAGTGACCTTGAGATTTGACTGATAATATATAAACTTGTATTGGTAAGTGACCTTGAGATTTGACTGATCATGTTCAAATTTGTCTAGGTAAGTGACCTTGAGATTTGACTTGATGTTTGGGAGATACATACAGTCTTATAACTGCGGGTTAAATACTAACCTTGTGTGCCCTTCCGACCTCTCCTGTGGCACTTGTGGTCTGTGTTTGTAGATGCTGCATGCCCCCAGTCCCTGGTAACCGTGTTGCCAGTCCCCGCGGACCCTTCCCACTCATCTCTCCGACTATAACAAACAGAACATTGTCATCTTCTAAACAAAATTCCTGTAGACTCATGTTTGCCCAAATACCTATAGACTTAAGTTTGCTCCAGAAATTGTGAGCATTTTAGACCAGGTCACATGGTATTTTACACGTGAGGCAAACTATAGATATGTATAAGGAAACAGTATCTTACAAGTAGGGGCGATTAAGCTTAAACATTTCAACCATATATGAACATAAAGTGTTTTCAAGTACCTTCAACTGTAACATTATTAGCTAATAAGAAAATAATCTAATCTTGCTTGTAACAAACATTTTCATTGGCTCAAAATTTATGTTATCAGCCCATAACGTAAAAAATTATGCTGCCGTTACTAGTAACATCGCTTTTTATTCACTAATACACCAGCATATTGATTTCCAGTTTATGAGGACACAACCTGTTTTTTTTTGTTATATCTCCATAAAATATATGTATATTCATGTTAATCCTTAAATAAAAAGATTTTCTGAGGACCCTTTTGACTTACATAATTCCTCTCTGTCCAAGGTTGACGTCCCTCCTCCAAACAAACTCTTTAAAAAGCCCTGTTTTGGAGCTTCGGGCGTCTCGCAAGGTAAAAACAAATCAGCCAACATTTCATTCAGGTTATCACTGGAAAACAGAGGGATAAATACTGTTTACCAATATTAATATCAAACAGTTCAGAAACTGCTAAAAGGTGTGGATTACAGATGAGAAACTGTATTGGATCTGACTTGAGAAACTGTATTGGATCTGACTAGGTAAAAATGCATACACACTGTCAATGAACACTGCACTAAGTAGGACGTGGGTATTTTGAAAAATTAATTATGAAGTCAAATAGAAATAGATATCAATATTGCACAGTTTACCTTATATCAGCAGAAAAGGAGATTTTCTGGATCTCTGTTGGTGAGCACAAATAACAAGCATGGCCATTACTACTGAAGCCAAATGTTCGGGCAATCCGGAGATCGGTAAGTGGCAGGAAATCCAAGTCAAGAAGAGGCTTAAGGCTGGGTAGACTGAATACTGTTATATGGCCATTGGCTATATAACATGCTAAACATACACTATCTGGAAACAAGAAATGGGAGCATTATTTGTCAGAAACAATTTAATGATTTCCACTGTACTATGTTGATGCACTCCTCAGCAGGACTCACATTAAACTGTAGCAGTAGGCAAGAGCACCACAAATGGATGCATATGTCTGTCTGACGCTATTAGAAACTTAAAACTGTAAAAATGTCCCTCAAAACATAAATCTAAGTACCAAACATGTCAACAACTTACGACATATTGAATGCATACCATCATTTTTAGACCCACAAAGGCATCCATGCCAATACACTTTTCCTACCGACCCCCACTTAAAATAGTAATTGACCTTGACCCTGACCCAAAACTCCAACTTGTCTGAGATATTATGGTCTTTCATCATTGTGTGAAGATCAAAATCCCATAAGGAATGAAGCTGCTGGAGCACATGACAAACTTTGGCGTTACATACATAGGTAAAAGACAGATGGCGAATGAACCTTCTCCCCCAGATTTCACTGCTAGGGGACTTATAACACATCATCTGACTTAACTCAAAATTTGACAGGCATATAAAAGGAGATTGATTTCAGAGCTGAAGAGATAATGTTATAACTTTAACGATAGCTAATTGTGGGGCCTACTTACCACGTAAAGAGACCACATCTGCCCTCACCACAAAGGAGGCATCTGTAATCCGTGTCTTATATGGACAGGTTTGAGAAGGCAGGGACACTACCTGTATATTAGATCATATTCAGTGTGTATTTTTCATCTCTTCATTGATAATTGTTAATCAAGAATGCACATTACTGTATTTTTCAAAGACAGTCATAAGAACCATGCATTGAAAGTACTGGCATAATGACATCAAGATATTGTTTAATGGTCTAGAACTTACAGCTTACTCTCATTTTATAGTCAAGTGGGAATTATTGATCATACAGCTCCAGTAAAAACCCACAGATAAAGTTTAAATTAGAATTGTTATATAGAAAAATTATAAATTGACTATCGTTATAACTCAATATGACTACCAATATTTCCTCATCACACAATGATTGTAGAAACTGACTCAAAGGAACGATAATATTTCTGCTGCTGCACTGAAGGATATAGCAGAAACTTGCTGTCTCATCACATTAACTGTGCTGTATGATACTTACCCTTGCTTGTTTTTCTGAGCAGATTATGGCATATTGTTTATCACTGATTTCTGTTGAAGGGGATGGAGAAATTCTTGGCTTTGGAGTGGTAGGTGTTGTATCTGAAGACAGAGAAAAAACGTCTTGAAAGCTAGATAACAGATAGAGGTTGTTTTAATATTATATGGCTACACTATTTACTGAACCTATAACACATAATCTGCCACTGTGTATCAAAGACTGATTTTGGTGCATGGTGTCTCTATAAGATGTTTTTTTTATAGAAGCTTGATGATGCATCAACTGTATGCAATTTGCAGTAAATAGGAAGTATTTTAAAAGCACTGGTTTGCTTTATGGTGTGGCTGACCAGTTTAAAATTGTAATTATTTACATCAATCTGGCTGTTTTCATTCTACCCCGGCTTCTACCCTGTAACACCAGTGTCTGAACTTACTTCTACCCCGTTACACCAGTGTCTGAACTTACTTCTATCTCGTTTCTCTTTGTCCTTGCTTTCCTTTCTCTCCTGCCACTGTTCAAACTGTGTGGGGATCAAAGTTCCCATACAGTCCAGGAAAGACATGGTTAATACTGAACCCTTCAGTCGGATTAACGTACCTGTAAAAGAAAACAACACTATACATATACAGTTCAACATCATCACTGTATGTTTACAGCACAAATTGTATGGTCTATCTCACCAGTTTATGTTCTATAAAAATGGTGGCACCATGGACTATGTTCACAATTTTGTTTAAAATTTACAAAATTTCTGGTCCACTCGGCCCAACCTATCCTACATTACAAACCCCTTGTAGAGGTAGATCTAGTGCTGTAGGCTTAGTTAGTAGAGCAGGGTTAGGGTGAGACTTACCACTAGGGGACACTATGATAGGTTGTGTGGGGTAAGACTTACCACTAGGAGACACTATGACAGGTTGTGTGGGGTAAGACTTACCACTAGGGGACACTATGACAGGTTGTGTGGGGTAAGACTTACCACTAAGGGACACTATGACAGGTTGTGTGGGGTAAGACTTACCACTAAGGGACACTATGACAGGTTGTGTGGGGTAAGACTTACCACTATGACAGGTTGTGTGGGGTAAGACTTACCACTAGGGGACACTATGACAGGTTGTGTGGGGTAAGACTTACCACTAAGGGACACTATGACAGGTTGTGTGGGGTAAGACTTACCACTAGGGGACACTATGACAGGTTGTGTGGGGTAAGACTTACCACTAGGGGACACTATGACAGGTTGAGTGGGGTAAGACTTACCACTAGGGGACACTATGACAGGTTGTGTGGGGTAAGACTTACCACTTGGGGACACTATGACAGGTTGTGTGCCTCTCTGGTCCCCTTGTAGAGGTAGATTTAACACTATCACTATAACTGAACCTAAGCTGGTTCCTACCCATAAACACGGACTTGTAAAATTATCTGAAATAAAACAAGAAATTTTTTTTAAAACAATTTGTTAGTCTGATTTTGATATCAATTCATTTTAAATAATAGCAAAATATGAAATACCCTGTAAATGATTTATGATTGTTATAATCTGGCACATCTATGAAAAATTATCACAAACAAGAGATCCATTAGACTCATATAAAGATTAAATTAATGTTAAATTAGGACCAAGCATGTGGTCTTCCTTATACGATCCTTTCTGTATGCTCGAGAGAGTTTAAGTTTTACGTTCTGGAAAAAATTACTGATCATTTTGAAGAAATTTATATATGATCATAAAAAATTATGGTTTTAAACAAACCATCAGACAACACACAAACAAAATGAAATAAACCTGTTTTTCTAGCATATGAATCTGCAAACACTAATGACTGGATAGCCTCCCTTGAAACATTCTCTAGACTTGACATGCTAGAACTCCGAGACCTTGAAAAGGATGCCCCGTCAGATTTATCTGAAATTCAAATCGGTATAAAAATAACAGAATATAGACATGTACTAGTTTCTGATTTGTTGCAACTTATTTATCTTTAAAAGTTGTATCAATTATCAGGACCTTATTGTTAATTACAAAGTTGTATCAATATAAATTATCATGACCCTATTTTTAATTACAATTCTTTTTTTTTTTTTTATAATTCAAAATTTTGAAAGAACTTAAACAAATTTTCAAATCTTATCAATGACATTTAAATGATAAAACTTTAATATTCATTTATAATTAACCTGAAAAAAATATACAAAATAATTAACAATAACAATAACAATTAAAGAATGCTTTGAAATTACACAAATAATGCTTTGTTACCAGGCATATCAACATAGAACTGTCATAAATGAACTAGGCCGTGGTTGTTTGCCTCTGAAACATGGGACTCCAATATGGATATAAGTCTGTTGTGCAAATAGCAGGACATGTATACGTCGTAGAAAAGTTAAAATTGATTAAGATGCAGTAAATAGGACAAAATCGATATATATCATAAAGGTATCATTGGACGTATTATAAACATGACTGGGTAACAGTGAGGGGTACAATAGAGGAGAAAAACAAATGAATTATAAACATTTTTATACAATTATCTCACCATAAAATCTTGTTTTAAAAGTCAACTGTTTTTTTATCCATTCAATCAAGATTATATACAGTTTAAATTTGAAGATAATAAATTTACAAATTTTATAATACCCTGAAGGTGTACATTAATTAAAACATGACCAAATGATTCAAGGATGAGACCAGTCATTGACAGTCATTTTGATTCATACAATTTAAACCCACTTTAATATTAAATATTTGTATAAGCCAATTATGACTGGACATGTAATATTGTAATTAAAAACCTTGATCTATGTCATGCTGTTATTAGCTAGGAGATCCATACACTACAGCTATATCGCTATCAATCAGGAGTGAAGATAGGGTGCTCTTCACTGCCACAGGGATCAGTTTTAACACTGACCATCAACACCAATTTTTATTAAATCATATATAAAACTTAAGACCAATGGTCGAATTTCACAATAAAAATTAACGTTATCAGATTCTTAAACAAATTGCTGTTGAAGTTAAGCTATAGTAACGTATAATTTGAAGAGTAATTCAGATGAAAATCTGAAAATATTTATATACACTCATCCCTGAGAGGCAGTTTTGAAATATCAGGGAAAATCACCATGCTAAATAAAGATCTTCTTTTGGTTTCTTGTTTATAGTTTAGCTTCAAGTTGTACAAACAATATATTTATGGAGTAATCTTATTAGGAAGTATAGTAAAGGGAGTTAACTGTGTCAATTTAAAAACATGCCAGTAGTGATTAGTAAATTTATTGACATGCAAAAAAATTGTTGTAAACAAGATCATGCTGAAAAAGGCTGTGCATTAGTGTGAAAAAAATTAAAAGTTATTAAACCTACATTGATCGCTCTTTTTTTCATTTATCAAAAATGATAATATCCCATTTTAATCTTGGTATCACAGAAAGTATAAATTTATGTTCCCCTTGGATATTTTAATTTGATGAAACATGTACCTGATTATTTTTCAGATCCCTATAGTATCATATACTGATGCTGATAAGTTACAAGTGTTAAGATATTAATCAAAACTGGGAGAATAGTTTAATATTAAAAAAATAACGACAATTAGGCAATCCCTGCTGAAATACTACTTACTGATTCTTTGATTCTAAACCTAAAGCCTATTTTTAATTTACTCACTTTTGATAAAAAAAAAAAATATATATAAAAAAAAATAAAAATATATATATATATATACATAATCATTATACATATAAATAGATAAAAAAAATATTGTATTTGTATATGACAGAAAACTATGTTTTAATGAAGTTTTTAAAATGTTTCAAGGCTGTAATAGTACATAAAATCTTTCTGAAACACTGAAAATTGTCCTCAATTTAAGTTGACAGAGTAAACCACTTATATATTGACTAGCAGAATTGAACAGGTCTATTTCAGCAGGGCTTGCTGAGAAAGGGTTTTGCTGAGGAAAGAGGATGATTTCTTTTTGATTGACTTACCACAACACATGTCAGGTCTGAGATAGACTGAGGGGTGACAAAAACACACACAGTTACACACTGAGACACACACGAACACACATACCCAGCTACGCCCCTGCTCTGGACCGTTCACGCCAGTAACTGGGGTGACTAGGATAGTGTCAGATTGGCGATGCACTGGTGTTTATCTTATACAATCAAAAATTGTATAGAACACCAAAATTTACATCAAATCACTTTTGAATATATTTATAATTGTTGGCAATTATTAGGAATTTTTGAAAATATTATTGAACAAATTATCATAAAATTTTCTATATTATTTCCTTTTGTTTACTAACTATGAGGAATAAAATTATGTGATATGTATTATTAACTTACACAATAGATATCCCAGATGACAATAAATAGTTTTATTCTAACAGGAAACATTGCAATACCTGCAGTTATCTCTGTTCACACCAAAAATCCATTGTATATTTGGTAAAAACTATTCACAGGGAACGAAGAGTTATTTTGATACACCACAGTAAAATAGAAAAAGATTTAAATGAACATCCAAAAGAGGTAAGGAAGAGAAGTTGTTAAACCAGAGGTGTGTATATCTAACAAATATTTCACAAGAGGAAATGAATACAGAAACCAAAAACATCAACAAGAATTCTTCCTGCTATTGGAAAATTGCATATATATCTACTGTTTTATCCAACTACAAAAGGCACATGGAGATTGCATTGTTCTGCTGGTCTGACCTTTTTCAATAACATAAGTTTTAATAACAGTCAAGGCTATTTTCCTAAGCTTTAAAGCTACATATCTAGTACATATGACCCCCACCCCTACTCCAGTCTAGGATCAGAACTGGTCAGCCAAAGTTTGTTCAGATGACTTTAGTTATCTGCCGTTAAGATAAGATATTACTGTTTGCCTCATTCATCATAAGGTGCTTAAAAAATGTTAACAGATTTCTCTATTTTTAATGACTCCTAAACATTACTGAAGGCTTTATTTTAAGAAGTCATCTGCAATTTCAACACATCTAATCCATAGTCACTGTAGATTAAGCTTTTCGCCACTGCAGGCTACTAGGCACAGCTCTAGGACTTGTAATATGTGAACCACATCGAGACAGCTATTTTGCTGTGATATAGCAGTATGATTTTTTTGTTAAATGCCAAATTAATATTACTGGTTGAAAACACATCCCTTGAATATTTAAAAACATTCCATCCCTGTAATTTTAGTTTGAGCTGAACATTTCAAATGTATAGCGTCTTGCTTATTATGAGATCATGCACTCAGGCTCTTGAGAAGAAGTTGTTATGGGACACTATCGACTTTCGACTCCATACATAAGTGTCAGTGTCAAGTTTGATAGCCTGTTAGCCAATCTTCAAAAGCAGCGCTTTAAAGAAGTTGTGTTGATGATGGACATCGTACCCGAGTCTTTAATATGACAGCGGTCCAGAATAATAAGTCTTATATATTGATAGTTAGTCCGGTCCCATATAAAAAAGATTTCCTTGCAAAACACTTTTATGTATTTCAAATAGATATTGATCATATTATTTTTACATATTTCTGTACTGTGTTTATTTGCCCTTTCAATAACGTAACTACATGTATATCATCGTGACCAACAATATCCCATCTGTGCCTATATTCCAGCACAGTCTACCATAAACCCATCTCTAAAACATGCAAATAGCAGTTTTCTAGCTTTGAAGATTATTCTTTTAACAAATCTTGGTTTAGCTTTTGACATAAAACAATCCACTTATAACACAAATCCTGGTTCAGCAATTACAAGAAATATTTTACCATCTTTCATCAAGATTAAGCAGCAGGCAAATTTATTAATATTACTTAAAAGACTACCTGTGATCTCATAAACTATTGAAGCTTTTTATGACCAACCTGAATGTTATCAAATAAATGTACGTTTCTATCCCAAACAAGGATGCTCACTGTCTAATTTTAATACTATTACTAGATAGCAGTGTTGTGTAGCATCTACAGACAGTGGAAAAACATGTGGTTCCATCAGCAAGGACTCCTTAATTCAAACTTCAAATTCAACTACAAATCATTATCATAACAAATTTAATCAATATCATATATTTTAAAACATAATTAACAAAGAAATCTCACAAGAGCTTGAAATACTTGTATGTCTGTGTACCTGGCGCATAGAAATATTTATGCAAAAGGCATGTGTTATCAGCTGCGATTTTTATACCTCACTTATTTTTTGGTATTTTTGAATAATTAAGAGGCTTTCAATATTTAAAAATATTATGAAATGATAAATGTTTTAAAATAGTTCTATTTACAAAGGGTTAAACCTAAGTGGGACACTGGATTCATTCTCCAGGCTGATGGAAGGAGGAAATAACAGAGAAAGAAGCCATCACAGCTTGTTGGTGTAGATTGTGACCTCTGTGTGACCTCTGGTGAACCTATAAATACCTGCACAACAGAGGACTGGTCTAGAGATATGGACATCCAGAGTTAGGAAGAGTAGAGAGAAAGATTCATCTGTAAGGATAGGTGTGTGCAGGTTTTAGGTCAAATTAAACACATTGGATTATATACAGGGAGCAGAGATTCTTAAGGAACAAAACTGGATCATTAACTAGGAATAAGGATCCATCAAAGAATAGGATAAATTATTGGGAGTAAAGATCATTTGGTAACATG
Organism: Pecten maximus; assembly: GCF_902652985.1. Taxonomy (NCBI): domain Eukaryota; kingdom Metazoa; phylum Mollusca; class Bivalvia; order Pectinida; family Pectinidae; genus Pecten; species Pecten maximus. Next base: position 34,897,171 of record NC_047019.1, read on the forward strand.
ACAGCATTAGTAGGAATAAGGGTCCTTTGGTAACCAGACAGTGGGAGTAAAGGTCCTTTGGTAACCAGACAGAATTAGTGGGATTAAGGGTTCTTTGGTAACCTGACAGAATTAGTGGGAGTAAGGGTCCTTTGGTAACCTGACAGAGGGTGTAAGGGTCCTTTGGTAACCAGACAGAATTAGTGGGAGTAAGGGTCCTTTGGTAACCTGACAGAATTAGTGGGAGTAAATATCCTTTGGTAACCAGACAGAGGGAGTAAGGGTCCTTTGGTAACCAGACAGAATTAGTGGGAGTAAGGGTCCTTTGGTAACCTGACAGAATTAGTGGGAGTAAATATCCTTTGGTAACCAGACAGAGGGAGTAAGGGTCCTTTGGTAACCAGACAGAATTAGTGGGAGTAAGGGTCCTTTGGTAACCTGACAGAATTAGTGGGAGTAAATATCCTTTGGTAACCAGACAGAGGGTGTAAGGGTCCTTTGGTAACCTGACAGAGGGTGTAAGGGTCCTTTGGTAACCAGACAGAGGGAGTAAGGGTCCTTTGGTAACCAGACAGTGGGAGTAAGGGTCCTTTGGTAACCTGACAGAATTAGTGGGAGTAAAGGTCCTTTGGTAACCTGACAGAGGGTGTAAGGGTCCTTTGGTAACCATACAGAGGGTGTAAGGGTCCTTTGGTAACCAGACAGCATTCATGGGAGTAAGGGTCCTTTGGTAACCTGACAGAGGGTGTAAGGGTCCTTTGGTAACCAGACAGAGGGAGTAAGGGTCCTTTGGTAACCAGACAGTGGGAGTAAGGGTCCTTTGGTAACCTGACAGAATTAGTGGGAGTAAAGGTCCTTTGGTAACCTGACAGAATTAGTGGGTGTAAGGGTCCTTTGGTAACCTGACAGAGGGTGTAAGGGTCCTTTGGTAACCTGACAGAGGGTGTAAGGGTCCTTTGGTAACCGGACAGCATTAGTGGGAGTAAGGGTCCCTTCCTAACCAGACAAAATTAGTGGAAGTAAATGTCCTTTGGTAACCAGACAACATTAGTGGGAGTAAGGGTTCTTTGGTAACCAGACAGCATTAGTGGGAGTAAATGTCCTTTGGTAACCAGACAGCATTAGTAGGAGTAAGGGTTCTTTGGTAACCAGACAGAATTAGTGGGAGTAAGGGTCCTTTGGTAACCTGACATCATTAGTGGGAGTAAGGGTCCCTTCCTAACCAGACAGCATTAGTGGGAGTAAATGTCCTTTGGTAACCAGACAACATTAGTGGGAGTAAGGGTCCTTTGGTAACCAGACAGCATTAGTAGGAGTAAGGGTTCTTTGGTAACTGGACAGCATTAGTGGGAGTAAGGGTCCTTTGGTAACCAGACATCATTAGTGGGAGTAAGGATCCTTTGGTAACCTGACAAAATTATTGGGAGTAAGGGTCCTTTGTAGCCAGACAGAATTTGTGGGAGTAAGGGTCCTTTGGCTACCAAACAACATTAGTGGGAGTAAGGTTCATTTGGGAACCGAAATTGATTTTTAGGAGTAAGGTCATTTTGAGGTCAGGTGAGATGACTAGAAACAAGGGTCCTTTGGGAACTGAAATGCTTTTTTGGGAGTAAGGTCATTTTGAGATCAGGTTTGTTGACTGGGAGTAAGGGTTCTTTGGGAACAAGACCAGTTGAAAGGCTATCAGTGGTAACTTTAACAAGATAATTTAGATACATCTGATTGGAGTCCAGGGAGAAGACTGGTCAGCTGTATGCATCCATAAAGTCTGCATATCTAGTATCATTACATCAGGAAGGTCTATAACATTATTTCACTAATTAAAATTTCAACAAGATTTCTTAAATTATTGTTATTTTTCCTAGCACAGAATGTAGTATGATATTAACTTGCATACACACATATATAGGACAAACAACATGACATACATCTGGATCAGATCAAAATAGCCTATTAGTATTTATGATAGTGATATTTCAAACTTTTATACATTTAATGACCAAGGTGAATATGTAGCATTATATTCAGTAAATATAGTTTCCTGGTGTAAATGTGTTACCTTCCCTCTTTTCCATGGCCCTCAACCTTTAGTGCAGCACAACCCTCTACCATATACACACATTACATGTTTGGCATACACCTTTACTAGTTGGCTGCTTTCTTGTTTAAAAAAAGCTAACTTAATACACAATGCAGAAACACTCCAAATGTCTGTGATTGGGAAGCTGACACATGAAATGGCAGTTTTTAATTTCTTTTCTAACATACATGTTCAAACTCTATGTCACATTTCATCACTTGGTCATCTTTAAACTTTGTGAAAACGTCCATTGATTTTTATCATTCCCAATAACAAATTACCTCTCCTGCTAGTACATTATACCACATTCATGTTTGCTCAATTTTTTTGCATCCAATATCAGAACACTGACTGATGTGATTTTACCAAGATTTCATAACCTGCTGTATGTCAGCACTGATCTTGTTGATCTAATGATAAATATGGAACAATTAAGAAATTAAAATATTTTGGCAATTATCTGTGTTCCAATGTACAGCATGGAGGTTGAAGTATTTCTTATAAACAACAACAACAACAAAAAAAGTCAGAACAAAACCCTTCCACTCCACGTCATTAATGATTCCCAATTTCCTGAATAAAAACTCAATCACAATATGTGTTAAAATGAAACTGACTAATCCTAAATCTCTCTTCAAGAAATTGGGAATTACACTATCCTAAACATTGCTCAATGACCTCAGAATCATTGAACTGCTTTAAAATTGATGCACTAAACACACTATCATGAACAATTTGAACTCTAAAAGCTTACTATCAGAAAATCTATTTATAATTTGAAATGCAGCAGGAATCTATAAGTAAATGGTAAAATATGTAATTCTAAGGATAAATGGTAGAATATTATTGACAGAGCCTTAATTCATCTTTAAAAAGTCTACCATTATTGTTCACCTATTTCTATTGTTATTGGAGGCAAAATATTTCAGTTGGCATTCATAATGAATATGACTACAATGGAAATGACAAGTGATAGCACACTTCATGGAATTTGTCATTTCCGGATTTTGGCACTATATGTTATCTATAGAGCTGAAGCCCACCATTTAACATTGATTATCACCTATGCATGCAGGTCCATGTAAGGTTAAGTAGATATTTTTTTTTTTAATTTGAAGCTGAAGATATGAATATTTTAATGGATTGCACACAATGACAGAAAAGGTACTAGAATTAGTCACTAGAGACATTATACTATTCTTGTTTACAATTTACCATTTTACCTGACTCTTACGCTGTACATTATAACACAGTATCTGGTTAACAGATTACACACAGTCTATAGCTAATCCTCTAATCTAGAACATACCAGGCCAGCCATTCATGAAACAATCTTAACAATAAGCCACAACATTTTTAGTTTTAATGCAAACAGATGTGTTTAGTTACTTTAGCTCATTTCTTTCATTTTACAAACCATTAATTTGAATGTACAAGTTAAACTGAATCAGTTTTATTTGAAATTCATTCTATTTTTTCTGCGAAAACAAATATAAATATACATTTCAACATTACTGTTTTTTAGAAAAAAGTTGTAAGTGAAAAATGTGACATTAATCATTCAGTGAATGTAGTTTTGTTGTGAAAAAGTGTGCAACTGCAGTAATAAAAATTGTTTTGACTTCTGTGCTTTTTTTGGACTAGGGTTAAAACTGTTTCCTGACTGGTGGGCATCTGTAAGAGTTTGGAAGGGTTTTGATCCTGCATTCAAAAAACTAATTAAGTAGGGTGAGCAGAAGCACCTCCTCCATTTGTTTCCTCCATTGAAGCCACGCTCTGAGCCTTCTGAAGTTTTCGGTTGCCTTGCGACCTTGTCCGCTTCAGCTCGGGAGGATGTGGTCGTTTTTGCTTTAAGCAGGTTGGACTCATACACACACCATTTATCTAGTAATAAAGTTGTGGGGAGAAAAAAAAAGGACAAAAAAAATTGAAAATAATTTCTCACCACCAAAATAACACCTGTTGGTATCTAGCAAGTTCTCATCTGGAAGTTTGTAGTAAAAAATAAAACTTCCTCATGAAAATTTGCAAAAATTGGATAAAATGTTTGAATACAATACCTGATGCATAACTGTACACCTAGCATTAGTTTGTTAAAAAAAGCAGGAGATATGTTTTCTGCTATATGTATATACTACCAGGGATGGGAAAACCAAAGTTATCACACCAAAGGAAAACAAAGGCTTAATCAGGGAACACACACAGGAACAGGCAAAGTAAGAACATAGGTAAAAGCTGTACACATCAAAGGGAGGTAATCACACATGCATCTACATGTATCATGCCGTTCTATCAGAAGGATCAGTCAGTCGCCCTTCACCCTACGGACAGATTATCTTCAGCAGGTACAATCAGCCTAATGAGAATGATGTCAATATTGCTTATCTTATAGCTTTGTAAATTAAATATGTTTTTCTATGTCTCGTTTTAACTAAGAACTACCTCGCGTAGATTGTAATGCTGAAGATAATCTACTACATACTAATCTACCCTCTAACTAAAATGAGAAATAACACACGTCAGTCCTATGTCATGACATCGTGCCGAGTTTAGTGCATGCATTTACAAGTTTGGGCCACATTCTCTTACCCTGAAAAATCCAAGAGAAAAAAGAAGAGATGGAAAAAATATATGTATGGAAAAAGAACAACCGCATGTACATACAATCAAACGAATCGTACAAAGACATGATCATTAGTCGTGTGCAATGAAGAAATACATATTATATATACAAGCTCCAGGTCATCCAACCAAAATGAGGGGTTATAAGGGAGCAAATATATGATGAGATGCTGAAACGACAGACAGATGGTGTGAGAAAAGGTGAGTTATTTAGTTAGCTAGCGGCTATATCGTCAGCAGTAGTAGACATACCCATCCCGCCTCCATGGCAAATTTCTTGAACAGACATCTGACGAATGACGGTCTTTCCTTTATCATCGGAGAGGTCAATGACCTCTATTTTAGGTCGGGTCCGCTCCTCATTTTCCTTGCCTAGCACTATGGATTTAACCTTAACACTCATCCTACGTAGGAATCCTCCAGAGTGTACATTGGGGTCGACGTCGTACGTGTCTCCGTGGGAGTCTGGGTCCTCCCTCACTCCCCCAGTATCACTACCTTCATCCCCTGAATGGTCTGGTTGGGGGTCAGTTTCTGCATTTGCTAAAGACAAATCATTAAGATTTGGGGGTTTGACTTTTGATTTCTTTCGGGAGAATTTAAATCCCTTCATTGAAAGTTTGCGTTGTCTGTGATGCTCTTTTGGAACCTCAACTGAGGAAGTTGTTTCCACTTCAGGGTCAGAACATGAACGTTCCCGATTTATTTGAATGTTGTCCTGATTATGCACAATTTCGAAAGCTTGGCGGACACGACTTGGGTCAGACAGAGTTTTACCGGCTGGTTGTTTTTGCACAGTCTTCAATGCATTCTCTGAATTTGATTTATGTGGATTTAACAAGGAGAAATGCAGATGTTGTTTCGAGTCAGGCATGGAGATCCTGCGATGTCTTGGGGGCCTAGTGGGTACTGGTTCGTCAGCGATGTTTTTTATCTCCTGTAGCATGTTTTTATCCTGCATGTTTGCAAGCATCTCTTTGTTGTTATTGTCCAGGTCTTCTGCCATTGAAGCTTTCTCTGCACAATCAATGTCTTTAAGGAAAAATTTAGTTTCTTTGTGAGCACTATCCTGAGTAGAACTCTCCTGTATGGCAGTGAGACCAACATCGGGATGGGATTGTATTTTCTTTCTTGATAGGTTGGGGTTTGGGCTGGAGGGGGGACTAGACTGAAAACATCAGAAAATAAAACAACAATGGAAAACAAAATCAAAATCAAACCAAAATGAAAATAAATGAAATTAAAACATGAGTGCTTTAACAAAATGATAAAAACTAAATAAAGCAAGTTGAGCAGGTAAACATAAGTTAAGGTGCGTTGTGATTTCTACTGGATAGGCTGACAATACAAAAATTATTCTGAATAAATATGGAAACATTCTTGGGTGATGTAGGGCTAAGCCAGCTATAAGCACATTGAGGCAATGCTACATGTATACATCACGTTATATATAAGCATGACAACAAGGAATCAAAATAAACTGAACATCCTAAATAAATATATCCCTGGCAATATAATGGTTTCTTAGTCCTACACAGATAATTCAAATCTGACAATTCTTTGTAAAGATGATGATGATAATAATAAAAAGACCAATAATGAAAGCCAAAAACAAAAATTGTTTCTAAGAAACTGTTCTGCATCTAAAAGCCAGCAAATTGAAAGATAATCAATCAAATAATAATAATTGAAAGCTGCCAAAGAAAAAAAAATATAATAGAACCCCTGAAGGACTGGAGTTGTCTCCCTGGAATGGGGCTTTCTCCATTGAAGATGATTTTCACACACTTCTAAACATGTCTAAATACATCAATCAACAGTAGCAACATTTGTAATGAAACCATTACGTAGTATAATTAGTTATGAACTATCATAATGCTCAAAGTTTTAAAATATATATGTGTATACATATATATGTCTGAAATCTCTAGTTTAACAATGTCGCTTGATCACAGAAATTACCAGGCTAAAATTCTTACACAAGGTTTGATTTGTAATAAACATTCTCACTGTAACCACATAGGGTACATTAAAAGCAACAGAACTATTGTCCTAGAAAGGTGGTCAGATGTTTCTACCCGAAGATTTTACAGGGAGAACAATGCACTGCAGTTGTAAATGTTGTTATTTATCTAACAGAACAAGTAACAGGAATGCTACATTGTTCAATTTGAGTCATTCAGTATGGTCTATATCTAGGAAGTTTGAATGTACTGTATAGCATTGCGATGATTTGACCTTGACCTTTGATGCAATGACATCTGTGAAATAGTTAGGAAGGAGGATCTCGCTCTCCCATAAATGAGAATGTTACAATACATTAACTGGACAGAACAATAGGACTGGTTTTATTCAATGATAAAGATTTAAATGTTCAGTGTCTAAACAAGAATGGTGTTCAGTACTAAGTTACAAAATAAAATGCATTGCATCATTAGGTGACAAAACACTAGAAGGTCATTATTGTTTGAGTCAATCTATAACATATATGATGTACACTGTCCTGTATCCAATGACGACCAAACTTTGGTATTAAACTGAGATGTAAGGAAAGTGAAAGATAATGATCCATTATACAAAGATAAGGAAGATTCGATTTCAGGAATATTTGGGAATGATTCAAGAAATGGTCACAGTGGTCAATTGAGTCCTGGGCTGTATTTCCAACATATGCAATGGAGAACTTGTGTTGCTGTTAGTATCCATGTTATTATGTACCCTTTGAGCATGGACTAATCTAAAACAACTACTTCACAACTGAGATTTACAACTGTGATCAAACTACATTGTTGAATGATGCAAAGACACTCCAGTATGTGTTTAAATATATCAAACTAGCTTTTATTTTCAATCAATTAAAATTGTTGAAACAAAATTATTTCCAAATTTTACATTTAATACTTTAATGCTATTGATGGTAAGTTGACTAACTGACTCAGGCCTGAACTGGTCTGATTTCACCTCATGTTATTAACAATATGCATTTCAATCCGCAAGTAAATAATTTTCTATCCAGTTACCAAGTTTAAATCTCGTGTTATTTACCTGTATTAGTTTTGAGGTTTTTTGTATCTAAGAACAGTGGCAACAGCTTAAAAATAGGTTATAGTAGTGATCTGTTACACAATTTTATTCCAAATCAAACCAAGATTTATAGAGTTTCATTTACGACAGCTTAAGCAGCAGCCATACTTTATATAATGCAGTTGGAACTATCATTATATACAGTCAAACCTCGATGATTCGAACTTCGTTGATTCGAATTTCTCGCTGTATCGAACTTTTTGCTTGGTCCTGAATTTTCTCACTATATAACACTACTAACGAAACTATGTATGATTCGAATTGTTATAAATCGAAGTTTTCGATGTATCGAACTTTTTTCATGGCCCGTTAGCTATGATATTATAGGTAATTGACATCTCATGATTCGAACAAAAAAATTACCTGTACTGACCACTGGACAGGTGTTTGTCGTGACCCCTGCGGCAAGATTTCACACCTCTCCCCCAAATGCCCTGACTGACAATAGGGATAACGATAGCGTGTGTTGTCACTCCCGGTCATGGGGTTTATTAATAATCAGACCAAATTGATAGATAAAAAGTGTATTTAGAAGCCATGACATTTAATCACTCCTGTAAAACATTTCGGTAGTCGTCTCTGATAATCTCCGCCGCCATTGAAATCAGCGTTCGGTGAGTAAATTTTACGGAACTGTAAAACAACCGGACCAATTTCAAACACAAACAATTAGCGATGGCTTCACTCATATTCAAAGTGTCACGTTTCAAACTTATACATAAATATCCAAGTAAATCGATTATTTGTCATTCAATCATGCATTCTCCAACCGATCGGCATTCCGTATTTTATATGCACATAACGTAAACGCACGTGTCTTTAGCAGAAGAGCCTAACGACTTACGTAAGTGTGCATTGTACTTCTTTTGTTTTATCTGTTAAACGCGATATAAGTGTTTTGTAACCGATACATATTTTGTTTAATTAATAAAATGCTTAGGTATAATTAATGAAAAGAATTTTTATTTTGTTGTGTTTGAGGTATAAATTAACTAAACTTTTCGATGTGAGCCTGACAGGCGACGATCAACACGAAGACACTGAGGACATGTAACGTTATTAGATATGGTCATTATCAAGAAAACATCGATCTATTGTCAACCATGAATAATTCGAAGTCCCGCTGTATCGAAGTTTTTCTGTTAGTCCCTTGAACTTCGAAACATCGAAGTTTGACTGTATTTACTCAATGCAGTTTGAATTATCATATCTTTCTCTTTTCGATGTTAGTACTAGCAATCAAATTTTAAGTTAATGTCGTTATAATTATCATCATTGATTTCATTTTATTTAATGTCTTTATAATCATTATAACTTATCTAATGTAGCATTAGCTGTTCATAATACAATTCAAATTTCATCAATGAAGCTAGTCCTTGCAGTTCAAGTTAAATTTCATTAAATTTAGTAAAAGTCATCAAACATATTCCTGAACGTAGTCACAACTATGAAATTTTAATCAATGCAATCCTAGTAATAATACCAATTTTTAATCGATACAATCCTAATTATGATATTTTTTTATTAAATGTAGTCTTAATTGCTATATTTCTTTTAGAGTAGTCCTAATCATAATATTTTATCTTTACTTGATGTATAATTGAGTATAATCATAATATTTGTCTGCATTCGATGTGGTCCTAATTAAATTCCTTTTATTTAAAATAGTCCTAGTTATATCATCCTTCTTACCTCAATGCAGTCCTAATTATAACATTTAAAACATTTATAATTCAATAAGTCCTCATCATTATATTTATCTGTGTTTAATGTAAGATTCAGTATAGCTGTTCATAGTTTAATTCCAAGCAAATTTTGATATGGTGAATTTTAACACTCAAACTCTTTGGACAAATATGAATTGATGTACAGGAATATCTATCTAATGTTAGTAAAACTAATCCAATTACCATTATTTAACTAAGAAGCAATCAGTATGTTAAATAATTTCATTTCTTCATAAAAACAATCAAACTTATGATTATTTTGTTTTTTCTCTATTTCTAAAACAATAACAAAATGTCCATTTTCTGAATTAAGCTATGAAGCAGCAGTTGTTAATTACTTATCATTTTCACATTGTTTCAGCATGCCCTACCGAGATTACAAACATTTCCACTTACTTGATCATTGATAGGTGATCGACACCCGTCCTCTGTTCCTGATCCATCCGTATTTGGCTGGGGAAACTTTTTGCCCCTAGGGGACCGGGGAGCCCGTTGATAGGGGTCCATAGACCCTTTGGGAGAAAATGACAAAATATTTCATTTTAACAAAAAAAAAAAATAAAAAAAATTAGCAAGCTTCTCAGAAAATGAACATCTTCAGCAAAAAGAAAACAAAAAAAAATAAATTTGTATTTATGGGACAAATAGCATTTCTTCTGATTAAACTCAACATTAAGCAGTAGTTTTGTGAATAACTTTGCATCAATTTATTTTCATGAATGAATTTTAAAAATAGGTCACGATTTTTGGTTATGAGAAAGAAATTCTTTGATGTGCCTAATACCAAACACAGGTACTCACTCTTAATTTTGCCAGGGTGACCACAGAAAATATTTTATGGAATTTGCTAGTAGGATAATCACCACTCAGAAGTACTAACAGACTTCATCTTGTAAATGTTTTAATTGTTTTTCAAATCTACGTACATTTGATTTCAAAATTATGCAACAGCTGAATAATATTTAACAATTTTTCTTCTTGTAAATGTTAGGGTTGAATAATATCTTCTCAGTTCTCAGATAGACTCACTTACCATATAAATCAGGCGTCCCCAAATTTAACAAACAGGTTTTCTGCAGGTAATCTATTATTGCAAGCCCCGATTCATTACCAAATGCAAGTCTGTAATTAAACAAGGACAAATCTAATGTCAATTATACATGTATTTTCACACAATTGATATGGCCCAATTGATGTATACCATCTTTTAAACAGATCTTGTGGGATGCATTGCCTAGGTTAATACTGTTCAAAGTATGTTGACTATATAAGTATGTTGACTATATAAACATTAACAGGCCCTGTCTAGGCATATGTTGACTATAAACATCAGCAGGCCTGTCTATGTATATATTGATTCTAATATAAACATCAGCAAAGGCCCTGTCTATGTATATTGTATGGCTATTGACATTAGTTGACCATTTACTTTGATATATCTATGCTTTTGTTCCATATAAGAACTTTGATATATCTATGCTTTTGTTCCATATAAGAACTGTCCTGTTGATGACACTGGTTATTGTCAGGATGTTAAACCCTAACACAACATACAGTGTCCTTTCATGTACTTACAAACCATAGGAAGAGTTCATGGAAATATTTGTGATGTTGCCCGGGTGTTCGTTGTCCAGCCAGTTGAGCAGACACACAAGATCAGGGTAGAAGCCTGCACTGTATTTCTTGCTGCCCGGCCGCACCTTTAATGATGTGCCCGTCTCTATCTGTAATACACAAGACATATTCGTAACACGTTCAAAATGTCACAAAAAACACATATCAACAATAAGATTACAGACATGTTAGAAGGTCTCCTCAACATGTTTGAGCTAAACTTGATTCTAAGTTACTACTTACATGGGTCTAATATTAAACATATACATTATTTTTGATATTATGAAACTATCGTGAACTTTGTTGATTGTTGGGCTCATGAGATATTTTGTAGACAAAATTTTGTGGTCAAGCATGACCTTTAACCATTTAACCTTGAATGATGACCTCCCAAACTTAATAGAAGCGACCTTTACCTTAGGAACATTTAAAAGTCCTATTGCATATCTGCATAATTATTATAAAAGTGTGAAATTGCAGGAAATTTGGCCTTCTGTAGAGGCCCTTAAATGATGTAATTTTTACAGTATATTCTGGTTTCTATTAAGTAAAAGATGACCTTGACCTTTTTGGACCCTATTGCATATCTGCATATCACAGCACATCATGATGTAATATTTCAGAAGTGTGTGACTTTTTGGAACGATTCATATGATGTATTTTGACAGTAAATTCTCAGTTCTATTTTTAGTAACAGCAACCTTGACTTTATAAATTTACAAATCCCTACAGTGCATTTGCATTTCAAAGAGTATCATCTTGTGCAGAAAGTTTGGGCCTTATAGGAAGTATTTCAACAACATATTCACGGTTCTATTTTTAGTAATAGTGACCTTGACCTCAAAGCTTTTTAAACCCCTACTGTACATCCTCACATCACCATGTAACATCATGTAAAGCTTCAGAAAGTTTGACCTTGAAGTTGAGATAATCTCCGTAATCTCTGGAGAGTGCTGACGGACACCATGATTACTAAGGGCAACCGGCATGCTGGGTCCTAATTATACTATACAAATATGATGCCTAATGCCTGTACTGTTATTATAGAATTGTGAGATTTTTGGGAAAGGCTTATTATTGAGGCAGAGATGAGCTGGCTTTACGTATGTTTAGGGTGAGATACTTAAAAGCACTGTTATAAACTTCTATGTAAAACACTTTCTGTTGGTCGAGATGGTAACATGCAGGGGTGTTTAGTGGGAGGAAATTAGGTGATACCCGGGGAAACTCGCATGGTCTGAAAGGAGACCACAATATTTTTCACATTGGATTAATTCAACTTTTAGTCTATACGAAAACATGCATTATCTCGTGTTACTCTATATTATCCTTCACCATGTGACTTAATGAAAGACCTTATGATGAAAGACAAATCATATTTCACCTAAACAGAAGTGGATCAAACTATTTTTTTACGTGACAAATATAACCATTTCAGATTGCCATCAAACACATAAGTTAAACTTCACCAGAATACATTTTGTGCAAATTTGTCCATCAGGTATTTCCAAACGATTAAACCTCCTTTTTTTCGAGAGAATTATACTCGGACATAGCATCACAATGCAAGATAATTGTCATGAAATGCTCTATATCATAGAATAAAACGGTCATTAAATGCTTTAAATTATAAGATAATTGCAGTGACATGCTGTAAATTGTAACGTAATTGCTGTGACAAGCCCTATATGAGGTGCATTGCATGGACTTGTACATTACAAGATACATTTTATGACACACTTTAGTCAAATAATTTGCAATGAACGCACTACACACTACATTATAATATGACTGTCACCACAAATTCAATATTGTAATGATTGTCACCATATACTGTACATTTTTATAAGAATGTCACCACATACTGTACATTATATGATTGTCACCATATACTGTACATTGTAATATGAATGTCACCACATACTGTACATTGTTATATGAATGTCACCATATACTGTACATTGTGATATGAATGTCACCGTATACTGTATATTGTAATATGAATGTCATGACATACTGTACATGGTGATATGAATGCCCTAGATTAATGTATAACACGAGATATTGTACATTACATGATAGCGGCCACCAAAAGCTGTATAATGCGAGATAACTGCCACCACTATACTACAATTACATGCTGTTTATTGGAAGAAGAATGTCACCAAATGCTGTATAGTTAGCATAATATCACTTCATGCTGACTATTCTTATATAATTTTTGACAATAACTGTATGTTAATAAATTCACTTATATAGTCTAGGGAATCATGGTAAAATATAGATTGTTAGTGAGACATTGTTGGAAAGTCTATTAATGGCAGCCACTCTAGTTGGGAGTCCATTGACTATTTGAGTGTTAAATGAGGTGGTCTAGATCATCCATATATTCAAAATTAGCCATTCATTTGGTGAACAAACACATGCATGTGATGTACTCAAGATTTTAACCTTGATAGTTGTGATTACATTGCTAATACAGTCTATGTATTATGAATGCCATCACATACTTAATTGTTTACAATGCCAAAATAAACATGATTATCAACAATAAACTACCACTAATTGTTACTGTATCCAACCTTATAAGTACAGGAGTGATAAAATCATAAATCATAAGTAATACAGGATATATATAATACATTATTCAGAAGCCAGTGGTAAGGAGGTGGAAGCTTTCCAGATGACATCCATTAAATAAATTAATTACAGATCCAATTTAAATAGTTATACTATAGCTCCAAAGCAGAGATCAGGAACAACAAGATGATGTATTACTAGACATTTGTTTTATTTAGACAGTTATAAGGTTGGATTCAGCACCAGACTTACTCTACTAGAGCAGGCATTCAGCAGGTGGTGGGGGTGCGGCGACTACTTACTTTGTTACTTACTTTGACGCTGTCTGATGTGTTACTTGAGTAGGAACCCATACTACCACTGTGCTGTTGTTGGCTCACCACCGCCAAACTGGGTTTGGGGTAGTCGTAGTCGGGAGAGTCTAGGTCATCATACACCTCGTATATAATGGAGATATCTAATCCCTGTGTTAATGTCAAACAGAAGAATAAGAAGCAGGAACACAGGATATGGCGAAGTCCTGACATAAACTTAGTGTATTTTCAGGTGATTTCCTAGATTCATTTTTATTACGGACTATCAGTGATATCAAGCATGTGAACAAGGCTTTTTTTATGACATTAACCAAAATCAAACTAATTTTCATTAAATTGGAAAATAAGCCCCCTTCTTCATTCTCGAAATCATTTATTTCAAAATAGTGAGCTAAAAGTGGTCCCAAATAGGCTCTCCCTAAGCTTAAATACAAGACTTTTTGGTCCAAGTATCCTGTATATAAGTCCCTGTTTGTGGGGCTACAACTCGACAATGCTAACATTACAAATTGCAAGTGACTGAGAGTTCTGGTTGACCTCTCCCAAAGTGTCCCTATGAAATTCTGATCCCAACTTACTACAACATCAACTGTGATTTCCTGTTTCGAGTATTTGAAGAGAATCACATGAGTAGCTCCTGCCACACACAACATCCGACTCTCCTGGCACAGGTGAATCAAATAGATAGCAAACGGGTCATCATCCTGTCCTTCTGTCTGCTTGAATTTTGGTTTTTCAAATATTTTGGCAGTTTTTAACTTGTACAACACTTGTAATGTCACTGAAACAAAGGAGAGTACAACTGTGTTACAGCTTAGACAAAATGAAAATATGACGAGAAAATCAATAAAACTGATGAATGATCCTCCCCACTTAAAAACCACGATCACAGAGACCTTAACCTTAAGAACTGAACACATACTGCCATGGCATTCACTACATATATCCATAAAATTTATTGACCTACCTAAATTTTTGAGTTATATCTTGAGACGGACAAACCAAGAAGACTATAGTATTAGCTCTACATAATTTTTAGGGGAGAAAAAATGTTTTAAGCTTCATATTCTAATTTTGTTGCAAATTATTAAAGACTCAGTATGTAATAAAAGTTTACAATGTCTGATTGGCTAAAATACTTAAGACATTTTATGTTTCCATCGAAGGCAAAGGGAAATAACTTACCTGATGAAGCATCCCAGAATTTCATAGAACCATCAGCATGCCTATAAAAAGAATATGTCAGAATAATTGATATATTCCTGAAATAATACTGATATACATTAACAATTAAAAAGGTTCATCTTCCAGAGAATTGATTGAAGAGCTTCAAAAGATTGTCTTATAATTCTTTCAATTAATTTAAAATAAATTAACGTCTGTTCCCAATGCCATTTAGAAAACAGTTACATCCAATCACAGACACAATGAATTAAAATATTCTACAGTGACCTTGATATTTATAATCTGCAATGTAAAGCTTAAGTTTGGATAGTGACTGGTTATTTCCTGAGAAAACTAGACAAACAGGTTGCTAGCTGAATCGTGCTTGTGCAGTGGATCAATGTATGGGCATGGTCACCCCCAGACATCTTACCCCGTGATCAGTATTTCTGGATAGCTACACGTTGTCGTTCCCCACTCGCCTCCTTTCACCGGCCAGTTCTGCAGAATAAATATGCATTAATTTCCCCATGATACGAGGTTTCATGATACGAGGTTTTAAAACTAAAATTTAATCAGGAAATTATTTTTAAATACAAACTCTATCTCATTTACATCACAGAATGACTGACCAGGCAAATGGATATAAAATTAATAGCAATAACAATTTTTTTTTTCTTGTTCCATACACCAAGTTCAAAGTACATAAATATATTACAATTAAGGGAAACTCAATTTTGATTATATCATAATATTCTATTTAACATGTACAATCATTATCCAAGTAAAACAATCTACTTGTTCAGTATATTCTGAGGTGGAGCTCGCATGCTGACCTTTTCACTAAATCCCGTTCGTTTGTGTTTGGAGCCTACAGAATAAAATGCAGGTATGAGATCAGGTGGACAGTCAGCGTAGTATTGGCAAGCTGTCACTGGTGATTCATGTAGGTCCATAGGGTACGGGTTCTCAAAACAGGGGTACCTGTAGAGACACGTAAATCAGTACAGTACAACAGGAATACCTCCGATGACCAGAGACATGGACGCAGGTGACAACAAGGACATGTTACATAATACCTACAGGATTAAAATAGATTCAGTATTTTAAAACAGGGGTATTTCTCATCATATATCAATACATCAAAGATCAGAGTGAGACAGGGTACTGGTGGTGGAAATGACACAGTCCTGAAGAATTCAAATGTTATTCAGTATTCTAAAACAGGTAACTTCTGGGTGTAACCACATGAAACTCAGTATAAAAGTTGTTTGTATAATTCTTACCCTGGACTGGTGAGATCGACCACCACTAAGTCATTCTGTAGTAGTACCACTATGGCATACGGCTCCTGGAAATCTGTAATGAAGTAATCACATTATTACTAGCAGATAGACAAAACATAACCAAACAGTTATAATGACAATGTGTTGGTTTAGCCATGCATACAACCATAGTTACTAAGACACCTTATTATCCCACCATGTATGGTCATAGTATGACATATCAACCATAAAGTATTGTGTCACATTGTCAGTCACATGTCACAGTATCAGTCACATATGACAGTATCAGTCACATATGACAGTGTCAGTCACATATGACAGTATCAGTCACATGTCACAGTATCAGTCACATGTCACAGTATCAGTCACATATCACAGTATCAGTCACATATCACAGTATCAGTCACATATCACAGTATCAGTCACATATCACAGTATCAGTCACATATCACAGTATCAGTCACATATCACAGTGTCAGTCACATATCACAGTGTCAGTCACATATCACAGTATCAGTCACATATCACAGTGTCAGTCACATATCACAGTATCAGTCACATATCACAGTGTCAGTCACATATCACAGTGTCAGTCACATATCACAGACACAGACACATATCACAGACACAGACACATATCACAGTATCAGTCACATATCACAGACACAGACACATATCACAGTATCAGTCACATATCACAGTATCAGTCACATATCACAGTGTCAGTCACATATCACAGTATCAGTCACATATCACAGTGTCAGTCACATATCACAGTATCAGTCACATATCACAGACACAGACACATATCACAGTATCAGTCACATGTCACAGTATCAGTCACATATCACATTAACACTCACATCTCACAGACTCAATCACAACTTTTTTAGAATTTTTTTTCGTAGTATATCTAGTCTCTTAAATTTAGTAAAATATAGCAGTTGCATACCATTATGCCAGGGTGTTTCACAAAGCACCACAAAGTCGACCACATTGTGTTCCATTTCCAGGACTGTGGTACTCTTGCCATTCATCACGGTTATACTGGGGGTGCGGCCTGCTCGGTCGTACGACATACCACCCGAGAATATTACTAGCAGGTCACTGCAACACATAAAAGGAAAGATGTTACATAGGAATTTAATCAGTAATATGTTATCTTTATAAATATACTGAACATTATCTATTTGAAGGTGGAACATATGATATTAAATATCATCAATATTCACACTTTTGGTCAAGAGAACCAAATGCTTTAGATGAGCCACAACTGTCTGAATTTATGCTCTTTGTATGCAAAACTTGAAAGAACAAGCATACTAGGTATTGCTTAAATTATGTCCCCTACTAAAAATAGTAACAGTGACCTTGACCTTGACTGAAAAACCTTGAAACATGAACTTGTCAGAGATATTATGGTCGTTTCTCATTGTGTGAAGCTTGATCAAAATCCATAAGGAATGCAGCTGTTAGAGCACTGACAAACTTTGGTTTACGTTTACGCAAGTATAAGGACAGAGAGGAGACCTATAGTCCCCACGTTTGACCGTTTGGGGACTATTTATTTGATTGCTGAATTTTGTTGCTAAAATAGAGTGCTCAGGATTATCTTTTCAACTGTTTCTGAGAAATTGTTTTTTTGAGAACTTGTTTGTCATGTGACTGAATACTGATCCAAGCACATAATTAAATACATATTTGATTTTTATTTCTTTTTGTTTCATTTTGCCCTTTGACAATTAGACATTTAGTGCCAAAATTATCGAACATCTTATACATCCTTGTCAATATCTTAGAATTTCCATGGGAGAGATTAATGCATGTTTTCAAATTTAAAAGCCCAAGAAAAGTACATTTTGTAGAAAGCATGGGGTAATTGAATTAAAACTGTAATTTATTTCCAAGCATTAAATTTTTTTAAATAATTGAATTTAATGTGTTATTGAAGATCAATTCAATTACATGTAAATGTCATGTAGTTTAGTACAAATTAAGAAATACCAAAAGAATAATAAAGAAGTGTTATGGATAATTTATGTCTAAACTAATTTAAGGGTACAGAATCAGAAGTGCACTCCCTAAATGGGAAGGAATGACAAATATTTCATCATAGACATAATAGGATTCTTGTACATTACTGCTTCCAAAATACCTCAATAAAGTGTTGTTTTGTCGTTCTCACAAGCAATCAACAAAATGACAAAGTTGAAACTTCCTAGTTTTGTAAATAATTCCACCCACCCTTCTGTGATACTGAAACTTGCGATGTCAACATCGATAGTGTGAACACTGACAGTTCTTTCAGAACAAATGAATTAACAGACAGGGACTCACTAATACCAGCTTCGACACTCTCAACACTCCCAGCCTCGTAAAGTGAGGATATTGAGTTAGATTTGTGGTTGACATTTACAGAGACTGGTTGTCTCGTGGGCCTACTACTGTAACATAGGAGGTAACTGTAGTAGAGAACTACTAGCTCAATCTATTAAGTTAATCAGGTTTCCTTTACTAGTCCAGACCTTTTTATATTTCCCTTATAAGTTACAACAAATCAAAATCTAGTCTTGTATAAAAGTACACATTTGGGGTAAATAGTATAAGCAATGGGACTACAAAACCTGACTAGAATATCTGACTATTCTAGACATGTAATAAAAAAAGTCCAGGAATATCTCTCCAAGTAAGATCAGCCTTCACTGGTATCAAGGATATATTTAATTTCAGAATTAACTATATTTTCCACTAAGGGCCTATAAATTATTCTGTTCCCATTGGTGAAAACTCCTTTCATTTATAAATCACTAAACTCCCTTGGACCACTCTAACAGCTGTCCAATCTGCAGGCTAAAAAATTCAAATGCTTCAGAGTTGAGAAGTACTTTTTGTTAGAAACTAACTAATATTTTGAACTGAAAGTCAAAGGATAAGCTACAAAAAAAAAAAAAAAAAAAAAGCGACTGCCTTTGTTTCTTTGAAAGCTATACAATGAGAAGAAATAAATATTCTATTTTCCATAGGTTTCTGTGCCAAAATGCCATGACACAAGAAGAATAGCACAAAGCCCTGACCATTTTGTGGCAGAGGAGATACAGAAACACGAAGAAACTAGTCCAATCTTATGGCAGTAATTCAGATGATAAAAAATACTGGATGTAGGCATGTAAAGTGTATCAAAGTTCAGATTGATATGATCAATATTTATACAAATACTGGATGTGGGGATGTGTTAGTGTCAAAGTTCAGATTGATATGATCAATATTTATACAAATACTGGATGTGGGGATGTGTCAGTGTCAAAGTTCAGATTGATATGATCAATATTTATACAAATACTGGATGTGGGGATGTGTTAGTGTCAAAGTTCAGATTGATATGATCAATATTTATACAAATACTGGATGTGGGGATGTGTTAGTGTCAAAGTTCAGATTGATATGATCAATATTTATACAAATACTGGATGTGGGGATGTGTTAGTGTCAAAGTTCAGATTTATATCATTAGCATTTATACAAATACAAAAAACATTCGATGACAGAAAATCCATTGTAACATATTGCCCATCACTAGTGATAAACAGGGACTGATAAAGCTGTCCATGGCAGCTGTCTCCTTCGTTAGCCAGACTCATTATTTACAAGTGATTTTGTGTTACCAAACTTCACGCCTCAACAGTAATCATATAAAAGCAGCAAGTGACCTTGACGAATATGCAGTTGTTTCTGGTATGACCTTGACAGGGTGAGATGTGGAAATAATTGTATCCCCTGCTCCTGAGGATCAATACAAATACAATCTCTGCTGTCTGTGGCTCGTCTTCTATGCTTAAATTAGACTCACTTTGTTTTGGGTTGACACTTATGCTTTGTCTATGATAATCCATTGTCTGTTTTCTCCTTATTGATTCCAGAAAAATAGCCCCTCAGGAATTACTGCAAATTTATCTTGGTTTTATCAGAGAAAACAAGTTATATGGATTTGTTTAGCTTTATTTATTTATTTGTTTTTTAAACCAAACTCAGATATCACATGTCATGGTCCCATGCAAGAAGGATAATGGTGCTGTGACCGAAGTTTTAAGTAAGGAGGAGACTACTTAATGACAAATGAACCCTTCATTTTATAACAAAGGAATGAAGCTGTTACCATATTTCCATAATACTGGTCTACTTTGCACTTGAAGCTTACAATGACAATTGTTGATTCTTATATCAGGCTTCAACCTGAATTAGCAAGACCAACGACAGTGAATTTTCAGTCTCATTTATATTTCTGGAACACAGACTTCAAGTCAACAACCAATACATATTTTATCACAGCAGATCTTCTACTGAGTGGGACAGAACCTGCTAAGATTTATGACTTAAACACTGCCTGGTGAGAGCAAGTTTGATTTAGACTTTAGTTCTAGGCTAAGTATCACTTAGTGACAGAAAGAATAAATGACTTCGGTTCAAGGCTATGCAAAATATCACCAGATCATGACAGTAAATATGACTTTGGTTTAAGGGTTCTAAATATTACCCGACCAATATGACAGAATGAAAATGACTTTGGTTTAAAACCAAGAATGGCACCTGTCAGCCATTTTCTTTCTCTCATCAGTCTCTAAAATAGAAATGCCTAATCAGGGACTAAAAGATACATGCATATGAAATCTAATAAAGATCCTTCCCAAATCTGAAATTCCAAAAAGGACTGTTTCAATTAGGACTGAATCATCACTTATTTTTGGGACAAACTATTAACGTACATCGCCAATTAAGTTTTCTAAGATAAATCTTTAATAAAATCATCAATGCGATTTAATGTTTTAGAGAGGAAGTTATCAATTTTAGCTCTGAAAATTTCATCAACTTCTTATCAACTAATAAGATAAAACTGTAAGATTATTTGATGAGATTCAAGGTTTGATTCTAATGAAAGTGAAGCATACTTTTCAGTATATAAAACAAAATAAAATTAGTGGGCTCCTAACACTAATGTAGGATTTAATAACCACAGGGATGAGCACAATGATGTAGAATCCATACAGTGTCAATCAAAGTGTTAATTTGTATCTCAAAATCACGTCAAACACACACTACACACCCCACATATCTTCATCAGCTTCGAAACTTATGTCAGATTTCTCAGCAGATTTAATGAGATCTCACTATACATATTCCATTAGTGCACATAGCTTTGAAATGGAAATGTGTCGTAAATTCTGGTGTTTAGCAAACAAATTAAACTCTTCTCTCCACACCATACAGAGACAATAAACCAACACCAGCCAAATTGTCTCCCTTGTTGTTACACAAGTAGAATCTTACAAGAATATATTCTAAAGTGCGTTGAGGTGGAAATACTATGACAGAAAAGACTTGGTTATATTTACTTTATCACCGAGACCTACAGGCTACTTACCCATTTCTGGCAGACTTCCATTCCACTTTAGTGATAGGCTTACATGGGTCAGGCTTTCCTTCCTTGCCAATTTTGGCTGTAAAACAAAGGAAATGAAAAATAAAGCTGACTATGATGTTGATGGCCTTAAACTATAGGATTGATAAACAAGATCAACAATGGTAAAAACATTAGTTATGAAACAGTAAAGACCAAACACACAGAATAAACGTGATGAACACAAGAGTTGGTCAATACAGAGAGAAAAGGATGAAGAGTCAATGATTGTTTGAATCAAATTAGATAAATTAATTAAGATGGCAGTTCAACCTTCTAAATCTGGAATAAAAATCATTGCTAATGCATGACTAAATATAGCAATTTAATTTCCTAAGATTGTCAGCTTGACAACAACTTATAGAAATTAAATCAAATTCAAAGACCAAATTAAGTCTCTGAGCTGAAAAAAAACCAACAAAAAAACAATAGGCACAATTGACCTGTATCCACTTTTCTGCCTTTCAGTTAATCAGAAGATGCTGTTTGAGAGTTTTAACAAGTTTGACCGCTGTGACCTTGAATATAGGTCAAGGTAATTTCTTTTCACAAAATTTGTGGGGTTCTATCCATGAAGATATCAGCCAAAAACTAGAACTGTCGTCCTGAGGGCCAACTCATACCCCCCGCCCCTCCACCGCCCTTCTGGTCAAGATTTTCCAACAAAAACCTGTTTTTAGTGAATGGGTTACCACGGCAACCTAAATTTGTGGGGGAAAAAACCTGCATGCATATGTACACATTATGAGTCCCTAACATTACTGTGTATTTCAAATGAAATCGGTTGATAGCTATATAGGTATTGTCCGAGTTGTCTTGACAAAGTTTTCCACAAGAATATGGGTATTGAAACCTGGTAACCATGGAAACCAAAAATTCTGTAGAGAAATATCATGCATGCACATTTACACATGGTCCCTATCACTCCTGTGTAGTCTGACTTGAAGCAGTTCACAGGTATCCGGTACATCGTTGTGTCTACAGACTCACCCAAAAAAACAAGGATAGTGACCTAGTTACCATGGTAACCACAAAATTACAACCTGATATAGATTACGCACATCTACAATGTATAAGGGTTATTGCCATAAAGTTTCGTTGAAATTCCCTCAGTAGTTTAGGAGGAGTAGCCGGTACATTGTTGTGTCTACAGACAGACAACCTAATTCCAGTATACCCCCTAACATCGTTGCGGGGGGTATATTATGATTCTAGGCCTCTTGGTTTTTGAGAAGAAGTCATTCCAATAGATAAGAGTACTTAGCTTTTTGAGTCAAGTGAGATAACCATGAGGCTTCACATTCATAAGTGGATCTAACTCAGTAAAGAACAAAATAATAGGAAAATGTTTTTAATTCGTACAAGACAATATATTCAGGATTAGGATTTTTTTTAAATAGTTTTTTTCACAATATATATCTGTGAAAAGGTTCTGAATAAATGTCAATACACAATCAAGGTGGTTTTACACCGAATTACCCAGACGTGTCTACACATTAATGTTCCTGCCTCATCGCACCTGTCAGACGGAACCAGTCTGGTGGAAACACAATGCCAGTTATGACAATCTGGGGAGGAGGACATTGCTGTCTGGACACAGATTTGAGTTATGATTAAGCAGTTGTATGTAACATTATGACACGGCAGACATGCCGCTACATATACCCATCATCTTCTGTTCCCAAGGTGACTACATATCTGGTGTCATCCATCACTCTCTCACTGTTACTAGAGCTGGGTTAGACATCTTAATCCCAAAATCCTGTATTTTGTCTATTTGATACCACATATTTTTCGTTTATGTAATACTGTATTATGTGATCTGATGTGATGTCTGTGATCCTACTATATATTTGTGTGACCTTACGTGCCTGAGTGATCCTGTATGATGTCTGTCTGTGATCTTATATGCCTGAGTGATCCTGTATGATGTCTGTCTGTGATCCTACACTATATTAGTGTTACATTACGTGCCTGAGTGATCCTGTATGATGTCTGTCTGTGATACTACACTATATTAGTGTTACCTTACGTGCCTGAGTGATCCTGTATGATGTCTGTCTGTGATCCTACACTATATTAGTGTTACCTTACGTGCCTGAGTGATCCTGTATGATGTCTGTCTGTGATCCTACACTATATTAGTGTTACCTTACGTGCCTGAGTGATCCTGTATGATGTCTGTCTGTGATACTACACTATATTTGTATGACCTTACGTGCCTGAGTGATCCTGTATGATGTCTGTCTGTGATTTTATGTGCCTGAGTGATCCTGTATGATGTGTGTCTGTGATCCTACACTATATTAGTGTTACCTTGCGTGCCTGAGTGATCCTGTATGATGTCTTTCTGTGATCCTACACTATATTTGTATGACATTACGTGCCTGAGTGATCCTGTATGATGTCTGTCTGTGATTTTATGTGCCTGAGTGATCCTGTATGATGTCTGTCTATGATTCTACGTGCCTGAGTGATCCTGTATGATGTCTGTCTGTGATTCTACGTGCCTGAGTGATCCTGTATGATGTCTGTCTGTGATCCTACACTATATTAGTGTTACCTTACGTGCCTGAGTGATCCTGTATGATGGCTTTCTGTGATCCTACACTATATTTGTGTGATCTGAGTGATCCTGTATGATGTCTGTCTGTGATTCTACGTGCCTGAGTGATCCTGTATGATGTCTGTCTGTGATCCTACACTATATTAGTGTTACCTTACGTGCCTGAGTGATCCTGTATGATGTCTGTCTGTGATCCTACACTATATTTATGTGATCTGAGTGATCCTGTATGATGTCTGTCTGTGATTCTACGTGCCTGAGTGATCCTGTATGATGTCTGTCTGTGATCCTACACTATATTAGTGTTACCTTACGTGCCTGAGTGATCCTGTATGATGTCTGTCTGTGATCCTACACTATATTTATGTGATCTGAGTGATCCTGTATGATGTCTGTCTGTGATTCTACGTGCCTGAGTGATCCTGTATGTCTGTCTGTGATCCTACACTATATTAGTGTTACCTTACGTGCCTGAGTGATCCTGTCTGATGTCTGTCTGTGATCCTACACTATATTTGTGTGATCTGAGTGATCCTGTATGATGTCTGTCTATGATTCTACGTGCCTGAGTGATCCTGTATGTCTGTCTGTGATCCTACACTATATTAGTGTGACCTTAGAGCGACAAAGAGAATACATAAAACGAGGGCATCATGCGACACAAATATAAGACTTACCGTGGGGCATCATGAGACTGACAGGCTTGGTGGCACATTTCAAGTTATATGTGGTGAGACTACCGTCTGTGTGGCTGCACATAAACTGCTTCCCTTCATGGTGCCAGGATATGGACCGCAGGGCCTGCAAATAAATAACTACAGCTTCAAACATTGTAAAAACATGTACACATAGCCTTCAATGCATGTATAACAAAGGAAAATGCCTTGAAAATAAAAACATGAAGGTAAGATGACAATTAATATGATATTAACTCTTTATACCATTCATCTATAAAACAGAAAAGCAACACTACAAGAAAACCCTCCTGTGAAATGTTATGAAAAACATCAGTTGTATTTTAAAGATATCTTTAATTAGTTGAAATAAATTTTCTATCGGAGATCAGTGGGTTCAATGCTCCATAGTCCACTCTGACAAATAAAACACCCCATTTGACTCCAATATCAGTGAAGGGTCTTCAATGAAAAGCAAGGTCCAAGGTGTCTTCAAAAAAGGTTTTCTTTGACACATACATGACTTCAATGTAAGGCCCAAGATCCCCTCTATGAAAGTTCTATTTGATGCAAATACAAAAACCCTTAAATGAAAAGCAAGGTCCAAGACCCCTTTCAATACAGGTGACACCATCTATGTCAATGACTATATGTCCTTTTATGCAATGCAATGATTCCACACATTAGACTTTAGTCTTTTGGCTAATTTTCTTTTCATTCGATAATAAAAATGTTTCAAACAGATTAAACTTGATCTAGCCTTCTTGTATTACACCACATGCCTGTTGTGCTGCAGGGAAGGCAATGAGAGAAGCTTTAAAATCAGCAGTCCGGCTCCACATTAGAGCACAGTGATTCTATTTCAATATATACATAACCTCCAGTGACAAGACAATCTCAGAATTTGTCAATATTTACAGGTTTAAATTTTGAAAGTTAATTTGTCTTAAAGGTTTTTCTGCAAACTTTAGATTCCATAGAGTGTCTAATCAATATTGATTGATTCTGGCTATAGGTTATTTATCTGTGATCACGCGGCAGTCCAGTCTTAGTGGGACCTCGGCCTTTTTATGCCTATGTCAGGGCACTAGAAACATAATCTGACAGAGAATTCATCTTAAAGCCAGTTATCTTAAAGAGACCATGTTACTATTAATAGCTACATTACCCTTGGCCTTTCAACTTGTGGATCCAAAATTAATCTAAGAAATTTGGTGTCCATATACGAACCTGGTTGACAATCACAAGCAAACTTATTGATTAGGAGATACCAAAGTTCATGGAATACGTGCACAGTATGATATGGTGCAGAGAAAATCAATTGATTGTAGTCAGAGTTCTTGAAGCAAATCCAAAATAGGGATGCCGGTACAGGAAGGAACCTTGATTGCATGGACTGGTATAAAGTTGAAGGGGAGTGAAAGTAAGAATAAGCTGGGAGTGATGTTGATCAAGAGTTAGAGTTGATGAAGGAGCCTTCTGGCAGGTTGTAGATGTTGATTAGCTAGGGTCTGCTGATGTGTTTTCATAGAGTTAAAAAAAGTTTGTTATGTGATATGAAGCTATGAAAAGCACAAAAAGACAAGTTGAAATTTAAGAATTAATGGTGACCCTGACTTTTAACATTCAGATTTGAAATTAACAATCTCAAACAAATACTTTTGGTAAGAATACATAGTTCAGTTTTATTAGTCCCAAGTGAGCTCAAGTAATTGTTTTGATAATAATTTCTCATTTAAGTGAATTTGGCTTTCTTTTGAAGATCAGAAAACATAATCCACAGCAAGTACTTTCAATAAGGAAGAACTGTATGGATTTTTACAAAAAAACATTTTTTTAGTTTTAACAAGCATATACATGTCCCATCATAGCCCCTGATAAAGATAGTTACCTCATAGACCCTGATTAAGATAGTCCCCTCATAGACCCCGATAAAGATAGTCACCTTGTAGCCCCAGATAAAGATAGCCCCCTTGTAGCCCCAGATAAAGATAGTCCCCTCGTAGTCCCAGATAGAGATAGTCTCCTCATAACCCCGATAAAGATAGTCCCCTCGTAGCCCCCCGATAAAGATAGTCCCCTCGTAGCCACCGATAAAGATAGTCCCCTCGTAGCCACCGATAAAGATAGTCCCCTCGTAGCCCCCGATAAAGATAGTCCCCTCGTAGCCCCGGATAAAGATAGTCCCCTCGTAGGCCCGGATAAAGATAGTCCCCTCGTAGCCCAGGATAAAGATAGTCCCCTCGTAGCCCCTGATAAAGATAGTCACCTTGTAGCCCCAGATAAAGATAGCCCCCTTGTAGCCCCAGATAAAGATAGTCCCCTCGTAGTCCCAGATAGAGATAGTCTCCTCATAACCCCGATAAAGATAGTCCCCTCGTAGCCCCCCGATAAAGATAGTCCCCTTGTAGCCACCGATAAAGATAGTCCCCTCGTAGCCCCGGATAAAGATAGTCCCCTCGTAGCCCCGGATAGAGATAGTCCCCTCGTAGCCACCGATAAAGATAGTCCCCTCATAACCCCGATAAAGATAGTCCCCTCGTAGTCCCAGATAGAGATAGTCCCCTCGTAGCCACCGATAAAGATAGTCCCCTTGTAGCCACCGATAAAGATAGTCCCCTCATAACCCCGATAAAGATAGTCCCCTCGTAGTCCCAGATAGAGATAGTCCCCTCGTAGCCACCGATAAAGATAGTCCCCTCGTAGCCCCCGATAAAGATAGTCCCCTCGTAGCCCCGGATAAAGATAGTCCCCTCGTAGCCCCGGATAAAGATAGTCCCCTCGTAGTCCCGGATAAAGATAGTCCCCTCGTAGCCCCTGATAAAGATAGTCACCTTGTAGCCCCCGATAAAGATAGTCCCCTCGTAGCCCCCGATAAAGATAGTCCCCTCGTAGCCCCCGATAAAGATAGTCCCCCTCGTAGCCCCCGATAAAGATAGCCCCCCTGTAGCCCCCGATAAAGATAGTCCCCTCGTAGCCCCTGATAAAGATAGTCCCCGATAAAGATAGTCCCCTTGTAGCCCCCGATAAAGATAGGCCCCTCATAGCCTCCGATAAAGATAGGCCCCTCATAGTCCCCGATAAAGGTAGTCCCCTCGTAGCCCCCGATAACGATAGTCACCTTGTAGCCCCCGATAAAGATAGCCCCCTTATAGACCCCGGATAAAGATAGTCCCCTCGTAGTCCCCGATAAAAGTAGTCCCCTCGTAGCCTCCGATTAAGATAGTCCCCTCATAGCCCCCGATAAAGATAGTCCCCTCGTAGCCCCCGATAAAGATAGCAACATACCTTGACCTTGACTTTAAACCCTAAAACTTAACTTGTGTGTTATATTATGGTCCTTTATCATTGCATGAAGTTTGATCAAAATCCCTAAAGGATGAATCCTCCAGAGTGCTGACAAACTTTGGTGTTAGTTACATACGTACAAAATGGACAGAGAGGAAATCTATAGTCCTCCTGGTTTCACTGGTTGGGGACCAATGAATGAAATGAACCTTAAATCCTTTTTTTTTTTTTTTTAGGAATTGCACTACAGTAGAATCTGTTTAATAGTAAAATGTACATGTGAAATGGTAATCACCAATTAGCTGATTAAACAACTTTACCAACAACCATTTAATCTCTAATACTAACCAAACAGAAAAGTTACAAATTCATTAACATATATAAAGCTCTATAACCTTCAACTTCCTGTCTTGTTTAGTTTTGTTTAACGTCCTATTAACAGCCAGGGTCATTTAAGGACGTGCCAGATTTTGGAGGTGGAGGAAAGCCGAAATACCCGGAGAAAAACCACCGGCCTATGGTCAGTATCTGGCAACTGCCCCACGTAGGTTTCGAACTTCCTGTCACCTTTTTGTTTAGCTTTGTATAATTATATATATTGTTTAATTGTCTTTCAGGTTAGCTAAGGCTTGTAGAACATTTCTTTCGAACCTTCATAATGGTTGTCAACAATTTGGCTTACTGATAATTATCAAAGTCATATTACTCTTTTACTCATCAACTTACATGATTTGGTACCTTAGAAGCCTAAAGGCTGATTTGGTAAAGACGTCAGTAAAAAATAATTAGGTGTAAAAGTAATGCTTTAGATTGATTTGCTAGTAAATCAACCTAGGTATGAAATGATTCTAACTGTAAGCCAGAGACAGTGTTGTCCTGTAGATAATGCATCTGACAAGAGTATTTGATTGGCCTGTTAGTGCTCCAGATTCGCTTGACTGCCTCAGTCACAGCCTCCAAAGCATTGGACGTCAGTGGGGCAACCAACCCTGTAATGGTTCAGATTTACACAGTGATGTGTGGCTAATGTGTCTACTGGACAGGCAACACTGATCACATCCCAGCTCACTACCACTCCACGACCATGATGATCATAATCTCACATCTATTTTACAGTATTACCCTGAATCATAATGTCCTCTATCAACCTCTTTTTTGATGAGGAGGACACTTACCTCAGGGGCTGTGTAGCGACATTCTGCACTCTTGGTTTTGAGATCCCACAACACAATAGCACCAGTCTCAAATCCAATCAAAAGCTGTAACAGAAAAACAAAACACATCAAGCTGAAGTAATACAACTATGTAAGTATTGTTGACATGGTTATGTAATTTTGAATTTTAAACTTCTTTTCACCATTTTCAATTAACACAATGGGTATTCTAACATTTTATGACAATTTCTACTGACAATTGAACCTCTTGAGCACAATTTTCTGAAAATTGTATGTTTTTCTGTCTCCAATGAATTTAGGACACCTTGTTGAAAATAGTTCTAATTGCAATATTCAAGTACTTTTAAGGCATTTTTTGTGGTGGGCTTCATCCCAGAAACCTACTAGCCAAATAATATCTTGATTCCAGGCTGTTTGGTTATTCATTAGAAGTTTAAGGGTTTCAATAAATATGAACCCTGTCACCTTGAAATGGGTCAAGGTAATTTTCAGCTTTTTGGCCCTAAATGACCATGGCTGTCGATGGGCCGTAAAACCTAAACAAACAAATTTTCGGCTTAATTCCATGGACCTGCCAGCCAGATTATCTTGATTCAAGGACTTTTGGTTATTAAAAAGAAGTCACTTATCCTTAAATTGTACACCTGAGACCTTCAATATGGGTTAAAATAATTCCTTTTCCAAACCTCTCAAGCTTGATCACAGGAACCTACCTTTAATCTAGATTCTAAGAAATTTGGTTATGAGAAAAAATCATATAATGAAAAACTTGGCAACGGATAGATAAGATATGGATGCCTCATCATGATATAAGATCACTTGTCAATTAAGGCCAGGTGAGCTTACAGGTGGTGAGTAAGAACCATTCACGTTGACAGTCCTTCCTTTGGTAATGTGTATTACACTAAAACAGCCTAGGATCCGTGTTTGTTAGAAATAGAACCTCATCAGCCCTGTAATTAGCTCACAATTAATTCTCTCCATTTACACACAATTAGATAAACTGGTCATTATATTAAATTTCCTCCCTATTGTGTTGCAGCAACCAAATCTACTTGGCTGCAAATGTCATTTTGTTGTTATTACTGTGTAAACCAACACGGGATATAAGGGCACTGAGGAGGTCAATTTCTCAATGTATGGGAAGTTATATTATCCATTTAAAATTTTGCTAATTACTCCCATTTATGTTTTTTGCATAAAAAATATATACTTATTATATTATCATCTCAATTTACATGCTAATTCTAAAATCCACACCAGATTCTGTTGAATAATATATTGCTAAAAATGGAATGAAGATACAATATTAAGTACCCTGTAGTCTGTAGATCCAGAACAGAGATTAAGTTTTGGAATCAGGAAAAAAAGGCACAGATATAAAATCCCAAGAATGAGAAATCTTATGGGATATATGTGACAGGAAACAATCAGAGCCAAGCCTTTATCTATAGGATCTGAAGTGACGATCTGGCATCAAGCAGATAAGGTTCAGGGAAAATAGTGACAGAATGGGGACCAAGATTTCTTAGGACAATATTCCTTGAGGGTTTAGTTTGATAGTCCTACTCTATAAACAATAAACAATTTCTTTCTGGGTACCTTTACCTTGAAGCTTAAACTCTAAGGAAATTTTACATCCCAGATGCACAAATAACAAATTATTTCATTAAGTGAAATAACAGCGACACTTCTGGATTCTGAGATAATTTCAGACTGACATAGCAATTATTACAGGGCACCTGCATCTTTGATGATGGGTTTTCATTATACCCCTTGTGTAGACATTGGTACTTTATACTATAGTCTGGGTGCAGTTTTAGGCCTTTGCGAAGACAAAATAAGCTGAGACAGTGCATAATTTATGCTATGTGAAAGAATTTTCTGGAATAATTTCCTTATGCGTTTTCCACAGACTCAGCCAAACCAGTTTGACAATTACACACAACCATGTGAAGACATCACAATCACCAGACTACAATCACCTTGGAGCAAAACTGAAACAAGCTTGGAACAGCTCATAATTGATCTATTTAAAGTTGTCGTTTCCATGAAGTTAGTTAAATGTGTGAATAAAAGACAACTTCTCAATCAGCAGATCCACAATTACAGTCTTAATAGGCTATTTTCTGTCATTTTTTTTTTTTTAAACAACATTTTGGAATGCTGTCATCCAATCAACTGTGAAAGAAACCATTTCAGGAAAAACAATCTTTTTTGTTTCTTCTTCTTGTGTAGGATAGCGTCCTCATGAGTACACATCAAAACACTCATAACTCTAATATCAAATTCCCACAGAATTCTTAACAAAACAAACAGCTATGTTTCATCCAATAAATGATAACATCTTGTATGAAGTTCCAGTGAACAGAAGTGTAGGTGATATAGAGCCTGAACAAAGTTTTTCTTTGATATAGGTCAAAGGTCAAAATTTAGGTCAGAGTGACCTACTTTTGATGCATGACAGACCTAGACCACCTCACTTAGCTGAACCTATGCCCCAAGTTTAAAGCTCCAGTGTCAAGCAATGTAGGAGATAGAGCCTGGACAAGATGATGTGCTGGAGGATGGACAGACACAATGCCAAACTAAAGCCACCCCACAAGGAACGCGTGGGGGACAACTAATAAACAGCAGGATACAGAATGTGTCCTCAACTCTGCCTTGCTTTGGTAATGATTGCATGTAAAAAGCAGGATACAGTGTGTCCTGGTTCAGTAATGGTTGTTTATTAACTACACAGAAAACTACTAAGCTTCCAGTTTTTGATTAATTCACTTCTACACCTTTGAGGACAATATTTCATTTGTGACTGTTATATTGCTTTACATGAACAAATTTTGTACTGTACTTTACCAGTAGATTGACCTGTTGATCATGTATGTCTGTGTATAACATAGAGAACAGTATAGGGTCTGAATTCTTAATTTCTGTAAATGATTTATGTGATGTTCCAACAAGAAGACAAATTGAATGAAATTAATCTGCATGTACTGCTGTATATCAGTTGTGAGGTGGAAATCGAGACATGCCAAATATTGATTCCTTGGCTAAAGTCTGGCAGTTCAACTAGCTTCTTGGATTCAGCACACATTGAAACAATGTTAACACTGCAGCAAGCCTTCTATGTGATCCAGCATATAATATCTTGGTGACGTAGTACCAGTCCTCAGAGAGGCCCAGCATACAGTATGTTGGTGACGTAGTAACAGTCCTCAGAGGGACTCAGCAAGCAGTATGTTGGTGACGTAGTACCAGTCCTCAGAGAGGCCCAGCATGCAGTATGTTGGTGACTTAGTACCAGTCTTCAGAGGGACTCAGCAAGCAGTATGTTGGTGACGTTGTACCAGTCCTCAGAGAGGCCCAGTATACAATATGTTGGTGACATAGTACCAGTCCTCAGAGGGACTCAGCAAGCAGTATGTTGGTGACGTAGTACCAGTCCTCAGAGGGACCCAGTATACAGTATGTTGGTGACTTAGTACCAGTCCTCAGAGGGACTCTGCAAGCAGTATGTTGGTGACATAGTCCCAGTCCTCAGAGAGGCCCAGCATACAGTATGTTGGTGACGTAGTACCAGTCCTCAGAGGGACTCAGCAAGCAGTATGTTGGTGACGTAGTACCAGTCCTCAGAGGGGCCCAGTATACAGTATGTTGGTGACGTAGTACCAGTCCTCAGAGAGGCCCAGCATACAGTATGTCTGTGACGTAGTACCAGTCCTCAGAGAGACCCAGTATACAGTATGTTGGTGACGTAGTACCAGTCCTCAGAGGGACCCAGTATACAGTATGTTGGTGACGTAGTACCAGTCCTCAGAGAGGCCAAGCATACAGTATCCAGTCCTCAGAGGGACCCAGTATACAGTATGTTGGTGACGTAGTACCAGTCCTCAGAGGGACCCAGTATACAGTATGTTGGTGACGTAGTACTAGTCCTCAGAGAGGCCAAGCATACAGTATGTTGGTGACGTAGTACCAGTCCTCAGAGGGACCCAGTATACAGTATGTTGGTGACGTAGTACCAGTCCTCAGAGGGGCCCAGTATACAGTATGTTGGTGACGTAGTACCAGTCCTCAGAGAGGCCCAGCATACAGTATGTCTGTGACGTAGTACCAGTCCTCAGAGAGACCCAGTATACAGTATGTTGGTGACGTAGTACCAGTCCTCAGAGGGACCCAGTATACAGTATGTTGGTGACTTAGTACCAGTCCTCAGAGAGGCCAAGCATACAGTATCCAGTCCTCAGAGGAACCCAGTATACAGTATGTTGGTGACGTAGTACCAGTCCTCAGAGGGACCCAGTATACAGTATGTTGGTGACGTAGTACCAGTCCTCGGAGAGGCCAAGCATACAGTATGTTGGTGACGTAGTACCAGTCCTCAGAGGGACCCAGTATACAGTATGTTGGTGACGTAGTACCAGTCCTCAGAGGGACCCAGTATACAGTATGTTGGTGACATAGTCCCAGTCCTCAGAGAGACCCAGCATACAGTATGTTGGTGACGTAGTACCAGTCCTCAGAGGGACCCAGTATACAGTATGTTGGTGACGTAGTACCAGTCCTCGGAGAGGCCAAGCATACAGTATGTTGGTGACATAGTACCAGTCTTCAGAGGGACTCAGCAAGCAGTATGTTGGTGACGTTGTACCAGTCCTCAGAGAGGCCCAGCATACAGTATGTTGGTGACGTAGTACCAGTCTTCAGAGGGACTCAGCAAGCAGTATGTTGGTGACGTAGTACCAGTCCTCAGAGAGGCCCAGTATACAATATGTTGGTGACATAGTACCAGTCCTCAGAGGGACTCAGCAAGCAGTATGTTGGTGACGTAGTACCAGTCCTCAGAGGGACCCAGTATACAGTATGTTGGTGACTTAGTACCAGTCCTCAGAGGGACTCAGCAAGCAGTATGTTGGTGACATAGTCCCAGTCCTCAGAGAGGCCCAGCATACAGTATGTTGGTGATGTAGTAGCAGTCCTCAGAGGGACTCAGCAAGCAGTATGTTGGTGACGTAGTACCAGTCCTCAGAGGGGCCCAGTATACAGTATGTTGGTGACGTAGTACCAGTCCTCAGAGAGGCCCAGCATACAGTATGTCTGTGACGTAGTACCAGTCCTCAGAGAGACCCAGTATACAGTATGTTGGTGACGTAGTACCAGTCCTCAGAGGACCCAGTATACAGTATGTTGGTGACGTAGTACCAGTCCTCAGAGAGGCCAAGCATACAGTATCCAGTCCTCAGAGGGACCCAGTATACAATATGTTGGTGACGTAGTACCAGTCCTCAGAGGGACCCAGTATACAGTATGTTGGTGACGTAGTACTAGTCCTCAGAGAGGCCAAGCATACAGTATGTTGGTGACGTAGTACCAGTCCTCAGAGGGACCCAGTATACAGTATGTTGGTGACGTAGTACCAGTCCTCAGAGGGGCCCAGTATACAGTATGTTGGTGACGTAGTACCAGTCCTCAGAGAGGCCCAGCATACAGTATGTCTGTGACGTAGTACCAGTCCTCAGAGAGACCCAGTATACAGTATGTTGGTGACGTAGTACCAGTCCTCAGAGGGACCCAGTATACAGTATTTTGGCGACTTAGTACCAGTCCTCAGAGAGGCCAAGCATACAGTATCCAGTCCTCAGAGGAACCCAGTATACAGTATGTTGGTGACGTAGTACCAGTCCTCAGAGGGACCCAGTATACAGTATGTTGGTGACGTAGTACCAGTCCTCGGAGAGGCCAAGCATACAGTATGTTGGTGACGTAGTACCAGTCCTCAGAGGGACCCAGTATACAGTATGTTGGTGACGTAGTACCAGTCCTCAGAGGGACCCAGTATACAGTATGTTGGTGACATAGTCCCAGTCCTCAGAGAGACCCAGCATACAGTATGTTGGTGACGTAGTACCAGTCCTCAGAGGGACCCAGTATACAGTATGTTGGTGACGTAGTACCAGTCCTCAGAGAGACCCAGTATACAGTATGTTGGTGACATAGTACCAGTCCTCAGAGGGACCCAGTATACAGTATGTTGGTGACATAGTACCAGTCCTCAGAGAGGCCAAGCATACAGTATGTTGGTGACATAGTACCAGTCCTCAGAGGGACCCAGGATACAGTATGTTGGTGACGTAGTACCAGTCCTCAGAGAGGCCCAGACTACAGTATGTTGGTGATGTAGTACCACTCCTCAGAGGAACCCTGCATACAATATGTTGGTGACATAGTACCAGTCCTCAGAGAGGCCCAGTATATAGTATGTTGGTGACATAGTACCAGTCCTCAGAGAGGCCCAGTATATAGTATGTTGGTGACGTAGTACCAGTCCTCAGAGGGACCCAGTATACAGTATGTTGGTGACGTAGTACCAGTCCTCAGTGGTGACGAAGTATACAGTATGTTGGTGACATGTTGGTGACGTAGTACCAGTCCTCAGAGGGACCCAGTATACAGTATGTTGGTGACATAGTACCAGTCCTCAGAGAGTCCCAGTATACAGTATGTTGGTGACATAGTACCAGTCCTCAGAGAGTCCCAGTATACAGTATGTTGGTGACGTAGTACCAGTCCTCAAGAGTCCCAGTATACAGTATGTTGGTGACGTAGTACCAGTCCTCAAGAGTCCCAGTAAACGGTATGTTGGTGACGTAGTACCAGTCCTCAGAGGGACCCAGTATACAGTATGTTGGTGACATAGTACCAGTCCTCAGAGGGACCCAGTATACAGTATGTTGGTGACGTAGTACCAGTCCTCAGAGAGGCCCAGTATATAGTATGTTGGTGACGTAGTACCAGTCCTCAGAGGGACCCAGTATACAGTATGTTGGTGACATAGTACCAGTCCTCAGAGAGGCCCAGCATGCAGTATGTTACTGACATAGTACCAGTCCTCAGAGAGACCCAGTATACAGTATGTTACTGACGTAGTACCAGTCCTCAGAGAGACCCAGTATACAGTATGTTGGTGACATAGTACCAGTCCTCAGAGGGACCCAGTATACAGTATGTTGGTGACGTAGTACCAGTCCTCAGAGGAACCCAGCATGCAGTATGTTACTGACGTAGTACCAGTCCTCAGAGGAACCCAGCATGCAGTATGTTACTGACGTAGTATCAGTCCTCAGAGGGATCCACATACAGTATGTGAGCCCTAGAAGAAATCCATACTACCCTTATGCATGTTAATAACAACAACTTCCTCAAAGGGGTAACATTACATCTGTTTTACATTTATTTCAATATAAAAACAGACATGACCAAAACAACCAAGGACAACAAAGGCATTTTTATTTATGAAGTAATCATTACAAAATACTAATGCTTAGAGACAAATTTTGTCTAATTTCTTGGTATATGCTACAACATATTTTTGTGCAGGACAGCTTCAGCCAGGTAGTCATAATATACTTCTATTTGTTAAGATTTTGAATCTTAAGAATTGAGAGGATTCAGACAAGGCCTACAGTTAACCACTTAAGAGACAAAGACTGGACACTGCATTCAAACGAGAGCAAGAGCAGTCCACGATGAAGTAATACAGATCTGTTTAGTGTAGATAATTCACCAACAGGACCCAAAGTCAACTATCTACTTAATGTCTAGGTTATGTCTAGTTAACACAAATTTATTACAGTCGATCTTGGCCATATTATGGAAATGATAGAGTAATATGTAGAATCACAAGGCTATTGTAAGGCAGGCAAGCATGTGATGTTCTCTGAAGAAATACTAAGAACTGTGCTATCACTATCAATGTCAAAACTTTGCTGGTTTTCTGTGAGGAATGGATCAGATTGATTTGGCGGCAGCTTCGAATTTCTGCCCAACTAGAATGTGTTGTACAAATCAATATGACGCCCCCTCCAGCCCCTTCATAGCCATTAATTAATCTTGGTAACCAATCCCACTTCCACTCTGTGCCTGAGCCAACCTGGCCAAGTGTAGTTAAAAGAGGTTTAGGGCACAAAGACCCAGATAAATCCTCAGTGCTGTAATTTGGACGAGATATACTACTTGTCAATTGAAGTAAATCTGTTGATCGCTCCATCAGACACTGGTCACGATGGCAGTAAATGCTGGCTAAGGATAATATACAACATTCCCTGAAGCACAACTGTATATTTTTCACTGTTTATGATCAAATTACTTCACTTCTTTTTTCTATTTAATATCAACTGCTAATATCAATTCATTGATTTTTTTTTTTGATTTTGACTAAAGCTACTAACTTTCCTTACATGTATGCTTTCTTCTAAGTATTGGTTCATTTTTTTGACTAAGATTTTTTTTTTAAATTCATTGTTTTTGCAACTTCCTGACTGGATCCAATTAAGTTATTCCTTAGAAGTTTCAGATGTTGCAATAACCAATTTGGTTTAAACAGCAGCATTATTTAAAAGGTTTCTCAAACCATTATAGGAAATTGATCATGACATCAGCTGATCTTTCACTTTTCTCCGACATTAACTTCCTCAATATTACACTATGAACTTTCTGTGATGACTTCCAAATATGGGCAGATGTGCAGTGTTCATGACCGAGAGTTAATGTCACACTGATATTAACTTTCTTAAAATCCATCATCAGATCATCAAAGTGTACTTAAAATTTTGCACAGAATTCCTTCCTGGACCATTAAATAGATAACTTATGACTATTGAGAAAAATCAGAAGAGACAGACTCCGGTATAAAAGTAGAGGTACATGCCATGCTTGGTTATTGGCAGGCCAATAAATTTGGACACATGCTGTATCTATAGACGAAAGACATTCAACTGAGTCTGAATATGCCAAAGTCTAATCAAGACTGGGGAATACTTTATATAGACACTATAAACGAGTCTGAAGGTTAAAGGGTGTATGTAGGATCAGTCGTTATGTTTAGACTTTTTGTTGATTATTGATGTTCTTTCATCTCACATTCTCTTTTAATTTTCTTGCATAATTATCAATAACCACCAACTCAATTTGCATATCATACCAAGGCATCAGTATTTTTTATATCATGATTACAATACCGTGACATATTCTGATGTTTGGGACATTCAAGTTTCTTTACTTCAGTGTCTTGCCATGAGAGCTAATCATAATATTATCCCACTCTTCTCCGAAAAAAAAAAAAAAAAAAATCCTGTGAGAAATTGCTGCATCATATAAAAACCTGCTTCTATAGATCCAACAAAGTGTTTTTAAAACTCATCACAGCAACTGGTGTTAAATGATCTAATGAAATTGCTGGCGTGTAAAATAGAAACAGCATGATGGTAGATCAATGCAGAAACATTATAGCATCTGAGAATCATTAAACAGTTACCGCCAGGGGTCCCAGGTAATGGAACAGGTCTCTTAGGGATCAGAATCAATGTCATACCTATAGCAAGGTAAAGGTAGGCACTAATTAACCTCCCATCATAGACTACTGACATGCAGCTAGGTGTACCAGCATTGTAGTTTATCTAAACCTTTTTCTGTCCACCCTGTATCTGGTAGTGTCAATGTGACATGTTTAAAGTCTAAGATTGTTAGATGGTTCAGTACAAAGTTGGTGGGTGTTGACAATAAAAAAGAAGACAGTTACCCTTCAGTAACAATTTGTCTTGATTTTCCTTGCACTTTTCAATGGTCCCCATGCAGGTCTATATTTTGTTCATATTTTCCCTGGTTTTACCAGTTTTGAGTTAGATTTGTTTTTGTTTACATTTTGGTATTTTCTTCTTGGTTTTGACGACTACATATTTAACTAAAGAAGAAAAGATACAGTAAAATGAAAACAGCACCAAGAAGACAAGTTCAAAAGATTTTAAATGAAGACAGAAATATAGAAGGTCAGGTAGGGGGAGGAGAAGGCTTAAAAGATCGGATAACAGGTGGGAAGCTGGTAAAGAGATAGTACAAAATGAAGTGATGGTGAAAGATAGGGAGGAAGTAAATGGTGGCCAGAAGGTTAACTGATACGAAGACAGAGAAATGGAAGAAAAGGATGGAAAAGAATGGTCTATTGGGAGTACAGATGTAAGAGGGGCATCAGGACATACAAACCTTGTTGGGGTCTACAGGGCTATCACTCAGATGTACCACTGTACCAGGGTGAGTCTTCCTTGATCTGTAAGTATAATACAACACGTCAATGTCAAGTTTTAACAAATGTTTACAGATGTTATTATTATATTACAATTACAAACATCTTTTTACAAACAATCAAGCATGTATGTACCAACTTTAATTATATGTAAACATAGATATTGATGTACTGCAAGATGTAAATGCCTGGATGGAGCCATGTGCACTGTAAGTGGGGGATATATACAGAGTAATTTGGACAGCCGTGTCCCTTCAAGGTTCAATGACTGTTTTTTTTAATCAATGAACTGTCAGAATGAGATGATTTATTGTGATTACTCAACAAAAATCATTTAAACAGCTTTATAGCTGTGTGAAATCATCCCCCCCCCCCCCCACTCCCTACTTTTGTTTTCTTAACATTGACTTTCATCAAACAGACTTAACCTTCCGACATGTTATAAACAAAGATCAATAAATATATTTCTGTTTAGATGGTGAGAATGTTATTGTCTACAATGGTCAACAATCTTGTTGTGATAAACAACAACTCCTGCTTTATTTAGAAATATATTCAGTATTTCTATAGCTATCAAAATAGCTCAAGACAAATCAACACCTGCCACTTGTGTATAGGTGTGAGATCAATAAGTGATATATTTTCCCATCATTTAGAAATGTTGACAGATTTAGTTTGTTTATCAACATATAAGCAGCTTGTTCCTCTACTTTACTAATGGTTTCTATAGAGACCAAATTCTACCATTTCAAAACAGTGATAGATTTCCATACACATGGCACTTGGGTATTACAAAAATTCAGGTGGTAAAAACAATCGATGTTGTCCGCATTTCAGGCAGTGGTAATAAAATGGAAAATATGAAATAGATAAATAAATTTCCTCTTCTCCACACGAACTGTGCATAGCGCAGATTGATGGGAGCTGGGTAAACTAAGCAGACAAACTAATGTCTTAGTAATGTGCGCGGTTATTGTGTAATTACACAACACAGTTGATGATGACACCGCCGGTTGGTTTATGTGATAGGATGACTCCATCAGCCAGCTACTAATAACATTCTAGTACTGTTTTGCATGACAGTTTGACTTCTCTTGTTACCAGTGATTGGTCATAAGCATACTGTACTTTAATGGTGATGGGAGAGGTAAATTGGTACAGACTGTGATGCATGAGTGAGTGTGTTGTCTCACACAAAATGAAGGGCCGCACTAGAATGATTGTAAGTGGCAATCCCAAACTGTGGCGATTTTATTTGTAATATATATATGATAATGTACACAGTTTCATATTCAGATTTGAAATTGAATATGTAATCTCAGCGTTCATATAACATGTCCACATACTATGAGAATATATATGTGGACCATCCACTTCGGTATCAACTCTGATTAAATCTACCTCATTCATTATCAAAATTGCACGTTAGGTGAAGAAAAACAGAAATGATAAGTCCAAATTTAGGCTAGATTGTTAATTAGTTATGTAGTTGTAGGTGAAGATAACAGAAATGATAAGTCCAAATTTAGGCTAGATTGTTAATTAGTTATGTAGTTGTAGGTGAAGATAACAGAAATGATAAGTCCGAATTTAGGCTAGATTGTTAATTAGTTATGTAGTTGTAGGTGA
Source organism: Pecten maximus (assembly GCF_902652985.1). NCBI lineage: Eukaryota > Metazoa > Mollusca > Bivalvia > Pectinida > Pectinidae > Pecten > Pecten maximus. The sequence continues at coordinate 34,938,483 of NC_047019.1, forward strand.
AGATAACAGAAATGATAAGTCAGAATTTAGGCTAGATTGTTAATTAGTTATGTAGTTGTAGGTGAAGAAAAACAAAAATGATAAGTCAGAATTTCGACGAATCAATTGAATGTCAACAGTTGTAGTTAAACCTTTCAATGGATCAACAGTACTAGCCAGTGACAATGACTATGTCATAGGTACAGCTACATCTTACAGTAATCACACTTTCTGACTTTCATATTTAAACTAAAATCTTGATTTTGTTCTGAAATGGTACAACCCCAGTAGGACATGTTGGATAAGAGTAGCATGATCTCTCTGATTGTAGCCAGATACTCTATGGTGGGATGCATCTATAACAATGCTACTCCATGTCTGATGATCTTGAATTCAGGACCCATCACTAAATGAACCACAAGACTTTTTTGGTTCTTCTAGAGAAACCTTGTACAAGCAAGCAAAAAGATATCTTAGGTTGCCAGCCACATAACTTTAGGTAAAGATCCGAGGTTTGTGGTTGACAAAACCCCCTACCCATGTTGGTTTTTTTCTCTGGAAGCTGAGAAACAGACCAGTTTATGCTGTCGTCATTGTGTCCTTGGGCAAGACACTTTATCCTTATTGCTCCAGATCGCATGTGACGGGCCTCCCGTATGTTGTTCAGTGTGGTAGTCACTAACTACTACAAGGAGCCCTGCCTCAAAATGACCCTGGCTGTTTACCAGCGATAAACCAAGCAAACATACAAACAATCATAAACATTTAACCTCCAATGTTTCAACACATGGTCAACTTAACTCCTAAACCAACCAACAACCAATCACCTCCTAGACATAGACATGACCAAGGTTTCAACACACAATCGACTTAAACTCCTACACACAACCCATAACCAAGTGACTCAGGTTTCAAATTAATACAAAGGTTTTTCTTGTTGTCGTCTCACTTTGACATTTTCATACATTAAAATCAAATTATCATTTTTTTAATTTCTTTATCAAACTGTGATTTTCATTCTTCATATGTTAGAAGACAATTTTTTTTATATATTGTCAGATTGTAGCATTTCTATGTTACCACCAAAAGGAGGTTGGATGCATAGTGTTAAAAATTTTCTGTCCATCACAAATTCAATCATTCATACTAGGATACTGATATTTTAGGCGAAAGTTCTCCCAAATCAGGTTATTGTGTTATTGTGTTAAGAGGAAAGAAAGCGGGTAGTCTAAAAAGGATTTTGTGAAAAAAGTGAATTAGTAAGAAAATAGTGAAATGCTTCACTTTTCCATGGCCATATATATTGGATATTGGAATCCCTCTCGAATTTTGTTTTAACAAAAATACAATGGTTTACAGTGATATTCGTTGGGAATATAAGGAAGATAGCATTAAGAATTCAAATTAGATACAATTGATACCTGTGTGAGTGTGTAAAATGTGAGCAAGTCTTCATCATTCTTCAGGTATAATGTTTTGCCTTGACACAAAAAAAATGGCAGAATGTAACTATCACATGATATGCAATTACTGAAACAAAGGCAAAGTGAGGAAAATATGTAGACTGAAGGGGTTATGTTAATGAAAATTATTGATCAACACCTATAGCCATAACAAAGTATTGTTTCCAGAGAAAGTAGTTGTGGAGCAGGTGCTTGTTCTCCTAAATCTATTGTAGCATAGCCACATTCTCCCATTTCTCTATATTTTAAACATGAGAACAAATTAGCTAATTACTTTTACATTCACAACACAGAGTGGCAGGTGTTTGTGGTCCAGGTAAAGCTTAAATCATGTTCATCAACAAGAGGTATTCAATTATCCTCCCTGCATCAATGTCATGCAAACCTATTACAGGTGCTCCAGTAGCATAGAGACAATAATGATAAGGTTAAGTCTTACAGGTGCTCCAATAGCATAGAGAACAATAATGATAAGGTTAGTCTTACAGGTGCTCCAATAGCATAGAGAACAATAATGGTAAGGTTAGTCTTACAGGTGCTCCAGTAGCATAGAGACAATAATGATAAGGTTAAGTCTTACAGGTGCTCCAATAGCATAGAGAACAATTATGATAAGGTTAGTCTTACAGGTGCTCCAGTAGCATAGAGACAATAATGATAAGGTTAAGTCTTACAGGTGCTCCAATAGCATAGAGAACAATTATGATAAGGTTAGTCTTACAGGTGCTCCAATAGCATAGAGAACAATAATGGTAAGGTTAGTCTTACAGGTGCTCCAATAGCATAGAGACAATAATGATAAGGTTATTCTTACAGGTGTTCCAATAGCATAGAGACAATAATGATAAGGTTAGTCTTACAGGTGCTCCAATAGCAAAGAGAACTATGATGATAAGGTTAGTCTTACAGGTGCTCCAATAGCATTGAGGACTATGATAAGGTCATTTTTCTATATTGCCCTGTTTAAACATTAATCACTCTATGGATTCCTACTTATCTGTATATTATTCTATTACCTATAAATCTCTGATACTCTAAAGCTCCTACAGATACTTTGTTGTAGTGTCAGATGAAAAAGATTTAAAACTGTTATCATCACTATCAAACTCTAGAGACCCGTGGCATTTGCCTTGCTTCCCATACTAGACCTTTCAATGTCACTGGTTTTCCAACAGAGGACATCTTTATTGCCATTAGGTAACAACACTAGACAGCTTTGTTTACCAGTGACCTTCCCAGCACTAAACAAATTTCACCAATATTGGCTTTCTAATAATTAATCACCATTGGTAAGTGTGGACCTCTCAATATAAAGACATTTTCAAGGTAAGAGCTGGCATTGGACTGATGACCATGACCTTTGATGGCTTGCAATTGGCTTATAAGCATACATTTAATTCTATCTGACAAGAGAACAACTTGTTTTAGAGATATTTGGTTTGGTTTGGTTTTAGTTGTTTAATGTCCTATCAAAAGCTAAGGTAATTTAAGGACGGCCTCCCTTGCATGCGATATGCCTGGTGTGGTGAGTGCATAAGTGTGTGTGGGGAGTGTCCTTGCCATGGTCCGAAACTTTTGCCAATTTATAGTGCTACCCCAATGAAGCATACTGCCGAAGACACCAAGCAGGACAGCCCACCCGGTCACACACTGACAATGGGCAAACCAGTAGCCCCACCCCCCCCCAAAATGCTGAGCGCTTAGCAGGAGTCATACACAAGAGGAAATCTTAGTGCACTTGTATCATCAATAATTTGATGAGTTTTTTTTTCTCAATTTCTATAATAATGCTCTTTTAAAATAAGGAATTTTAAACAAATACTTTTTATTGGCTTCAGAACTCATTAAAGGACTCATAGTGATACTAAAATCAGTAGACAAACATCAGAAAAAATATTGTAGATGGACACAGCCATTGGTGAACATGGGGTTCAAAAGCTAATTTGGTTTCTTTCTCCATCAGGTAATCTCTGTCCCCAGTTCCCGTATCCTTCAATTACAACAGAATTACTGTACTCTGTAACCCAAGAATTTTTTCCCTGGGGATACTAAATTTAGTTGCAGCACATGAAACAAAACAAGAGGGTCATAAATGATATCACTGTACAGGTAAAATCAATATTACTTGTTTTTATTTACAGGGTGTCTGGTCAATGTTTCTACAATATATTTGCTGAAGTTGGATGAATTATTAAAAACCTTGTATTTGATTACCTTCATATTTGTATATGTAGAATGGGAGTTTTGGGTTAAGGTATAGCATTATACTGGTTTGAGATGGAAATTCTCTTGGTTGATCTGAATCCTGGCATTGTCCTGACCAAAAGTCATTTGTTTGGAATCATAGGACATTCCATAATGTGTGGTGGATGGACTGATACTGATCAATGATCATGATATTTAAGGCGATATGGACAGTGTTCGACAGTAAAGGTGGTCCGATGCTATAGAAAACCTGGTCTGTCTATATAAAATGTCTTCGTGTTGGCCTGATTGGCTATGAAAAGTTTGAGTCCTGACATACATCATGTATTCCTATATTTTCTGACAAACCATCATATGAAATAAGAGCTTACAATCAAGATGTTTTTACCGAGAACAGTGCATTATTGGCCTCAAACATTTGAGAGAGTATGAACTGGACGATGCAAGCATTTGTGTGACACAGTTATGCTACTTTCAGCAATATGTGTTTACAAAATGTGTCTATGGAATTTTTCTTATATACTTTCATACACTGTATGGATGACAATACCTTCTGGTCACAATGACATTCCACAGAGTGGTATAAATGTGGTATGACATTGACCAATGTCATGTGACATTCCAGACTATACAGGTGACATTCCAGGCCATACAGGTGACATTCACATGACATTCCTCCACAAAGCTCAGTACCAGTGAGACTATTTTAGTGATCTATACACCACATGTAATATGCTGTGATTTGAGTCACTGAGCATTTTTTTGTGGGTGTGGTAGAACTAAACCATGTCACATGCCATAAGGGGCAGAAATAGTGGGTTGAACCCTCACCAATTAGTGTTGTATCAGGATGGACACTTAGTAATATTAGACTGATCTAAATAACTCAACACTAGGGATACACAGCCTTCCCTGGTCTGATAAGTAGGGATGGCTATTGGGTAAGCTTTAGGGATGCACAGAGTGTGGATGCTGCTGAGAACAGAATCATACCAAGTAATCTGGGATGCTTAAGGGGAAAGTGAAGTGGTTTGTGCCATTATGGCTTCATGCTGTCCTTTATTAGCTTTAACTTCTGGTAACTCAATATAAGTATTTTATAGAAAACCTACATCAATATTGGCTACCTCCTTGAAACTAAAAGTTCACATCATCTCCAAAAATTATATTAGGCAATCACATTTGCAGCATTTACTTCATGCAAAATTTAATATGGTTCTTTAACAGCTATAAATGTGGAGAGACAACCATCAGATTCTCGCTGATTAATGCTGTTAGTGCTTCCAGGGTGTGCAGAGTAAATTGAAAGATCTTTACACCAGGAATCATGGGCCAATCTGATGGGACTTCTGGTCCTAATATAGGCTATGCTATATGTAGTAAAGGCACAGACACCTACTAATTGACTGCACCAATTTGATCCATCATGTCGTTAGTATGACCATGTCACTGTTAATTACCTGGTAATGACATGATAACCTAATAAGGGAGTGGAAGAGCAGGAAAACCATTTACACTGCTTGTCTCAATGATTTACTTCAATAAGTAATAGAAAAGTCTGTCATTTACATCCCTATGAAGGCCAGAGGTATATTTGTTCAGTGTTTTTGCCTTTACCAAGCAAAATATTGAGACACAAATTAGCTTTTGTCTTTTTATTAGAATTAGCAAACTATTAACCATATACAGTGTATGTCGTCATGTATGTTAAATGTTATCAAGGATGTGATTGAAGATTATAGTCATATCAACCAATTTTGTAGAAGATTGGCTTTTGGATGGTATGTATAGGGAGAAGTGTATTGTGAGAAACTTGACAATGATTTCACTGTCAAGTCCATATGATGTGACCAGGATGGGATAATGATGTTTGTGCTACAGACCTCTCACACAATATCCATCAATCAGTAGCCAACTGTAGTGCAAGCTTATGCATAACCTTAGTGTCCAGAGATAGGTCCAACCATTCTTAGACAGTCTATATGGGTATATACAGACCAGACCTCTGTTCATGGTAACAACCTTTTATTTTTCATTCTTCGAAATCAAATACAATTCCTATTACTCTACCCTTAGAAAGCTGATGTTTGTATATCAAAGCCATTGCTGTACCCGGCACACTTGGTCAGTAGATTGCCTACAGAAATGGATTTGTCTATCTTCTTGGTCAGAAAGTATATTTAGTTCATCAATATTATTTGCCAATGACAAGCGTCATCACTGCTAGTGAATGATGAGCTCTGGACCTACCAAGATAAATACATGTCAAGGTTTCTAGATTGGTTATTTAAATGATCATAAGTTTTGTAGAAAGGAATCAGTAACAGTCAGGGAGACTATTTGATTCTTGATATGTTGATTTACCAGATAATGAACAAGCATTGATTTATACGCCAGCTTCACTACAGAACCGTGTAAAATCCCTACATCAACAATATATTTATTGACAAGTTGACAGATTACAGAGGAGTTGGGTGTATTTGGAGGTTTGGGTAATGACATGTGTTGATCAGGACAAATCATATAGGCAGACAGCATATATTACAACAGTACTTACATATCACGGGCCATACAAACATATCACTTTGACATGACACACAACCCAACCTATCTGTCCCTGGTTATAGGACATAGAGCGCTGATTGATCAATATTAAAGAACCCACAATCATCTAAGGACACAGAATCTCAGAAGAGACAGAACATCAAGATCACATAGACAAGGGACAGAACTCTGCTCAATCATTAAGACAAGGGACACAACTCTGCTAGTTAAAGTTAAGACAACAGACAACACTCTGCTATATCACAAAGACATGGGACTAAACTCTGCCAGGTCTTGCAGACAAGGGAAAGAACTCTGCTAGATCACAAAGACATATAGGACAAGAACCTTCCAGGTCACATAGACACAAGACAAAACTCTGTCAGGCCACAAAGACACATGGGATAGGTCTCTGCTAGATCATGTAGACAAGGAACAGAACTCTGCTAGGTCTTAAAGATATCGGAGAAAACTCAGCTAGATCACAAAGAAATGGGACAAAACTTTGCTGGTCACAAAGACATATGGGACAAAACTTTGCTAGATCATGTAGACAAGGGACAGAACTCTGCTAGTTCAGGCAGACATTTAGGGACAAAAATCTGCCTGATGAAGATTATGGAAAATACAAAACTACAAATTACATATTTACATAAGACAGTTCTCTGGCAGATCATAATACGAAGGCAAGAGAACCCAAAAGATCCTAATTTGATGTAATACAACAGATAGATATTTACTGCAAGGAATTCTCTGTGTTTACACAATCATATGTCGCTCAATAAAACTGACAGCTGATCATCCATATTCTGAGTAATGTGTCAACTCAGAAACAAATCGCTCTTCCTCTCTGTCATGACCAATCAAGGATCATGTAACGTGAAGCAAAGCAAATGTCTAGAGCCCTGACTACTATCTACCAATAATCATACTAGCTCATCATTTAATCAATCACAATTCTGACAGACACTGGATAAGAACCATGCTAATTTTGTTCCAACACTTCCATTTGAAATCCACAGAAATGCTTTCTCACATTTTATTTAAATGATTATTTATAGTATTGATTTAACTTGTATTGTTCATGTCATAATTTTATGCCTTGACAAATGCGCTTTTCCTTTTAATAATAATTTGATGTTCTCTTATATACCACTAAATCACAACAATATAGTCCTCTCAATGCAGTTCACAATTACCTGTGGTTAACAACTGAATTTTACATACGGAAAATCAATGAGGTCAATTTCCGTTGGTAGAAAAAGAAATTTTTGTAAGGGATAGCTTTGTCTTCAGACATTTTTTTTTTTTTTTTTTTTTTTTTTAATATTGGTGTATATTTAATCGCAACAATTACACTTTTTCATACGCTTAATAAAAAATTCGCTCATCAATACATGAAGTATACCTCAGATGCAGTTTCGTCCCAATACATTAAATCGTGCAATCGTATAAAATGAAAGTGTTCATCACGATATCATATTATCTCATTGTGTAATGTGGCTGATAGAACATGCTCTTTTATATATATATATATATATATATATATTTTTATTGTGTTGCTATAGCTATTTGTGGTATACCTCAGGTAAGGATATTGCCATATTAGTTCAGAAGAAAACTTTTTATACATGTAGATATACAAAAAAACAAAAAACAAAAACATACATAAAGACTTCTTACATGCACAGACTCATACTTTAACAGTAATAGAGTTCTAAAAGTAACAATAACAAGTTTTTCTTTTTTTGATTTGTTACGTTACAAGTGCTTTCAAATCAACCCATCGTTTTTCAAATTTTTGGACAGTCATATTTTTCCTATGAATGTACTGTTCAATTTTGTAATGTTTTTCCAGTTCCATTTTGAATATAAATAGAGCAGGCAGATGATTTTTATACTTTTGCTTGTATATGTGCAATTTTGCTAAAACAATAATTAAGTTTATGTTGTTTATTTCGTTGTCCGTTTTCCCAAGGATAACATCTGAATTAATCAAACTCAGAGTTTTCCCGGTTTTGTTTTCTACCCATGTGGTGAATTCTTGCCAAAATTTTGTAACAAGAGTACATTCCCAAAACAAGTGGATTATTGATTCTATATTTGCTTTACAAAATGAGCATACAGGCGAGTTAATTACACCTATCATACGCAGGTATTTGTTTGTGCTAATGATTCTGTGAGTAATTCGGTATTGGAACCATTGAAGTGTTGAGTCCGAGGTTAACTTAAATATTATAAAGTTAATCTTTTCCCACCAGTATTGATTTTGATGTATATCAAGTTCAAGTGACCATTTGACTTTGTATTTATCATTTGTAGATAAATCTTTAATAAAAAGATTATATATCGAGAGTCCTCGTTGTTTATTTGTTAAGATGTGATAAATGTACTTTTGACAATGTGGAAGTATAATAGTGGAATTATAATTTCTCAGAAAAGGCCATTTAGACAGAATGGTATTCCTGATGCCATAAAACTGAGTTAGTATTGGTGAAAAAGAAACTTTTTCGCAAAATTCTTCATAGTTTTCAATTAATTTACCTTGGTCATTACATAAGTCATACACATAACATATCCCTTTTCGTGACCATTGTTTAAAATGTAAGGTCTTGTTATCAATCTTTGTCTTCAGACATTAATCCACAACATATTGGCTACAAATTAAATAGAAAATATTATTGAACACTAAATACATACTGCATGCTCAACCTGTCTACCAATGACTCTGAATTGACTCAAAACTTTCCACCAATGACTCAAAACTGTCCACTGATGATTTAGAATTGACCCATGCTCAATGTCAAAAATGCCAAAAACTCTGAATCAAGTATTGATCCAAACTGTCAAGACTGAATCAACTAACGTTCAAAACTACCTAAAAATAACATGTACTGAATCGTTCATTGCTTTAAACTGTCCGCTCTGAATCGTTCAATCCTAAAAACTGTCCACCAATGACTGACTCTGAATTGTTCAATGCTCATTATTAAACTGTCCACCAATGACTCTGGAATCGTGTAATATTCAAAATGTCCACCAATGACTCTGAATCGCCTAATGTTCAAAACTGTCCACCAATGACTCTGAATCGCCTAATGTTCAAAATGTCCACCAATGACCCTGAATCGCCTAATGTTCAAAACTGTTCACCAATGACTCTGAATCGCCTAATGTTCAAAACTGTCCACCTATGACTGAATCGCCTGATGCTCAAAACTGTCCACCAATGACTCTGAATCGCCTGATGCTCAAAACTGTCCACCAATGACACTGAATCGTTCAACTGTCCACCAATGACTCTGAATCGTTCAACTGTCCACCAAGGACTCTGAATTGTTCAACTGCCAACCAATGACTTTGATTCGCCTGATGCTGAAAACTGTCAACCAATGACTCTGAATCGTCCAACTGTCCACCAATGACTCTGAATCGTCCAATGCTCTAAACTGTCCACCAATGACTCTGAATCGTCCAACTGTCCACCAATGACTCTGAATTGTCCAACTGTCCACCAATGACTCTGAACCGTCCAACTGTCAACCAATGACTCTGAATCGTCCAACTGTCCACCAATGACTCTGAATCGTCCAACTGTCCACCAATGACTCTGAATTGTCCAACTGTCCACCAATGACTCTGAATCGTCCAACTGTCAACCAATGACTCTGAATCGTCCAACTGTCCACCAATGACTCTGAATCGTCCAATGCTCTAAACTGTCCACCAATGACTCTGAATTGTCCAACTGTCCACCAAGGACTCTGAATTGTCCAACTGTCCACCAAGGACTCTGAATCGTCCAACTGTCCACCAAGGACTCTGAACCGTCCAACTGTCCACCAAGGACTCTGAACCGTCCAACTGTCCACCAAGGACTCTGAATCCACTATTACTCAACACTATGCACCAAGGACTCTCTACTTACTACACTGTAATGTATTATCACTTATGCCTGACACTCTGCTGGCTGTTGACCTTTAAGGCTTCTGAACACTGTCTACCAGATATACCTGACTTCAATGAAGTTTTACCATCGACTCCAATCTAATTAAATCACAGTCCAGAAAACCAACAAGCGAACTAAGTTCTTTGGTTTTTGAAAATCACTGAAGGCAGTTTACAACTTACATGGTCAGGATTGATTTTTCCTGAGAAGCTGCATAAAAATACAATTGATCAACTTAATGAAAACTGTTGTGGCCTATCATGTGGTTGGACAGAATGGCGTGGCAGAGTGTTTCCGTAGCTCTTAAACCATCAACATGGTAAGTTGCTTTGTCAGACTTGCTAACAGGGTATGTGAGGCGTGATCAGGTCAGTCACAGGGTCTGGAGACGGTTATGAATTCTGATAGAGACAGAATTGTGACAGAGCTTTCCCTTGAACAAGATGTTGGTGGTAAACTAACGGTAATTAAGTCTCTTGTGGTCACACAAGGACCACAATGTCTTTGTTCACTCTGGTGGAAGGTGGTAACAGTAATTCATAACAAGTTCTCAGGAACTGTTTCATTATATATCACACAGAGATTTCCAAGTTGACAATGATGTACTTGCTTATAACAGATCAGTTACATACACACAGGCTTGCATGCATCAAACAACAGCCAAAAACAGCTACCTTGTATATAACCTTGACAAGAATCTCCATACACTATGCAAATCAGAACTTTCACTTTTTAAAACCCGAAGAATCTTCTTTTTCTGGCTTCCTATTGATTTTGCTTGCTTTCCAATCCTCAATAGAGTTGTATTTTGCATATTAGTTCTGTGGTTTCCAGAAAACTCTTTACAATGTTATCCTTAAATTAAGCGAGATTTTTTTCAATGGCAATTTAGAGACATTCATCAAACTCACAGTAGCTTTAAAGCTGGGTAAAAAAAAGCAAAGATACTGATCTGGTTGAATACAAATCAGACTACACAGTTAGTGCAACAAGGACAAACAGCATCAGCAGAAGGCTCACAAATACAACTTTGATGTACAGCATCAGCAGAAGGCTCACAAATACAACTTTGATATACAGCATCACCAGAGGGCTCACAAATACAACTTTGATATACAGCATCACCAGAGGGCTCACGAATACAACTTTGATATACAGCATCACCAGAGGGCTCACAAATACAATTTTGATATACAGCATCACCAGATGTCTCACCAATACAACTTTGATATACAGCATCACCAGAGGGCTCACAAATACAACTTTGATATACAGCATCACCAGAAGGCTCACACATACATCTTTGATATACAGCATCACCAGAGGGCTCACCAATACAACTTTGATATACAGCATCACCAGAGGGCTCACAAATACAACTTTGATATACAGCATCACCAGAGGGCTCACCAATACAACTTTGATATACAGCATCACCAGAGGGCTCACAAATACAACTTTGATATACAGCATCACCAGAGGGCTCACAAATACAACTTTGATAGACAGCATCACCAGATGGCTCACCAATATAACTTTGATAGACAGCATCACCAGAAGGCTCACAAATACAACTTTGATATACAGCATCACCAGAACGCTCACAAATATAACTTTGATAGACAGCATCACCAGAAGGCTCACAAATACAACTTTGATATACAGCATCACCAGAAGGCTCACAAATACAACTTTGATATACAGCATCACCAGAAGGCTCACACATACATCTTTGATATACAGCTTCACCAGAAGGCTTACACATACAACTTTGTTATACAGCTTCACCAGAAGGCTTACACATACAACTTTGATATACAGCATCACCAGAGGGCTCACAAATACAATTTTGATATACAGCTTCAGCAGAAGGCTCACAAATACAATTTTGATAGACAGCATCACCAGAGGGCTCACAAATACAACCTGGATATACAGCATCACCAGAAGGCTCACAAATACAATTTTGATATACAGCATCACCAGAGGGCTCACAAATACAACTTTGATATACAGCATCACCAGAGGGCTCACAAATACAATTTTGATATACAGCTTCACTAGAAGGCTCACAAATACAACTTTGATATACAGCTTCACCAGGAGGCTCACAAATACAATTTTGATATACAGCATCAGCTTTAAATTGATTGAGCATCCGCCTTATTCACTGATCTCGCTCCATCAGACTTTTATCTATTTCCAAAATGGAAAATAGCTATTTCAGGCACCCACTTTCAGTCCGATGATGACGTCATACATGCAGTGGATGGCTTTCCCAAAAGCCAAGAAAAGGAGTTCTATAAAAGTGGCATTGAGGCCCTTTAACACCGCTGGCAAAAGTGTATAGATACTGAAGGGGGTTTATGTTGAATTTCAAATTCAAATCCTTCAATATGAAGCTCACAACTTAATCAATCAACCCTTGTATTATCATTTATGGAGTTTGATTACAACGCAAAATTTTAATTAAAATTTTTTATAAAAGGTGCTAATACCTTGTGTGCCTTGTACAATCTATGGAGACTGCAGGTTGTAGACACTGCTGGTGAAAGTTTTAGTCCCTGAGGTTCATTGTGACCTGCTCATCTTATTTGAATAGTGACATGGTTCACAATATCCAAAGTATTTAACATTCTTTTGAAATAAAATTTTGAAAATTATGAAATTTATTTAAATCATGGGTCTTTTGCAACTCCTGAACCAGATTTTTAAATTTCTTTTGACCTATTTGAAGTTTTTTGGTATGTTCCTATGGTCACTTTAGGCCCTTATTACGAGTCCTAGAAAGACAAACCAGCTCTATGATGGCTCTACTCTATCTAACTCCTAATTCGTTTTGAAGAGGTGCTAATATCTTGTCTTTTGTATAGTCTATTCAGCATTAAAAATTTCCATCCGGACATGAACAATCCTCAGTGCCAATTTCATTAGTGCGGAATTTTTGAAATCAAAGATTTGACAACTTCCCTAATTTGGTGCCTTCAAGATTGTTTTGCTTGTTTTGTGTGAAATTTGTAAAAATGCATGCAACACTTATCATTCACATTTTTTTTTTGCATTTGAAAATTTGATATTTAATAATTATCAATAAATTGGTTCAATGGCCAACAGCTGGCAGTTTACAAGATCAATCTATACAAGACATGTATTATTTAAATGTATTAAGCAGTTCTTTACAAGTAGAATGAGTTAAGTAGTTACGTACAGTTCAATAGCCTTGTTCCAATTGATGACATAGCCTGATAGGACGAAGGACTCGATGTTGGCGATGTGTACATTGCCTCTTTCCGTCCCAATGTACAGCCATTTGCTCTGGAATGGCAGGTGGCAGTAGGTGATCCTGGAACACACAAAATTTTAAAATTACATGAATTAAAAATTTAAAACAGCTTGATTTGTGACAACGGGTAAAAGGTTTTGTTTGTTAAATGTCTGGTTTTATTGCTACAGTAAAATTTCTGATTAGAGTTTGATGGTTTTGAGAGTTGATGTCTCATCTGTGTGCATGCACATATCATCATTTTCATGTTGTTTTGGACATTACATTGAAATCAGGTTCTTGGCAATGAATCTACCCAAAATGCTCATGCTTGTATTGCTTTTTGACAGTGTTGAGGCTAGAAGAATTGGAATAAATGTAAGCTTATTGAATAAAGAATAATTCCTAACAACAAAATGAGTGATACATTTATCTGAATTATTTACAGCAACACTGCAAGTAAAGAAATATGCTGCATCTGTTTTTTTTTTTTTAATCTTTCAAATATATCAGCTTGTAAAGATAAAGGTTATCAGATGTAGACATGTGATTGTTCTGGAGGGAAAAGCTCACCACTAACAGACACCAATCTCCACACCACACAGCATTTCATTTCCTGAATTATAGATACCAAGGATATCTAAAACAACAGGACGACTTCAGTGTGCTACACAGATCACTATCATCTGCCAGTCCTCCACCCCTAAACACAGACATAGCTGCATTGTCAACCCCCGTGCCTCCTGGGACCAGCATCACCATCACAAGCTTTACCTTGTCAAGTTCCCCAGACCATTTATGTTTCTGAGCTATCAGACGTCCCATATGACACTGCAGTGAAGGCCTCGATATGAAGACATTAATCAGATAGTGCTTTGTGTTCAATTGGATTGTTTTATCTCTATCAACATGATCAATAATACTCTAATAAAATTGCTTTATTGATGGAAAGGAGACTGAAAGATTATATTCTTCAAAACAGATTCCAATACATAAAGTGGAACTCATGATCAGAGTCGGAGTAATTAAGAGTTATCTCCCTTTTTTAGTAATACTGCTCTAACAACATTTTCCAAGCTCTAAATTAAACCTTCCAATCATCCTGTATGCTTTTTTTTGGCTTATATTCTCAAAGCTCTGTGTATTAACCCCTGATTATAATATCTTTTTTCCTTTCCAAGCAACATATTTCTGTACATTTCCTTCAAATACATATTGCTACCCTCCTCTTCATTTACCACCTACCTAATATATGTGTAGCCATAATATATCCGAGCTTTATTTTCCATCCCCTTAATACATCTCTAGTATAGCTTACTTATTACTTCATTCATCCCTTATAACTAATTTTACATCTCCTTCATTGCCCTTGTATATTATTTCATTTCTGTTATTCCTATCTTCATCTTATTTTATTTATTCTTTCTTTCATTCTCTCCTATATCTATACCCTGCCCTGTCCACATAAGTTCCCAATCTCCTCTGCATGTCGTCCCTCCTCAATCTCTGTAGCCCCTCCTCAAACTCTATAGAACTTTCCTCATCTTTACTACCCCCCCCCCCCCCCCCTATTTCTATACCCCTCCCATTTCCCTAGAGCATGTCCCTCATCTTTACGGCCCTTTCATATCCGTACAGCCCCCAGCCTTTCCACTATCTCTACAGTCCCTCCCGTATCTCTGCAGCCCCTCCCCATCACTTAACTACCTCTCCTATTTTTTTTTACCTCTCCTAGCTATCTCTTGAGCATTTCACCTATCTCTCTGTTACCCCTTTCTTATCACTATAGCCTGCCCTCTATTTGTAGAGCTCTTAAAACCTCCCTTATCACTATAACTGACCCCTATCTGTCAAGCCCTAAAACCTGCTTTATCTCTAAAACCTCTCTTCTATCTCTGCAGCAGTTCACCTTTCTCTGTTGCCCTTTTCTTATCACAATAGGTAGTCCCCTATTTGTATAGCCTCTCAAACCTCCCTTATATCTATAGCCCCTCTCCTATCTCTACAACATTTCACCTATCTCTGTTGCCCTTTTCTAAAACCTCTCTTCTATCTCTGCAGCATTTCACCGATCTCTGTTGCCCTTTCTATCACTTTAGACAGTCCCCTATTTGTATAGCCTCTCAAACCTCCCTTATATCTATAGCTCCTATATCTCTGCAGCATTTCACCTTTCTCTATTGCCCTTTCTATCACTATAGCTCCTCCTCTAATTCCATGGCACATCCCTTATCTCTACAGCCCCTCCATCCCTTATCACTACAGCCCCTCTTATCTCTTCAGCATTTCATTTATCTGTATTGCCCTTCTATCACTATGACCCAACAGCCCTTTCATATCTCTTAAGCCTGTCTCCTATCTCTACAACATTTCACCTATCTCTTTTGCCCGATTCTATAACTAATAGCCCATCCCCAAGCCATTATCAAAACACCTCCCTATCTATAAAGTATTGACCATCCTCTAGCCATTATTAAAACACCTCCCTATCTATAAAGTATTGCCCATCCCCTAGCCATTATCAAAACACCTCCCTATCTATAAAGTATTGCCCATCCCCTAGCCATTATCAAAACACCTCCCTATCTATAAAGTACTGCCCATCCCCAAGCCATTATTAAAACACCTCCCTATCTATAAAGTATTGACCATCCTCTAGCCATTATTAAAACACCTCCCTATCTATAAAGTATTGCCCATCCCCTAGCCATTATTAAAACACCTCCCTATCTATAAAGTATTGCCCATCCCCTAGCCATTATTAAAACACCTCCCTATCTATAAAGTATTGCCCATCCCCTAGCCATTATTAAAACACCTCCCTATCTATAAAGTATTTCCCATTACCCCCTTTCCTTATTGATGTAACCACCCCCCCCCCCCCCCCAATTTCCCATTTCCTTATTGATGTAACCCCCCCCCCCCCCACCCCCCTCCCCCTGTTTTTTGTTGTATTCATCGCTCCCCTCTATCTTGCCTTGTCTCTATCCCCCAGCAGTGACACCATGTTGACCAGTGGATGGTAAACACATCCAGTGGAATGGCCTTCTCCACACTGGTACTGGTGATGCTGGTATTGATTTTGGATTGACATATTTATCCTGCTGTCTTGGCTATTTACAAGCGGGCAAGGTCAACCTCATCTCCTGGGGGAACCACCCAGATAAATCAATTAAAATGCTTGATCTGTAAGCATAACTAAGCAGCACAAATAATCACTCACCGGCACCATTTCTACATTACAGCACCAGCGCTTTTTTTATTCTGTCATTGATACTTCGAATAAAATTTACCAGGATAACGCAAAAACTGTAGCTATTGTAGACATTTGTTTTAGAAATAATCATTTATCCTAACTTGAGGTAGTATATCTGGTGCTTTACCTTTATCAAACCTTTGTTTATATTCCTAATTTGACCGTAGCCAGTTTAATGACACAATCCCCATCCACCCTGATGCAGTACTATTGAAATATTCCAATCCCTATTGACCTTTATGAACTTATCTATAGATTCAGTTTAATACCTGTCTCAGAAGTAGAAGCACAGACATCGAAGCTCTGCACTAAATACTAATGAAAGATCATTCCTAGAGACATTTTCTCTACATGTATAGTATGCTATTTCAGTTGCCTTCCATTGTTGAAATACAAACACACTTTTTCAGATATTAAAACAAAACATTATGAAATTTTGTAATAATTTGTCAACAGCAGCATTTCAACTGGGAACTTTGATAAATAAACAGTTTCTTTACAGTCTGCAATGATTGAGCCAAACATCCCATCCATGCTGAGGTCTCAAATCATGTTTGACCCCTGTTAAACTGAATTTTCCATTGTCAACTTTCCTTGATCCAGCCAATACCACTACATTTTTTCCAATATCCTTCAGTAGTTTTACCCTTACTTTTATTCCCCAAAAATACAGCATTGTTCTACTTTCTGCAGCAGCCTTTCTGTCTCTGTTTTGAGGTGATACATTTTCTTAATTTGGAACAAATAGGATGATTATTTTGGGTGACAGTTATCTTCTCTTGCTACAAAGTAGGTGATTATTTTGGGGTGATGAATGATCTTTTGGTGTTAAGGGGCGATTATTTTTGGGTGATGAATTATCTTCTCTTGGAACCAAGGAACAATTGTTTGGGAGTGATGAATTATCTTCTCTTGGAACCAAGAACAATTGTTTGGGAGTGATGAATTATCTTCTCTTGGAACCAAGGAACAATTATTTCCGGTTGATGAATTTCATCGTTTTTCATTGCTTGCATTTGAACACATATCACCAAGGTGACAGTGTATCAAGGTTTTCTCTGGGTACTCTGGTTTCTTCCAAAATTAACACCCACTGCATACTTCCAAGGCCAAAAATAGTTACTAACACAAATATTATTTCGTAATTATTCTAAAATATAAAAGGTGGATACTCTTAGATTCTTACCACGTTATTATGACTCCGGTGCATTCAAGTCAAGACAACAATAGGGATTAATACGAGTTCATAAAACTTGCCATAAATAGAAATAATCATTTTTATATTGTCTATTGGGTGAGCCAATTCATTGTGTTTAAGTTGATGATATTATTTACAAGTTCTAAAATAATCATTTCTTAATAAATCCTGAAATAGAATATTTGGAATCTTTTTACGACGGCTATAAATCCTCTATGCAATATTAAATGTCACCTATTACAAAATTACCTATGGATACATTGACACATTCAGGGAAAGCTGATTGAATAGAATCCTGCCTTTTCACTAACACAAGAGAAACAAACCATGGGATAATGAAAACCTTTACCGTCTAAGATACTGTATATGTACTTGGGTATAATTCAATTTGTACACGACCCACGACTGTCATCACTGTCTATATTTAGGGCGATGTAATTCCCCAGCGTGTCAGAAACATGCAGAATTTACATCATAAACATATTACAACTAATGCATACTTCATGCGAATGGAATTTAATGTACTTGTGGAAAATAGAGGAACACACTGAACGATGAGGAGCTTTCAATGCTGTAGTAGTACAACACTCCTCTCAATCCACAATCAATACTGGAAACTTTATTTTATCTAAGGCAATAGTTTAAGATCAATTCGATTAAATTTAGATATAAAGTTGGTATAGCCGCCCACATAGGACCTGTATATCCACATTTACACCACCTAGCTATTTTATATTTTCAATGTTTGTGTTGTAAGATGTATCAATCATTTTACGTTACAATCAAGGACTTATACTAGAGTTTCAGCTTTATCATTAACACAAAGTTCTGTAAATTGCTTTAACGTGGGATTACTGAATCATTAATCTTAAATGGAAAGATTAAGCTTTTCTTTTCATTGTAACTTTTATTATTTGAATAAATCAATTCATTATCCAAATATAAAACTGCCAATTTGTACTAAACTTAAAGGGGATCATGGTAATAATCAGCTACTAGCTCTGTCTTCTTTAGGATTTAAAGAACAGATGTATTCATCATTATGTTTAAATTAAGGATCAAAACTTTTGTCAGATATTTATCTAGTCAGTAGGTAGCTGATATTTGAGGTTGGGACCATGGATAACAGGATTGCATGTTGTTTGGTCATCAGCAGCCACCTAAGTGGGACAGTCTGGATAGACTGGTGGGTGTAAAGGGCTCTGATTGATCACAAATCAGTGTGTTGACAGAAGACATCCATCACTGCACACATTACCACAGTATAGGTGATTTTTTTTCATTCCTTTGCAAGTATCAAATTTATACGTTAACAAATATAGGTAATTCTACATGTAAACTATACATATTAAGTATTCTGTATGTTGACTGGAATTCACGATAATTTAGACACTATACATCAAGCCATTTGACAAATTGGTAATAAATGCCTGCATGGTCTAGGTAATGAATCTTCTGTACTTGTGACAATACTAATAATACTGGATGATAGCTATATGACCCAGCTGACAGAGAATTCAAACCAATAATAACTTTAATCCCCCGAGTCCATCATGGTCTAGATGACAAGCATATAGTATTACCAGCCCCCGCTAAAAAGAGTAACCGTGACTATGACCCAGAAATGTTGAAACTTGAACTTGTCCGAGAAATTATTGTCCTTTATCACTGTGTGATGCTTGATCGAAATCCTTGAAGAAATGAAGCCGAAAGAGCGCTGACAAACTTTGGGGTTATTTACATACATACAACACGACTGGGGAGGAAGCCTGTAGTCTCCCCAGTTTCAGCGGTAGGGGACTAATAACCCCATGTGTATGCACAATTCCTCATCAACAGTGTCAAGGTCTGTTTGATTGCTGTATTTTGTAATTATCTCCCCTTTATATACCCAGCCACTAAGTAATATTTGAATTGTTCTTTTGCTAATAATCTGTGAAACCAGTAACATGTGAAATTGTCTTAGATTCTTCTTATTAATGCTACCTAATTATGCTTCTAATGCAACTTAAACATATTTGTTTCTACCAGAAACAGGATTTATGAACTGTAGGTAGTGATGAAATAAATTTATATTTTAGAAACTCGGGACACTACATTTCAGCCAGGTGGGATCTGCAGTGCCTCCATTGCCAGACTGCAAAGTTGAAAGGTGGAATAATCCCACCTACATTACAGGCAAAGATTCAAGTGATGAAGTGAACCCAAAATAAAAAGAATCAATAGGTACATGTTGCCTTGGATAAGTCAAAAGTACAAACTAAAATAATTGACTTGATTGGTCAACTGACTGAGTTGAGATTGACCTTGTGCTAAATAGAGTAACAACAGACATAATTCTGCCTGTAATCAATTATGATCACGATATAGTCTCTTAAATCATGATTCTTTTAAACCAATCTAATGAAATTTGACAAAACATTACATGTCAAAATAACATGATTTATTGTACAAAAATGCAGTAATCCTAATTTTTGATACTAACATTTCACAAGTACACTGTTATACAAAGCATAGGGTACTTTTACAATTGAACATTTTCCATATAAAAGAACAATAACAACAATAGTATTTGTGTAATACTTAGGATGAAATGTTTGGACCAGAGACTGACAATGTGAAGTCATTACTGGTGTAGATATCAGAGCTTTGTCCTTTTGCTATTTCCCTCTGATATCAAGTAAAATCAATAACAAACAACAACAATAAATTCATTTGATTTTATACATCAAAGCCAACAGTATAGCGTGGACATGAAAGTCTGTACACCTGTATAAACAATAAAGTGGCCAGTTGATCAATTGTCACACACCGATACAGCAGGAAGAAGTTTTTCAAGATGGCTGCCATGGTGGCCATCGTAATAGTTTTATCTTCTTATGATTGAATAATATGACTCAGGACTAGAGGGCCAGAATTTGTTTCTGTCACAAAATCATCAATATACTTTCATGAACCATGTGCCTATCCTGTATGTACTATCTATACACTGAAGCAGTGACCTTTGACCTTTCCTATCCCACATCATCAGGATTTTCTAATTCAAATATAAGTATTTTTAAAATCAATAGTAGATTGTGTGGTGTAGTAGGTGCATTGTGACAGTGTGGAGTGGATGGGAGTACAATGGACCCCTAGGCCTATTCACTTGATTGTGGGTAATCAGGTATAAAAAGGAATGGAAAATATCGATAGACTTAGCTTTTCATACCACGACTAATGATTTTGCTACGTGTTATATTAACACACTATAAGCTATCATGACCAAAACTCCTCTCATAAACTATCTTTTCCCTGGATCTATATACGTTCAGTATAGTTTGAAGCTTAATGCCTCCTACCAGGATACGAGCTGTGATTTCAGCCAGATACACTGCATGATGTCCTACATCTGAAATATGTGCCTTCGTAACCACTGATCAAGACTCTGATTTGTCAGTGTGATCACCTTGGGTTCCAGGACCTATATTGAGCTCAGTAGTTCTATCAGTATAGGCGAACTTTCCATAACATAATATCTTCATAATCATACAGTTTTGATTTATACAACTTTACAAGTAACTTAAGAAAGATTCAGAGAAGAAAAATCTACTACTCACCTCTCTCTCTGAAATTTAAGGGTATGCACAATTTCTGGTCGCTTCTGACGGAAATTCCATAAGTGCAAGCTATCATCATTGCATACTGTGACAAGTGCACCCTGTAAATATAGTCAAAATAGCAAATTAGTTATGGTTTTGTTACAAATCTTCTCTTTAGATAATCCAATATAACAATATAGTGGTTTTCTCAATTAACAAGCCCAAACTTAAATATCACAAGATTGTTTATGAATATGATCTAATAATAGGCAACACCTGTGTTTTGGTGGATATATATATATACATGAATGACCTTGTGGTTTACAACATACCTGTATGACTTTATGCTAATACCACTATGACCTTGAGCTATATACATAACCATAACAAGTCTTACCTGGCATTGAATGTAATAATTTGAGGTGTGCATTAATATGATCACACCTGAAGACTTACCTCATTGACAAGGAAGAGTATCTGTGTAATGGCTATATCTCCATCCTGGCTACAATGGATGTCCACACCTGGTCGCCCTAATCTGATTTCTTAGGTCAAGGACAAATCTCTCCCCACATTTAAATACAATTGTAAACACATTACATTTTATTCAGCAGAAATTACTATAATACATTACCTGCAATATGATGCAAGAGGCCAAGAAGGCCTGCATCGCTCACCTATTCTTATATCAGAACTCTCCACAAGTGCAATCTTAATGACTGATTAGCTCGACGATGGCAGCCATTTCAAAGTGCTTATTCTAAAATTCTCAATGGCAAATTGATTTATTTGATGCACAAATACTAGATATTTAAGTGAACTTGACCGGTGAGCTAATAAGAATCAACCTTTCAGTAATTATCAACAGAAGTGGCTATCTATCAATAAAAAAAAAGTAACAGTTTTACTGTTTTTTTGTGTGTTTGTATTTTGTCTGGTGGTTCCAGTACACAAAGATTAAGTGGTATTTTGTATAGCACAATAACAAAATCCTTAATGACATGATATCAAGGAATATATTTTGGAGAAGTCGTCTCCACATTCCATTAAAGGAAAAAGGGACATCGAGCTTATATTATGTGACACAAATACTGTCTTAGCTAGATCGTGAAATAATGTAAAGCTATTTTCACAACCTTGAAATATATCAACAACTAACAAAACAGACCCACAGTGTGGCACATTGGTGTTCATCAATGTAATTTGTATTTTGTATACCGTCAGAAACAGTAAAGACTTGGTAACTTTTTGTGCTGATGAAAACCTCAACATTCATACTGCCTCTCCGAGGGTACTGACATTCATCTTGCCTTTCAGAGGATCAATGTATTGATTTTGAATTTTCAAAGCAATGATTCAAATTGCCTTGCCTCTGCATCCATCCATCTTTGTCCAGCCACTGTGAATTGTCAGTGTTATACATCTCCTGACTTGCCATGGATGCCATGCCTAGTTGTATGATATGTTAGGGATAAACATTGTCACAGTGACAATAATCTGGTAAATTCTCACTAGTGTTCTGCTCAAAGTTGCAAACTCACTTCAAAGTTGCATGCATGTCAGCTTCATCATAGCATTTATATCAGTTCCAGCAGCAACATCTTCACATTCCTATACATAACAGCAACATTTTCACATTCCCACATAGAGCAGAAAATTATTTCTATATCATATACAGTGCATTCCACTTAATCGGGTAACGCTTAATCGGGTATTTCGTTTAATTGGGTAAAATTTCAAAAACCAAAACCATTTTCTCTTAAATCATGTTAAAAAAATTCGTTTAATTGGGTTGGAAAAGTCGTATTTTTCGGTTATTCGAATAGAACAATCGGGACAAAAAATAGAAATGCTCCGATTTTCACGAAAGTCATCGCGTATTTCTTTAAGTTTTAGACATTTATCAACAAATAGTGTAATTTTGATGGTTCAAATGTCAAAAAACAGTTAAATATTACCTTAAACGGTAATGTTATGTCGGGGTTTTGTTATGTTCAGAACTGTGTTGTTGTTGATTCTGCCTCATGTGGTTTTTCCCCATCAGGAAGTCGACTAAGAATTGTGGGTAAAATTAAATGTTATTTTTAGAGTCAGCAGCAGGCAAAACGTAATGGGGTTTTAAAAGCATAATTAAGCGACTAGACAATTAAACTTTTACGTCTGGGATGTAAAATCTTCGAAGCAAAAACCAAAACAATAGGTTTTTACCTGGGTCTGATATTGCTACAGATCGATTGATATCACCGCTTACTGTATGTGGCGAATCCAAAGTGAGGGGTTCGCCACGGGGAAATGTGACGACACCTATACACAGGTGAGTTAAAAATCAGTAGCGAGCAGTAAAAGGACAGACGCCCGACGTTAGCTCATAATTCCTATTCAGGTTAGGATTAGAACTGGTTAATAAAAACATTACATTGGATTTCGTGTTGTTTTATCAGTGACTGCCAGTGTCAAGTTCGTATAAATTTATACCACAGGAAACGACCTAAATAAACTCGGTTTCTCCGATCTCTGTGCTTTGGTAATTGGAAATAATATGGAATATTTTAAACTTCAAAGCGAACATAAGAATGTCTCTATGATAAACATAAATGATTTTAGATGTAATTGTCGGCGAGTCCTTAGATCGTATGTCAAATTAGGAACACACGGATGAAACAGGGATGTATGACCCCCCGATTTGAGGTGCTACGATTGTACTGTGCCGCGAATAAGAAAATCATTAAGGTTTTGTTATTTTAATACACACATTTTTATACAATTAGTAATAGTAATCTGACAATTTGACATCAGTAAAAGCACAAACAAAAACACCGTTTATTAACAATAATAACGCAAATATTTTCATCCAAAATCGACCCAAGTCTGACTACCATTACGGACCAAATCCAAGATGGCGACGTGCATTTCGGCTTATCGGGTAAGTCGGTTAATCGGGTAAAAAGTCCCCGCAAATAGGCAACCCGATTAAGCGGAATGCACTGTATAAAGAACCTAGAAAGTGCTAAGCTCGTGTTGTTTGTGAGTTAGGGGTGATGATGCTGGTACCACATGTACACCTACAGTAAAAACCTGCGTCTACTGAAGTCCTGTGGGGTAATTATATAAGGTGTGATGCATGGTATGTCCTTGTGTGTCAAGAATTAGGGAATTGACAAGAGCAACTAATGTACATGAATCGTGGTTTACTTTGCAAAAAATAATTGTGAGCAGTTATCTACAATATTTTTTGATGATTTGCATCCTGTACAGTCATACTATTTTCTTTCAGCTTGAATCATATATGCCCAAGTCACTGAAGTATTGGTCAGGTACTGGTATAACCAAAACACTAAGGTGTTCATGATTTCCTGATAAAGACTGAATAAAAAGCTACAAAATTAGAGAATATAAAAACGTTAACAAAGTTTTCCTTTTATACGACACTCCTTAAGTGTTAAAGGACTGATAAAATCCTACCATGTCATTTAAGGTAAACATGTTTATATAAACTGTAATGATATATCAGGATCTGGTGATCAGGAAGACATATTAAATATTAATTGAACAACACAATAAAAAATTCAGATTACATTGGATGAATGCGGATACATTATGTTTTGTATAACTCATATTGGCAGTTAATTTTAATGTACATTATTTATCCAAAACATCAGCATTGGTGAGTTTGAGGATATGGAACTGTTTAAGGAGCAAATAATATTCTAGAACACTTAATAATACTGCTTACATCTGTTACCGTTCCACTTCATAGAAAAGGAACCTTGGTTGTTTGCCTTTGATTAACATCCGTTTTCCCGTTCAGATACTTCTTCAAGAGTCCAACAGTACCACATACTATAATTGAATGACTGTGGATATAGACTTTGTAATTACCTCTATTTGTGTGCTGACACTACTACTGATATTGACCAATATGTTTCAAATACATTATTTTCATTTTGGCTTTGATCTCAATGCCATGCCATCAATAAAAGCGAGAAGTATATCATTAAAGTATATTTTTTTCTTCAAATTTTAACAATTTTTTTCAATAAAGACAATAATTATGATTGATCTATGATTCTATCTGTGTAACATTTATGAATGTCAATAAAATTTGCTAAAATGAAAGTAAGTTCAGTGTCAGTTAGCAGTGTATGTCAGTATTCCATGATTGAGCAGTTCCTACTAAAATCAAAGGTGATTTTAGACTAATCATACCGTGAAGTGCGATATGGTTAAGTTTACCTTACAGGTGTGCGAGCCAGCATTAATTACCAGCTATCCTTTAGAAGGCATCAATAATTGTGTATCATGCAGTCACCTTACACAATTGTCACATCTAAAATCAATGTCCACACCGGAGCGCTACAGAATGGATCTACATGTGCAAACACCGTGAAACAACGCAACATCAGCGTAAAACAACACCGGAACACTGTGGCCAATGTTTAATTAAAATACAAGGTACTTTCAGTAATATTGATGCCTGCCTATCAAAGCATGAAAACATATCCACTCAGCCGAATGATCATCTGCTGGAATCAAATGGACCATGAGATAATCTCAATGATTTGGTATTGTGTATTTCCTTGCAACACAACCTTGATTTATTTGCATATCTAGTTGAATCAGATCGTGTTCAGATTTTGCAAAATTGATATTTATGGAAATACTTAATGGTATATAAAGGGTTCATTAAAAGGTGGGATTCCTGCTTGTTAATAATAATTGTCAAGTGATCAATGTATTAGGGTTTTCAAAGAGAACAACTTGAAACAACTAATTGCGGCTTGTTATCCAGCTACTCTATCTGTGGAAGGTCTGCTGTGTCTATGTAGGTGTTATCAAAGATATGTTTGAAGAGACTGAAATTAGACAAGGCTTAAACAGTTACACAAACTTGGAAAAAGGAATACCAAACTGTTTTGCTTTTACAGGAATGTACATCAACTTTGCATCTTGTAATTATAAATACGGAGGCAAAAGAGTTTCAAGATGTCAATGTTATCAACAAAGGGGTACAAAATCATGTTTGTTAATTTGGCACAAATAAGTTTTATTATCTTTTATCTCCAGTTACAAACAGTCTTTAAATTGCAGTTGAATTTACAAATCAATTAAGCAAAAATTAAGTCCAATATAAATTTGAATTACCCAGGTATTCTAATATTTTTAACACAATCAGAATATTCTAGGTTATGTCATATACACTTATAATATACCTAACTTACATAGAAAATAAAGTTCAACTTTATAATCATATTATAACTGAACTATGCACTGTAACTCAATTTTCATGTTCAGTCATGGAATGTAAGTATATAACCTTGTTCTTCTTTCTACATACAACAAGAACTATCCTTTGCTTTTCAGAGAAAAGAAAAATCAATAATCATTTGCAAGGGTGTACTCTGAAAATCCCACTCTACCAACATAGAATCCATCTATATGCACACTAACCAATGTTCAGCATGCTTATCTTACATCTGTTCCTATATCCAGGGTCTTTACAAGACTCTCACTATAAAATTTAAGGCCTTTTTAAGGCAAGTTTAGGGTCTTTATTAAGTGAATTTAATGTCTGCAAAATCTTTTATACCAATAACCAAAATTGATAGTTTTACATACAATTGGACATTTTTGTTTATTGAAAGTTTAATGAAACACCTGTAGTTACGTTAACCAATTATATATTACAGACTTAAAAGCTGTTTAATTAAATTCCTTAATGTCACCAGTCAATGTAGCTAATCAATTCTCCCATGTGACCAAGAGCTGTCTATTTTCTTAACAACTATCAGTCTCTTACAAACTTTACAGAATGTGTCATATATTTTGAATCTACTTAAATAATCCACTGGTGGTACTCAACACACCTCTAGACTTTCCATTGAATACACTTAAAACAGATATGGATGTAACATCCGGAAATTACATATAAACAAATGTTGTTGTTTCTTTCGAAATCTATGTTATTATAGGGCACTTTACAATTAACAAAATGCCAAGGGAATTAAGTAATGCTGAATCTTAAAAGGCTATTACACCAATTTCAAGACAAAGTCTTTATTTTTAGGGCCTTTTCAAGTCCTGTATACAAACCCTGCATATCAGTATAGCGATAAACAAGCTTAAATCACCCTCCAATTACTATGTATGAAACGAGGAATATCACACACCATTAACTATATAAAGTAACAAAGCTCATTTGAGGTATTCAAATACTTGACCAATATATTAAGTATGATCAAAATCTTATTTAAAATGAAGTTGCTTTGAGGACAACGAAGGATATTCTTTAAATAGTAACAGTGAATTGAACTAGCTCCTTGACCTTGGCAATGTGAAATTGCTCAAGGTATATCTCATACTAGTTCAATATATGTTCAATCAAAATCCATTTTAAAATGAAGTCACTGGAGCTGCCATATGGATGCATGCACATACCTTTGTATACGTATGTATGAATGGAAAACTATATCCCCCT
Source organism: Pecten maximus (assembly GCF_902652985.1). Classification (NCBI taxonomy): domain Eukaryota; kingdom Metazoa; phylum Mollusca; class Bivalvia; order Pectinida; family Pectinidae; genus Pecten; species Pecten maximus. Next base: position 34,966,395 of record NC_047019.1, read on the forward strand.
CCGACTTATCATGAGGGGGTAATTCACATTCACAAACTATAGAAACTATATAGATCTCGAGTGATTAGCATATCACATATCTGAATTACTATATTGTAAAGTATACTACACATTAACTCCTATCATAAACACATAGCATAGTTCAATTTGGAAGTCAGTCATTGACCACATTTTTTTAACTGTACTAAAATCTGATGAGATTTTGAGACAGATAGGCTTTTATAATGGTATGGTATAAATTAGATTATTTTTTTCTGTAAAACACAGAATAATAATACTCTTCAATCCATCTCTACTTTCCTCAAACCTCCCTCTCATACTCTGTTTTGAACACTACAGTACAAATGGCAGTGTTTCTGAGTCAAGACTTTCTCTAAGTAATCAATACACCAGTCTCCTTTGGTATACCTGAATTAGTTAAAACCTTCGACTGAGACTGTATGGTGTAACAAAGAACACCCTACAGATAAACACAGAGCTAGACTTCACTATAGTGTATAGACCGAGAACGCAGGAGCAAATGCTGGTCATTACCAATTAGCACACATCCATCAAATTTTAATTGAAATCATACAAGATGGGGGAGGGGGGGAGAGGGATTAAAACATCTCAAATTTTTTCAATAAAATCCAATGTATACATTGTTATGAAAAATTAATGTAAAATGTTTAAGGAAATTTGTTTAGTTGGAATTAAGATTAAATTTCCTAATCTGGGCCCCATGGAACAACTCCAATAACTGACTTTATACATTTAAGCCTATGTTATGTCCCTGATGATTTTGTTGAATCATGCTTCCCTGTGAAAACAGTTGTAGTATTTTGTAAACAGTGCCCCCCCCCCCCCCCCCCCCCCCCAAAACTGTACTGTTACCAGTGACACTGGGGAAAACGTGATACACAAATATTAATTGATATTATTAAAAGGTGTTATGTTCTAATATTAGCTTGATGAATTATAGCAAATATATCATGTATTTTATAAATATCACAATAAATGGCAAACCTTTTGAGATGATCTATGGTGTAGATGGATATTGTATGACTGATTACCAGTATTTCAAATGCATGCCATTAACAATGCAAACTGTACAAACATAACAGGAACTACAACATAAACAAAATAACTATAGTTTTGAAAACTTGCTTCAAATTAACCATTTTCTTCTAAATTTAGACAAATTAAGACATTAATTGGAAAAGAAAAGGAACTACTGTACTTGGATGACTACTTATGAGTGGTTAACAAAATCAAAAAGTGATAGCCTATGCTGTTATGGGAATGACAATGCTTAAACTAATTAATTCATCTAAAATAAAGAATTCAAATTACTATATTACAAATGTCAATGAACAGAGTAATTGGAAGATTTAGCAATAATTTCTTTATAATGAGACATGTGCATACAGAGGACGGCAAAGTAGAAAGCACAAAAGTTTGACCTTTCATTTGAAACTGATGGAAATGCCAAAGGTCTACATGGAACAGCCAATTAACACTCTCTCCCTACTGTCTTCCTCTACCTTTTATTTGGTATACAACACCCATTGATTTTGAAATAAGTCACAATTTAGAGGACTAATTGCCTCTTGCTAGGATCTTGTTTTTGTTGGCCAATATGTTACCGCTATCTGGAGGTGTAGAGAAAGGTCAGCCGATCCACCACACACTGAAGCAGACTGTGATGGATGATGTATGTTCAAGAAATACATGAAGGTGTTGAGAATGTTATTCTACCAGTATTTTCTGAAATACCAAACTGTTCAGTTCTGTCACAGTCTCCTACGTATACACTACACATTTATAAATATCTGTTAACATTTCCACATTTTATCATCTTTATATTTCCAAAAGATTCAGATCTCCAATTGACTTACATTTTTCATAGGTATCAGTTCATCATACATTAACTGTGTATTTTCTATTGATTGTCTTTGGAAAAGCAATTAGGCATGAAATGAAATAGATATTATAAGATGTCTGTAAGACATAAATGCCCCCCTGCTGCCAATTGTCACCCCAAAACACAGTTTGGTGAAGATCATATCAGCTGTTCCTCAGATTAGCTAGTTTTGCAACATTGCATTTGGATTATTTTGTTGTTTTTCTTCAAAGTCTAGTTGTTCTTTGATATTGAAATATTTCAGAGAATCTCCTTGGTTCAATTCCAGGTACACAGGTTAACTGACATGCTAGTTACATATGTAGTTAGATACTCAATTGTGGCAAACTGTGTAATATTGACAGTATAGCTGGAGTTTTTTTAGGATAACAGATGATCAGAGTATCACCAATCCCATATCATAGAGAGACATCAGGACGCCAGACATGCTAAAATCTGTGATACTGCCATATATCTGGCCCAATAAAAATCATCCCAAAGCTAAGTATACATGTACCTTTAAGTTCTGGCTGTAGTTCTTATGATACCCCTGACTGAATAAATTACAATATTAATACTGAAAGACTCCTACATACATCCTGTTGTGACCATTGAATAAGAATTTGCAAAAACTGTGCAGTCACATATACATTGTAACTTTATTGCCAATGTTTGTTGAACCAAAATGTTATAATATTAGAGTGTTGAATACCAAATATTCAAACTCCTATAGGTCCACTAACAGAACTTTATACAGCCATCTCAAGTTTCCCAGCTGTCATTATGAAATCAAAATCTGATCATTATTCAGTTTAGATCTACTATACAGTTGCCATTTTAAGTTTCCTAATTGTTGTGAAATAAAATCACAAATCTGAATATCAGTTTAACAAACCATTTATGATAATTAAAACCTAATATCTGTTTTGTAAGAAATATCTCTTGGGATGCAGATTTCGAGTATCAAATAACTCATAAACATATCTTGTAAAGGCTAGCTAGGCTGAAGCTATAATGACTGAGATTGTGTGACATGTGTTGAATAGTTCACCAGGCCTATACTTGTAATGCAGTAGGATCTCCTTGTCATAACCAAATGTTACTTGTATTGTGTCCACAACAGTTTCACTTCCCATCTCCTTGTCACTATATAAACTGCTGTGCAAGAAAAGGCTGACTCATCATTGGTATTTTATTCGTGATTTTTCTTTAAATATATATGAAATAATTTGTATCATTAGCTCAGTATATACATATGTTCATAAAATAAATTTTCTGAATAGCATTCCAATCTTAAACATCTAGAGGTAAAAATCATTCCAATCAATCTGAAATTATCTTTATGAGAAGATTACAATATAATTTGGGTGATCTAAAAATGTCACAGATACTATAGTAATTTAATCTTATATGGTTTTTTTATCAATTCTATAACCATTCCTCCTTTTGAATCCAGCACACTAGCTAGCTTTGGGACATCAAATCAACAGACTGTTATTGATCTAATACTGTTCCAATTTTGTTATAATGTCATAAAATGTTTACATGGTCAGGTTCGTTGCCCAGTATTAGAGGAATCTCTGCAATAAATATGCAGTATGACCTCACTTAAGCTAATTCCAAATATGGTTATCAGTGTATTATAGTGACTATATACTCAACATCAATGAACACAGATCAATAAGACAGTGTTGTGGAGGCGACAGATTCTACTGGAAACATATACTACAAATGTTACAAAAATGCACAGCAGCTGTTAACTGAATATTACATGTAATTTGAAAATAATATAAGCAGTATGAAAACATTTACCTTTACAGGAGGTTTATTTTCTTAACGCTTAAAATCTATATTATCCCATATATAGTGTTAAGTCACAACTGTTGGAGAGATCAGACAGCAAAATTTCTGTAAGCTAGACAACTTCATTCCTGTATCTCGAATTTAATATAAATCATTTACATATACCCCAGTTATATATTTTTGTACAATGAATGAAATCTTGAGTCAATGTAATAGGATATTATGCATTTAGTTTCATAAATAAAAAGTTTGCAATATTCTCAAACATTGTAACTTATTTCCAGAAGAATACCATCTTATAGCCAGATTTGATATAACCATATTTTATTTAAATATCTTTGTTATACAACGGAATTGGGCAACATTTTTCAAACTTTATACCATGTACCCCTGGCATTCTGCATGGTGACAGCTAGTAGAAAGTCTGGAAATAGTTTGCATCTTTTTAGGATGGATGCATACATAACCAATACTGGCATAAAATATCTTTTCTCATACAATGAAGGATTTTATTTTATATTAATTGTTAGATTGACCATCTCAATTTTTTTTTATGAGTATTAACGTGTAGAGCATCAATATACATGTATATAAACATCAATAAAATTGTGTGTCAATCTGCTACTCTGGTTAAAAGTACCCAAGCACTGATCATAATTTCATCTCGATCTAAATATATATATAAAGTCTACATGGTAGGTTGATCCGAGGCTCCAGGGCACGTTTACTACCATCTATCTAAATATAACTCACACAAATATGCTGGTAATACTTTCAATCAACAAATACAGCCGACTAAATTTAACCAGTATGATACAAGTCTGGAAATGAATGGCCTAAATCGCTGATTTTACCTTTAACTAACTTACCTGTAAATCACAGGTAGATGGTTACCTGTGTTGACAGGCGAGTAGCCAGGTACCAATCAATTTGTAGTGTGAACATCTGTTTATTAGGATTCACCTCACACTCAACATCACCATCGGTCAGACCGACAACAGGTGCTGGTATATGGCCAGTATATATAGGTAGCATTCTTCCTCTATAGGCGCATCAAAGATGAAAATTTGTCTAAACTCACGAATAGTTTAATTTTTATGTGTTGATTGACCAACAGGGATTTGGAAAGGCATGTGTAACTTCACCACTGTTTTAAAAAATACTTAAAGAAATGTCATATTAAGAATAAGTACTATTAAGATTTTAATTTGTTTCTAAGGGCCATTGATAATGAGTTTTGTATGCGCATGACGTCTGAGCCAACTCATATGACTTGATCATGATCCTACATTTATCTTAAATCTAGTCAAAGTTTTTAAGTAGAATATATAATTACTGTTCCATTATTTTAAAATCAAATCAGTTCATTAATTAGGAAGAGTCTGCAGCTAAAAATATGTAGATTAAGGTGTACGTTTGTCAAAATGAGGTCTATAAAGGAAATGTACATTTCTGGAACTTGGAAATTTTTAAGTTGTACAATTTTTATCTTTAATTGAAAAAAAATGTTGTCAACTAACAAATTTACAATGTCTGTGGCTATAATGTCGAAGGTAGTTTGGCCTTGTTGATAGTCTTGTTGGCATGTACTATTTAGCTGTAATCTATTGGGGACCAGAGACCCCACCCATCCCCCTACAGCATACTGGGTGCTGCAGACACCATCACTAGAGATTTCACATTATCTGAGGTACGTACGTCTCTCAAGTATTTAAGGTGGCTAGAGTATAATCATTACTCTCTATGGTCAGTGCTTGTTTATCAACCATAAGCTGGTACTACAGGTAATCCTCAATTATTAATATTGCTATTTACCAGAAGAATCAATGCAGACAGCTGACCATGTATAATCTGTGATGTCTGGACATTGTCCAGGCCTAATCTGATGGGTAAACACAAAATGCATATTAAGGTAGAGTATCTTGTTCAATTACCTGGTTTTCATTTGTACAACATCATTAATACTAGGACAACAAAAGTTATTGTGTGCGCAACACGTTGGGTCAGTTACCGGAACTTTGGTGCTGGTTTATAATATATATGGTAATGTATAATTAAATGAAGTGTTGATTTTACACAGAGACTAGGCATTGTCATCTTAACTCTATCTGTCTAACTGTATAGCTAGATCATGTTTCCTTCAGATATATATATATATCTAAACTAAAGTTGTGCAATAACCAATCAACCATGCATACAATCAATGACTGTATCCATGCTGTAAGCAGTGGGGTCTGCAGTATCAACATGACACCATTCGGGTGCCACCCAATGCATGACCATGTATGGTGCAGTTACATATAAATTCATGCATATGTAATGATTGAATAGAAATTAATTATTGTACATTTATTACAACACATTTTTATATACTGATCAGTATTTGAATGCATTAATTTATATATAATAAAGTCATCTAACCTTCCTGTATCTCCCACACATAGGAAAATGGTGAAAATATGTGGTGTTGATTGCTACAAGCTAATTATTTCATCATTATCGTTACAGGTCAAATATAATTCAAAAGGTATATATTGAGTTACAAAAAGGGAGGCAGAATAAGACATTGAATGAAATTTGAAGGATTTCATTAAAATATATATGTTTTGAGAGTGAAGCTATAAGATATTTTAAAGTCAGAAATTTGACCTTTCAAGTCCTTCAGATGGCCCCAGATGACCTATAGCCTTTCAATACTGTCACAGTTTACATTAGCAGAGAACCAAAGTGCCCTTCCAATGCCACCATTTCTATGCAACCTCTTTCTCCTGCACATCTCTGTCAGAATATCATATTGATTTTTCTTGCATTCCTATGAAAGGACTTATTCCAAATTTGCATTTCAAATTACATTTTGAGTTCAAAATTCCAGCAGTTGCACGGCATAGTAAAAACTAGCACAGAGGATGCTGTTGAATCTACTTGTGCAGATGAAACATATTTCAGTTTTGTTCTTACATACATATAAAATCAATTAGCATTGTTTTTTTCTGCTGACTTGAACTGGTCAAGGATAATGCCACAATTATCTTGGATTGGTGTCAGGATAATTGTGTGTGTACATAAGGAGCCCTATTATAACACATGTACCTCGCACATACCGCACCATCCACAACACATCCCCACCAACTCCAAATCAATATTACACTGGATACTACTACAAAGACTTGAGCAAGGTCATGGGGTCACAAAATTCTCAATACTATATTTTGTTTAATTTCTATCTATCAACCCAGGAACATAGAGGGGAAAAAAATATTTATAACAATGAGAGCATGCCATGCTGTTTCTACAAACAATGATGCTCCAGGAAGACAGTCCTGGCTGAATTACAAAACACAATCAATTTGGAGACCTGGAGTCGAAGTAGGGGAAGAAGACTGCACAGCACACTCAGATCTCTAGCCATGTAGTCTCTGTGAACAATGATCCAGTCGATGTAGTAATATATAACTCCAAATCGGAGCCTGTGTACATAACAGTCCATCACAGCAAGTATTGGTCTTCAGTGTCTACGACACACAGTCTAGTGTCTATAACACAGTCTAGTGTCTATAACACAATCTAGTGTCTATAACACAGTCTAGTGTCTATAACACAGTCTAGTGTCTATAACACAGTCTAGTGTCTATAACACAATCTAGTGTCTATAACACAGTCTAGTGTCTACAACACACAGTCTAGTGTCTATAACAAAGTCTAGTGTCTAAAACACATGGTCTGGTGTCTACAACACATGGTCTGGTGTCTACAAGACATGGTCTGGTGTCTAAAACACATGGTCTGGTGTCTACAACACATGGTCTGGTGTCTATAACACAGTCTGGTGTCTACAAGACATGGTCTGGTGTCAACAACACATGGTCTGATGTCTACAACACATGGTCTGGTGTCTACAACACATGGTCTATTGTCTGCAACACATGGTCTATTGTCTACAAAAAACAGGTCATGAAGTGTCAACAACATATGGTCTGGTGTCTACAACACATGGTCTGATGTCTACAACACATGGTCTGGTGTCTACAACACATGGTCTGGTGTCTATAACACAGTCTGGTGTCCAAAACACATGGTCTGGTGTCTACAACACATGGTCTGATGTCTACAACACATGGCCTGGTGTCTACAACACATGGTCTGATGTCTACAACATATGGTCTGGTGTCTACAACACATGGTCTGATGTCTACAACACATGGTCTGATGTCTACAACACATGGCCTGGTGTCTACAACACATGGTCTGGTGTCTACAACACATGGTCTGGTGTCTACAACACATGGTCTGGTGTCTACAACACATGGTCTGGTGTCTACAACACATGGTCTGGTGTTTACAGCAAATGGAGAGTGTCTACAACACATGGTCTGGTGTCTACAGCAAATGGAGTGTTCATGTCTACAACACATGGTCTGGTGTCTACAACACATGGTCTGGTGTCTACATCATATCCTCTGGTGTCTACAACACATGGGTCTGAGAGTATCTAAAAATTGCTCTAAAGTCTATAACAAATGGTCTTGTGATAACAAGACAAGGTCTGGTGTCTACAACACATGGTTTAGTGTCTACAACACATGGTTAAGTGTCTACAGGACATTGTCTGGTGTTAGCTAGTCTACAACACGAAGTCTAATGTCTTCAATACATGCCAAGGTCTGGTGTCAGTCTAAATCTACAACACACCATGGTCTGCTGTCAGTGTTCATGGTCATTGCAGCTTTTAATTCATTTCGAATTAGCTAAAGGGTGGAGTTTCTTCCAAACTGATGACAACTAGCATTGAATGCAAATTCATAGGTCCAAAATGAGCAGCAAAATTGAATGAAGAGACTTACCCAGATTTGTAGCAATTCTGATGTCAAAATCCATTTTCCTAATAAATAATAGCAAGAGCATCTGAAAAAGCTAACCTCATGACTATCTGTACTGGAAGAATATCAAAACACAGGAATCTGGGAGAAAATTAAAGACATCCCCCAAAAAAGATCACAACCAGACATTCGAGACATGCAAAATCAAAATAAGTAAAATGTGAGGAATAAGAGGTGCCTGCAGTGACAACATATTTTTTCAATGTTGTTTCAACCACATCTCAAATCACTGATGCTTTTCAATGTTGTTTCAACCACACCTCAAATCACTGATGCTTTTCAATGTTGTTTCAACCACATCTCAAATATATCACTGATGCTTTTCAATGTTGTTTCAACCACATCTCATATCTATCACTGATGCTTTTCAATGTTGTTTCAACAACATCTCAAAACAACGATGCTTTTCAATGTTGTTTCAACCACATCTGAAATCTCTTATGCTTTTCAATGTTGCTTGTAAACCTCTCTCAAATCTCTGTTTGCATTGGTAACAACAAGCTACTGAACCATTCTATTAGTTTTTTTAATATGTCTGAACAATTAAACCTGATTATTCTTCAACATATTTCTTTTAAATCCGAATATAGCCAAAGATCTCTGATCAAATGGTTTACACTTATAAAACCTGTAACCTTGAAATAAGGCAAAATGAATTATTTAACTTAAATTAAGCAGCCCTTTTTATCACTATTCTATATTGCCCAACAAACCGAAGAAACTGGAGAAATAAGACAATACTGATATCAGTCAATATATGTAAGATCATCAAAGAATAGATGTGCTAAATTAAAAACAAAAAACAAAACAAAACAAAAACAAAAAAACCCAAAAAACAAGAGAAACCTAACTTTATATTTGAAATTAGAAATTGTTTATTTTTAAGGATAGACAACTATAATTGATCAGATCATCTGAAAGCTGATCAGAGCTTGTCAAGTTGGTCCACAATTGCCTTTTTCATAAAGGAGCTAGAGGCTTTATAGAGGTCTTTACCCATGCAGTAATTAGATCATGCATGCTGGGTAATTCCATACATCGTAACCTTTGAATTTCTCATATATATTTTCATATGTATTTGCAAACTAGAGACGAAAAATTATTTCTATATTCTGGTAAATGTTGCAAGGTACATTTGTTAGTTCATTCTGGACATTTGCTCAACTGATACCTAAACCTAAGTAAATACTTTCATTACTGTGGCAAACATTGAGTAATGTGTCTAGAGCCCGAGATCAATCAATGGAACCCTTGTTCATCACCAGGAGCTGTATCAGGTTATGAATCAACTATCTATCACTAGCCTCCACAAGTTTTGGTGAGGTCAATAAACTTCTTACATTAACAGTTACCTTAGTTTTTCATCAAGTTTATCATCAGTATAGTTCAATATTCTAACCAAATCAATATTATAAATAGATGCAACAATCATGCTTTGATTTGTTTAGAGATTAGGCCTTCCTGTTTTAACATGGAAAGAACATTTGTGGATTGGTAAGGAAAGGCTATGGAGTAAACAGCATGATTAATAATTTGGCTGTAATATAAAATATAATTTCAATTAAATGCATAAAGGAGCCCATCATTAGTCCTGGGAAAAGCTGGTAGCTGTGTACTGGTCAAATATTGTAATAAATCAAGCTAGTTCAAAGAGTACAAAAGCTGCAATTTGTCCTCATCAATGTGGAAGATGTTCTCATCAATTTTGTACTAATAGATTTAGTTAATACTCATAGGTTTCTATAGAAGTTATGGTAATTCTCTTAAGTGTTGTGGCTGATGTCACCTTTCAAACAATTCTCGTAATAGCTCCATATTACTCTAAATGTCATCAGTATAATTACTGTTTAGTTTAGGTAGATAATAACACATAGATTATATAAATAACTCGCAGTACCTTTCAGTTATAGCATATACATTTTTGATGTCTCATAAATCATGAACTTTTCATAAAGCTGCTGAAATCAGCTAATTATTATCATAGTTAAAATAAAGTGGAGTAGTTTCATCTTAATTGGATGCATAGAGTCAGTGGTAAGTGACATGAGAAATTATGGATGATGGAGAATTTATAAATGTGAAAGGCCAGGGAGATAATTCCTTTATTCATTTATTGTCTGTTCTGGTTTTACTGCAGTTTCCTTGTCAACATTCAATATTATTCTTTAATCATGTGTCATAAATTGATAACATTTAACGAAGTTGACATTATATAGTTATATTTTGTTATTCAGGTTCATCCATCGTAGGCGTTTACTCTTGAATCCTCTCTGTACCCTAGAAATATATGTCATGACAGCATTGGAGTTTCGATCCATACACATAATCTGTTTAATACAGATTCCAGTTGTAAGCAAGGGTGATACGATGCTTAAATGTTACACTTACACTGACATCATTCTTTGTCCATATAAGTTTCCAGCTGTGATTGTGTTGGCTAGAAAATTACCTTGAGCTTCTTTATTTTTGCTTCTCAGATGTATAGCAAATATTTCTATCTGATTAATTGAATGTGTTGTTTTGGCAGAGAACAGACAATGTACAGAAAAGTGTTCCCCCATTTTTGTATCCACAATCAATATATAAGAGTAATTTATAAATGTTAAAATATGCCCCATGCTGACATTGTGGGAGCTAGTCCTTATTATAGTGTACATATTTTTTCATACATCTACTGAACTTGAGTGGTGGATTGAAGATACCATGCATGTTTAATCTTAATCAAAGGTAATGAAATTACATTTTTCATGAAATTAAGAATCTTTCATAATCTAAGGAAATTATAGTATAAGATATAGAAATATCAGTCTGACCTGAAGGTATAGACAAGTTGCATTAGAGAATCACAGTATTGATGATTCAGCTGTAACCCTGACCTTGAATTGAACATATGACCAGATCTTGACCTTCAAATGGTCTCTAGAGGTTAGAGTCAAGATGGTTGTGAAGTTTCCCCCCCCCAAAAATGGATCAGAAAAAGTTCAGATTTTCATACATTTAAACATGTTTGAAGTTGATGTTGGATATTTTGGTAACTTCTATTTGTTCTGAACTCAGTGAAGTATAATAGAACTTATCAAAACTTGCAGTTGATATGGGAAAATCTTAACAAGCTTGGTGCAATGAAATTAATTCTAATGCTCCCATTTCGTTTACATATTAAACTGCTTTGAGCAAATTTTAGTTTAGTATACCTGGATACACTAGAATAAAACCAGTCTTGTCACCTCAAACAGGATAATGTACTGCAGAATGTTATAGTAGAGCCAGATCAATAATCGTGTACAGAAGATTTTTGGAGTTTCTGTAAGGAAGCAAGTATTATCAAGGGTTTTAGTTTGTCTAAGTTATGACCAGATAATGTAGATTAGGAGAATGCAGCCAAAGCAATATACATTACTGAACCCTGCTTGAAGCCCTAGAAACAATGTGCCTGTATTGAGATCTGGTAACCTAAGTGGTGCTAGTGGTAACCATGAGTACCATTACAACACTGATCACCCCAGTGTTACCATGGAACCATCAGGGCCCACCATAGCATGATCTTGGTAAACCAGGATAAACCCGGAGCAAACTGTCACAATAATATAGAGGTATCTGGATGGACCATAGCCTATCATGGTGATATCTATGAAATATCTGTAGTAGAACTGGCATCAGTCTTGTAGAAACCTAGTGACACTATGATAATGTATCGTACCAGCACCGTTGCAACTATCATTTGCGGGCCAAACCTGCAGAGATGATGTACAGTTTTCATTTGTATACAGAGCCGGCAGCGTCTGGGATATGCCATGGTCAATATTGTCACAGTGTAACTTCGGCTTAACTTAAAGAATGGGGAAAAAAATGGAAAAGACTGACAACAGGTATTCTGGTTTCTTGCCACAGTGGAACGCTCTCTCGGCAAACTCCAGGCAAACAAGATTGATTGATATAAGATGGTATACAGTAACTTGTTCGCAATTAAAAAATGTCACAAGCTGGTTTGGTGGGTTTGGAGTTTTATTGAGTAGGATATTGTTGGTTCAAGTTTTGCCTGTTATGGCTTCAAAACTTAATAGAAAGGTTATGAAATCATCATTGGTGAAAAAGAACCTGTACAACCTAGATATTGAAATATTTCTTTTTTTGGCACTTTCTTTTAAATGGGCTGTGAGTTTTAATTTGAGGCCAGAATCAATGTAAATGTTTTCATATTCCTAGAATAATCATGACTAAAGGGCTGTGACTAGGTTAAAATTTGGCACTAGATACTAAAATTTTAACACCCGAGTTGATTTGTACATGGATGCTCGACACACCTGGCCATATGCAACATGTGTCTGTTGAGAAGGGTTAAATAACAGACACCAGATAATAATGTAAACTACTTGTAAGCTTTACACTTTGTTGACGATGGTTCAACTATATATTGTAATTGTACAATTTGGCATATTAGTCTCTCTTAAATGTGATATTATAAGCCAAGAAGACAAAGATGAATTTGTGCAGGAACTAATTCTAGTTACCTAATGATTGTTTGAAAGACACGGGGATCATATTAAGTAGGGAATAGTGTCTGTGTTATAGAAATATTATTGGTATTAATATTCAATATGCTTTTTTTTTCAATGCTGGCGAACTGATATCCCATGTCAAATGGTACAGGATATTAGACCCCAAAATCCTTTGAAGTAGATTGAAGGTCAAAATATAGGTTAGTGACCTACTTCTGGTAAATTATACATCACTACACCTCAGTTTGACCCATGTCCCAAGCATTTCCAGTTGATGTAGGACAGTCCAGGAAAGGAAAATGGAGAAATTCCAGAAAAGTGTCTTTAATGACTGAGATATATGAAAGACTCATAAAATGCTATCTCCCGAGAAAAAGATATTTCCAATGGAATGTCAGACCTACATTAAAGAACATATCATTAGAGTTATCCCCCCATTGCCCCCAAAATATAACATCATAAAATACAAAGGGGAGATAAGTTCTATGTAATCAAGGTAGCAAAAAACATTGTATGTGTGCCAACACTCAAAATTATATAAAAATGTTCAAAGATGCACTACTTCATTCCAGAACCTCCCCTACATAACTTGAACAAGAGTACCGTGGGGCAGAACAATATATGCTCTTTGAATGCCATATAGCATAATATACTATCCTACAATGAAATCAGATTTTTATCACTTAAGAGTGGTAAGATGGCATTGTTTATCTCTCATCATTCACTAACACGCATGTCAATATTTAATTTTAACAGTTTGAGGAAAGTAAGTAATCAGGAGTTAGGAGTCGCCAGCTCATTAAACACAATTTTATATCAAGATTATAAAATAAAGTATCAAGATTATAAAATAAAGCCTACCAATTAATATATATTTCAAAGAAATCAGTAGAACACTGTAGAAGATCTCCAGACAAGATTCAAGTACTAGAAATAAACAAATGGCAATAATTTACAAAAATATCTAATCAAAATGCCTTTCAGGGAAACAACATTATATGACAGTGTTCCAGCTAGGATTTGAAAAGGGCAGGGCGCTGCCTAAAAAAAAGGCATTTTTGTGCCTACATTTTTTCCAGGCCTATCTATCTTCTACCTTATTTTACAGGACAATGACCTGATTCATAGAGACAAATAGAAATCTGTTGATTTTTTTTTTATTATTTCGTTTGTGTGTAAAAGTGTCTTCTTTCTTCTCTTTATTCTTCAAATATTGTTTTTAATTTTGATGGTAAAAGTTACAGTATGACCTAGAGTAATTCAAAAATAAAATGATATTAGCATTATTTCAATTTAAGGGTGTATTGAGAGAATCCATATACGATAATTACGTCCAATCAAAAAGTTACTATCAGATTATAGTCAACAGAGCGATATTTTCAACCAGAAGTTGGTCTGTCCAGAGACCTATATACTAACTAATTAATATAGGTCTCTGGTCTGTCCGTTGTGATTGTAAGACGACTAATTGTAAGTGAAGATATTATGGAGCAAAGGAGAAAATGTGGTCAAGCATATACGAGAAAAAATGAGTAAGTAAAAGAAAATCTATTATTTGATATCTGAATAAACTTCGTCCAAATAACTTCGTCCACATAACTACGATGTATCTTGTAAGCGGCGGTAAATTTCTACTTTCACTTTAGACTCTTTAGAAATAACGGCAAACTAAAATCAGGAAATTATAGCAAGTTAACATTTTCTTGAATTAATTATAAGAAATGGTAAACGAATTAGGGCCGGTCATGATTCGCAAGATTCTGATCAAACATTTGTTCCGTTGCTCTCGTAAACAAACGGTCCCCGCGTGTTGTAGAAATGTAAGTTAATCACTTGGCTATCACATGACCCGCAGTTAATGCAGAGTCGGCATTTCAGATACGAAAATAACACAATATAAACTAAACTTTTGCAACAATTATTCACACGAGCAGATATTTTTATATGTCCTTTATTTATTTATGAAAAATAAACATTTTGTATAGAAATCCGTCAATCCAACAAAGAATTTGCGACATCTGCATTTACAACGAACCATTTCCGGCGTCCCGCCAAACTTCATCAAATAAAATCAACCGAAAGCTAATTTTGATCACTGGAAAATCACTGGAAAGTGATCTCATGATCATTTACCTAAAAATTGCTTGGTTTACACTAGAAGGATTTCATGTTGTCATGTGAAGAAAATTTCAAAGATATATACATTGATCGCCAATGCACACGTGCTCATGGGATAACTTTACGACAAACGTGCGGCTCTTTTCGGTCTTGTCAAAAGTTGTTTACATAAGTAAAACAACATTTCCATCCATTATCATTACTTTGTCCATCTTCAAAAAGCCTTCGTGATCATGATTTAATTGGATTACCAGCCGACCTATCGACTCGTCACGGTTAAATGAATCTATTAAAACACCAGCTCGATCCCCAGCTGACCGATCTCTGCCTCGGGCAGCGTCCATCAGTACCGTGGATAAGGGTCTACAGGTAAGGGGACTAGTGTTACAGGTGGCCAATTAGTGACTGACTGACTGTATATTGCATGGCTTCAGCAAATCGGATCTACATGTAGAGTATACGAGGCAAAATGAGCATCAATGACACTTAGAAAAAGGGCAGTACTACAGGAAAAGGGGCGGGGCGAATTTCTAACTTTGAATTAGGGGCAGGGCGCCGCGCCCTGCTAACCCGACCTAGCTGGAACACTGTATGATGAGTACGACTAAAACCCAACAAGTTTTAAAGAAATCAGCAGAAACAGTAGATCTCTGCATGGTCAAGAGTAAAAGGGCAATAACCTTTGCAAAAAATAGCCTAATCAAAATGCTGTTCTGGGAAACACAACTACATGAGATGATAGTTTCAAAGTAATCAGTTGAAAAAATGTAAGAGTTCTCAAGACAAAATACTGAAATAGTCATAGGCAACTTTTGCAAATAGGAAACAGAACTATATCATGATTATAATGCATACCATATTTCAAAGAGACTGGTTGAGAAATGTTGGAGATCTCCGGACAAACAAAAATTTGTGCCAGATGGACAATGCCATTCCATAATACCAGACAAATTTAATAGACACATCAGAACATTCTTTTTATTGAAATTTTTTTCCAATCTTTACCCTTATTTGGTTATTGGGGGAATTTTTATGCAAATGAAAAACAGGATCAGTGAAGAATCATCTTCTTAATCAAACATTGAGTTTCTTATCAAACATTTATCTTAGTATCTTTAAAATGGAAACAAGCAGACTTGAAAGAAAAGAAGCTTAACACAAGTAAAATTGCTGGTTGAAAAATAAACATCAAGAGCTGAGCTACTCGTGAGTAGTAATATATTAGTTGAGTGAACCTGTTTCAAACATTTCTGTTTGTAATCAAAAGACTTCATATTTTGTATCTCACAAATGGAATGTACTGATAATCCTAAAATATCAATACAATTATTGTGATCAAAAGTGGCTATAGAAATCAGCCAATATTGTATTCTGAAATAAGAAATTAAGGTGTCTTTATTTTCTGAATATTATCAACAATAAAAAAAAATACTGTGAGCAAACAATGAATGTAAAACGCTGATTTTTAAGAAAAACTGACATTTGATATTCAAATAAAACATATTAAATCTGTTATTACAATAACATATTAAATTTGTAATCAAAATCACATTAATTGATAAATTTAAATGCTGAAATGAAAATAAAGAAGATTAAAAAATAATATGTGACTTATATTATGCAATATGTTGGTTGTATAATGCAATCAATAAAATATCTATTTTGTGAAGAAAAAAAATCTGCAAAAAGCCATGTGAACGACAATACACATACGAAAAAATGTTCAATAATTCTTGCGAATATTATTCTAAAATAATAAAGGCCCTGTTAGCAGCAATGAACTGTACACAGATTATTGATCTGGACGACCAGCATACACTGCCATGTGTAGGGCCTGGAGAAAAGGGAAGAATCACATAGTTCTGTCATACATCTGCCCATATCCACCATCACAAAATCTACAGCAGCATTCAGCATCAATTTACTCTAAACCAAACATCAAATCAAATGCTATACTAGTGTAGTGTATGCATGCATGCATGTGTGAATAATAATATAACGAATATACTTACACTAATATTAAGGTAGGGGCTGAGATTTATGTAAATCGATATCACCAGCATTTAAAGGATACATCCGCAAAGAACCTGTTTTCGTTCCAATCGCTAAAAGATGTTGAACTGGATCAAATGCAACCGCGGTCGGTTGATAAGGAAACCCATGACGAACGGTCTGTAATGACAACAGAAATCATGACATAAGAACAGAAATATTAACCAAGAATTTCTATAATTTATGCTTGATAAAATGTCATTACAGTGTACGTTTTTACTATTTAGCATTTCTAATGTTATGTTCACCAACCTTGCAAACTTGAAAGTGGTCCGTTCTCAATGTCTCCTCGACTTCATTCTCAAATTTCGGGGGTGCACTCACAGATGACCTAATGCCATCAAGCACCCCCTTTAGGGTGAACTTCTTCATCTTCGATTTGTGTTTTGCGTCCATTTAAGTCCCCATACTCCAACACATACTCCCTTCATATCGCCTACTATGCAGTATTTTCTATGCGGTTTAGCTGGCGAATGAATAAGATCCCGGATGGATATCCCGCTATGCTCTAAATATTGATTTTTTCATTTTGCGGAATAACAAACGTCAATATATATACGGAAGAATTTGATAGATATTCTTGCATGCAGACTTAAGAATAACCTCGTTCTTATAACTATAACACTTTTTGTAGAGAGAATGAAAAACAAACCATACAATTTTATAAATGTATCTGTTTTATCTTGCTGAATAAACCTTCATGAAGAATAGAAGGGCCTATCTATTTCGTTTGATTTTTTACTTTGAAAAATTATTTTGACAAGCACCTGCCATTTCTAGCTTCTGCTACGCTGCATGTAAACATCGTGTACATAACAGGGCAATATCTGTTATTCCTTGTGTAATTTAACCTGACAGCTTTTCAGGTAGTATCCCCTAAGATTATATTGTTACTTAAGTTGTATGTAATTATAATTTTACATCCACGCAACGTAACTATAAGGATATAGAGTAGTTGTATATATGTGCCTACCATGACTTCACCGGTTCACACATGCACACTGTGTGGGGACGTTTTACATATCACGTAACCAAATTATTTATGAAATGTGGATATTTCAGAGTTATGTTAATTAATCAGCATTTTAAAACGTGTATTTAAAGGAATATTGAAGCAATATCACCGTTCAAAATATTTTAACACAACGTCTCCATACTTCATCTTGACCCAAAAAGCTATAAAAAGACGTTTCTGTGTAAGAGGAGTAAGAACCCAGGACCTGTAAACTCTAGCCCGGCTTGACTTTTTACTCAAATACACTCAAATATACTCAAATACACTCAAATATGCTCAAATACACATAAAATATACTCAAATACACAAAAATATACTCAAATACAAATGTATTTCACACACATAACCTTATTTTGTGCGTAACATGGTCGTTAATAATAAGCGATCAGGCTACGATCTTGCGAACTATGATCAGATGATACCCGGGTCGGTTGGGATATTTAGGCTTTACCGAAAATGACTTGGAATTATCGAAACGTTGGGAAATGGGGCTTAAATTAGCATTATTTTCAGAGAACAGAGGCAAATATTTGTTCTGAAATGCCCAACTGTATCATATGCAAAACATTAGGGGTTTATTTGACTGAGAAGTAGTTTAAATCAATGTTTTAATCATTCGCGATTCGCGGCCCGATTGTCGTCAGAGTTGAATTACAGAAATGGCCGATAATGGACCCGAAATTGATATTTTCATAAGAGAATGGACTCAATATGGTATTCCTTGGTGTCTATAGAGGTCATATGTAAAATATCTTAGATTAATTTTCACTAGAAGTATTTTGAAATAATTGTTAAAATATCCGATTTACGACCCCATTGCCGTCAGAGTTGAATTGTCGAAATGGTCGATAACGGACCTGAAATCAATATTTTTATGATATAATGGACCCAAAATAGTATTCTTTGGTATATATAGAGGTTACATGTATTTTTTATTTATTTTCTCAAGAAGTATTTTAAAATGATAATCAAAATCAGAGACATATATATATGTATATATATGTCTCTGTCAAAATACCCCATTCACGACCCAATTTTTGTTTACGCATTGGGCGCGAATAAAATAAAAAGGAGCAGGAAAACTGAAATCCGGATTATCTACTCACAAATGCAAAAATACTCATACTAGATAGTTATAATTAATATTTATTACAAGAATTTCTATACTGTGTTTGATTCTCTGTATAAAATTGTTGTCAAATTTGTGGTATTTTGTAAAACAATTCATTTTTATTGAATTTTTTCCCCCTCACAAATCCATATTTCAATCTTTGAGTAATTAATTCATTGAAAATTGAAGTCAAGGCAATAAATTAATATTTTCCGTAATAATTTTTCGATAAACTGTTAAAAAGTTTCCAGATGACTTTTTGTGCCATGCTGTCATAAAATTTCAGTTATAATTTTAAAATAAAATTATATGTAGTATGTTAATATGATAGCCAAGTTGTCAATATCCACAAAGCGAGTGTAGTCTACTGTAATCTCAATCACTGAGTGGATAGCATTACATATGAATATTACTGTAAAATACCTGTAGTATGAAGAGATATATGTGACCATGCAACTTTAGAATGAATGATATCAAATTTAGATTATATCTCAAGAGCAATAGGTGGATTATTAGAATTGACTTCCAAATGAAATCAACATGTCCGTGTAACTTTAGCAGGATTTCATCATTGTTTAAAATCAGACTGATGAATAATATCCATTCTAAAAAAAATCATCAGAAATAATCACAAACCATCACCTGTATAACAAGAGATTCCAGGGGATCTTGGTGTCCACCATTGAGATTGATCTCTTTTCTACTTTTCCCTTCTTTCCCCTATTACTTATTATTCATTTGATTATATTGGAAACCTACATTTGAAGTCTAAGATAGATCTTAAGAAAAACTTTTGGAAATGTATCAATAACAGATTAAACTGTTGAAACTGATGGTGGGCTGGCTGGCTTAAAGCCATTTTGTTTTCCTGATCAGACTAAAAGATAAATAGGAATTGTTGATGTACTTCCATCTGATGATGGCAAAAAATCTTTATTCCATATAGATTTTCATTTTTTGTATAAATAAATATTTAAAACATTTGACCTTTTTTTTAAGTTTTAGGAAATACTACTTGTAACTAAGTGTGTTACTAGTGATGGTATGATGATTGGATATAATCCATTAACTAGTCCTTTAAAAATTTAACATCAACTGATCTGATACAAGTTTGTTGGTTGCTTTCGGGTCCTTTGATCACTGTGTTAAGTCCCTGAGCATCATTCACGTATCCTAGGATAAAACAACTATTCTTGATTTTTGCTATACAGCATCCATCTCTTAATTTATTTTGAAAGATATTAATATCTTGTATCTTTTGTGCAATGCTAAATCATGTTTTAAAGATCTTCAATATTTATTACTTGTCATTTTCAGAAAGGTGTTTGTACTCTGTAGGATCATGCAGATATTGTTAGAAACATTTGAAAATTAATCCCCAAACACATAATTGTAATGATTTCCTTATAATACATGTATACTGCATTGCTTTCCATTTATTAAATGTCGAAAGGAAATGAAAATCTTCTGGAACATTTTCTTTAGGGTGGTTAGGCAAAAACAATTGAAGTGATATAATACAACCAATATTATATGTAAGAATGTTGAAAGTCATATTGGTTGTGTTGTATAACTTCAATTTATGTTATTACCTTAACTTGGTGATGAGTAATTAGATTATGAGCATTATAATATGGCCATGGTTTACTACTTAATAAGATCAAGTTTCTGTGTGATATATTGTTTGGTTTTATTTACTGGACAATATTAATTTGTCATATTTTAGTTAAATTTTATAAATTACTCCACTCCATCCTTTAAGCCACTCAACACTTTCACAGATATGGATGTTATTTCTACAATATTTGTAGATCAATTTTTCACACCTTGGGAGATGATTGACACGCCTGTGTAACTTACACTAATTGACCAGTGTATTGAAAAATTCACCCTAAGGCTATAACTGAACTGTCCAGGTAACGAAAGGGTGTCACACCTGTGTTAGCAGGTGGAGAGAGAGGGAGAGATGGGGGAGGGGGTCCTATAACCTCCAATTTTTACCTGTGAGACATACTGAAGATTTAATTTCTTAAGACCTTATGAAACCAGATATAAAATGAATTATCTTAAACTGGTCATTTAACATCAGTATAAAAACTCAAGTTTAAAGATGAGTATGAATTAAAAATATTGTATCAGGGACTCAGCTTGTTACTCTTCTTTTGCACCTTGTGCAATTAATATTAAGTACATCAAATATTCCATAATTACATTAAAAGATAACATAAGCAATGTTAAGAACATATGCTTTCTACAATTATAGCACATTTTACCAAAATAAGAATATATGTGATAAACTCATAATAAACCTTAATTTATGTATAGTATACCACAATATCCCAAAATTTGTTAATATAAAAAAGAAACAAAAATAATATTAAACTGATAAAAGCAAGCAAAATATTTCATATAGATTCTATGGAGACCCTTAAACAGTTCAAGGAGAAATAAGTTAAGACCATCAGGTGTTGATTCATATGGGCTTCAAATTTTCAAAATTTACTCTGTGATGATATGATTGAATATTATGGTCCATAAGATGGTTTTACTTCTTATAAGGAAACCTCAAGGATTCTACTTCAAGTGCACTAAACATGTATGTTTAACGTTTTCCATAATTAGGTAAAGGCTTAACACATATCTTTGTTTTAACTTTTAATTTCCTATCAAAAACAGAAATACACCAGGATTGTATATTAATATATATGTGTACATTTATATATTTAGATGATTTTTTTTTCTGTGTCATCTAAAAACAAACTAAAAGCAAAAAAACAAAAAATGCAATACATGAATTTTATTCAATTTTATTTGAGAGGTTGCATTTTGCCTGAATATACTTATAATATGTATACACATGTATATATATTTGCAAAAATCATCTGTTCATAAAGTTGTTAAATCATCCGTTCATAAAGATGTTAAATCATCTTTTTATTACTTTACAAAATCCTGGTGATATTCATTAAGAAAATAAATACAGAAATTTATTATTTCTTATGGAAAAGTTCACCAGACGAGATACAAAGAGATGTAATTATTAAGAATTGTAGTGAAAGCGATCTGAAAATGATACATTTGCAATCTTTTATTTTAGTAACAATAGAAAATAAGAGCATTTTTTATATAGATTGGTATAGAAAAGGATTTATATAAAAATAATATAGTCAAAGAAAATAGCAATGGTAGATTTTACAGCTATACAGAATTAATGGAGAAATTCAATATTCATACTAACTTTCTCACTTATCAAAGTGTCAAAAGTGCTATAAAAAAAGAATTTTTCTTAAGAAGATATCTCCACTGAATTCATAAAACTATCTTACATACCTGCCAACTTAGATTTTTTTTCAAACAGAAAAGAGGAGCAAGATAATTTTATAACTGTCTGTGTAAAAATAATATAGAATCTACTGGAAAAAGGAAATGGGAAGTATTGTTTGATTTTGATGAAAATACATCTATAACACAAGATGCCAGGAAAAGAGTCTGTCTTTATCAGCTTTGAAAAATTACATCAAAGAAACGTACCACACTCTAAGATATTGCAACCAGTCAAAGGGGAAATCATCTGAACTTCTTTAATAAGGACTGGAAAATATGGGAAAGACTACTGGTCTCTACAAAAATTATAAAAATGTAGAGAGGTATATATACATTTGAATAATGTGCATCCTATACTCAACTTATGCTTGAGAAAATGCTGACCTGCTTTAGATTTCACAAGAAGGACTATAAAGTATTCATTTTATCAGTTATAATCACAGTTTTCTGTGCTAATGGAAATATAAATACAGTATACTATAAAACACACGTTAGCTTTTACCTTCCGACAAACAGACAGAATTATTGTCAAAGATCTACATTGTCCTTCACCTTTTGATCCAAATGACCCTGACCTCTCACCCAGAGTGACCTAGCTTTGTCTTGGTCAGGAGTTGGTCACAGAACACATTATATGAAGTCATAATTAATTTCCTTAAATTGGCGGCTTTACATGGCTCAAAGACAGCTCAGACCAAAGTTGGACAAAAACCTATCACTAATTTGAAATAGAAGAAGGAAAATTAAAATCTAAATAGTTTACAGAGGATAATTGTGCTACAATATACCATAAAAATAGATGAGACTGGACAAATGTTTTCGTTCATTCTAATAAAAATCTTGTCATTAATGCCAGAGAAAATGATAAAACACATGAACAATAGTGCATCAAACACAGTCATTAGTACATGTATTGTTATATTTTGAGTATAAGTGACACTTGGACAAGGACGAACGGAAACTTTTCCTTTAATCCACGGTAATTCCGTTTAATGCTGAAAGTGACTATAACCTGACAAAAAGTCTATTTCCTCAACTAAAAAAAATATTTGTGCATGAGTAAATATTCTTTGCATACATGGCATTTTATGGTTTATGTATTGAAATCTAGAGTATTTTGATTGAGTAACAATAATACATGTAATATTTTATATATTTGGTAGAAAGAGACAGGCAGACTAAGATCCTTAAAAAAAAAATAATAATCAAATGTATTTGTAGGAAAGAGTCAGGCCTTAAAAACATTAAAGAAAACCAGACTGGTGTTTTCAATA
The DNA here is from genome assembly GCF_902652985.1 of Pecten maximus. NCBI lineage: Eukaryota > Metazoa > Mollusca > Bivalvia > Pectinida > Pectinidae > Pecten > Pecten maximus. The sequence goes on from NC_047019.1 coordinate 34,990,350, forward strand.
GGTATGATAGGTTGTATAGGAAAAGGAGTTACCTCCCTTGCAAAGTTGTTGGTTTGGTTTTGTTTTTTATCAGGCCTTATGTCGTAATATTTACAAATTAATGATCACATTACATACAAATTGATGTTATAGAAGTGATTTTATTTGTATTTGAGTATTTTTTTGTGTATTTGAGTGTATTTGAGTATATTTGAGTGTATTTGAGTATATTTGAGTGTATTTGAGTAAAAAGTCAAGCCCAACTCTAGCCCGATGCTCTATCAGTTGAGCTACTTGATCGCTGATGTTCAACCTGGTCCAATTCTGTCACACCCTTCCCTCCCTTTTGAAGTCTTCCATCCCGAAGACCTAATAGCTCACAACCCAGGTCCAATTGGGTATCCCCTTGTCATGTATTCACCTCGCTTGAAGCAAGGTTTGATCAAATGTAAGAGGAGTGGAAAAATGCATGACCAGACTGCAGTTCGAACCAGGGACCTCCGATCACTAGCCAGATGCTCTACCGATTGAGCTACCTGGTTCTACCAATTGAACTACCTAGTGCCGTTGATAGACCTGCATGGTCAACACATCTGTACAGGTTGGGGAAAACCACCAACTTGTATTTAATATTCAAACTTGCCTATATTACCCTAGTTATAGTATAGCATTGCTACTAAAAATAGCCAAAATTGCTTTTAACTTAACTTTTAAATTTTGTTTTGGTCAAAATGAAAGTCACATTTATTTAGTCATGAAACAATAAAACAAACAAATTAATGCGCTGGAAAAATGCATTATTGTTAAGTGCTTCTACAAGGATTATCTCAGGTTGGTGGAGTAATATAACTATAAATATATATAAGCTAGGCCTGCCAACTCAGCCAATTTAAAAAAGCATTTACATATGCTTGATCAGCTGACAGAAACTGTTTTTCACAACATGTACAAGACAAAACTACTCATCTTTTTCTTGAGATTTCTCAATTTAGATCTGAGCCTTATTGACTTTTTTTTCTTCAGATTTCCCAATTTAAATTTCAACTAAAAAAATACTGGTGATAATCCAGGTGTTTACCAACAGAGATGAACTGAATTTGTTCCGCCAGTCATATTAAGTGACAGAGACTTTAAACGACATGCAAAAATTACACAGACCTGCTTCTTTTTTATCTGAATGGAATTGAAACTTAATTTAATTAGTTTTAACAACAATAATGATGTGTGATTTTCCAGAAATCAGGGAGTTCCTTCCAGATGTGGTATATTCTGTGGTGTAGGGCATAAAATGGGAAATGCTAAGGAAGTCCTTCTTCATAAAAAGCAATTGAAAATAATGTAGGAGGAGTGGAAGATTCAGTGCAGCAAATAAACTTAAACTGATTTCCAGGACTTCCAACAACGTTTCAGCTAAATTCCTACTAATCCTTCAACAAAGCATTTGACTCAAGAAGACACACTTGATTCTGTACCACCTTTCAGGAAATATATTTTTTAGACACCAGATGTTATATAACAACCAGACCAGGACTTAAATCTGATGTTCCAATAAGTGAACTGGATGTGATTGACCAGCCATCACCTTCACTTAACTTCCGGTGTGAGAGGATCTGATTGGTTTTGTCTTGTTGACTGAGGATTCTTTTTCTCTCATTTAGGAAGGGACTTTTTTTATCTGATTTTGTGAAGAAAATTAGTGAAGGGAGTTTGAGTATTTAAGGGGAGTGTTTTGGGGGAGTACATGTTTCTCTCTCACTCTATTCATGAAGCATTTTTTTTATATCTTGATATATTAGATGAAGCCATAGATTATCAATTTACCAACACTGGAGATTATTTCCTAGATGCTTATTGGTAGGAACATGTTTTATTTTCGCTTGAACTTTAACATTGGTGCCAATTGAATCTTACAGGTTGTGGTGTAGTTAGGGTTGGTTGAGATTAAGAGTTCTCAAGAAAAGCAGTGAGAGTATAGTTTAAAGGGAGTTTGTCAGCATGGCTAATATACCTAATGTTAAAAATATGATTTCTTTAGTTTGCAGTATTGAAATGAAGAACTGGAAGGCAGGCCTGGCTGCATTTAAGGCTTTGAGATCTGTGGCTTCTGTGTCCGTCTGTCATTCTAAAGTAACATGGTAAGTATAGATGAAACTATTCAAAAATATAAGTAGCTAAAAGTACATGGTCTGAATGGGAATTATTAGGAGATGACCATTTTATTTTGTTATTTTTTTTTGGGGGGGGGGGGGGGGGGGGGGGCAGAAAAGGACAGGATACAGGATATCTATTTTCCATTCCAGTTGGACTAGATTATTTATTTTCAGTCAAAACAATGCCAACATATTTAATAAAACCATTTTTTTCGCAAATTGTGAATGAAATAGTTTCCTAATATGAAATTAAATACAGCTCCAGGACCAGCTGTTCGACTTTGACAGCCAACAGATTTCGGATTCAGTTAACATGTACGGCAAAGAGAAATTACATATCATATTGTGATTAAAGGTGGGCTCGACATTTAGCCCCCGCTCCAAACGTGTCCAATGCACAATTTCCCATAATCATGAAGATTGATAATTATTGATTTTTAGGTCATATGACCCATCGTCGTGCGCCGTCCGCCGTCCATAAACTTTTCACATTTCAAACTTCTTCTCAAGTTCCATCAGTGGGATTGAGCTGAAACTTGCCAGAAATGATCCTGAGATGGTCCTGACCAAGTGTTGTTATTTTTCGGATCGGTCCGAAATCCACAATGGCCGCCATAGCCGCCATCTTGAAAACACATTTTGAACTTCTTCTCAAGTTCCAACACTGCTATTGAGCTGTAACTTGCCTGAAATGATCCCGACCAAGTGTTGTTATTTTTCGGACCGATCCAAAATCCAAGATGGCCACCATAGCCGCCATCTTGAAAACACATTTTGAACTTCTTCTAATGTTCTACCTGTGCTATTGAGCTGAAACATGCCTGAAATGATCCTGAGATGGTCCTGACCAAGTGTTGATTTTTTTTCAGGTCGGTCAGAAATCCAAGATGGCCACTATGGCAGCCATCTTGAAAAACACATTTTAAACTTCTCCTGTTCCACTGGTGCCATTGAGCTGGAAATTGTGAGGATATTAAGGAAGGAGAGCCAACAAAGTGTTGTTATTTTTCGGCCTCTCAAAAACTTTGACATGGCAGCCATGACGGCCATTTTGTAACATGATTGCGCAATCATGATTTTCCTGAACAACAGCTATTTCAAACTTCTTCTCAAATTCCATCAGTGGGATTCAGCTCTAACTTACCAGAAATGATCCTGAGATGGTCCTGACCAAGTGTTGTTGGTCAGAAATCCAAGATGGCTGTCATGGCAGCCATCTTGAAAAACACATTTTAAACTTCTTCTCCAGTTTCACTGGTGCCATTGAGCTGGAAATTGGAGATGATGTTAAGGAAAGAGAGTCAACAATGTTCTTTTTTGGCCTCATAAAAACTTTGACATGGCAGGCACGGCGGCCATTTTGTAACATGATTGCACAATCATAGTTTTCCTGAACAACACCTTCAAGGTTATTCTCAAATTCCACCAGTGGGATTCAGGTCTAACTTAACAGAAATGATCCTGAGATAGTTTTGATCAAGTGTTGTTATTTTTCGGGTTGATCCAAATTCCAAGATGGCCACCATGGCCAACAGTACCACTATACTCGTTACAGAGAATGCATACTACAATAGTATAAGTGTCTTTAATTTAGAGTCAGATGACCGTTAAGGCCCTTGGGCCTCTTGTTCTTAATACCAATATATTTACTACTTAAGGTTAAGATGGTGTTCATGTACACATACACGTATATACATGTATACATAGACAATAAAGTTACCATTATGATAAAACTAATAAATATGTGATTATCATTATGTCTTTTCCCATTCATCATACAAAACATGAATGTTTATTGCATAAGTAGATATTTATAACTAAATGTAAACATTTAAGTATAGCAAGAAATGATAGCCTTGTCTGACACCCAATGAAAGTGATGTCATTTAGTCCTTCACTTTTAAACTTTTAACAGCAGGAAATTGTGTGTTGGACATGTTTCACATGCATAAAAAGTAATTTACCGGTTTTTAATTTCCATAGGCGTTGACCCCACCTTTCAATATTAATGATAGAAAACGAGCAGATTTTTTTTATCGTTGATATAATAATACTTTATTATATGTGTGTAATAAGATGCTTTCTAAAAGCACATACAGGATATTTATTTTTACTTCTGTCAAAGTTAGATTATTTATTTCATGAATTTTCAAGGCCAAGATATTTATTTCCAAATTCTCCCAATTGTATATAAAGTTGCTAGAAGGCAGCATACGATTGCAGTGGTATGGATACTGTCTGTCTGGCATCAGCCTTCATCTTTTAAAAGATTTCTTATCGATGAATTATATTAACAAAGATGCCTAGGGTGATATGTGGATTATGAGTAAAAAAATGTTTTAGGCCTGATCTACTGCTCTTGTCACTGGATCATCATACTTGGGTCATAGGATCATATGTTACTTGAGGTTCACTTACATTGAACTTATGGTGTTGGTTACTAACATTAGTAGTTTATTTCTGAATTCTTTCACATTAATACCATCAACTGCAATTTGAATGCAGTGTGTCTGTCAAAAAAATCAGTGTGTGTAAATAGTTCCAATACAAATTGAATATCTGTACATTCTCGTCATATTGTTTCACATTCGGTAGGAGACTCGGGTGTTTCACAGAATTGGCTTGTTTCTGTGTAAACGTGTGATAAACCTGTCTGGACTGTTATGTTAACTGTGAAAATTCTACAGCAAATGACATCATGTTTTGTTTCAAATCCCTCATGTTATTGTTATATTTAAATTCTTATGACAATAATGTTACTATTTCTGACATTCTGTTTCTTAATGTTATTGATGTTTTGATGAATTTTTAGCTCACCTGGCCCTAAGGCCATTGCACTTTGGTCATTGCACAAAATGTCCATCCTCTGTCAACATTTCCTTTAAATTACTACATGTACTAGTCCTGGATGCCTGAATGGATCTTGATGAAATTTGGTTCAGAGCATTATTGGTCAAAGGTGATCCAATATTGTATAAGATGAGGGAGTGGTTCCTCAGGGGAAAAAACGGGGAGGGGGAATTGTGGTAAATCACTACTTGTCCTATATGACTAAACAGATTTATTGGGCAAAGGAGATCCAATATTGTATAGAGCTAGGGTGTGGCTCCCCTGGGGCTGGAGGGGCAGGGCCCATTAGGGGAAATTGAAGTAAATCTTTTAAATTGCTATTTTTCCTTAACACGGTGTACACCTGAACAGATTTTGATGAAATTTGCTGTGAACCATTAATAGGCAAAGGAGATTCTATGTTTTATAAAAGGAGGATGTGGCTTTGGGGCCGGAGATCTAGAGCTAGGAGTGGCAAAATAGGGGAAATTTAGGTAATGCCTTTAAATCTCTACAAGTCCTAACAATTCAGAATGGATTTTGATGAAATTTGGTCTGGAGCAATATTTGCCAAAGGAAACTAAATGGTGCATAAATGGTGGGTGTTAGTACTCCCCAGGGGCCAGAGGGGGAGGGCCCTCTAGGGAATAGAGCTAAATCTTTTAAATCTCTACTAGTCATGCACAGTTGAACAAAATTTGATAAAATTTGGTCTGGAACATTATTGAGCAAAGGAGATCAAATGTTGTATAAACACAAAGGTGTTGTTTCCCTTGTTTGGAGACCGAGGCATCTCAGAAAATAGGAAAATAATTGTCATATAGATTATATGATATATGAGTTTTCTCATGAATACTGAAATATCCAGGTGAGCAATGTAGGCCCTCTGGGCATCTTGCAGATGGTCAATTTCGACTTTGTTAATTATCAAACCACTGTTAAGTTTTTAGGTCACCTGAGACAAAGTCTCAAGTGACCTATTCTAATCCCCTTTTGTCCGTCGTCGTGCGTCGTGCGTCCGTAAACAATTTACATTTTCGACTTCTTCTCCAAAACCCCTAAACCAAATTCAATGAAATTTGGCGGGAAGCTTCTATGGCTAAAGGTCAACCAAAATTGTGAATTATATGGTCCCCACCCCCAAGGGGCCTGAGGGGCGGGGCTAAATAGGTTCAAATTGACTAAAACTTCAAAAATCTTCTTCTCTACTCTCAGATGTAGTGGAATCAAACACTCTTCATAGATGGAAGGGTCTTAAGGTGCTTTACCAAAATTGTGAATTTCATGACCCAGGGGTCTTAGGTTTGCCCCTAGGGAGGGGGTAAACTTTACTATAGTTTATATAGGGAAATCACATTTTTGACTATTATTTGTTGGATTTCTATTGGAATTCATTCCAACTTTGTTAACATTATCAGCTTGTGATGGCAGTTTGATGGTTTACTCATGTTGGCCCTGACTGACCCCCGGGGGCTAATGGGCAGGGCTAAAATGGGTAAAATTGACTGAAATTTCAAAAATCTTCTTCTCTAATCTCAGATATGATGGAATCAAATACTCTTCATAGATTGAAGGGTATTAAGGTGCTTTACCAAAATTGTCAATTTCCTGACCCAGGGGTCTCACATTTGCCCCTGTGGAGGGGGTAAAATTTACTATATTTTGTATTGGGAAATCTCATTTTTGACTTTTATTTGTTTGATTTCTATTGGAATTCATTCTAATTTGGTTAACATTATCAGCTTTGGATGGCAGTTTGATGGTATGCACTTGTTGGCCCTGGCTGACCCCCAGTGGCTGATGGGCGGGGCTAAAAAGGGTCAAATAGACTGAAATTTCAAAGATCTTCTTCTCAAGACCCAATTAAGACAGAATCAAATACTCTTCATAGGTGGAAGGGTCTTATAGTGCTTTACTAATGTAATGAACTTCATGACCCTGGGGTCACAAGTTTGCCCCTGGGGAGGGGGTAGATTTTACTATAGTTTATATAGGGAAATCACATTTTTGACTATTATTTGTTTGATTTCTATCAGAATTCATTCTAACTTTGTTAACATTATCAGCATTGGATATCAGCTTAATGGTATACACCTGTTGGCCCTGACTGACCCCTAGGGGCTGATGGGTGGGTTCAAAAAGGGTCAATTAAATTAACTGAAATATTCAAATCTCAGGTGACCGTTAAGGCCCATGGGCCTCTTGTTACATTTAGCTAGGGGTTGAGTTTTTTTTTCTTTAAGTACATGTACAAACTGAATTTCCCCCATAGTTTGTCATTAATTGGACTTTGAGAAGATGAGGACACTTGAGACATAAGCTGTGCAAGTGGTAGAATAAGATGTCTAACACTTTTTTGCTCACCTGCCTGAAGGGCAATAAGCTTATATAGTGTGGCATTCGTAGTTAAGCTAGCTAGACATTCGTCCAGCGTCAACTTTTTCATTTAAGCAACAATCACAATCAGGTACAGAGACCTGATATTGGTCCTGTGGCATGCTAGGGTGAAGGGCTACCAAATTTGTTCAAATGAATGACCTCATAGGCCAAAATCTTTAAAATTCAAATGGTGTGGCTGACCCCCTGGGGCCTGAGGGGTGGGGCCAACAGGTGGTCAATTTGACTAAATTGATATAAACGACTTCTTATCTGAAACTAAGCATTGGATATCACTCATATTTAACTGGGAACAGTGTTATGGGGTTGGGATTCAAAATTGTACAAATGGTGGGGCTTGGCACTTTTTGATTAGTGTGAAGGGGCTTTTGTCCTAGGGGCTAATGTCCGGGGGGGAGGGGGGCTTTTGTCCGTACCTCAGCATTCCTAGGGGGTTTGGGATTTAAAAAGCTACAAATGGTCCAGCTGATCCCCAGGGGGCTGAGGGGCAGGGCCAAAAGGGAGCAATTTCCTTATATTGCTATAAAGAACTTCCTCTCTGAAACTAAGCAATAAAATTGCTGGTTGCATCCTGATGTAAAAATAATCCCAGGAGTCTTTCCCCACCCAATGGACTTAGTTTCTTTAAACACAATCATGTTGTAAAAACAACCCCTGGGGTATTTTCAAACCCCTTGGAAGTCTGGACTTTGGTTCTGGGTTTTATCTTTGAAACAGTTGAGATGCCTTCCCCATAACCATAGCATTCTTTGACATCAGCACATAAAGTTATTAACAAGTTGAATATATTTTGATGTGTCAAATCCAACCAGGTGAGCAATACATGCCCCCTGGCTTTAAAAGGGTTTCTTTCCCTAAAAGCTTAATCCCTGAATTTTGAATGTAATACTAGAATTAATATGCAATGCTAAAATGAAACTAAATGGTTTGAAGCTTTCAAAGAGAAAAAGAACTGTTGTTCAGATTTTAAATTGATTAAATAAATGAAACAACAATGGTCTGAATACGTCAGTTAATAAAATAAGACGTCACATGTTTTTGATGATATTAATTTCTTTGTAAATGTGTGATAATCCTCCCCAGACTGTTGTGTTTACTGTGAAAATCATACAGGAAATGGCGTCATGTTTTGTGGCAAAATCCTTCACATCTTGGTTAAATCTAAATTCTTATGGCAATAATGTTACTATTTTGGTAAATCTTGATGTTATTTCTCCATGGATTGATAATGTGGCTATTTTAGGATACAGCAGTTGTTAATCAAATGTCCACCTGTCATATAACAGTCACTGCTAAACAGAAAAACAGAATATTCTGATGAAGAACAAGACCTTATTCATTAGCATCTAGTGACGATCATGTGATCTGATACCAAGGTGACAGTTCTTTTTCATCCATTGATTGCTGGAAAGTATTGTCAACTTGAACATTTGAGATTTTGCTTTGCCAAATCTGTTAAAAGATATGGATTCACAGGGATGTGTAGCAGAATCAGACTCATTGCTGAATGCTGGTGTCATGCATAATATGTAGCTCAAATGGTTAGGGTGTTCATTTAGATAGGTTACGAGTCCTGGCCACACTAACCCATTCTTTTTCAGGATTAGCACGGGCCTTGAGAATGTCTTGAATTTCACCTTGGGCCTTGAAAAGCCTTGAAAATTGGTTTACAGCCTTGAAAAAGCCTTGAATTTTAAGGTTTCATTAGGATAAGTGAAACCCTGACCAATGATCATTTGGAATCAACTTTGTCTATGTCGCCTCCCCTACAGACGTTAAGAATAGCCAGGTCAAGTTGTATTTTGATCAAGTGGACAGTTATAAGTTGCCTTTTTATTCTCTTGTTCCCTCTCAATATGACTAGGATGACATGTAAAATGGGCCTTGAATATTTAATTAAGACATTGAAAAAGCCTTGAATTTGGTTTGACATAATCCGTATGAACCCTGATTTTACACATGGTGATATTTGCCAATTAGGTGCTTAAGTTTGTTGATGGATATTAATTGGTGCATTAAGTGTTAATGGTGTACTTATAAGTAAATATTCTAATTTAATATCCATATCACTTTTACTGAATTTGAACAACAATTTACTTAATTTGAACAACAATCATGTACCTTATGTGTAGTATCATGTCATATAAGAATTTGGAAAAAGAAATGGAAACGGTAATCTGTGTTTTTAAACTATGAATTAATCAAATCGGAGCATTATATAATATTAATTAAACAGAAAATAGAGGAGTTAATAAAACTACATAATTGAGTCGTCCAGACCTGCCCCCATCCTTAACAATAAAGTAGATCTTGGATTATGATAGTTGAATTATGTTTGTTCTTGTTAGTTTTCTTAAATTTCATGGATTTTGTCTTCAGTTGCACTTGTTAAGAAGGGGCCACGCCACGGTGGCCATGGTTAAGGTGTCCCGACACTTTATCACTAGTCCTCGACCTCTGGGTTGGGAGTTCGAAACCTACATGGGGCAGTTGCCAGGTACTGACCGTAGGTCAGTGGTTTTTCTCCGGGAACTCCGGCTTTCCTCCACCTCCAAAAAACCTGGCACATCCTTAAATGCTGTTAAAGGCTGTTAATCAAAACAAACCAAACCAAACACTTTTTAAGTCCCCTTTTAAACAAGGTTTGGGGACTTCTTAATTCTTCCTGAAAGACTGCCATTTGCTGGCTTCTGAATAGCTAAAATATTTTGAGGCTTTGAGCTGTAACTTTTGTTCTTCATTGAAATGAAATGTGGTAGGAAGTATCAGTATAAATTGTATGAATTAAAGACACACTATAAAGTTACATTAGCAACAAAATGTCAACCATATCTTGACAAAAGACGGTATGTAATAATAACCAGAGACGCAATGCTGGTGTCTGATTACACTGACAAAATGACTGCCATTTGCTGGCTTCTTATTGGTCCAATATTTAGATGGCTGATTTTGTGTTAAGGTTTATCTTGTAGCTTAGTTAGCTACAGGTGGGGTAGTTGGGTAACTTATGTAACAGGCCCTGTTACAACTAGAACTGACGTTGTCCAGTTTAGGTTCTGATCAGAACAACAGAAGTATATTTTGTCAAAAAAGTGAAGATGAAAAAGTACAGAAAAAATCATAAAATGGTAGGTAACATATCAGATTTCTCTGGGATCTCTAGTCTTGTATCAGTTTGTTTTTGTTTTTTGTTTAACGTCCTATTAACAGCCAAGGTCATTTAAGGATTAACAGCCAAGTTCAAAAACCACCGGCCTACAGTCAGTACCTGGCAACTGCCCCACGTAGGTTTCGAACTCGAAATAAGTTTCTTGACATTATGTCAGTTGTCAAATGAAGGAAAAAAATGCATTGCTTTCTATTATGACATGAAATTTTACCCTATTATATTTAGGGGAAACAAGCTGTTCACATTTGTAATTATATTCAAATAAATTCACTTTAAATGATGCTGTCTACCTAATGTTATTTTAAAAAGTAAAACCATGTAGCAAACACGCACATTTAGGAAAATTAAAATCTTAGGATCAATTCTTACATTCTTGTTGACAATGTTTTGCGATATATTATTTCAGCATGGATTTATGTTGATGATGAAAATCCATCTTTGTCAATGTAAAATTAAGTCTCTTTTTAGAAATACAGTACTGCATGTTCAAGCAAGAAAACATCCAATATATAGTATGTAGAAATGTAGTATGTAAGGTGGATCGAGGCTTAACAGGAGTTTAACTTGGCCTAGTGATAAGATTTACGCTGGGAGAGAGCAAGAAGTCACTTAAGTTTGAAAACCCAGTATGCATGGGCAGAGTATTTTTTCGTTACTCCTTACAGTTTGGACTGTCATTGACCACTCAGTGTTGGGGGCGTTTTAAAGTGGAGAGTATAAGGTCACCTTACTAGTCAGCTAGGCTAGCAGGAATGACCACTTGGAGAGTGTAAGGTGGCTACTGGCTAGTTCGAGGCCAATTGTGGCCATATTTAGCACCTGGCCGGAAGAGGTGGAGATCAATAGGGGAAATAAAGGTAAATCCTTTAAATTGCTACTATAGTCCTGAACACCTGTATGGATTTTGATGAAGTTTGGTCTGCAGCAATATTGGACCAAGGGATCCAATTTTTCGTACGAGGGTGTGGCTTCCCTGAGGCCAGAGGAGTATAGGCCCACTATGGGTAATAGTGGTAAACTCTTTAAATCGACACTTAAGTCCTTACAATTGAATGGATTTTGATGAAATTTTGTCGGGAGCATTATCGCATGTGCAAAAGAAATCCAATGTTGTGTAAGGGGAGGATGTGGCTTCCCTTGGGCCATATGGGAAATGGAGGTAAATCCTTTAAATCACCAGAATGTTTAAATGGATTTCGATGAAATTTTGTCTGGAGCATTATTCAGCAAAGGAGATCCATTGTTGTGTACACAGATGATGTGGCTTCTCTGAGGCCGAAGGGGAAATTTAAGAAAAAAAATTAAAATCCTTCTTCCTTATGAATGGCAGGATTTGGTCCACATTAAGTTTGAACCATTGTATGGAGAGGCAGCTGAAAAAGTAGGAAAATATTTGTAATAAAACTTAAATTAGAGTATTTTACTATGATTACTTCAATATCCAGATGAGCGATGCAGGCTCTCTGGGCCTGTTGTTACTTACTCTTTCCTATTACAGCTGTGATACAAAAAGACAATTGATACAGGCCCTTTGGGTCTCTGTTTGAATTTCAGCCTATGGATTAACTGTCAAGAAATTATAATCCAGTCTTCCTAAGTAAAACAAGAAATATTTTCAGTGGAATGACGTCAGCATGGTAAACTCTATATGAGGAATACAATACTATGAACATGTTAATATTACAAGATTACTTAATCTGTAAATACTATATACTATGCTGCTCCCTACCATCTTGACTTGGGATAATTTCTCTTCTGCTGACTCTAAGAGCGCTGTTAATCTCAAAGTAAGCCAGGTGCCCAGGGTTCGATCTCCAGGGAAGACACTGAAATAATTTCAATCATAATCATAAGTTATATGTATATTAGCTAAGCATATGTTATTCATAACACAGCATACAAACATATCAATTCATAACACAACATACAAAATATCAATTCATAACACAACATACAAAAATATCAATTCATAACACAACATACAAAAATATCAATTCATAACACAACATACAAAAATATCAATTCATAACACAACACAAAAATATCAATTCATAACACAACATACAAAATATCAATTCATAACACAACATACAAAAATATCAATTCATAACACAACATACAAACATATCAATTCATAACATAACACACAAAAATATCAATTCATAACACAACATACAAAATATCAATTCATACCACAACATACAAAGATATCAATTCATAACATAACACACAAACATATCAATTCATAACATAACACACAAAAATATCAATTCATAACACAACATACAAAAATATCAATTCATAACACAACATACAAAAATATCAATTCATAACACAACACACAAAAATATCAATTCATAACACGTACAACATACACAAATATTGTTAATTCACAACAAAACATACAAAAATATCAATTCATAACACAACATACACAAATATTGTTAATTCACAACAAAACATACAAAAATATCAATTCATAACACAACATACACAAATATTGTTAATTCACAACAAAACATACAAAAATATCAATTCATAACACAACATACAAAAATACTGTTAATTCACAACACAACTTACAAAGATATTGCTACCTTTGTGATTCAATTGTTTTAAAGGAAATACAAAGCATGTAGTTCATGAAATGTAACATACATGTGCCAACAGACAATAGTAGCTTTTCAAACTATACATTCTCTTAAATATAAAAATACATAGAGAAGTAGAAGAATTATTGGCCTTGGAGACAAATGTGTTTTACATTCATATTTTGTTTGACTCTTTTCAGCCTGTCTTAAAGATGGTTGCCATACTTTTTCAGTTCTTGTAATCCAGATATTCTGCAGTGCCTTCAAGCAAATTCTTAAACACTACCATAATTAGTCTACACTCATTGCTCTCAAGATATCTGTTTTATAGTTGGAAAGTAATCTCATTTAATGAACTGTGTTCATCAGAAATTATCCTGGGGGTGCCTACATAAAAGAGAGAAAAATAGAGTTTGATGATGGCAGCTGATCAGGTTTTAGAACAAAAAATGACTACTGTATTGTTTGGAATACCAATAATATTATCCAATTATGAAATAAACAAAATCAACAATTAAAATAAGATATAATAGCAATGTTAACAACACAAGTAGCCCTTGAGGCGTTTATGATCAGTCGTGCAATATAAAATTGTTCATATTTTAAACTTTTTCTTGAGATTTGCCAGTGGAATTGAACTGAAACTTGCCACAAATGATCCATAAATGGTACTGACCATTAGTGTTCTTATTTTTTGGAAAGTTCCAAAATTCAAGATGGCTGCTGTCTTTAAAAACACATTTTGAACTTCTCCAGTACCACTGGTGCCATTGAGCTGAAAATTGGTGAGGATGTTAAGGAATGGAACACAACAAAGTGCTAATCTTTCCATCTTATCAAATGTTTAACATGGTAGCCAAAGTAGCCATCTTGTAACATGAATGCTCAAACATAGTTTTCTTGAACAAACACTTCTTTTCCAGTTCCACCTGTGGAATTGATATGAAACCTGCCATGAATGGTCCTGATAAGGTGCTAACCAAGTGTACTATTTTTTGAGCAGGTCAGAAATTCAATTTGGTAGCCAAAAACGGCTGCCATCTTAAAAACACATTTCAAACTCCTTCTCCAGTTCCACTGGTGCTATTGAGCTGAAAATTAGTGAGGATGTTAAGGAATGGAAACTGACATTTTTTTTTTTTTTGGCTTCATTGAAAGTTCAAACTGGCAGCTTCAGTGGCCATTTTGTAAAGTGATTGTGCAACATGATTTTTTTTAACAACATATGTATTTGAGCTACATAGTCAGATGTCTGTTAAGGTCTGTGGAACCCTCTGTTTTGTTTTGATGTACATGTATATTATTTTGTTTTTGTTATTATGCAAGAAAAAAATCATAGGGTGCTAAAAGCTTCTTTTGTTGATGGTGGTGTGACAAATGAATGAATTTTTGGTATTTTTAAAATCATTTTGTTGAAATTCAATGTTTTGAAATGGGTTTTCATTACAAAAAAAAGTTTTCATTCAATAAAAGTACAAGGGCTGATTGATAAGTTGTGAGCCTCGTATTGAAGGAGGTACTGAAGGATGTTCTTTTTAAGTCCTACTATTCTCTGACTATATAGGGCTGTGTAACCAAGGACTGGTCTCATTTGTTTTAAAGTACAGCTATATTGACAAGGTAGCAATCTAAAGTAAACAAGACAAGCAGCTTTTGCAAAATGGACAAAATTGGTGAAAAGCAGGGATCCAATATTTGCATAACAACGGTTTAACACCTAAGGATATCCATAATGATATGGTAGCAAGACTAGGGAAAGATTAGGATATCCATAATGATATGGTAGCAAGACTAGGGTAAGATGCCCCTTCATATGCTACAGTGAAAAGGTGGGTGGTGGAGTCTGAGCCTTGATGATGACCCCCGTCCTGGAAGGCCTGTCAATGTTGCAGCCCCAGAAATAGTCAATTAAGTTCATGATATTGTTATGACTGACAGACAAGTCACAGAAAGATATATAGCCAGTAGAGTTGGCATTTCACAAGAAAGAGTACATTCCATTCTGACTGAGGATCTTGCAATGAGAAAGCTTTCAGGCCGATGGGTACCAAGACTTCTGACAGTTGATCAGAAGCACACCAGGCGCACATTATAGCATGCTAATCTTAAACCTTTTTGAGGAAGATCCTGCCAACTTTCTTCAGAGATTTGTCACTATGATTGAAACATGGGTCCATCATTTTACCCCAGAGGCCAAACAACAATTGAAACAATAGAAGCACCCCTGCCTCTCCCTGCCAAAGAAGGCAAAGACTGTTCCATCAGCTGGGAAGGTTATGGCCTTGCTTTTCTGGGATGCAGATGGTATTCTGCTGATAGATTATCACCAAAATGGACAAACAATAAATGGCACATACTATGCTTCACTTCTGAGGCATTTACAGGAAACTATTAAACTTAAGCGCCGCAGAAAGCTTTATTCCATCAGGACAATGCTTCTGTTCACAAGTCTGTTATTGCCATGGCTAACATCTACGATTGTAGCTTTAAATTGATTGAGCATCCTCCTTATTCACCTGATCTTGCTCCTTCAGACATTCATCTATTTCCAAAACTAAAAAACAGCTATTGCAGGCATCCACTTTCAGTCTGATGATGACGTCATACATGCAGTGGATGACTTTCTGAACAGCCAACAAAAGCAGTGCTTTAAAAGTGGCATTGAGGCCCTTAAACACCACTGGCAAAATTGTATAGATACTGAAGGGGATTATGTTGAAAAATAATACAATATGTACTTTCGGTAATATTCAAATCCTTCAATATGAGGCTCACAATTAACATATCAATTAGCCCTCGTAACAAAAATGATATGTTTTTTCATATTTTAATTACCATACTCATCCACAAATATGTTCCCGTCCCTAGATTAGCCTCCTTCTTTATTTTAGCAGCATCAGCAACCTCAAAATAATAAGCTCACCAAAAAGCCCTCTCCAATAGGATTATTTTTTAGGATAAATACAGTAAGTGTATCTGATAGCTAAATGTATGGAAATGATGCTGGAGGGAGAGTATAAGAAAAAAAAATACTACAGAGAATCAGTCTATTTCAAGTATTTGGTGAAACAAATTGTTTTTGCAATTCAATGCTACATCAGTAACAAATGAAATTACAGTTTCAAATGAGATCATATTAAGTGAATATAAGAAACTAAAAAATGTGTTGTAAACTTTGTAGTATTTAATGAAAAACAAACCATTACAATTTAAGCATGAGCTTAATTAATTTGATATTTGATTACACCACAGCTGCAGCTATAATATAACTTACCATCACATCTTTAGTACTTCCTAATAAATAACTATAGGAGTCGAAATGAAACTTTAGACTCAGTTGGCATATCCACAACATAATGATGTAGTAATAGACAGCCATATAACAGCAATCATAATCTAGCATATTGATTAAAGTGTGAATTGAGATTACAACTGTGATATATACAAGTGGCGATGGATTGTTTCTTGAGGATTCCTGATGTTGTAAAGCTAAATATAATCTCAAAATACCTTCTTGTTATTTTATTTGTGATATTAGTGATATTAAGCATTTTTGTTATATAATGAGAAGAAAAGAAAAAAAATATGATGCTTGGCTCTAAATGAAATAGTGGACTACTGTTGTGAAGGAAAACATTATTGGAAACATTTTCCTGTGATAGTTCGGACAGAAATATGAAATCATACTGGCCCCATGAGCCTCTTATTTTGTGATATGTGATTTAGAGACACCTGACTTTGATTAAATTTGGTAACAGACAAAAAGATAAATATAACATCATCATGTCACTTGGCTTGTGTAACTTTCTGTTAAAGGTCATTACTACTGGGAGGTTGTATAGGAACAGCAACAGTCTGCCATCTCAGAGGCCAACAGGTAATGTCAATATTGGATTATTGATTCAATCATTGGATGTTTTCACATTGAGAATTTTTAGCATACAGATTGTGTTTTAATGAAATAAAAGTAATTAAAAGTGGCCTTACATCATCAAAATGTTTTCTGTTGTTGCATAATAGATTTCCTAAGTTGCTTTCTTATTCGACTGAAGTAAGTAGATAAAAATGTTTCTTTGTTTAGGTATATGCTGCGTCCAGGACAGAAATAAAGAGGTCAGCATGGATGACCGATCCAATCACAGATATTGTTACCTTAGAGGAGGTGAGTAATCTAACCAATCACAGATATTGTTACCTTAGAGGAGGTGAGTAATCTAACCAATCACAGATATTGATACATTAGGAGTGGTGAGTAATCTAACCAATTACAGATATTGTTAAATTAGGGGTGGTGAGTAATCTAACCAATCACAGATATTGTTACATTAGGGGTGGCGAGTAATCTAACCAATCACAGATATTGTTACATTAGGTGTGGTGAGTAATCTAACCAATCACAGATATTGTTACATTAAGGGTGGTGAGTAATCTAACCAATCACAGATATTGTTACATTAGGGGTGGTGAGTAATCTAACCAATCACGGATATTGTTACATTAGGTGTGGTGAGTAATCTAACCAATCACAGATATTGTTACATTAGGGGTGGCGAGTAATCTAACCAATCACAGATATTGTTAATTAGGGGTGGTGAGTAATCTAACCAATCACGGATATTGTTACATTAGAGGTGGTGAGTAATCTAACCAATCACAGATATTGTAACATTAGGGGTGTTGAGTAATCTAACCAATCACGGATATTGTTACATTAGAGGAGGTGAGTAATCCGACCAATCACAGATATTGTTACATTAGAGGTGGTGAGTAATCTAACCAATTACAGATATTGTTACAATAGAGGAGGTGAGTAATCTAACCAATCACGGATATTGTTACATTAGAGGAGGTGAGTAATCCGACCAATCACAGATATTGTTACATTAGAGGAGGTGAGTAATCCGACCAATCACAGATATTGTTACATTAGAGGAGGTAATCCGACCAATCACAGATATTGTTACATTAGGGATGGTGAGTGATCAACCACACACAAATACCCTGTATTATCATATTAAAGAGGTGAGTAATCCGACCAATCATAGATATTGTTACATTAGAGGAGGTAATCCGACCAATCATAGATATTGTTACATTATGGTAGGTGAATGACCCACCCAATGATAGGTTTTGTTATATTGGAGAAAACAAACAGCCAAAATATATATTAGTGAAATTTCACCCCCAGCACAGTGATACACTGGAATTTTGTCTGTAAAACATTTATGCTCCCTCTTAATTAATTGATGGTGATTAAACAAAACCCAAAATTTTAGTCAAAGTTCAATAATAATATTCTGTGTCTATTATTAAATGCATAACAAATTCTGCAAAACTTATAACTGAATTTGATGTCAGACAGACATACAACTAGACAAAAAGTGTGACATTCGATGCCTGTAACAACAAAAACAGAAAAAAAACTAATTCTGACATGTCCAAATATTATCCTTGTACTAATGTGTATTATGTATGGTTTTACTTTCACTTCCATTTGTCATTAACTTGTCATTCGGGGGATGTGTGTGAGCTCTGTGATAATGATACCCCTACTTTTTCACTACCTGTAGTCATATCCTGTCGGATGTATACAAAATGTTGAGTAGATTGATGTACCTAATGGCTTCAATTGCTACCTACTATATCTTAATAGGATCTTCAATTTGTATAATTGTACAGAATCCTACTTCAATGAGAACCAAGATGGAGATGATGATAATGAGAATACAGGTAAGAGGTTTTTATATGATAATGATGGCACAGGTAAGTAGATATTTTATATATATACATTGTAATATTCCATGTTTCATACTCGTGTTTTTTTCTGATTCATCAGACGTATATTTTTTTTATTGACACTTTTATGTACTGCCAATATGTAAGGGATTGGGCAGATTCCTGACTAAGTATGGAAATGGGTTTTGGAAAAGAGTACTAGAAAGTTTTCCATTAGAAATGACCTTGAATCATATGCAAAGTCACAAGGGTCATAATTACTAAATGTTGAAATGTCTGAGTATCTTAAATGCTTTAAGTACACCTTTTTGGTTATACTCTAAATCTCTCCTATTGGGAAATCTCTCCTATTGGGATATCTCTCCTGTTGGGAAATCTCTCCTGTTGGGAAATCTCTCCTGTTGGGAAATCCCTCCTGTTGGGAAACACTAGCTGGGCTGTTGGGAAATCTCTCCTGTAGGGAAATCCCTCCTGTTGGGAAATCCCTCCTGTTGGGAAATCTCTCCTGTTGGGAAATCCCTCCTGTTGGGAAATCCCTCCTGTTGGGAAATCTCTCCTGTTGGGAAATCTCTCCTGTAGGGAAATCCCTCCTGTTGGGAAATCCCTCCTGTTGGGAAATCTCTCCTGTTGGGAAATCCCTCCTATTGGGAAATCCCTCCTGTTGGGAAACACTAGCTGGGCTTTCGGGAAATCCCTCCTGTTGTGAAACACTAGCTGGGCTTTTGGGAAACCCCTCCTGTTGGGAAACACTATAGCCTTTTGGGAAACCCCTCCTGTTGGGAAACCCCTCCTGTTGTGAAACACTAGCTGGGCTGTTGGGAAACCCCTCCTCTTGTGAAACACTAGCTGGGCTGTTGGGAAACCCCTCCTCTTGTGAAACACTAGAGCCTTTTTGGGAAACCCCTCCTGTTGGGAAATCCCTTCTGTTGGGAAACACTTGTTTCTGTTGGGAAACCACAATTATAAATATATTACCCACAATACATTATACAATTATAGCCTTTTGAGATGATAGATACATGGTTTTATCAACCTGAAAAAAAAATCAACAGAAAATGAGGACAAAAGGAGTGTAGTCACAGAAACGCCACACACGAACCAACACTTGTTGTGATATGCCACATTCATACTTACCAACCTAAAGAACATGTTTCAAAATGAGATTAATCATGAATTCTACGGATTACCATGCATGCATAAAACTGTGAAAATTGAAAGTATTTTACCTGAATTTGAAATAATAATGGTAATAATTAAAATACATCCATATTGTCTTAGTGACTGGGGATAGTGAAAGCAAAGAAACAATAGAAAAGGGTTAACAGACTGTAGATTTTGTAGACAGAGGTTAACAGCAAGTTCAACATATACAACTTCTTTCCCAGAAAAAGGTGTTCTAATTAGGTAAAAACTGTACTGAATTGTTGTTTTATTATAGATGTCAGGCACTATGTGAAGCATTCAGGAGCCAATTTTATGATGGTTGTTCTTTGTCTGCTATGTAAGAGTTCAATATTGTCTTTAAAGGGAGAAATTTGTAAAGCACTGGAGGATGTAGAAGGTGACAAAAAGTTCTTTGTGGACCGATGGCAGCGGAAAGAAGTAAGATATAAATACTGATTTGTCTTCCATTTAAGCTTAAAATTACATAAAGAAAATTTGATGATGGTGACATATTGTAATCTTCATAAAATCATTAAGATTTAATATAAATCAAATGAGGAACAGTAAGACTATCAGAAAATATCACCAGGTCAAAGGTTAGGGTTCAAGGTTTTCTTTAATAGTAAACCATCCTTCCTTATTTTTGTATTGACTTTATTCATTTATTTCATTTTAGTGTGTTTGTAGTAAATATGATTTGACAGAACTGATAATGTCTTGTCTGTCTAGCAGTCATCAACTTGTAGAATGTTTTCATCTGCTAAGTGGATTTGATATGTTATGATCTTTAGGGAGGAGGAGGCATATCATGTGTTCTACAAGATGGAACAGTGTTTGAGAAAGCTGGAGTAAACATTTCTGTTGTTCATGGTAATCTACCTCCAGGAGCTGTCCAACAAATGAGAGCAGAAAGGTAAAATGATTTTAAAGTCAGTCTCAGGTTAGGGTGTGTTTTACCTCATCAAACTTAGTTTATCTCGGAAAGATGGAGTGATACACCCTGACATTTTGTTATCCTTTCATGACGAGTTGGCAAAGTGATATATAGGAATAGGAAGGCCCATACATACCTGCATCCTCGCTCTGCTGACAAATTTATACACAACACAAACAGTATGTAAACTAAGACAAAAATTTATTGACAGAACATTATAACTTGTTCAGGCTTACTGAGATTTGGCGTTCTCAGGGGCTGCTCATTTTTACATTGAATTACCAAGAAAACAAGTTACAAAATTACATAATAAATTTTAACCAAATATACAAAGGATAAACTATACCAAGAACAATACAAAGAAAATGAGATCCAACGTCCGGTGTAGGTAGTACTATATGTCCGGTAGTCTCCCTAGGATGGATTCCAAATGGAATATACGAGTCCGGTACATAAAAAAGGTGTAAACAATTAGTAAAGATGACCAGACAACATCCACAGGAAGATCTTCAATTGGTTTAATGGTTTACATGTTTCGGCATACTAGGTAAGAAAGGATAAACTATATACGTTAGAACTTAAATGATACTGGTGATACTTTGAAACAAGACTTGTTAGTGTTAGTGCGGCAACAAGTGACCGTAACTTATTATTGTACTGATTTACTGATAACAGTCAAGAGTAAAGTGGAGAAATGACACATGTATTTACTGATAATGGTATTCAAGGGTAAAGTGGAGAAATGACACATGTATTTACTGATAATGGTAGTCAAGGGTAAAGTGGAGAAATGGCATAGGTATTAACTGATAATGGTAGTCAAGGGTAAAGTGGAGAAATGACACATGTATTTAATGGTAATGGTAGTCAAGGGTAAAGTGGAGAAATGACACATGTATTTAATGGTAATGGTAGTCAAGGGTAAAGTGGAGAAATGACACATGTACTTACTGATTATGGTAGCCAAGGGTAAAGTGGAGATAGTTATCTTGCACATTTGTAAATTATTGCAGAAGATAGCCAGAGATATTCAAAATTCATATTTCTTGATTTCATTTTAGAGGGAAGATTCTAGAAGGAACTTCATTACCATTCTTTGCCACAGGAATCAGTGCTGTGATACATCCGGTTGGTATAATCTTTACACAGTGTTATGCTTGGGAAAGGTGTTCACAAAAAAATTATTCATAGTAAACCAACTCTTTTTCTTGGACGTGTGTAGAAATTTTGGTTAAGAAGTCTTTAGATGGCAATTGAAATTAAATGGGAAGGGATTGGAAACAGCTTTAGATTGTGAGAAATATCCTTGGGAGCAATACAGGCCCTCTAGGCATCTTGTTGAAAACAAAATGGTATTTATGTCCAAGGATATGATATCATAACATAATGATTCGTCTTAATTCAAATATAGCTTCGGAGAACATTTTTTCAAATAAAGAAACCTCTATACCAGAGGTCAAGTTGGTCATCTACACCTGTAATTAGACTATACGTTCCTTAACGAGAAGTTAATTCATACTACGTGAACTAATTCTTACTTTGTTTTGTAGAAAAATCCCAATGTTCCAACAATCCATTTTAACTACCGTTACTTTGAGGTGACTGATCAGACGGGTAAAACTCAATGGTGGTTTGGAGGTGGCACTGATCTAACACCTTCTTACCTTGATAAACAGGTAACTACTGCCTCATTAACAGTCATTTATCTACAGGTAAATCTCACTAATGGTGAATTAACCTAGGTTGGCCATGGTGGCTAATTCTGCAAATAAAAAAATGTATTGTGTAAGTGATAATGTGCTGTAATGGTTTTCAATCTACCAAAAAGGCATGCTTGTTTTGTTATATATCAATGAGGATGATTTGCAGATATTTTAGGTCATGCCTTTTGTTGACAATGCATGTGACTATGAACTATTCTTCTCCATTTTTGTTGTCACTGACCCCAAGATCCTCCTAAGTGATATCTAGGAGTCAGTATATTAAGTTTTATTCATAAGATTTCTTCCACTTGGATTAACTGAATTATTGATTATTGTTTATGGATGGAGAATTTGTTTATTACAAGAAACTTTTTCTTGCATATTGTCTCCTTTTCCAGTGAAAGATCCAGGGCACGGGATTGTTAAAATCCCCCAAAATTTACGTTTTGCCCCCACTTGCAGAAAATATTCGGGGGCCAATTCACTCACAAATACTAGTGTGACCCGCATATGTATCAACGTAACGCGGGTACAAGATGTGTTTAATAATATTTTTAAACATGTTTTTATCAATCAAACGTAATTATAGCAAGTACAATACCGTATTGGTGTCGTCTTTACAACAAACATGGTTTAGGCGGAAGTCGTAATTAGAGTTAAACTCCTTGAGTCGCAAGAACGCTTAAAAATTTGACTAAAATCCAAGCGCTTATGTGACCTTTAACAACTCAAACAAACATGGCGGAAGCTACCTCCACACAGAAAAAAATATCACGTTTCTTTAGGACTCATCATCATGATGATGTAGAGAGTGGGCCCTATAAAAACACCGACCGTAATAAAGACACAGCAGCGGACACAACAAGAAATTATATGAATAAGGAACATTCTCCAAAAAAAACCATGTTGATATAGATCTAGTTTGATGGTCATTATACATTAACATTGATTTTTGTTTGATCATTTTCAGAATGAAAAATATGTTAGCGTATGATATTCAGTCTTTGTTTTAAAAGTTCTGCATTTAAAGAAACTGTTATTGCCAAGTGTTAGTGTACCAAATACTTTGTTTTCAGCAGCTATGAATAGCAATTATTTAATGAAAATGATGCAATAAGTCAATTCTTAAAATGTAATAGTACTTTGTGTCATTCATGTAAAGAAGTAACTTGAAAACAGATCCAATTTCAAAATTTTAACTTTTACCATATGGCTAATCAAGAGTCCCTTCTTTTTTCAATTTGATGGGGGCATGCCCTCAGTTACACAATTTTCTGTATCCATCACTGCTTTTCTGCATGTGAGAGTTTACAGCTATGAGAAATGTTTGCAAAAATAACACTTTATTATTTTTATAATCTCAGTGTAGCGATGTCATTCAATTTGCACTGCGTTAAGCTGACAGGGCTAAGCTTAATTCTATGACTTCATATGTTGTTGCTTATCTGGAGCTTTCTTTTTTGTCGGTATTTGCTGTACTGTGAATCCTCTGATGTGATTGGTACTTTGGTACTTTTTAGCTCACCTGCCCGAAGGGCAAGTGAGCTTATGCCGTGGTGCGGCGTCCGTCCGTCCGTCCGGCGTCAACTTTTTCATTCAAACAACTTGTTCTCAATAACCAAGAGGCCCAGGGACTTGATATTGGGCCTGTAGCATGCTGGGGTAAAGGGCCACAAAGTTTGTTAAAATAAATGACCTTGACCTTCATTCAAGGTCACATTGGTCAAATAGGCTATAATCTTCAAACAACTTCTTCTCAATAACCAAGAGGCCCAGGGACTTGATATTGGGGCTGTAGCATGCTGGGGTGAAGAGCTACAAAGTTTGTTCAAATAAATGACCTTGACCTTCATTCAAGGTCACAGGGGTCAAATAGGCTATAATCTTCAAACCACTTCTTCTCAATAACCAAGAGGCCCAGGGACTTGATATTGGGCCTGTAGCATGCTGGAGTGAAGGGCTACAAAGTTTGTTCAAATAAATGACCTTGACCTTCATTCAAGGTCACATGGGTCAAATAGGCTATAATCTTTAAACGACTTCTTCTCAATAACCAAGAGGCCCAGGGACTTGATATTGGGCCTGTAGCATGCTGGGGTGAAGGGCTACAAAGTTTGTTAAAATAAATGACCTTGACCTTTATTCAAGGTCACATGGGTCAAATAGGCTATAATCTTCAAACGACTTCTTCTCAATAACCAAGAGGCCCAGGGACTTGATATTGGGCATGTAGCATGCATGGGTGAAGGGCTACACAGTTTGTTCAAATAAATGACCTTGACCTTCATTAAAGGTCACATGGGTTGAATAGGCTATAATCTTCAAACAACTTCTCCTCAATAACCAAGAGGCCCAGGGACTTGATATTAGGCTTTCAGCATGCTGGGGTGAAGGGCTACCAATTTTGTTAAAATAAATGATCTTGACTTACATTAAAGGTCACAGGGGTGAAATCAGCTTAAATCTGTAAACAATAATTTTGTGATAGCCAAGAGCCTCCGATACCTGATATTAGGTCAATAGAATGCTGGAATGAAGGACTAGAAAATTTATTAATATGAATAAACCTAGCTTACTATGATATTTGAATAAAGAGGTAATCAGCATAGTATCTGTAGAAATGACCTCAATCAACTGCAAAGTTGCTGTAGAGCCAGGTGAGCGATACAGGCCCATTGGGCCTCTTGTTTTTGGTATAATATGGGTAGTAATCTTAATACTGGGCTGTAATCTAAGTGTTTTATGTTGTAAATATTTGTTTTCTGTAACGAGTTGTCTATTGTATTTCAAGTCATTTGTTTTCCCTTTATGTAAGTATAAGTTCTCGATCAAACTTTGGGTGGTCCACAGGGCGAGTTGGGTGCAGTTTCTACTTAAACTGGGCCCATCACCCTCCTGTTACATCAGAAATTGTTCATTCATGGAAAGTGACAGGAATTCTTTGTGGCGTTTGGATCTTGCCATCACCGACAAATCACATGAAGAACTAAACTAATATAGCACCTGTCGTAGTGTTCAAGTTCCAGAAAAGAGTTTTCTTGTGCTGATTGTCCGATTTGTTTTGCTATTTACAGGATGTTGTACATTTCCACAAGACTCTGAAGACAGCCTGTGACAAGCACAGTAAAGACTACTATCCAAAGTTTAAAAAATGGTGTGATGATTACTTCACTATCAAACATCGTGGTGGGTATACCCATGTAGTATAGACATCAGAATGCAGGTGTTCCTAGTCTCTGATACAGGGGTAGTTATGTTCTTTTGGGTTTGTTAATGTTCATCATACTCTCCATCATGGATGACTGATAAAGACATCAAAATTACCATATTATAATCTTTTTATTACTTGTTTTTGTAATTAGTGGCATTTAATTTTTTTTAAATCAATACTATAATGTCACAAATAGAATTTAAGTTTTCTTTATTTTAAATCATTAACAATTTCCATGCCCTGACTTATGTACATGTACTGCTGAAATGTATGAAAAAAATTAGAGCCAGTTTTATTCTGCTGATAAGAAAAAAGGGGGAAGGTTAGCGGCACGGTATCTTTAATCATCTTATATCAATATGCTGAGGGAAAGTGGATGGTATGATTTGCCAAGAACATTTCACATCTTATAGGAGTGAGGTGTTGTGCAATTAAACTCCTAGTATATCTCACCTCCTTGCTGGTTGTTCAGGTGTTAATTAAATAATATATCGCTCACATGAATAATAATGTGGGAGTATTAGGGTATGGCATAGACTATAAAATAAATATTTTTGCCTGAAAATGTCTCTGGTTTTGCAACTTGGTTGTCTGTATTGATTAATTTTTATAGAGTTAATGCCCTTTGATTTGTAGGTCATCTGACCGTGCGCTGTCAGACTTTAACTTTCAAAATGCTTGTCCTCCTTAACCCCAAAGCGGATAACTACCAAATTTGGTATGAATCATCATTGGGGTATCTGACCCCTGGGGCCTGGGTGGTGGGGCCCAAAAAGGGAAACTTATTTAAAATTTTAGGTCATCTTACGGTAAATTTTTAGGTCATCTTACCCAAAATGTCAGGATGACCTATAGCCTTTGAGTTTTGTTCATTGTGCCCCGTACGTAAGATTTTTTTTTTTCAAAACGCTTATCCTTCTTAACCACAAGGCGGATTACTACCAAATTTGAATTAAAAACATCATAGGGGAAAGGCGATAATATTTGATATAAATGAGGTTGTTTCGACCCATGGGGACTGGGGACAGAGGTGCGTGGCCCTAAAAGGAAAACTTTGGTGAATATTTGCTGTTAAACAATATTCCTCGTCAATCCTTGGGGGAATTATATCCAAATTTGGTGTGAAACATCATTTGGGAAGGGCAATTATATTTCATATAAATGAGGCTAGTCTGACCACTGGGGCCCAAGTGGCGGGGTCCCAAACTGGAACTTTGATAATTTTTGCTCTACTCCTCTTTAACCCTTGGGTGGATTACAACCAAATTTGTATTGAAACATGATTGGGGGAAGGCAGTATTATTTTGTATAAATGAGGCCTGTGTGATTCCTTGGGCCAGTGGGGTGGGGCTCAAAAGGGGGATCTGTCCTGAAATTTTGATTTAAAGCTCTTTCTTAAACTGTAAGTGAAATACAACCAAATTTGGTGTGAAACTTCATTTGGGTAGACCAATCAAATTTTATATTAATGAGGCTGGTATGACCGATTGAGGCCCCAAGTGATGTGGC
The DNA here is from genome assembly GCF_902652985.1 of Pecten maximus. Lineage (NCBI taxonomy): Eukaryota > Metazoa > Mollusca > Bivalvia > Pectinida > Pectinidae > Pecten > Pecten maximus. The sequence goes on from NC_047019.1 coordinate 35,017,722, forward strand.
CTCATAGATAGCAGAGTACAGTAAAAATGCCCAATTCTGAAAAATACAGCATATATTTTAGATATTTGAACATAGCAAGTTAACCCTACATATTGCCTATAATGAAGTATATATATTTGTTATCTATGTGGCATTTTACTGTTAACAAAAATTGATTTTAAATCATTAACAATTTCCTTGTCCTGACTTATGTACTGCTGAAAAGTATGAATTAGAGGCAGTTTTATCTTGCTAATAAGAAAAAAGAAGGAGGGTTAGTGGCACGGTAACTTTAATCATCTTATATCAATATGCTGAGAGAAAGTGGATGGTATGATTTGCCAAGAACATTTCACATCCGTGGGAGTGAGGTGTTGTTGTGCAATTAAACTCTCTGTTTGTCTCACCACCTGGCTGGTTGTTAACATGTAAATTAAATAAATATGTCCCTTAGATAAACAATAATGTGATAACGTGGGAGTGTTAGGGTATGGCATAGTCTGCTGGGTTATATTTTTGCCTGAAGATGTATGAGGTTTTGGAACTTGGTTGTCTTTATTATCATAATATATATAGTAATAATTTCTGTAGGGACATTAAGATTTTATGAATATTCACAGAGTTAATGCCCTTAGATTTTTTCAGCGTCTTCATTTTGTTTGGATAACTCTCGGGTTTTCACTGACCTCTTTGATTTCTTATCACAGATATTTGTACTTTCTTCAGCAACATTTCTATTTGACAATTCTCTTTCTTACAATTGCATATTTCATGCGTTTTTGATACAAGATTGATTATTTTTGCGTGAAATTAATGTAAGGTTTTTTGCTTCTTTTGTCACAGAACTATTATTTTCATTTACATGCTTTAATGAGATTCTTTTAGACCAGTCACTGTTAAAAAGACAGCTTGGTAACATGATCTAGCACAATTCTGTAAAATGTTCCAGGTGAGAAGAGAGGTGTTGGGGGCATTTTTTTTGATGACTTGGATAATGGAGCACAAGCAGATATTTTTAAGTTTGTAACGGTAAGTCATTAAGTTTTTTCTCTGGAATTTCTGTGTTAGATGTATTAACTTTTTCGTGTGAACATAATAACTTGAGAAAATATGAAAAAATTTTGATCAAAATTAGTCTGCAGTCTAATAATGGTAAAACCTTGGACAAATTTGACAATGGGTCTGATTGTAACGTACAGAGTTATGGCCCTTTGTAGTTTTGCTGCTTTTGGACCTTGTGAAGAAGATGACTACACTAAATATGAATAGATTTTCGTGAAAGTTTTTATGCAGCCTTATATTAATGATATCTCGCACAAGTTCAACATTTGGGACGATTCAATTGTACCTTACAGAGCTATGGCCTTTGTAGTTTTGCTACTGTTTGACATTGTGAAGAAGATGACTACACTAAATATGAACAGATTTTCATGAAAGTTATTATGCAGTCTTATATTAATGAGATCTTGCAAAAGTTCAATATTTAGGGTGAATAATTGTACCTTACAGAGCTATGTTCCTTTGTAGTTTTCAGCTCACCTGGCCCGAAGCGCCGATGAGCTTATGCCATGGTGCAGCGTCCACCGCCCGGTGTCCGTCAACATTTCCTTTCAATCCCTACTAGTCCTGTACGCCTGAATGGATTTTGATAAAATTTGGTCTGGAGCATTATTGGGCAAAGGGGATCAAACATTGTATAAACGGAGGGTGTGGCTCCCCTGGGGCCAGAGGGGCGGGCCCCAATAGGTGAAATTGAGTTAAGTCCTTTAAATCCCTACTAGTCCTGAACACTTGTATGGATTTTGATGAAATTTAGTCTGGAGCATTATTGAGGAAAGGGGATCAAATGTAAATGGAGGATGAGGCTCCCCTGGGGCCAGAGGGGATGGGGCCCAATAGGGGAAATTGAGGTAAATCCTTTAAATTGCTGCTAGTTTAAACCCTTGAGATCCCCACCCTACAACCATGTATAGCATTGTTGGGCATAAAGAGATAAACACAATCCTGTTATAGATATAGGCCCTGGGGTCTTTCCCCACCCCTAGGGACTAGTTTCTTTGATATATCTTTGAAACCATTGGTAACCCCACTCTATAAGCATGTATATCATTGTTGGTCATAAAGAGATAAACACAATACTGATCTAAAAATAGGCCATCGAGTCCTCCCAACCCCTAGGGACTTAGTTTCTTTAATATCACCTCTGAGATTTAGCTCTCTTTTGTTTGGGAAGGTAGTGTGCAGCCACGGGTAGAAGGGCTAAATTTGGAAGGCAAGCTGTTGTCTCATTGATGTCATGATGTCAACCCATTTTTGCTTAATGCCGAGCTGCAAAGTGGCAACGACTGCTCTTAATTAATTTGCCAAATATCCATGGTGCAAAATTATTTTTGCTGCCAAACAGGAAAGATATGAATATTCAGAGAAAGTGGACCTTGCTGATCTTTACTGGCCCCCGAACAAAATTTGGCAAATTGCTTTCGTCATTTTGTGGACAGGAAACCCACACAGAGGAGTCATACCCAAAATTGTTCCCTTACATTAACTGGAGTTTATACCAAAATGTATTTGCCCATTAGTATTGTTTTGTGTACTGGATTTTCAAGATAAACTGTTATTGTTTAAATAACTACATTTTAAGTAAAACTGAGGTGTGTTAAACAAGTCTGAAACACATCAAGCTAATAGTTTTACTTCTACTAGGTCCCTGCATCATACTTAAAAGTTGAGAAAATTTATGAATGGATTTCAATGAAATTTGGTATACTGGGTGCTTTATATCAAGATGATCTGGAACAATTTTCGCATTTGGACTGATCTGATCGTAATAATTATGTCCCTGTGTGGTTTAAGTCTAGGGTCATGATATTGGGCCAGTAGCAAGTTGATTCATATGAATGGCCTTGGCCTACTTTCGAGCCACAGGTGTTAAATATCTTAAGCCTTCAAGTAAAAATCATTTATCAGTAGACATATCAGAACCCTTGTGACCAATAAGGCCCATCGGTCTCTTGTTATTGTTAGATGTTGTGTGATTTAGACATCTGCTTGTAGTGATTGAAAACCAGTATTTTAACTCCAGAATGGCTTCACTCACCAGGGGACCTCGGAATTGGGTCATTGACTGCAAAAGACATTACAGCTTTACTGTCTGTCATATTTAATGAAAATATCAGCCTGTGGTACGTGAGAATCAGAATCTAAATTCAAGAATGGGCTGACTACCCGGGAGGCTGAGGTAAGGGGTCATAAGGGGTCACAGAGTGCAACAAAAGCAGTTCTATCTTTCCATTGTGGTTTACATTGCTCAGGTGGCCATTTGGTCAATTTCCTCTTGTCTACCCTAATTGTACACATAAATTATCACCAGTACTAATTCATAGCATCAAAAATACAGTAAGATCACCTTATAGGACAGATTCTTAGCTCACCTGGTCCGAAGGACCAAGATGAGCTTATGCCATACCCCCGCATCTGTTATCAGGCATCCGGCATCCGTGCGTCCCGGCCGTCCGTCCCTTCCTCTGTCTGTCTGTCAACCAACAATTGACTTCTTCTTCATAATCGTTGATCGAAATTGAACAAAATTTGACTGATAGTATCATTATTGGGTGGGGACTAGAAATTGTACAAATGGTGAGGCTGACCCCCCTGGGGGCTGAGGGGCGGGGCCAAAATGGGTCAATTTGGTTAAATTAATATAAATGACTTCTTCTTTGAAAATAAACAATGGATATCACTCATATTTGACTGGTAGCATCGTTATGGGGTAGGGATCCAAAATTGTACAAATGGTTGGGCTGACCACCTGGAGGCCTGAGGGACGCACCCAAAAGGGGTCAATTTGGCTAAATTGATGTAAACAACTTCTTCTCTGGAACTAAGCAATGGATATCACTCATATTTGTCTGGTATCATTGTTATGTGGTTGGGATTCAAATTTGTACCTATGGTGAGGCTGATTTCCCGGGAGCCTGATGGGGTACCATCACCAGGCTTTGAGCAATTGTATGAATTCAAAACAGAAAAGAATGTACAAACATCAACAAACATCATTGCATTGTATTTATTTTACAAAGTAATCACATAACATTGTTCTCCTCAAATGCATATTTTACAAGTAAACATCAAACAAGTTTATCTCAACACATTCTTTCCAGGAGCCACATTTCTTCCATGAACATTTTTTTCTGTTATCAAGTACATTTTGTGTTGAACTAAACTTACTCGTTATGATCAGATTAACTTCTTCAATCAGAATTTAGGATAAAGCTAATTGAGATGTAGCTTTTTACACTAATCAATTCCTTGAACAATATAAAAAAATGTTTTCATACATTGATTCCAATGAGAGACATGGGACCGTATAGCCGGTTATTTTTGTGGGTCTTAATTTTCATGATTTTTACTTAAAATGAGGAAATTAAATTTACACGGTTTAAGTTTTCCCTATCCAGAAATATGATAGTATTTTATTTTCGTGGATAATGTCACTTTTATTTTTTGCAGTAAATGGCCTATTATCCTGTTATGTCTATCATTGAAGATAACTTTCTGATGTAACTTGCATCACAACAAAGATAGGTACAGAGTTTTCCCTGTATATTCAAAATAATAATCATATAGGTAAACTTATTTACGTTGTATTGGAATTCTTGTTACCGTTGTCATATTCTTTCAGTTATTAGGGCACTGCATCGAGAGATGCGGGTGCCCTATAGTAATCAGGTTGTCCGTCCGTCCGGCCCTCCGTCCGTCCGTCTGTCCGGTTTTTTTCTTCTGCACAAAAATGATTGAAGGAGATGAAGGATTTGTATCAAATTGGAACTGATGATTCCTCATGCATCCTAGATCAGATGTGTAGTATTTCATGCAAATCGAATTCAAAATGGCTGTTAGGCGGCCATATTGGATTTTAACATTAACATGAAAATACTGGATCTTTGTTGTTTTTAACTGTTCACTATTCGATTATGCAAAGTTGTCAAGAAATAAACCAAGAGTTAACTGACAGAATGATCAAACTCATAGTTCAAGGTCACAAGTTCAAAGGTCAACGGTCAAGGTCATCCTGGGTCGGCTTCAAAATGCCAGGTAATCGACCCTTTTGGATTTTAGCAGTCAAAACAATTTTGACATTTTCTTATCAATGAATGATCTTGTTTTTGATATGCTTTTATATAAATTTGAAACATTAGTTATAGCAGATTGCAGAATTGTTTATTAGGGCCCCGCATCAAAGATGCAGTGCCCTATAGTAATCAGGTTGTCTGTCTGTCCGTCTGTCCGTTTTTTTCTTTTGCGCCAAATTATTGACAAGAGTTGGAGGATTTCGGTGAAAATTGGTACATAGTGGTATTTAGGGAAGCCAAACACAATGGTACCACTTACAAAATCGTCTGTTGCCATGGTAACAAATGGAGGTTTCTGATTGGTTGAAATTTCGATATTGTTCGATTTCGGTGAAAATTGGTACATAGTGGTATTTAGGGAAGCCAAACACAATGGTATCACTTATGAAACCGTCTGTTACCATGGTAACAAATGGAGGTTTCTGATTGGTTGAAATTTCGATATTGTTCGATTTCTGTGAAAATTGGTACATAGTGGTATTTAGGGAAGCCAAACACAATGGTACCACTTACGAAACCGTCTGTTGCCATGGTAACAAATGGAGGTTTCTGATTGGTTGAAATTTTGATATTGTTCGATTTCGGTGAAAATTGGTACATAGTGGTATTTAGGGAAGCCAAACACAATGGTACCACTTACGAAACCGTCTGTTGCCATGGTAACAAATGGAGGTTTCTGATTGGTCAAAATTTCGTTATTGTTCGATTTTGGTGAGAGAATTGGTATATAGGGGTTTTGAGGGAACAATGGTTCACCTTTCCAAAACCTGTGTTGTCATGGGAATGAAACAGAGGCTTCTGATTGCGGCGAAAATTGGTACATACAGGTATTGAGGGAAGCCGATTTTCGATGATGTAACATTTTACATATTGACATAAAACCACAATACACACATACATATACAATACTATTACAGTCTTCCATTAGCATAATTTATGACTTATGCAAAGTTGGTCACAATCAAACAAGATATCAACTGACCAAAGTTCAAAGTCAATGGGTCATATGTTAAGGTCGGATTGACATTTTTTAAATGGTATTAAAGATTTTGTTATGACATTATGAAGGTAAGTTGGTGTCAAGCGACCAAATTTTGAAGTTGATTGGGTCTAAATATAAAAAGTTTTAAAACAAAAAAAGGTGAAAAAAGTACTGGTTTGGATTTCGTATACCTCAAATGACAAAAAAAGGACATTATTAAAATATTTTAAAAAATCCTTTTTTTCTCCCCTTTTCTTCACATTTGGTATGTTTTGTTTTTCAGAAAACCCTCTCAAGTTTACCTTATTAGAATAACTGCATTGAGTTTATATCAGTTTGTGTGCTCCTTGATATTAGATTTGAAACAAATTTGAAAAGTATAATGCTTGTAGAATTCTTTTACCTAGCTTTTCCATACAATAATAATAAGCAGTATTGTCAGTGGCCCTATTAATGCTAACATTAATAAAACAATAGCAAAGGTTAATCAAAAACATATATCTAATAGTTTCATGTCAGTATATTACAATCAGTGTTTTTCCTGGGTATTTTTACAGTGCACAGTGTATTCCTAAAAACGAAACTGGGAATTTTTTCATGGATTGTGAAAAGTCGTCATACAAATGTTATTTGGAATTTTCGAGTTGATTTTGGGAAAAAATCAGGCTAAAACGCATTGAGAATGGGGTCGTTTGGCGCACCCAGTTATATAGGCAGGAAAAACACTGACAATAATTATTACATTTACCCTGAAGGGTCAGACACATAGCGGGGCCCTTTCTGACGTGTCAGTGTTCTAGTTGTTTATTATGTACAGTAACACTATTGAATTGTTCTCAGTTTATCATAAACATCAATGTATCACCTGTATTCACCACTGATCTAAGTGTACACCTGTACAGATTACCCAATCTCAGTGTACACCTGTACAGGTTACCCAATCTCAGTGTACACCTGTACAGATTACCTGATCTCAGTGTACACCTGTACAGGTTACTCGCTCTCAGTGTACACCTGTACAGGTTACCCAATCTCGGTGTACACCTGTACAGCTTACCTGATCTCAGTGTACACCTGTACAGATTACCCGATCTCTGTGTACACCTGTACAACTTAACCGATCTCAGTGTACACCTGTACAGCTAACCTGATCTCAGTGTACACCTGTACAGCTAACCCGATCTCAGTGTACACCTGTACAGCTTACCCGATCTCAGTGTACACCTGTACAGCTTAACCAATCTCAGTGTACACCTGTACAGATTACCCGATCTCAGTGTACACCTGTACAGCTTACCCGATCGCAGTGTACACCTGTACAACTTAGCCGATCTCAGTTTACACCTGTACAGCTTACCCGATCTCAGTGTACACCTGTACAGCTAACCTGATCTCAGTGTACACCTGTACAGATTACCCGATCTCAGTGTACACCTGTACAGCTTACCCGATCTCAGTGTACACCTGTACAGCTTAACCAATCTCAGTGTACACCTGTACAGATTACCCGATCTCAGTGTACACCTGTACAGCTTACCCGATCGCAGTGTACACCTGTACAACTTAGCCGATCTCAGTTTACACCTGTACAGCTTACCCGATCTCAGTTTACACCTGTACAGCTTACCCGATCTCAGTTTACACCTGTACAGATTACCTGATCTCGGTGTACACCTGTACAGATTACTCGATCTCAGTGTACACCTGTACAACTTACCTGTATGTGTCAATTATGTTTGGGTTCCTCAACCTTTTTCAATAGAGACATTCTTTACTACATGGGTATTTCTGTAGGTGCAGATTTCCTGATTACTATATTTAACAATCTAAACAATGGCAGAACATGGGATATATATCATCGTGACTCAATAGGATGTTATTCTAAAATATAAGTCTTCTGTGTCATAAAAGTTTACAAACAACTTTTTTTAACAGTCATACTTTTTTAATTCAATATAAACATGCTTGCTAGTGAGGATGCTGATATCGTCATTTATATCGGGAATACTATTTATGCTTGTTACATGGATAAAATTTTCACAATCACATCTATGAATTAGTGAAAATGCCATCTCCTTATTTTCCAAAATTGTTTTTATCCAGAATTATTTATTTCACATTACCTGTATTGATATTGCTTTGTGAAGTTTATCTTGAATTTGACAATTTTGTAAATATAGACATTTCTCAAATTCATATATTGAAAGTAAACCCATAGATAATACACTAGTGCCAAAGGAAATTATGTCATGTGAAAACTGTTCTCATAATGCAGAACTGATGTCCTCATATTACAGAACTGGTGTCCTAGCTAATATAACAGTCCTGGTGTCCTCATATTACAGAACTGGTGTCCTCATATTACAGAACTGGTGTCCTCATATTACAGAACTGATGTCCTCATATTACAGAACTGGTGTCCTCATATTACAGAACTGATGTCCTCATATTACAGTCCTGGTGTCCTCATATTACAGTCCTGGTGTCCTCATACTACAGAACTGGTGTCCTTATAGTATAGAACTGGTGTCCTTATAGTATAGAACTGGTGTCCTTATATAACAGTCATGGTGTCCTCATATTACAGAACTGGTGTCCTCATATAACAGAACTGGTGTCCTCATATTACTGAACTGGTGTCCTCATATTACAGAACTGGTGTCCTCATATTACTGAACTGGTGTCCTCATATTACAGAACTGGTGTCCTCATATTACTGAACTGGTGTCCTCATATTACAGTCCTGGTGTCCTCATACTACAGAACTGGTGTCCTTATAGTATAGAACTGGTGTCCTTATAGTATAGAACTGGTGTCCTTATATAACAGTCATGGTGTCCTCATATTACAGAACTGGTGTCCTCATATAACAGAACTGGTGTCCTCATACTACAGAACTGGTGTCCTCATACTACAGAACTGGTGTCCTCATATTACAGAACTGATGTCCTCATATTACAGAACTGGTGTCCTCATATAACAGAACTGGTGTCCTCATACTACAGAACTGGTGTCCTCATATTACAGAACTGGTGTTCTCATATTACTGAACTGGTGTCCTCATATTACAGAACTGATGTCCTCATATTACAGTCACGGTGTCCTCATATTACAGAACTGATGTCCTCATATTACAGTCCTGGTGTCCTCATATTACAGAACTGATGTCCGCATATTACAGAACTGGTGTCCTCATATTACAGGATACTACTCATATGAAGACACCTGTATCTTCATATTTCAGCACTTTCACATCCTCATAGTTGAAGATAGCCCAAAGGATGTTGTCAGACTGGATACCCAGGGCTACGGGGCTATTTGTCCAGTCCACTAGCAAGGTTTTGATTAAACGACCCTCTCCACTCACCAGCATGATACAGTCGTTGTTGAAATCTGCGATGATTAGGTCCCCTTTGCTGTCATATGAAAGAGACCAGGGCTCGAATGGTGTTGGTCTGAGAAGAGAATCATCCGGAAGTTTCTTGGTTTTACGACGGTAGTAGAACAACAAATTGAGTTGGTTGTCCATCACAGCGACTCGTGGTTTGCCTTTGCCATCATCTTCTATCCAATCAAAATCTGCCACGGCTACATTTCGTGTGATACGGCATTGCGTAATGCTGCGAGGAGTAACGACAATCCTCTCCCCTTCTCGATCAATTGTGGCTGCGTGGATGACCTTTCCCTGGAGGTTATAAAGCCTTATCTCCTTAGTCATTCCCACTAGCACTTTGTTGTCAGTTGTACAGCAAAGACACCATGGCTCACGGCTGCACTTGAAGCGGAGACGTGGCTCTTTGGCCAGCGTTGTTGTCAGCTCACGAATAGAGTTGTCGTCTCGGCTACACATCCACAGATTGTTTGTTGTTGGGGATTTGGCAATGTCCCATACCTCAACTGACATCTTCATCTGTTGCTTCACCTCTCCTGCCTGGTTAAGAAGTAAGAGTCGCTTCCCTTCCCAGTGCGATACCCATGCATGGTCCGATATGGGACAAATCTTACTTATTTCATACAGGTAGTTGAACTCGGATAATGTTTGGATCTCCTCATATAGCGTTGACCTAATGGACTGTGCATCTGCTGATTGGTCATCTACTGCTGCCTCACTTTGAACCTCTGCCAGTGCCAGTTCATCACCAGTTTCGGATGGCTCGTTAGGTTCTTGGCCCATGTCTGGTTTGATCCTGATTGTACCAAAGGCAGTCTCTATCAGCTCTTGGGGATAGTTTATTGGCTCGAACACAGGCACTCGCATACGTGGAAAGTAGGGTAGGTTGAATGCTCCGTGTATGTCTCGCTCTGTATCATAAACCTGGACGTTACTGCCGACACGCATCGCTTTGTTACAGTCGTGGAGTAGGGAGCTGATCGTGGCGTACATGGTAACCAACTCTTTCTTGTATTTGTGTAGCAGGTCCATGGTTTCTGTCTCCAACTTTTCCACAGTTTGTATAAACTGCTTTGTCATATTGTCAACTTCCTCTTTCAGCTTGGCATTATGCTGACGTATTTTGTAGATGATATTTGGAAACAGTTTTCTTTTCTCATCCAGTATACCCTCTACATACCTCATTTCTGCTTTAATCTTTTGCTGTTCAATTTTCTCAGCCTGATTGACGAAGATTTGAATCTTTTTTCGTTGCCTGATGGCGACAAGTTCATCAAGAGATGACACTTTATGCCCCTTGTGTCTGGTCTGAAGACATTTAGAACAAATCAGTTCCCCATTACATGCAACTTCCTTACAGAAATACACAGTCTCCTTACCTTTATGGAAGGGGCAAAGTGCACTCCCCTTCTCCCTCACAGGAAGGGGTAATGGTCTCCGACTGGCCATTTGGCATTAACTGAATCCTTTAGGAATTCAAATATACCACTTTATGTGGCACTTTGAAATAATTTTCCTCAAATAAAATCCTTCTATTTGTCTTTGAAGAAGTGTTTATACACATTGATACCTAAATGTTTACCACATGCTTGGTCCTTTGGAATGAAGTAATTTCTCAATTGTCAAATGTATGTATACTGCACTTACAGTCGGTATCTCTGGGCACCAAGGATATGACAATAGACATTCTAACAATAGATAAACCATTCAACCCTTCAGTGTGTAATGGAATTGCTCATTCTTTTGTTATGTATACCTATTGTTACAGACACGGGTAGGGAATGGAGTGTCTAATAAAACAGTTATAATAAGTTAATGGGTACACAATCAAATTGTATATAGGTATTGTCTTCTTTTATAATTATGTACCTGAATTCTAGGTACATCAGACTTAAACAGTGGATATTTAAATCAAAGAGATTGCTATCTAAATAATTCTGTTGCTCAATTAGGCATACATACAACTCGGATATTTAAATACCCTTTTTTTACACTATATGACAAGGCAAACAGTAAACATTGAATTAGAAATTATCTTGTAGGCTATCTGGCATATGAAAGAGCAAATGGGATATACATACAGCGTTTGTGTTTGGTTTTCCCAATTCATTTTGCGTTTCGTCCGCATTTGAAAGGAACGTTAAACGCTTCAGGGTCTGTAGTAATCAGTTTATAGTTGTTATTTTTCACAAAATGGTTATCTGAGACAAATATTTTACAGAAACAATATGTCGGTTTACAGGGACATGTTAACGGTCTATGGTGTATGCTACTGTGTCACCAATGGTGATACTAGTGAAGTCCATGTTTGTTGTTAGGTCCATCCCCTTGTTAATTAGATCTCATGTTTGACTAAGATAAGTACCCTTTGAATTCAAAGGTCTTGCATGGGATTGCTAAACAAGATTGAAGGTCAAAGGTCAAGGTCACTTGCTATAAATGGAAACTTTGGTTTCTGTGCAGTAATTTCAGTTCCCTTCATCTAATTGGACTAACATCATAGTAGAGGATTACTTCTTTTTGTTTGAAGGTTAAAGGGCAAGGTCACTGTTACTATCAATGGAAATGTTATTTTTGTGGATATAACTTCAGTTTCCATGGGGTCATTAAACTAAAATGTCTTACAGTGCTTCTATACTGAAAGCTGTGAAGGTCAAAGGTCAGTAGGTCATCATCACAACAAGACTTCTGTACATTGAGTTTAGTCTAATTGAGTCAAAGGAATTCATACTCTTATTAGTTTTTACTGAAATTAGTTGCTTGAGATTGCAAAATCAAGTCAGAAAGCCAGAATATCAGTGTCAATATTGATACAAAAAAAAAAAAGAAAAATGGTTTCTGTATCATAATGTGGGTTTTACCTTGTGCCAAGATAAGCTTAAACTTCATAAAGTGCTTACATATTGAAATTGTTTGCTTGGGATGATTGTATCTTTAACCAAAGATCATGGTCATCATTATTGGAAAAAGAAAATTTATTTCAGCAAAATGGTATACTAAGCAGAATCACACTGTGCTTCCTACAGAGGCTGTATATACATCATTATAATAGCATTGTAATGTCTAATTGCAGAGCTGTGCTGAAGCTGTTCTTCCATCATACTTACCCATTGTTCAGAAACACAAAAGCGACGGTTATTCTTATGCAGACAGGTAAGCTTTGTCATATTCACATATAAGCATTAAATACTTGCTCAAAGTTCTTTAATAGCCTGATCCTTATGTAAGTCGTTATCTTCTGGAAACTATGAGTATCTAGCAATGATGGAATTCGACCTGAACAGACAAGTTGTCTCACTGATCAACTAGGACATTTGCAAGTTTGCAAGAGTTATTTCCCTTCCAACATTTGTACATTTTTTTGTAGTAGAATTTCAGAGATAAGTTAGATTGTGAGACACAAGTGTTATTTTGCCTCAGACCATAATTGATTTTCCCTCTATGCTACCAAACAGAAATTAAAATATTTCAAAGCATTGCAAACTATTCAAACTGAGCCTACCGAGAGCTGGAATGTAGCTCATGACCTGCATTTAAGAAAGATATTTTCATTTAAATCACTCTATCACCACTCAACTATATCTTTTAAAAGTCGGGAAAATTACAAAACATATGTTTGTCACAAGAACATATATTATACTACAAATTCATGCAAAAGATGTGATCAGTGTTCATATCTCCATTAACTAAGTAAGTAAAAGTTATATAGTAAGAGTTCTAGACTAAGAATTTACTGATATAATATATTCATGTACAATGATGATATTTATTCTGGTCAGTATTATATTATGTAGCTTTTTTTCTAACTAGATATGATATTAATCTATTTTATAAGACCTTATCATACATCCTTTTCTGCCATCACCATGCAAGCAGGCTAATATTGTAGTCAATAAAAACTACTTAACACTCCTAAATTATTATAAGATTTTAGGAAGACGATTTGTTATTCAGTGCTCCACTATAATGCTTTTTATACAGGTGATGTACATGTGATATTTTACATAAAAGTGTGTGGCTTGTGTATAAGAGTTAACTACATGTATATGGTGTTAACGAAGCATGCTTCTTTGATTCCTGTTGTGGAAGATAGGATCATCATACAAGAGACATGGGTTTAATTCCTGTACGAGCACTCTGTAGAAGTCTATCTGTCCTTGTTCTAATTTTAAACTACTAGTATATATGATGTTCATTTTGTTTTTGAAAAATTATATGTAGGCACTGAAATGAATTCAACCAGAGTTAACATTTCATTTAACTTACTACCAGTGTCATTATAATATGGCTGAAGTGTTTCCCTAATTTTCATTGGCCAATTTACTGCTTTCCTCATGAGAACCTATCAGTGAGTAGACCTGTTTGTGCTAAAACAGCTCAGCTACGAAATTCCCTAGGCATTGCAGACCAAGTACGAACTGGTCGGCAATCTTTTACTTTGCACAACAGCCAATCAGAATGCTGGAAACTAAACGAATGTTCGGCATCACTTTGTTGATACCCCAACAACGTTTCGCTACAATAAACGAAGAGGAATTGCAAGATATTTTGAAGAAGAAAGACTTGTTGAACATCCAGAAATATACTTCAAGTGCTTCTCCAGCCATATTTAAGTGCTAAAAGTAGGTCTGCATGCTGACTTTGAAAACTTTAGTCAACATGATTCGGACAGGAGCCTTGGGATTTTTTTTATTTATTTGTTTTAGTTGGCCATATTACAAAACAGTTCTTGCCTTTTGTGTTTGATGTACACGAGACTATACGGACCTGGTCAAGAGTTTGTTAACAGCCGAGGTTAACAAACTCTTGACCAGGTCCGTATAGTCTCGTGTACATCAAACACAAAAGGCAATAATTGTATAATGTTAAGAGGACACATAATATTCAACAATCCATACAATGTTGTGTTAGCTGAAACGCTTTCAAGGTTTTGTGCTTAGTGAGCTGGAGTATGACTAAAGAGTATGAGAGTTATTTCCCCTCTGCCATATGACGACAAGGATCATAGTACTCACTGATTTGTATGTCCCTCTAGGCAGTGGCAGCTATTGAGGAGGGGGCGCTATGTGGAGTTCAACCTTATCTATGACAGAGGAACCAAGTTTGGGCTGATGACACCTGGTGCCAGATTTGAAAGCATACTAATGTCCCTGCCTCTTCATGCAGTAAGTACATGATGTGCCGAAGAGAAATTATTTGACCTTTCATCAGTTTTTATGTAATCAGAGGGCTTAAGGGAGTATTTGTTGAGCTTTATATATGTGGAGAGCTTACTTCGTGTATGTAGAGAATTTAGTGGGGTATTATGTGTAGAACTTACCGAGTATACATGTAGTGCTTCCTGGGAGTATGTGTAGAGCTTACTGGGTGTATGTGTAGAGCTTACTGGGTGTATGTGTAGAGCTTACTGGGAGTATGTGTGGAGCATACTGGGAGTATGTAAAGAGCTTACTGGGAGTATGTGTGGAGCTTACTGGGAGTATGTGTAGAGCTTACTGGGAGTATGTGTGGAGCTTACTGGGTGTATGTGTGGAGCTTACTGGGTGTATGTGTGGAGCTTACTGGGAGTATGTGTAGAGCTTACTGGGAGTATGTGTAAAGCTTACTGGGTGTACGTGTAGAGCTTACTGGGTGTATGTGTGGAGCTTACCGGGAGTATGTGTAGAGCTTACTGGGAGTATGTGTAGAGGTTACTGGTGTATGTGTAACGCTTACTTAGTGTGTTTGTAGAGTTTATTGGGTATATATGTTTAGAGCTTATTGGGAGTACCTGTAGAGCTTACTGGGTGTACATGAAGAGCTTACTGGGTGTATGTGTAGAGCTTACTGGGTGTGTTTGTAGAGCTTACTGGGTGTATGTGTAGAGCTTACTGAGTGTATGTGTGGAGCTTACTGGGTGTATGTGTGGAGCTTACTGGAGTTTGTGTGGAGCTTACTGGGTGTATGTGTAGAGCTTACTGGGTGTATGTGTAGAGCTTAGTGGGTGTATGTGTGGGGCTTACTGGGTGTATGTGTAGAGCTTACTGGGTGTATGTGTAGAGCTTACCGAGTGTATGTGTAAAATTTATTGGGTGTATGTGAAGAGCTTACTGGGTGTATATGAAGAGCTTACTGGGTGTATGTGTAATGCTTACTGAGTGTGTTTTGTAGAGTTTATTGGGTATATATGTTTAGAGCTTATTGGGAGTACCTGTAGAGCTTACTGGGTGTACATGAAGAGCTTACTGGGTGTATGTGTAGAGCTTACTGGGTGTATGTGTAACGCTTACTGAGTGTGTTTGTAAAGCTTACTGTGTTTTTGTATAGAGCTAACCTTGGTGTATGTGTAGAGATATATTACTGGATGTTTTTGTAGAGTTTGCTGAATGTATGCATAGAGCTTAAAGGTTGTATTTGAAGAGCATTGTGTAGAAATTACTGGTTATCTGTGTAGAGCTTGTGTGTGACGTACTGGGTAAATTGGCATATATAGCATGTGTAGAGTTTGCTGGGTATCTGAGTTGAGCTTACTGGTTTTATGTGAAGAGCCTTGTGTAGAGCGTACGTATTAGATGTAATTTTTTGTGTTGATTTGCTGAGTGTGTGTGCAGATCTTACTGGGTGTATATGTAAAGCTAATTGGGTTTCTGTATAGGACTTACCTTGATGTGTTTGTAGAGATATAATACTGGGGTTTTTTTTCTGAGTTAACTGAGTGTATGTGTAGAGCTTTCTAGATATATGTTAAAAGCTTACTAGGTGTATATGTAAAACTTACTGGAAGTATGCATAGAGCTTATTGTGGGTTGTGTATAGCTTACTGTATGTATGTGTAGAGCATGTGTAGAGCTTATTATGGGTTTGTGTAGAGCTTTTTGTATAAGACTTACTCTGTATATGTGAAGAGCTTACTGTATGTATATTTAGAGCTACCTGGAGGTACATGCAGTGCTTATTGCTTGATGTATGTGACTGTTGACCTTGTTTTGATACTTATCCAATACAACTGTATGTTACAGAAATGGGAGTATTGTCACTCCCCCAGTGCAGGGTCCAAGGAGGAGGAGCTCCTGAATGTACTGAAGAATCCACAAGACTGGGTCTGACCCTCAAACTAGGTCATCTGGTATCAGGATAGAATGACATGCTATCATGTGTGTCCTTGAAGCAAGAATTAGTTGCCATGGATACTGATCACCAGGATATGATCAGAGTCAATAGATTTGTCCTCATCACAACATGGACCAGTAGTGATAGTATATGGAGCTGATTGGATGTAACTGGGTTTACAATGGATTTGTCATCATATGAACAGATAATTGGGCTTGACAACCAATAAATTAAAAGCCATGGAACCCAACAAATGAAAAGTTGATGATTGTTCATTATGACAAGCATGTTATCGTCATGTGTCAAAAGTGATTTGAATGAACAGTGGATGATGATCAGACTTTTTATTTTAATCAGAATATTTTTAAATGAAAATGATTTTTTACAGAATGACTATGTGGGAACAATGTGTTTTATATATACAACTTTTCACTCTCTACCTTGGTAGCTGTTACCATGGAAACAGTACGGAAACTTTACCGAAAATTGATGACACTTGACTTGTGCTGCAGAAAGAGATATATACATTATTTTAGAATTGATGCTACATCAAGATGTCTGGAAGATCCATGCACAGACTTGAAATGTACAGAAAGACAATTGATATTGGAGAAATGTTAGTATATTTTTATATCAAATTGTGTTCTGCTAATCCATCCATCCCAGATGCTCACCAAGTATATGTCTCTCTGTCACCTGCAGTGACTGAAGTCCTCCGATACATTACTTCTCTGTGACTACAGTTTCTGAGAGTTTCTTTCTTACTGACTACAGTTGCCAGGTGGATTTCTTCTCATTGACTACAGTTGTCAGATGGATTCCTTCTCATTGACTACAGTTGTCAGGGAGATTCCTTCTCTGTGACTACAGTTGCCAGGTGGATTTCTTCTCATTGACTACAGTTGTCAGATGGATTCCTTCTCATTGACTACAGTTGTCAGGGACATTCCTTCTCTGTGACTACAGTTGTCAGGGAGATTCCTTCTCTGTGACTACAGTTGTCAGGGAGATTCCTTCTGTGTGACTACAGTTGTCAGGGAGATTCCTTCTCTGTGACTACAGTTGTCAGATGGATTCCTTCTCTGTGACTACAGTTGTCAGATGGATTCCTTCTCATTGACTACAGTTGTCAGGGAGATTCCTTCTCATTGATTACAGTTGTCAGGGAGATTCCTTCTCTGTGACTACAGTTGTCAGGGAGATTCCTTCTCTGTGACTACAGTTGTCAGGGAGATTCCTTCTCTGTGACTACAGTTGTCAGGGAGATTCCTTCTCTGTGACTACAGTTGTCAGATGGATTCCTTCTCATTGACTACAGTTGTCAGGTGGATTCCTTCTCTGTGACTACAGTTGTCAGATGGATTCCTTCTCTGTGACTACAGTTGTCAGGGAGATTCCTTCTCATTGACTACAGTTGTCAGATGGACTCCTTCTCTGTAACTACAGTTGTCAGATGGATTCCTTCTCATTGACTACATGCACAGTTGTCAGGGAGATTCCTTCTCATTGACTACAGTTGTCAGATGGATTCCTTCTCTGTGACTACAGTTGTCAGATGGATTCCTTCTCTGTGACTACAGTTGTCAGGGAGATTCCTTCTCTGTGACTACAGTTGTCAGGGAGATTCCTTCTCATTGACTACAGTTGTCAGATGGATTCCTTCTCATTGACTACAGTTGTCAGGGAGATTCCTTCTCTGTGACTACAGTTGTCAGGGAGATTCCTTCTCTGTGACTACAGTTGTCAGGGAGATTCCTTCTCATTGACTACAGTTGTCAGATGGATTCCTTCTCATTGACTACAGTTGTCAGGGAGATTCCTTCTCTGTGACTACAGTTGTCAGGGAGATTCCTTCTCTGTGACTACAGTTGTCAGGGAGATTCCTTCTCTGTGACTACAGTTGTCAGGTGGATTCCTTCTCATTGACTACAGTTGTCAGATGGATTCCTTCTCATTGACTACAGTTGTCAGGGAGATTCCTTCTCATTGATTACAGTTGTCAGGGAGATTCCTTCTCATTGACTACAGTTGTCAGGGAGATTCCTTCTCTGTGACTACAGTTGTCAGGTGGATTCCTTCTCTGTGACTACAGTTGTCAGATGGATTCCTTCTTATTGACTACAGTTGTCAGGGAGATTCTTTCTCAGTGACTGAATTTATTTGGCAGATTCTTTTCAGTGAGTGTGACTGCATGTCTTGGTGACGTTCTGGGAATTAGAATAGACATGTTGCATATTTCTTCTGTTCTGCTAACCATGCATGACATTTTAATTATTCATAGTTTAATTTTTACGTGTTGTTTTCACTATTTCAGAGTTTATTTTTCACATAATATTACATGTTACCTGTCATGAATCTAATGTAATGGTGCTGATCCTGTCTTTTCTGTTTCAACTGGCCAAATTATTTTGGGGCAAAAAGATGTTTTATGGTATGTAAGATTATTAACCAGTACATACTGGGACGAAAGCCATCAAGCATGTGTAAAAACGAATTGCATTGAGCTTTATTTTCAAATTCGTAGAGGTCAAAGGTTCAGAAAAAATTCAGTTTATTTGTTTAGATTTTATGGCCCATCGACAGCTAGCGTCATTTAGGGCCAAATGATATACTATCATTTTATTTGATATAAGAAAAAATTCTAAAAACTAACTATAAATGACTAATTGGAAATAGTGATAATATTTGGCTTTTAGTGCTCCACAGTAATGGACTATCAAGTTTGTTCAATTAGGTGACCTTGACCCGCTTTTTAGATTAATACAGGGGCCTTAAGACCTTGAATTGATATTGGGCCTATAGTGCATTGTACTATCAAGTGTATTCAAAAGAGTAAATTTCCCCTTCTTTAGAGGTGATACAAATTTATTAGAGTATTTAAACATCTTCAGAATAACAAAAATGTCACAGAGGTCAAATATGATAAAATTGTTAAAACAGCTTCCTACAAATTAAGATCTATGATGACAAGAGTATTTGTATTTGGCCTGTAGCTTTGCTGAAATGAAGATCAATCAAATATTTTCAATTAAATGACTGATCCACTTTGAAGACTGCATCAGTCAAGTAAGTTAAAATCTTCCATCAAAGATGTATGATTATGTTATTAGCTCACCTGGTCCGAAGGACCAAGGTGAGCTTATACCATACTGTGGCGTCCGTCGTCCGTCCGTCAACAATTGACTTATTTGACTTCTTCTTAATAACCGCTCATCGGAATTTGAACAAATTTGGTCAGAAGCATCCCTATGGGTAGGGGACTCAAAATTGTACAAATGATGGGGCTGACCCCCTGGGAGCCTCTGGGGCGGGGCCAAAAGGGTCATTTTGGCGCTATTGATATAAACGACTTCTTCTCTGAAACCAAGCAATGGCTATCACTCATATTTGCCTGGTAGCATCACTATGGGGTGGGGATTCAAAATTGTACAAATGATGGGGCTGACCCCCCCAGGGGCCTGAGGGGTGGGGCCAAATGTGGTCAATCTGGCTATATTGATATAAACGACTTCTTCTCTGAAACCAAGCAATGGCTATCGCTCATATTTGCCTGGTAGGATCATTATGGGGTGGGGATTCAAAATTGTACAAATGATGGGGCTGACCCCCCAGGGACCTCAGGGGTCGACATTAACTTTTTTCTGCACTTGTCCCTTCGGACAATTGATAAGATAAATTCACTTGTCCGAATGAAATAATCACTTGTCCTACATGTGTTTCTACTTTCCATCTGTTATGTGTAAACAGCGAGATGATTTATTATAAAGTAGAGGTAAGCACTGCAAGCCATAATTTCGACTCATAATAATTACTAACAACAATAAAACAGCAAGAAAGCATTATTACAAGTTATTTAAGTTTTACTAAACCATCCTTTTTTTACCTAAAAGCAGATGAATGAAGTACTTTAAAATAATTAACATTCATGAAGAACTGTTCGATTAAACTATAAACAAACTTACTATTGTAAAATCATTAAAACATGTCACCGTTTTCTAGGGCACGGTAGTCTGCTTCATCTGTAGCCTCCTTAATTATATCAAAACTGATTCATTTTTATTACGATTCCAGCAGACGGTATCTGTCGTAGTATCAATGCTCTCACATGTTCAGCATTCACATGCGTTTCAAACATACTAGTGATACCGATTACATGTTTTCGAGAGCCCTCGGAAGTCTACCGTCATTTCTATGTAGTTCCGAATGAAGCTTTAATAAGCATGCAACTCACTTCCGTTCGATGGTTAACACAATTATAAAGGAGTTTTTACTCATTTTACAGTGAGTATTGAATCAGTTTTGACTTCAGAATATAACATCAATAAAACACAATGACAGATTTGTTACTTGTCCCGTCGGACAAGTACTTTAATGATTTCACTTGTCCGACATCAATTTCGATTGGTACCGGACAATCGGACAAGCGTTAATGTCGACCCCTGGACCTGAGGGGCGGGGCCGAATGTGGTCAATTTGGCTATATTGATATAAACGACTTCTTCTCTGAAACCGAGCAATGCCTGTCGCTCATATTTGCCTGGTAGCATCACTATGGGGTGGGGATTCAAATTGTACAAATGATGGGACTGACCCCCCCAGGGGCCTGAGGGGCAGGGCCAAATGTACTCAATCTGGCTATATTCATATAATTGACTTCTTCTTTGGAACCAAGCAATGGATATCTCTCATATTTTACTGGTAGCATCACCTTGGGGTAGGAATTTGAAATTGTACAAATGATGGGACTGACCCCCCCAGGGGCCTGAGGGGCGGGGCCAAATGTGCTCAATCTGGCTATATTCATATAATTGACTTCTTCTTTGGAACCAAGCAATGGATATCTCTCATATTTTACTGGTAGCATCACCTTGGGGTAGGAATTTGAAATTGTACAAATGACGGGGCCGACCCCCTGGGGGCTGAGGGGCGGGGCCAAAAGGGGTCAGTTTTGCAGAATTTATATAAATGACTTCTGCTCTGAAACTAAGCAATGGATATCGCTCAAAAGGGGTCAATTTGGCTAAATTGATTTAAACAACTTATTCTCTGAAACTTAGCAATGGTTTGACTGGTAGCATCCTTTTGGCGTAGGAATTCAAAATTGTATAAAGAAAGGAGCTGACCCCCCAGGGGCAGAGGGCAGGGTCAAAAGGGGTCAATTAATCTAAACAAGATCTTCTCTGAAACTAAGCAATGGATATCACTCACATTTGTGTGGTAGCATCCCTATGGGGTCACGCCAAAAGTCAATTTCATTTCATGGATTAATGCACTTCTTCGCATTTTTAGTATTAAACTAAAACCAATATACATGTACCCATATAAAATGCTTATGATATATATTGACATAGCAATACCAGTGACAAATATACTTAAGCATCGTTCTTGTTTCATATCTCATGAAACCAGGTGAGCGATACAGGCCCTCTGGGCCTCTTGTATTAATGATAGATTATATTTAGTCCCATAAGTAAATTTTACTTGCTGTCAATTGTAAAAATACATTTTGACTAGGATTACTTTAAAGATCCCAGTCAAGATGTATTTTTGAAGAAAATTATTATTTTCTCATGTGTCAGAAAATCACAGGGAATACCATATTTACTGCATACATGCACAAAGTATACATAGTCAGTAACCTGTCCCCTATATAGAGTTTTATACAAATAAACTGATGGTTTGTAAGGGTTTTCATTCTAGCTTTGACAGCTAAAGAAGTACTATTTTACAAATTGATACATACCCTGGAACACATAATGATATACAGTAGTGGACAGATGTACAGGCATCACAATACAATTAAAAAATTAAAAAATCCCAGGATAACTAAAATATCACATCAGCATAGATTGGCTGGTATATAGCTCCTTTGGCTTATAGGTTACATGTATGCTTGATTTTACATGTAGACTGCAAAATTCCATGAGAGTGAATGTTAGAAACAAATTTATGTGTATAATTGTGAAATCATTGCAATGTTTTCAATAAATGCTGATCGGGTTCTATGAGCTGAGCAACAAATTAGGTTCCATGTGTTGTGTTATGTTATTAAGCATTTGTACATATAGCACTGATAGGTTAATGATACAGGCAAATTTGGCCTTTTGTTTTATATACATTCTACCTTAAGGCCAAATGAAAGATTGATAAAAAGACTGATACTTATAATGATTACATGTATTTCAAAAGCATTTTTGAAGTCCAGCATACCTGGATTTGGTCTTTGTTAGATCACGTCATTCACACCTGGATTTGGTCTTTGTTAGATCAAGTCATTCACACCTGGATTTGGTTTTTGTTAAATCAAGTCATTCACACCTGGATTTGGTCTTTGTTAGATCAATCATTCACACCTGGATTTGGTCTTTGTTAGATCAAGTCATTCACACCTGGATTTGGTCTTTGTTAGATCAATCATTCACACCTGGATTTGGTCTTTGTTAGATCACGTCATTCACACCTGGATTTGGTCTTTGTTAGATTACGTCATTCACACCTGGATTTGGTCTTTGTTAGATCAAGTTATTCACACTGGATTTGGTCTTTGTTAGATCAAGTCATTCACACTGGATTTGGTCTTTGTTAGATCAATCATTCACACCTGGATTTGGTCTTTATTAGATTACGTCATTCACACCTGGATTTGGTCTTTGTTTGATCAAGTGATTCACACTGGATTTGGTCTTTGTTAAATCAAGTCATTCACACTGGATTTGGTCTTTGTTTGATCAAATGATTCACACTGGATTTGGTCTTTGTTTGATCAAGTGATTCACACTGGATTTGGTCTTTGTTTGATCAAGTCATTCACACCTGGATTTGGTCTTTGTTAGATCAATCATTCACACCTGGATTTGGTCTTTGTTAGATCACGTCATTCACACCTGGATTTGGACTTACTTAGATCAAGTCATTCACACCTGGATTTGGTCTTTGTTAGATCAAGTCATTCACACCTGGATTTGGTCTTTGTTAGATCAATCATTCACACCTGGATTTGGTCTTTGTTAGATCAAGTCATTCACACCTGGATTTGGACTTACTTAGATCAAGTCATTCACACCTGGATTTGGTCTTTGTTAGATCAAGTCATTCACACCTGGATTTGGTCTTTGTTAGATCAAGTCATTCATACCTGGATTTGGTCTTTGTTAGATCAAGTCATTCACACTGGATTTGGTCTTTGTTAGATCACGTCATTCACACTGGATTTGGTCTTTGTTAGATCAAGTCATTCACACTGGATTTGGTCTTTGTTAGATCAAGTCATTCACACCTGGATTTGGTCTTTGTTAGATCACGTCATTCACACTGGATTTGGTCTTTGTTAGATCAAGTCATTCACACTGGATTTGGTCTTTGTTAGATCAAGTCATTCACACCTGGATTTGGTCTTTGTTAGATCACGTCATTCACACTGGATTTGGTCTTTGTTAGATCAAGTCATTCACACTGGATTTGGTCTTTGTTAGATCAAGTCATTCACACCTGGATTTGGACTTACTTAGATCAAGTCATTCACACCTGGATTTGGTCTTTGTTAGATCAAGTCATTCACACTGGATTTGGTCTTTGTTAGATCAATCATTCACACCTGGATTTGGTCTTTGTTAGATCAATCATTCACACTGGATTTGGTCTTACTTAGATCAAGTCATTCACACCTGGATTTGGTCTTTGTTAGATCAAGTCATTCACACCTGGATTTGGTCTTTGTTAGATCAAGTCATTCACACCTGGATTTGGTCTTTGTTAGATCAAGTCATTCACACTGGATTTGGTCTTACTTAGATCAAGTCATTCACACCTGGATTTGGTCTTTGTTAGATCAAGTCATTCACACCTGGATTTGGTCTTTGTTAGATCAAGTCATTCATATCTGGATTTGGTCTTTGTTAGATCAAATGATTCACACTGGATTTGGTCTTTGTTTGATCAAGTGATTCACACTGGATTTGGTCTTTGTTTGATCAAGTCATTCACACCTGGATTTGGTCTTTGTTAGATCAATCATTCACACCTGGATTTGGTCTTTGTTAGATCACGTCATTCACACCTGGATTTGGACTTACTTAGATCAAGTCATTCACACCTGGATTTGGTCTTTGTTAGATCAAGTCATTCACACCTGGATTTGGTCTTTGTTAGATCAATCATTCACACCTGGATTTGGTCTTTGTTAGATCAAGTCATTCACACCTGGATTTGGACTTACTTAGATCAAGTCATTCACACCTGGATTTGGTCTTTGTTAGATCAAGTCATTCACACCTGGATTTGGTCTTTGTTAGATCAAGTCATTCATACCTGGATTTGGTCTTTGTTAGATCAAGTCATTCACACTGGATTTGGTCTTTGTTAGATCACGTCATTCACACTGGATTTGGTCTTTGTTAGATCAAGTCATTCACACTGGATTTGGTCTTTGTTAGATCAAGTCATTCACACCTGGATTTGGTCTTTGTTAGATCACGTCATTCACACTGGATTTGGTCTTTGTTAGATCAAGTCATTCACACTGGATTTGGTCTTTGTTAGATCAAGTCATTCACACCTGGATTTGGTCTTTGTTAGATCACGTCATTCACACTGGATTTGGTCTTTGTTAGATCAAGTCATTCACACTGGATTTGGTCTTTGTTAGACCAAGCCATTCACACCTGGATTTGGACTTACTTAGATCAAGTCATTCACACCTGGATTTGGTCTTTGTTAGATCAAGTCATTCACACCTGGATTTGGTCTTTGTTAGATCAAGTCATTCACACTGGATTTGGTCTTTGTTAGATCAATCATTCACACCTGGATTTGGTCTTTGTTAGATCAAGTCATTCACACCTGGATTTGGTCTTTGTTAGATCAAGTCATTCACACCTGGATTTGGTCTTTGTTAGATCAAGTCATTCACACTGGATTTGGTCTTACTTAGATCAAGTCATTCACACCTGGATTTGGTCTTTGTTAGATCAAGTCATTCACACCTGGATTTGGTCTTTGTTAGATCAAGTCATTCATATCTGGATTTGGTCTTTGTTAGATCAAGTCATTCACACCTGGATTTGGTTTTTGTTAGATCAAGTCATTCACACCTGGATTTGGACTTACTTAGATCAAGTCATTCACACCTGGATTTGTGTTTTGTTTCTGAATATTATCAGATTCATAAATTGATTATAAGGTCATCTGACCAGAAGGGTCAGGATTACCAATGGTAATTGTGCTTCTTTAGTAGTTGTGTGTGATGCATAAACTTTTCAAATTTCAAACTTCTTTTCCAGTGTGACTGAGCTCTAACTTGCAAGAAATGATCCTTAGATGGTCCTGTTCTTGTTGATCTGAAATCCATGATGGCCATCATGACCACCATCTTGAAAAACATATTTTAATTTTCTTATTAAGTTCCACTGGTACTTAGAGCTGAAAATTGATATGAATATTAAGGAAGGAGAGCCAACAAAGAGTTAATCATTTTCAGTCTCTTAAAATCTTTAACATGGCACCTACAAGGGCCATTTTCCACCATGATTTCGAAGTCAGTTTTCCTGAACAAGGGCTATCTATTTCAAACTTCATCTCAAGTTCGACAAGTGGGATTCAGCTCTAACTTACCTGAAATGATCCAGAGATGGTGCCGACCAAGTATTGTTATTTTTCAGGTCTGTCCAAAATCCAAGATGACTGCCATCTTGAAAAAACGCATTTTAAACTTCTTCTCCAGTTCCAATGGTACCCATTGAGCTAAAAATTAGGATATTAAGGAAGGGGAGCCAACAAAGTGTTGTTTAAAAGTTTTTAGACCTCATAGAAACTTTGACACGGCATCCACAATGGCCATCATGGTTGTCCTGAACAACACCTATTTTAAACTTCTTCTCAAGTTAGACCACGGGGAATCAGCTCTAACACTTTAACTGATCCTGAGATAAAGTCCTGACCAAGTGTTATTTTTCAGGTTGCACTGAAATCCAAGATGGCCACCATGGTCAACTGTACCTCTTTACTTGCTACTGCATGAGTATGTATACTACAATTGTACAAGGAACTTGATAGTCAGATGACCGTTAAGACCCTTCGGCCTCTTGTACTAGAGTCAGATGACCCTTAAGGCCCTTCGGCCTCTTGTACTAACCTTTCCATGCTTATTTTTTCATTAAAATGTTCATTAACTCTTTCAAAAGTATGAATATATTCTGATCATAACTAATTGCTTGGTTTATTAATGGAAAACTAAAATGAAATTAAAATATTTAATGATGTTTCTGGCAGTGCATGCTTCTATTCTGATTGGCTGATGGTTCCATGACAATGTTTATACTGTATTTTATATTATTTGGGGAGAAAGGAAGACAACATCATGAATCAATGACCTAGAATTCATTGAACAGAGGACAATGACTTTATCAATTAATATATCTACACATTAAGTCCATTACTCCTTTAAGAACTTGTTTTACCTAGCTGCCAGCTAGCAAATTGTTTGACTATTATAATCCCAGATTTGACCTAGTTTGACTAGTATAAACCCAGATTTGACCTAGTTTGACTATTATAAACTTAGATTTGACCTAGATCTGTATGGCAGGTATTGTCGATGAAGCAGAACAGGCCTACTTTTCTGGAACACCTGGTCTTACTCTCATTGTACTTTTTCCAGGGTGTCCCTGTAAATCTTTATTTCGTTCATAATTTGCCCTTGTTTTGTCAACTTGAGCTAGAATTATTATAGGGTAACATCTAGTATGAGAAAATCTCCAGGAAAATACTGTTGAGGCCTTAGTGTTAGACTGTAAGATTTGGTGATGTGGAAGTGTCTGCTACACAGTTGTCATGTGGGTAATGGGAGTGGTACTAGTGATCACTATTAACACTGTGTGACATCGTCTTATCCCTACATCAATACAACACTACACTCGATAATGTAAGCTGGTGCAGATTTGTGAATATCATGAAAATAATGGAGACAGCAGGGGATGCAATAGAATTCCTTTACTTAACTTTTATGGTCTGGTTTTGAGTCGTTAAATTCTGTTGTAAAATTTTATGTTATGAGAAGGAAATTAAGTTTCCACATGAGGTACAGGTTTTATTACCTAACAGTAAATTTTAACTTTCAACAAATGGTATATGAAATTGCTTGCAGAGTTTAAGTCTCCTGAAGTACTTTCTGTGTTTTTTCCCCAAAACTTCAACAAGAACAGGAAGAGTAGGATGGTAAACGGCAGTCAGATGTATGACCGATTTACCTTTTTTGTGGTAAAACTTATAAAATTATATTATACAAGTATATCATGGGTATCTGTGAAATAGTCAAGAATATTTGACATGAGTACGATCGATTAACAGTACCGAGGGTCAAATATTGACATCTGAGTGACTTAGACACTTCAAAGAGTAGGACTAAATTCCAAACATCACAGGTGTTCAATAGTTTCACAAGTGACCGTGCAATAGTTCAAAATATAGCTTATGCGTAGAGTTAAGAAAAATCAAATGCATTATGTAATAAAAACATATATAGAGCATAATAAATGTTTTCCCACATGTTTCTTAAGTGTGAATACATAAGTTATTGTACTCATACTTTATACTTGTATATAATATATGTGTATGTGGGGTATTGATAACGTACACACAATGAAAGTGTATCTTTGGAGGAAGAAAACCTGCTTACCGGTGTATGTTACATTGGCATTGGTTTTTGGTTAGATTTTTGGTGTTGAATTGCTTTATCATTTCCTGTTTGTTTGTAATAGTGTGATGTTATTTGGTAGAGTGGCATGCATCTGTGCTGTGTAAGATTGATATGGTGAAACATTTGAACAAAATATAAATGCAATTTTTGACATTTTAAAGGCTCAGTTTCTGCACAAATTCTTAGTTGATTTGTCTCAATATATCACCTGCTTTTTATACAAGTTTGCTGATAGTTTTATATATTACAGACACTGTTGGATGTTATTGTCACGAAATCATGTCAGTAAGAAGTGAGACAGAGAGTTTCATTATTGCAGGCAAAGATGAGCTATGCAGGGTGGTCACCAACAGCTCCTGCTAACGACAATGAATTTGGAATAAAATACTACAGAATAGTTTTATAAAGCCAAGGATTATATGACACGAGAAAGAAATTACAACACCAGAATATATATTATATTATGATGATCTCTAGTTGAGAATCTGAAACATCTTCCATATATAGCTAAAATTACACATTATACAGGGCAGAATAAATAAAAAATAGAGATACAATGTAATTTGATATACAATAGATTTTAAGAATTTTGAAAATTTCAAAATGTCATGGTTTACATAAGAAAAAAATTACCCTTAGAGACCACTCACTGACATATAGCTTTGTGCCATCAAAGTTGGTTCCCTTGGATTTATATTTAACCCAAATCAATTGATGATCAACTAATTATGTAACTTAATTACTAAACTAAGAGCATAGATTGTCACAAAACAGATAAAAAATTATTACTAAAAATAAAATACTGAAACAGTAGATATACCGCCAATAAAATTTATTTTCTAAGCATTTTGTGAAAAAAGGTCAAACTTTTGTGAACAAATGACAGTTTGAATGTCTTCCATATTCAGTTGATTCAAAATTATCACCTAGTCCTAATACAGTACTGTCACAATGAGAGAAAGGTGTGTAGGTGCGGGTTGTAAAGTTGTCTTGAGGAGAGACATTAAAACCAAGAAAGTGCTAGAAACAGAAGACTTCCCCAGCACAATTGGATGCTTGATGATTTAAAAGCAGATGGCAATAACTTTAAGATGTTCAAGAGATTGGCATGAGTGCGAAGGGTTTCAAGATTTATCGGAAATGAAAGCCGCAACCTGAAAATCAAAACGTGGATGTTGATACAATATGGCAGAACATCAAATTATTATCCGTGGAAGATAAATTCTATAGCCTGTCTTCCCATGGCAAATGAAGAGTTTTAACAAAAGTTGACCATTTCACCAATCGTGCACACATCATCTCAGGGAAATTAAGATCTTAACCCAAACTGATGAAAGAGAAATGTTCCCAGCTCTGACCTTGCAGCTCAAAGGAAATCATCAATGATCTTTTGGAGATATCACCTTTGGTACCAAAGCAGGAGTCTTCCTTTACTCTGCGTTTCTCCTCTCTGGATGATGCAGATTGTAAAGCATGGACAGGAAAGAACATGGTTTCTAGAAATTCTTTCACATTGTTCGTCCTCTGGTATTACACTTCACACCACAATGATGCACTGGTGTTGTTCTGAGTAAAAGTGAAAACGGACATATCTTTGAAACAGTGTTCAACTCTTTTTAACATGTCAGTTTCCAACATATCTTCAAAAAGCATTTATTCTATAGTAAAAGCTTTAGACATAACTATTGTTTCGTTGTTCCTTGGACGTGAATATCTTACAAGATAAAACATTCTGGAGCACAACACAGTGTTCTCCAAAACATTTTGTGGCGTTAAGTGGGCACCTGTCATACTTGATGGTACCTATATCTTTATTCCTTAGAGTGTTGCTCACAAGGTCCAGACAATATACTGTGGCCAGAAGAAGTGGATCTTTTTGAAGTTCATGAGCATAACCCTGTCTGATGTTTTACATTCTGGTCACAGTAGGACTTAGCCTGGAATGATAATGATTACAAAAGCCATCATTGATAGTCTCTCCTGGCTGGAGAAAGTTGACAATGTCATTGTCGATCGAGGGTTTGGGGCTGTTTTGCCAGATTTGGAATCTCATGGTTTGACAACGAAGATGCTATCTTATTTAAAACCTGGATAGACTCAACTTGACGACCTTCAAGCTAACCTTGATAAACTCATTATTAAATCCAGATGGGTAGTGGAGTTATATCACACACAATTCAAGCAACTTGCCCCCAACATTTTCATTGATGTCATTGAGGTATTCGTTAGAAT
Source organism: Pecten maximus (assembly GCF_902652985.1). Classification (NCBI taxonomy): domain Eukaryota; kingdom Metazoa; phylum Mollusca; class Bivalvia; order Pectinida; family Pectinidae; genus Pecten; species Pecten maximus. Next base: position 35,048,219 of record NC_047019.1, read on the forward strand.
AGTAACAGCCTGTATCAATGGAATATGAGGATCCTTATATGTTAAAATACTAAAGCGAGATTATGTAACAAAGCATAAGATAGTGCCTTAGGGTTCACAACACCTTAGTTCAGAGTGTGAAAGATGATCTCGGCCAGATCTTACCAGAAGGGCAGTAATTACCAAACTAGATGTGACTGCAGATAATTGTGACTTTCAAAGTTAAACATGGAATACCTTCGAACAATATCCTGTGTCACATACCAAATATCACTGGCAGATGGCTACATCAGTGAGCACCTTAGTGATGATGGTGACTATGAGATCTGGATCTATCGGCACTCATGGGACATTGTAAGATGTCAGATCCAGTCGGGACATCAGAACAGTGTAAAGTTCAATGTTTGGATCCAGCATGATCACTCTGACACCATTAATGCAATAAAGGATTATTATTGCCAGTGTCCTACAGGACAGAGAACCATGGGAGATATGTGCCCATGTAGCCAGTATCCTATACTGTTTAGGATACTACATGCATTTTTGAACCAGTAAGCCTTTGTATCCGAAAGTCAACAGGTTTAAAACAAACCTTAAGTAATATAGATTTCACAACCAGCTGTGATCTCCAAGGTATTATGTATGGCTGACTTGGACAATTAGATCTACATTGTAGACCAAACCTGACATGGCCAATCAGATTCAAGGACGAGGAAGCCATATTGGATTCCAGATTAGGTGTGTTAATGTGTAAACCAACATAAATTGAGCATGTAGCATTCTTGTCAGAAAATTGATTCAGCAGTTGTAAGAATTAACATTTAATATTTGTAGTTATCGGGGAACATGACAGCCATTTTGAAAGTGGAAATTTCACTTTAAAGGGTTATTAGTGTAGGTGTCAGTGTCTGTGTACTAATAAAACCAAGTATAAACATTTTATTTCAGTTCACTGTACAATATTCAATGCAAAACAGATTTCCCCCACTATGCTTGTTTCTCTTTGAAAAATTACATAATAATATTGTGAATCAATTTTAATTACTTTGCACAAAATTCCTAATCACTTCCTTTTTTGCAATTGATTTTGTATTGTATTGTATTGTATTGTATTGTATTGTATTGAAGTGTTTTTTTAGCACTTAACTATGCGTGGAGTGCAACAGGAATTCTAACTTGTATTTTTGACCTTCAGAAAATTTGAGCATGTTCTTACTCAAAATCCATTACATTTTTATCTAGCTTCTGTTCCTTATGTGTTCTAAAATGTAACTTCTTGCTTTGCATATATGATATATAACATGTTATTATCAGCATGTTCATGTTTAGTTTTCTCAAGAAAAAAGAAGAAATGGTGTTGTAGCATTTTCCCACAAAACAATGGACTACAGAGGCTTCCAGTACATAGCACATACAAGCGCCCGACCTTTCCCAGAAAAATTCAACACAAAACTTCCAAGTACAGTACTCTCAAAGGGTCATTCTGGGATCATTTATGCACGAGATATCATAGAGTTAAAAATATTTTGCAGAGCCAGACACTTAAGTTTCCTCGACTTGACTATAAATCGTCCTATATCAAATATGCCCTAGACTTGAAGTGGTGGCTAACACAGGTCACAGGAAGGTTGTGGCCTTTATAAGTTGTTATTGTCTCTATGTTGAATTCATACAGCCTCAATCTCACTATATTATACTAATCACAGAGCTCAAAATACCTTCCTCAAGATCTCAAAACACATACCGTATATCAGGTTTTTTTAGCGTATGCCAAATTGTGCGTTTTCTGTACAAAATGACACGTTTGATTTTTAGCGTATTTCATTTTTAGCGTTTTCACAACGTGTAATTCAAATTTTACCGTACATCTGTTTCATATACAACAAAAACGAAGAAGTACAGTAATAATAATTTATCTACAAGTTTGTTTGCTTCAGCAACCTCAGGTCTGTCCCTGACTGGATTTTCTTTGTCTTTCCGTGTAACGGTTACAAATCGTAGCATGGCCATGTTTCACTTGGCAATGCGACTCTCGTTATGATTTCAAATACAAAGGACAAAACATATGGTCAACTGTGAGTACATTTTTATTGAATAAAACAGTTCAGTCGAGTCAAGGCCAATTAAGCACACCTGTATACAGCATGTGTAAACAGGTGATCGGTTCATGACAACACCCCTACAAGGGAGCTAACTCTTACTGTAAAATGTGACCAATTTTAGCGATGTCTTATAATTCGCGACCGAGTCTGGTCGCGAAAATAGCGAAAATTTGACACTCGCTAAAAAAACCCCGATATATGGTATATCCAAACTCTGTAAATGATAAATTAGATATATATCTCCACGGTACACTCATCCTAGAGCTCCAAATACACTCATCCTAGATCTCCAAATACACTCATCCTAGATCTCCAAATACACTCATCCTAGATCTCCAAATACACTCATCCTAGATCTCCAAATACACTCATCCTAGATCTCCAAATACACTCATCCTAGAGCTCCAAATACACTCATCCTAGATCTCCAAATACACTCATCCTAGATCTCCAAATACACTCATCCTAGATCTCCAAGTACACTCATCCTAGATCTCCAAATACACTCATCCTAGATCTCCAAGTACACTCATTATATATCTCCAAATACACTCATCCTAGATCTCCAAATACACTCATCCTAGATCTCCAAATACACTCATCCTAGATCTCCAAATACACTCATCCTAGATCTCCAAATACACTCATCCTAGATCTCCAAATACACTCATCCTAGATCTCCAAATACACTCATCCTAGATCTCCAAATACACTCATCCTAGATCTCCAAATACACTCATCCTAGATCTCCAATACACTCATCCTAGATCTCCAAATACACTCATCCTAGATCTCCAAATACACTCATCCTAGATCTCCAAATACACTCATCCTAGATCTCCAAATACACTCATCCTAGATCTCCAAATACACTCATCCTAGATCTCCAAATACACTCATCCTAGATCTCCAAATACACTCATCCTAGATCTCCAAATACACTCATCCTAGATCTCCAAATACACTCATCCTAGATCTCCAAATACACTCATCCTAGATCTCCAAATACACTCATCCTAGATCTCCAAATACACTCATCCTAGATCTCCAAATACACTCATCCTAGATCTCCAAATACACTCATCCTAGATCTCCAAGTACACTCATCCTAGATCTCCAAATACACTCATCCTAGATCTCCAAATACACTCATCCTAGATCTCCAAATACACTCATCCTAGATCTCCAAATACACTCAACCTAGATCTCCAAATACACTCATCCTAGATCTCCAAATAAACACATAGATCTCCAAATACACTCATCCTATATCTCCAAGTACACTCATCCTAGATCTCCAAATACACTCATCCTAGATCTCCAAATACACTCATCCTAGATCACCAAATACACTCATCCTAGATCTCCAAGTACACTCATCCTAGATCTCCAAGTACACTCATCCTAGATCTCCAAATACACTCATCCTAGATCTCCAAATACACTCATCCTAGATCTCCAAATACACTCATCCTAGATCTCCAAGTACACTCATCCTAGATCTCCAAATACCCTCATCCTAGATCTCCAAATACACTCATCCTAGATCTCCAAATACACTCATCCTAGATCACCAAATAAACCCAACCTAGATCTCAAATTGCACTCACCTAGATCTCCAATTGCACTCACCTAGATCTCCAAATACACTCATCCTAGATCTCCAAATAAACCTAGATCTTCATATGCAAAGGATATGGACTTGTACAGTAAGTTCTTGATCATATAAATGTTTTAAATCTCCATACTACACTCAGTACAGCATAAAAAAAAAGAAATTGAATGTTGGCTTCAGTGTTCATTAAATATTAATACAATGCAAATTAGCTCTTTTGTTGGAGTTCAATGCCAAAAAACATTATTAAGTTGAAAAAAAATACAGATGAACTTTAGAACTGTATTCCTGTTTATGTAATCTGTGATAATATTTATGTCTTCTTAAGCAGCCAAAATGTTGCTGTTTGTGAGACATTTATATATATACGAGACAAATTATCATAGGGATGGGAAGGTATTGCACCACGTATTCAAATTTACTTAAAAACAGGGCTTTCCTTTCTCTATAAACATCTAATCTCTTTCAGAAAATATTTGAATTATTTGGTAAAATGAAGTTTTTGAAACTTAATTACCAGTATTGATGATTGAAATATTGCTATTTGTGCAATTTATATAGAGTCTGTATAAATGGCTGCATGCAAAGCAAGAAACGTGATGCCCGCATATTGATTAAACATGTAGTTTGCGTGTATTAGCATTCCATTTTATTGTGTTTTCATGTCCAGAATGGAGTCTCTAATGCTTAAATAATGGGACCTTATCACAGGCGAACAGTCGCTCTTATAATCGTAATTACATCACAAGACAGACAATTTCTTTCCCAAAATTGTGATGCTTATGTCATCAGAAATTATCAGATATTGCAACAGAAAACTAGACTATAACTTCACCAGCCATCAAATTATATCATAAATGTGTAATCTACCACTTATGCTGTATCTAAAAAGTATGTCAATCTCTTACTTATGGTTACTAGAATGTCCATCTTCCATTAATAGCGTGTCAAACTTCCATCTATCGATAATAGTGTGTCAATCTTCCATTTATCATTAATAGCGTGTCAATCTTCCATTTATCGATAATAGTGTGTCAATCTTCCATTTATCCTTAATAGTGTGTCAATCTTCCATTTATCCTTAATAGTGTGTCAATCTTCCATTTATCATTAATTATGTGTCAATCTTCCATTTATCCTTAATAGTGTGTCAATCTTAAAATTATCCTTAATAGCGTGTCAATCTTAAAATTATCCTTAATAGCGTGTCAATCTTCCATTTATCCTTTATAGTGTGTCAATCTTCCATTTATCCTTAATAGTGTGTCAATCTTAAATTTATCCTTAATTACAGCGTGTCAATCTTCCATTTATCCTTAATAGCATGTCAATCTTCTATTTATCCTTAATAGTCTGTCAATCTTCCATTTATCCTTAATAGCATGTCAATCTTCCATTTATCCTTAATAGCATGTCAATCTTCCATTTATCCTTAATAGTGTGTCAATCTTCCATTTATCCCTAATAGCCTGTCAATCATTCATTGATAGTTTCTCACTTTACAACATGATGGTGCCATTTTGAATGGACTGTTCAATGCAATTTCAACAGTTTTGTGTTGTTACCTGGTAAATGTTTACAAAACTGTTGTGAAATGAGCATTTTATCAAAAAACTGCTATATATATTGCAGAAATACAGCAAAATAACCCATTTATTTTACCTTTGCTTGATTTGGACCTGGACTGAAAAATCAGTGGATTTCAATGCAGTAAGTAGAAAGCATTATTTTGATTGGTCAAAAGCTAAAGTTGAAAATATCATCAGAATTTTTATCAAGTTGATAATTTCTGATATTTCACTGATAAACTGTATTAAAATTGATCAATGATCAAGATGTTTGATAATATGGACAAATCATTGGCAGATTTTTTATACTGGATAGATGATTCAGGTAGATGTTTGGTAAGATGGATAGATGATTCTGACCGGTAGATGTTTGGTAAGATTGATAGATGATTCAGGTAGATGTTTAGTAAGATGGATAGATGATTCAGGTAGATGTTTAGTAAGATGGATAGATTATTCAGGTAGATGTTTGGTAAGATGGATAGATGATTCAGGTAGATGTTTAGTAAGATGGATAGATTATTCAGGTAGATGTTTGGTAAGATGGATAGATGATTCAGGTAGATGTTTAGTAAGATGGATAGATGATTCAGGTAGATGTTTGGTAAGATGGATAGATGATTCTGACCGGTAGATGTTTGGTAAGATTGATAGATGATTCAGGTAGATGTTTAGTAAGATGGATAGATGATTCAGGTAGATGTTTAGTAAGATGGATAGATTATTCAGGTAGATGTTTGGTAAGATGGATAGATGATTCAGGTAGATGTTTAGTAAGATGGATAGATTATTCAGGTAGATGTTTAGTAAGATGGATAGATTATTCAGGTAGATGTTTGGTAAGATGGATAGATGATTCAGGTAGATGTTTAGTACATTGTAAGATGGATAGATGATTCAGGTAGATGTTTGGTAAGATGGATAGATGATTCAGGTAGATGTTTGGTAAGATGGACAGGTGATTCAGGTAGATGTTTGGTAAGATGGATAGATGATTCAGGTAGATGTTTGGTAAGATGCATGGATAGATGATACGATCAGGAAGATGTTTGGTAAGATGGATAGATGATTCAGGTAGATGTTTGGTATGATGGATAGATGATTCAGGTAGATGTTTGGTAAGATGGATAGATGATTCAGGTAGATGTTTGGTAAGATGGATAGATGATTCAGGTAGATGTTTGGTAAGATGGTCAAATGATTCAGGTAGATATTTGGTAAGATGGCATGATGATTCAGGTAGATGTTTAGTAAGATGGATAGATGATTCAGGTAGATGTTTGGTAAGATGGATAGATGATTCAGGTAGATGTTTGGTAAGATGGATAGATGATTCGATCAGGTAGATATTTGGTAAGATGGATAGATGATTCAGGTAGATGTTTGGTAAGATGGATAGATGATTCAGGTAGATGTTTGGTAAGATGGATAGATGATTCAGGTAGATGTTTAGTAAGATTGACAGGTGATTCAGGTAGATGTTTGGTAAGATTGATAGATGATTCAGGTAGATGTTTGGTAAGATGGACAGGTGATTCAGGTAGATGTTTGGTAAGATGGATAAATGATTCAGGTAGATTTTTGGTAAGATTGACAGATGAATTCATGCAGCATTTGAATTTGTCAGTTTATACTGTAATTGATTTTTAGCTCACCTGGTTGAAGGACCAAGGTGAGCTTATGCCATACCCTTTTTCATAGATTTATGCACTTTTCGACATAAAAACCACACATTTTTAGAATAACAATAAAACCAATGTACATGTACCCATATAAAATGCTTATGATATATTGACATAGCATTACCAGTGACAAATATACTTAAACGTCATTCTCGTTTCATATCTCATGAAACCAGGTGAGCGATACAGGCCCTGTGTGCCTCGATCTTGTTTATGTTGTGAGACCAACAAGACAATTTTTGCTATCTTCCCCTCTGGGCATGCACTGGAGAGGATCTTTGTTGCAGCTTGTAGCATATTCATTAGAAAAAGTAGATCTAAATGACTTCCAATGTGATTGTGGAAGACACAATTAAGTTGTGTCGATTACAATATGAATGTGTTAACTATGGTGATGGTTTAATTAACTTATTTGAATGAGAAGTGCCAAGCTTAAGATAATTATTAAAGAAATAATGGTTTATCTGCTCAAGAAAAAGTAATTGAATTCCTGGAAATTATTTTTTCAATATACTCGCCATTTTTTTGTTTTTGATGAATAGAGTAGCAATGTAAGGAGATTTGTAGCAAAGATTCTGGCACAAGTCTCAAAATAGAGAAGGATTGATCAGACACAGAGCTACTGACATACACATATTAAAGTTTCCCACCCCAGAGGTGTGCATTTAAAGTGTTTAATTTTGAAAGACTTGAGAAATATCTGGTCTGCAAAATGAATTTGGTAGAGTCTGATGTATAGCCTATGACGTTGACTAGATACTTAGTTTTTATGTTATTTTTGTAAAATTGTAATTAATAATCCAGTCACGTATGTCGTAACTCATTATTTGATGGCCTAATTATACAGGATTGTAAATGTTTAGGAAACTTTTAAACAGTTTCCTGCTGCAGTTTGATAAAATGGTTCTCATCAGGCATTTGAACTTTGAATTATCCATTTATTTTCATGCCAAGGATTTGTAAAATGTTTCGTTACTTTGATTAGGTGGTGGTTGGGGTACACTTGAACTCATTGCTGATTGCTGTAGTATTGATAGATCAGCTCATTAATTGGATTCCTACAGTTGAGGCTGTGAGATTTGATCAAGTGATTCCAGGTCAACATCAGATAGTAGTTCATTCTGTCTGGTATAAAACTCTTTTAGATACATTAAAACAATACCAGTGATTAATTAGTACAGGAGGATCGAGTCCTGTTACAGATTAACATAATTGTGTAGGTTATTACCAATACAATACAATAATTAACACAATGTGAGAAAAATAATTAAAGAATTTTGACAATCAACAAACAGTTTGTCTATATTAATCTGAACTTTTTAGGTCATCTGACCCGAAGGGTAAGGATGACCTATAGCCATCGTGCTTCGTCCGTCGTCGTCCGCCGTCCGCCGTGCGCCGTCCGTAAACTTTTCACATTTCAATCTTCTTCTCAAGTTCCACCAGTGCTATTGAGCTGAAACTTGCCTGAAATGATCCTGATATGATCCCGACCAAGTGTTGTTATTTTTCGGGTCGGTCCGAAATCCAAGATGGCCGCCATAGCCGCCATCTTGAAAAACACATTTTAAACTTCTTCTCAAGTTCTACCAGTGCTGTTGGGCTGAAACTTACCAGAAATGATCCTGAGATGATCCCCACCAAGTGTTGTTATTTTTCAGGTCGATCCGAAATCCAAGATGGCCGCCATAGCCGCCATCTTGAAAAACACATTTTTAACTTCTTCTCAAGTTCTACCAGTGCTGTTGGGCTGAAACTTGCCAGAAATGATCCTGAGATGATCCCCACAAAGTGTTGTTATTTTTCGGGTCAGTCCGAAATCCAAGATGGCCGCCATAACCGCCATCTTGAAAAACACATTTTAAACTTCTTCTCAAGTTCTACCAGTGCTATTGAGCTGAAACTTGCCTGAAATGATCCTGATATGATCCCGACCAAGTGTTGTTATTTTTCAGGTCGGTCCAAAATCCAAGATGGCCGCCATAACGCCATCTTGAAAAACACATTTTAAACTTCTTCTCAAGTTCCACCAGTGCTATTGAGCTGAAACTTGCCAGAAATGATCCTGATATGATCCCGACCAAGTGTTGTTATTTTTCGGGTCGGTCCGAAATCCAAGATGGCCGCCATAGCCGCCATCTTGAAAAACACATTTTAAACTTCTTCTCAAGTTCCACCAGTGCTGTTGGGCTGAAACTTGCCTGAAATGATCCTGATATGATCCCGACCAAGTGTTGTTATTTTTCGGGTCGGTCCGAAAATCCAAGATGGCCGCCATAACCGCCATCTTGAAAAACACATTTTAAACTTCTCAAGTTCCACCAGTGTTGTTGAGCTGAAACTTACCTGAAATGATCCTGATATGATTCCGACCAAGTGTTGTTATTTATTGGGTCGGTCCGGAATCCAAGATGGCCGCCATGGCCGCCATAGCCGCCATCTTGAAAAACACATTTTAAACTTCTTCTCAAGTTTCAGCTGTGCTGTTTGGCTGAAACTTGCCAGAAATGATCCTGAGATGATCCCCACCAAATGTTGTTATTTTTCGGGCCGATCCGAAATCCAAGATGGCCGCCATAGCCACCATCTTTAAAAACACATTTTAAACTTCTTCTCAAGTTCCACCAGTACTGTTTGGCTGAAACTTGCCTGAAATGTTCCTGATATCAGTCCGACCAAGTGTTGTTATTTTTGGATTGGTCTGAAATCCAAGATGGCCGCCATGTCCACCATCTTGAAAAACACATTTAAAACTTCTTCTCCAGTTCCATTGCTGCCATTGAGCTGGAAATGGGTGAGGTTGTCGATGAAGGCGAGCCAACATAGTGTTGTTATTTTTTTGGCCTCGAAAAACTTTGACATGGCAGCAATGGCGGCCATTTTGTAACATGATTGCGCAATCATGGTTTTCCTGAACAACACCTATTTCAAACTTCTTCTCAAATTTCACCTGTGGGATTCAGCTCTAACTTACCAGAAATGATCCTGAGATGGTCCTTACCAAGTGTTGTTATTTATCGGGTCGGTCAGAAAGCCAAGATGGCCACCATGGCAGCCATCTTGAAAAACACATTTTAAACTTCTTCTCCAGTTCCACTGGTGCCATTGAGCTGGAAATTGGTGAGGGTGTTAAGGAAGGAGGGCCAACAAAGTGTTGTTATTTTTTCGGCCTCGTAAAAACTTTGACATGGCAGCAATGGCGGCCATTTTGTAACATGATTGCGCAATCATGGTTTTCCTGAACAACACCTATTTCAACCTTCTTCTCAAATTCCACCGGTGGGATTCAGCTCTAACTTACCAGATATTATCCTTAGATGGTCCTTACCAAGTGTTGTTATTTATTGGGTCGGTCAGAAATCCAAGATGGCCACCATGGCCAACAGTGCCACTATATACTTGCTAGAGAGAATACATACTACAATAATATAAGGGTTTTAATTTAGAGTCAGATGACCGTTAAGGCCCCTGGGCCTCTTGTTTAAATTTACATCATTAATGAACAAGTTTAATATTTTGCTGATCATTCTGTTTGGACCAGGTGGAATTTGATAATGCAGGACATTTTAATGGAGGAAGAATTCAGGGGTCCTCGAAAAAACCTACATAGTCTGATCCAACAGGTATAGCCCCATCATTCCGAGAGTTAATCAAACCCTGGCTACTTGAGTGAAAGAAAAGTGTGTTATTATCCACTACCCCGCCCAACTTCCAATCATCAGAGAGCTTGTATGCTGACCATTTACTTGACTGATTGTTTTTGATACCTTTATATATACTATAAAAATCAAATCAATGTGATTTAATTGACCGGTGAATCAATGATTAATTGTAGATATTTAGTGATTAGATATACACATTTCATATTAATGACCGGTATTGGTATTCTGTCGTATCATCAAAAGAAAATAGAGAACGGAAAAAGTGTATGGACAAAAACAGTGGTGTAATTGAATCATGTGCTTGACAACAAGACAGTACCATTTAAAGTCTGCCCTGTTAACATGATTCGGAAAGCTTGCATGCAATTCCACCATCTTCCCTTGTAATATATTGGTAACAAAACTAATCATTTGCATCTGAACAAAAATATTGGGGGATTTGAATGTCAATAATAAAAAGCACACACTGCCATAGTTTCTAACTGGTCCTACTTCACAGGTTTGTTTTGTTCTAGGTCACAGGTAAACACATGGAATTAATGGCTTTGGATATTTGGTCTTATTTCAAAGGTTTGTTTTGTTTATAACTAGGTCACAGGTAAACACATGGAATTAATGGCTTTGGATATTTGGTCTTATTTCAAAGGTTTGTTTTGTTATAACTAGGTCACAGGTAAACATGTTTTGTTATAGGTCACAGGTAAGCACATGGAATTAAAGGCTTTAGGTTTACAGCACTTTGTATCCTGAGGTAAAACTGTGGAGTACATCACCGATGTCTTCAACCATTGTCATATTTTGATATTCTGATAATAACATTGGACCAGGATATTTCATCTGCAATTTACTTCACCATCGAAATGAAGAAAATTAGATCTAGTTGAATCCACAGGGAATAGAAGTTTGTTGGAGATCCTGATATTAAATGGATTCACAGATTTTCTGATCAAAATATAGATTTTTATCTGGGTTCTCCTGAGACAACTGAATTATTGGAAATATTCAAATGTTGGGACGAGTTCCGTGAGTGATGCTGATGATGGCAGACTCTGGAACAAAGACTACATCTTACACCCATTACTCTTTGGTTTCGGCTCTTCTGGTTAATCCTTATGGCTTGCTTAAATATCTTATGATTGGCTTCAGTGTTAGATGATATCCAGAAAATTGATGTGTGCTTTTATTATTGAGTGCTAAGACTTTTTCCATTAATATCCATGAGTTACTGTCCTGCAGGTAGGGCGTAAGAATTTTACCTGCTGCCCCCATTGCATGATCGTAAGAGGCGACTAAACTTGGGATCTTATCTTTTCTCTTCTTTCTGAACAACTTTCTTCTTCCTAATGTCTCCCTTGACAATGCCTCACTTTTGGCCTTTATTTGAGCGTTCGCCCCTGTGAGGAAGGCTTTGGGTTCTGTCCCCCTGGCCGGGACATACCAGAGTCTTTAAAAATGGTAGTTGCTGCTCCTGCTTAGCGCTCAGCAAATAAGGAGTGGGACGACTGGTTCGCCCGTTGTCAGTATAATGTGACCCGGTGGGGTGTGCTGCTGGGTGTCTTCGGCAGTATGCTTCAGTGAGGTAGCACTCTAAATCGGCAAAAGATCCAGCCTATCACAAAGAGACTTAACACGAACATACCGCAGCCTCCCAAAACACACATACGCACTCGCTACACGCATACATGTAGCAAGCACGGGAGGCCGTCCTTAAATGACCTTAGCTGTTAATAGGACGTTAAACAAAATAAACCAAACCAAATCCATGTGTTAAGAAGTTTTTGTATGCATATATACCAGTATAATTACATCATGGCCATATAGTGGTATATAGACACGCTAAATTATAATGTCTTACAAAAGGAAAATATTAATAGAACAAATAAACTGAATTAGCTATGGAAGTTTACCAGCATAATTACAACATATAGTGGTATTGATGTAGACTCTCTATAATTACGATGGCTGACAATAAGAACATACGGAAAGGTCAAAGAAACTTAATCAAATTGGAATTGATTCTTAGTTAAATTAAACCTTCGGAATTGATCCGTTTATGTAAAATTGAATCTTTGAAATATGACAAAAGTGAGTTGCTTGATGAAGATTTAAAACAGTTAAAATGTGTAAATTTATGAAAGAAAAGATAATCAAAATGCAAATACTGCACACACAATATTAAGTGAGTATTTGTACATGCCTGTTGCACAAGAGTAATGCATTTTTAACTCTGGAACAGAAACTCAGCCAAATTTCTTGGCTTCATATTCAAAACAGGAACTGCTGAACCCCATTCTAGTCCATATTCATGTACAGGCTCTTTTGGCTGCATTAAGACTGGTCACGGAATGGCAGGTCTGGAATTGGATTTCTGTGGTAGGCCTAACTGGTGATATTGGTACTGGCAGCTTACAACACAGGATTAGTTCAGCTTGGATCAAAGATGATACTGCCTCCTATAAAAACCTTTTATACATATCACTGCTCAGCACAATCCAACATTTTCTACCGACCTATTGTGTAGTCTTCATACACCAGGGTGATGAAATAAGTTTATTTTTGACATCACAATTTTGTCTTATTTTCTCATCCTGTCACTTGTAAACACTGCCACAGGGCACTGTAGTGTACGTGATATTTTATGTTCCTTTTGGTGGAAGCATGCTAGAGAATCCTCTATAAGACCCACATATGGCACAGATCAATTCTTAAGCAGAATTGAGTCAGAATTTCTGTATTTTATTTAGATTTTTTACAGGCATTGTCAGAAGGAATTTGTATAAGCAGGCTTTGTTAATATTTTACTACTATCAGGGTCCATATTTGGATCAATTAAGAACTCATTACAAATATTGGGTATTTCTTAGACCTTCACAAAATTTAGTTTGCTCTGGAAACATTTTTCTATTTCTCCCCAAAATTCTCTTGGTTATTTGATATTGAGAATGGAGCTTGAAATACCAATCTCTAAAGGTTCTGTGAGGGAATGAGAATTGTAGTTTAATATGATCTCGGGTGTATCCATCGATTGATCTTTACCAGGATAGGAAATGGTTGTGTTAGCCCTCGGAAAAAGAAGAGAGGGATCCTGCAGTCATAGCACCATGAATACAAGTATAACAAGCATGCTAAGCATTGCTAAAACAATACATGTCCCTTACCGGCATCCACTAAAAATAGTAACAGTGACTTTGACCTTGACCCCAAAAACCTGAAACTCGAAATTTGATCTGAACCTGTAGCTACACATACTGAAGTTATATAATTACATATCAACTTTTACCAGCATACCTTAAATTGAAGCATGGCTGAGAAAAGTGCGGAAAACTGAAAACTGACAGACAGATGGACGGGAAGGAAGCCTATATAGTTCCCCTGGTTTCACCAGAAGGGGATTACTAAAATAATGTCATTAACAATGCCAATATCGATATTGTATATTATTATTGTATACAGTACAGTGAGAGTGTCATCATTTCAGTACTAGAGAGCAATCGTTGACCCCTTTGTGTGTGAGGTAGGGTAATTAGAACCGGAGTGGGAAGATTTGACATATGGAAGCTTTAACATTGTATTAGATTGTCAATTGTCAACCCCTCTTTTTTGAGTTTTGCCTATGTGAAATACATCAAAGGGGGTTCGAAAAAGCTTGCTTATTATTCCAACTATCATACTTACCTACCTCAAAGCCTTTTTCTCACCTGGTCCAAACCAAGGATCAAGGGGCTAGACAATGCCAATGGTTTTGTTTTTGTTTGTTATCTTTTTGGACCTGCAAGATGCTGATTGGGCACTTGGTTGAACAAGGAAAAAGACTTGGAAATAGTTGAAATACTCACCCTTTAACTGTGTACCTGCTTTCTTGGCATAAAATAGCCTTGTATAATTTGGCTATTATGACCACTCCCAAGTCTGTCCTCAGCTGTAGGGGTCTGTCCCTGGTTATAAGAAATAATAGCTACAATGTAGTTGCTAGTCATGTAGAGATGAAGTGACATGTCCTCTAGCAATGGTCCGAGCTTTGTTAGGCCCTGCTGATGGGAGTTACAGTTAATTGCCATGGAAACAGATGAGAAACATTTATAACAGTCATAGGATAGAGATGTGACTATCTGGATTGACAATAAGGTCTGGTCCTGTCCCTTATAATGTAGTCACTGAGTTATAGAATATAGAGATGTGAGTATCTGGATTGACAGTCTGGTCCTGCCCCTTATAATGTAGTCACTGAGTTATAGAATATAGAGATGTAAATATCTGGATTGACGATCTAGTCCTGCACCTTATAATGTAGTCACTGAGTTATAGAATATAGAGATGTAAATATCTGGATTGACAATCTGGTCCTGCCCCTTAGAATGTAGTCACTGAGTTATAGAATATAGAGATGTGAGTATCTGGATTGACAGTCTGGTCCTGCCCCTTATAATGTAGTCACTGAGTTATAGAATATAGAGATGTAAATATCTGGATTGACAATCTAGTCCTGCACCTTATAATGTAGTCACTGAGTTATAGAATATAGAGATGTAAATATCTGGATTGACAATCTGGTCCTGCCCCTTAGAATGTAGTCACTGAGTTATAGAATATAGAGATGTGAGTATCTGGATTGACAGTCTGGTCCTGCCCCTTATAATGTAGTCACTGAGTTATAGAATATAGAGATGTAAATATCTGGATTGACAATCTAGTCCTGCACCTTATAATGTAGTCACTGAGTTATAGAATATAGAGATGTAAATATCTGGATTGACAATCTGGTCCTGCCCCTTAGAATGTAGTCACTGAGTTATAGAATATAGAGATGTGAGTATCTGGATTGACAGTCTGGTCCTGCCCCTTAGAATGTAGTCGATAAGTCATAGAATATAGAGATGTAAATACCTGGATTGACAGTCTGGTCCTGCCTCTTAGAGAATGTTATGGCTTTGTAGACTAGAATAGAAAAGATATACATATTCAGTTCCTCATTCTATAGCTTTTTATATCATTACTGCAGCATGAAGAAACATGCACATTGATGCTACTTTAAGTTACTTTTTATGTGACTTTACACATGGTAAAACTTCAAAATACATATAATACCATACAGCAAGTTATTTTGCAGCGGAAATTTTTTGTGATTTTCCTATAAAACGAAACAATTAAATTTTAACGGATTAAAATTTCCTAATCTTGCTACAAGAGGATACCTATATTTGACAGATAGTACTTCTCCTGATGTCGAATAACAAAGTGTTTAACATGTTTATTTTTGTTGTTTGTATACATCTATCTCCCTGTGAACTGATCTCTTTAGTTTACCTGTACAACCTACCTGTGGGAATCAAACAATCCAAGTCGGCTAATGTACAATATGAGGACAGTCTTAAGCAGAGTTTATTTTGCCGTTTATATTTACTTGTATTTTATTGTTAAATGGATCAAGTTTTCATGACCAGGTGAACAGCCCAGAAAATAGTGGAAATATCATTCCCACAGAAATAACTGGCTATAAAATTTCAAAGATAAAATTTTGTATAAAGGACTGGTGGGCTTCTCGCTTATAATAGCTAACTTGATTTACAGGAAGAACTTGTCATAATCAGTTGTTAATGGTGATGGTGGTCATAAAACGAGTTGGATGGTGTGTTTAACTGGTATGGAGAACATGAGGGACAGTAAACCAGAGTTATTGGCCCTTGGTGAGCCAGATTTTATAAGGCAAATTTTAAACAGAATTAAGTAGCACCCCTATAGCAGAGTAATGTTTACTGGAGGTGGCACTAGGAACAGAGAGACATTAAGTTATCAGTCCTCACTCTCGTAAATACTCCAACCCTCCAACCATCATAGCAACACTACTTGGGTGGGCGGGGGAAGGAAAGGTCAGTTCAAAGGCTGTAATTGATAATTAGATTGATTAAGTTCGTTATAACCCATTAACTTAAGTTTACTATCGCCTGCATCTCGTGATGGAGGCAAGACAGAGTTACCTGCTCCTTGTTGTCAGCAGAATCCTCCATGTTTAGAACAAGTTTTTTGGCTACTTGCTAGATTTATGGTGCAATAAAACTAAAACTGTTAGCTTTCCATAACCTGTGTCAGCCAAGTTTTATGTTGATTTAAATGTTTTATGTTGTTGCTTTGGAATGCCAAGAAATCATTTACAGTAAGGAAATTAGCAATAGAATAATATCAGAAGTTCCTTTTTTGGTTATACTTTGTATAACAAAGGGAATGTACTTACAATCCCATGAAGTTTTTTTAGGTCACCTGAGACTTCATCTCAAGTGACCTATTCTAATCGTCTTTTGTCTGTCGTCATGTGTCGTGCGTCTGTAAACGATTTACATTTTCGACTTCTCCTAAACCGTTGAACCAAATTCAAGGAAATTTGGCAGGGAACTTCTATGGCTAAAGGTCAACCAAAATTGTGAATTATATGGTCCCCAACCCCCACCAGGGGTCTGAGGGGCTGGGCCAAAAAGGGTCAAATTGACTAAAACTTCAAAAATCTTCTTCTCTACTCTCAGATATGGTGGAATCAAACACTTTTCATAGATGGAAGGGTCTTAAGTTGCTTTACCAAAATTGTGAATTTCATGAACTTGGGGTCTCAAGTTTGCCCCTGGAGAGGGGGTAAACTTTACTGTAGTTTGCCCCTGGAGAGGGGGTAAACTTTACTGTAGTTTATATAGGGAAATCACATTATTGACTATTATTTGTTGGATTTGTATTGGAATTCAATCTAATTTGGTTAATATTATCAGCATGGGATGACAGTTTAATGGTATATGCAGGGTCTTAAGGTGCTTTACCAAAATTGTGAATTTCATGACCCTGGAGTCTCACGTTTGACCCTGGGGGGAGGGTAAACTTTACTACTGCTTATATAGGGAAATAACATTTTTGATTATGATTTGTTGGATTTCTATTGGAATTCATTCTAGACTGATGGGTGGGGCTAAAAAGGGTCAATTAAATTAACTGAAATATTTTAAATTTCAGGTGACCATTAAGGCACATGGGCCTCTTGTTTTTATTTTATTTTTGCTGTTGTCACTTGATAAAACTTACTATTGATCTAATGTATTGCATTGAGTTATTTACTTTGGAGCTGACTGATACGTACACTGCTGCCTGGCTCCAGTCCATAGTCAACTTATCACTTGATGGCTGTAATGATAAAATATATTTGACTAAATAAGGTATGAAGTATCCCAAGGTTTAGGAGATTCAATATATATTTCCTCTTTATTTAATTTGGAGGATGGAATGCAATTTTGTAAAGATAAGAAAGTGACACTTTATAGACTGGTGGGTGTGGCCAAATATTGAGGAATAAGGATCAATCTGTAAAACAATACATATAAAATATTATTTTAAGTATTTTCTACTGTCTTATGTCCATTTCTTCTTTCATCTGTAACAATTAACTTTATTGATATTACTCAGAAAATACAGGATATCTTTTTCAAATTGTTCAGGTTTCAATCGGAACAATCAGTATTTCATTTTTTTTTTTTTTTTTTTTTTTGTAATTTGCAGATATGAAGAACAATGAAATATATGTCTTAGATTTCAGTATCTGAGTTTGTTTTTACTATTTCTTAGAAAGTAATTTGCAAGTCAAATCTTGTATACAGTTTCCCCTTGAATTCCAGTTATGAGCATGCAGCTTCTCATATATGGATATTAAGACTGGTGAGATTTTATCACTTTTTGAATTTCTTGTTGGCAGATCTTTCTCAAATTTTGTACCCTACCCTACAATATTGTCAATGGTCTAAATTGTTTAATTTACGTGACAAAAATTCCAGATCCCTGGGTCAAAGATCAAGATTACATCATCTGAGATCTAAAATGTTTAATTTTTGCTCTAACATTGAAGCCAAGTATGCAGTCCCCTTGGGAAAAGGCTGAATTGTGGAATATATCAAAAGCTAAGAGTTTTAAAACCAAATATCATTGTCACCAGGAAATTGAAGGTTTTATGTAAAGGAAAGCTGTTGTTCACCATGGTACCGAGAAGCAGATTCTGGTGAAGGAAAATTCTTTATGTCACATTTACTGATAGATATGATTGAGCAATGAATGCCCTTTGGACCTCTTGTAAGATACAGGTTTTGTTCCTACACTGTCTATTTGACACACGTCCACCCTTTGTTCCTTACACCATCTATATTTGACAGATGTAATTTTGCCATTCATAGCTAGTGATGTGTAATAACATGGATGACTACGTTGATGACAAGCTAGAGTTGACGTGTTACTGGAGCTGTATGTCTGACAGTATGTATAATACTCAGTTCTCAGTCCTTTTTTCCTGTCATTGCTACACTGTTAACATTAAACACTTTTTTGTAACAGTTCTAGATAATTTGAACAAATGCAATGCATGGCTAGCTTTTAATTTCGTTCAGAACAGGAAATTAGACAAAAATTTTCTGCTAAAACGGTTCTACTTATTACAGTAGATAATACATACACTTACACATAGTAATTTAGATGTGTCTAACCAATGATTCGTATGCCTTTCTAGCTGGGTGAACACTGATGACCTGGGGGAGTGGATATCCTTTGGAGATAAGCCAGAAAAAAATGTCCACTGATACTGTGTTGCCCATGTAATGAAAGTTGGGTCTCTATATTGTCTCATGGATGAAAACGATTTGCTTGTATTAAATTTTGTATAAGAATATTAACAGGTTAATACAAATGTTTGAAATACTCTGTATGAACTTCTTTCGTTTTTATTATTGTTTTTGTTTTTCTTATTTCATTTCTATGTAGTAACATGTTGGATGCATCTTGAAGTATTTTGCTATTTTCCAAGGAATCAATTGATATATCTGTCTTCATAATATATCTATATACATGTAAAATAACCTTTATTAATAACAATTGCCAAGCTGTTGTCTATTATTTTATCAATAACAAGTAAGCTGTTGAGGTAAATCTCTTGATGCAGGCTGTTGAATTAAATCTCTTAAATATCAAGTGAACAGTTGAGTTAAATCTCTTAGATACATGTGAGCAGTTGAGTTAAATCTCTTAAATACATGTGAGCAGTTGAGTTAAATCTCTTAGATACATGTGAGCAGTTGAGTTAAATCTCTTAAATACATGTGAGCAGTTGAGTTAAATCTCTTAAATACATGTGAGCAGTTGAGTTAAATCTCTTAGATACATGTGAGCAGTTGAGTTAAATCTCTTAGATACATGTGAGCAGTTGAGTTAAATCTCTTAAATACATGTGAGCAGTTGAGTTAAATCTCTTAAATACATGTGAGCAGTTGAGTTAAATCTCTTAAATACCAAGAGTGCAGTTGAGTTAAATCTCTTAAATACCAAGAGAGCAGTTGAGTTAAATCTCTAACCAATTAAGTGAGCAAGTTCTGTTTAATTAATCTCTTAAATACCAAGTGTTGCATGTGCAGTTGAGTATTTTATCAGTACCAATTGAGCTATTTTGTAGCATTTAAATATGAAATTAGCTCTCAAGTATTTCATAATAGATTCAGGTGTTTTTTTTTTTCTATAGAACTACCTTCTTGCTATTAGTGTGTCCTAAACAGATCTACCACCACTAAACCTGTCGAAGCAGGGCATCACGGTAATTACTTGTATGATGGTAAATGCCTTCATAGCCTTCCTTGCCTCATCTATTTTACTTTGTTCTATCATTGAACATTAAGTTTCCGATAAATGTTCAAATATCACACTGCTGTCATGGCTTACCACAGTTAGAAGAAATGTTTAACATTAAATATCTTGAGATTGTACAGTAAATCTCTTGATGCAGGCTGTTGAATTAAATCTCTTAAATATCAAGTGAACAGTTGAGTTAAATCTCTTAGATACATGTGAGCAGTTGAGTTAAATCTCTTAAATACATGTGAGCAGTTGAGTTAAATCTCTTAGATACATGTGAGCAGTTGAGTTAAATCTCTTAAATACATGTGAGCAGTTGAGTTAAATCTCTTAAATACATGTGAGCAGTTGAGTTAAATCTCTTAGATACATGTGAGCAGTTGAGTTAAATCTCTTAGATACATGTGAGCAGTTGAGTTAAATCTCTTAAATACATGTGAGCAGTTGAGTTAAATCTCTTAAATACATGTGAGCAGTTGAGTTAAATCTCTTAAATACCAAGAGTGCAGTTGAGTTAAATCTCTTAAATACCAAGAGAGCAGTTGAGTTAAATCTCTAACCAATTAAGTGAGCAAGTTCTGTTTAATTAATCTCTTAAATACCAAGTGTTGCATGTGCAGTTGAGTATTTTATCAGTACCAATTGAGCTATTTTGTAGCATTTAAATATGAAATTAGCTCTCAAGTATTTCATAATAGATTCAGGTGTTTTTTTTTTCTATAGAACTACCTTCTTGCTATTAGTGTGTCCTAAACAGATCTACCACCACTAAACCTGTCGAAGCAGGGCATCACGGTAATTACTTGTATGATGGTAAATGCCTTCATAGCCTTCCTTGCCTCATCTATTTTACTTTGTTCTATCATTGAACATTAAGTTTCCGATAAATGTTCAAATATCACACTGCTGTCATGGCTTACCACAGTTAGAAGAAATGTTTAACATTAAATATCTTGAGATTGTACAGTAATAAATGTTGAAGCCACCTTTGAGTAATTAACTTCTTGTCATAGTGATTTTTACTTGGTAGGCTTTGATAACTGCCCGCTAACATACAAATGATTATGAGTGAGTATTAAGCTGAGGAGGCTTGCATACCCCTGAATGATGTAGGATAGTAAATGTTGTCATTACCTTCCATTGCTCATCCATTACCCAGTGTAGAATGGTCATGGGGTACCTCCAGGTTGACGGAGGGTTATAGATGTGGTTTCTCAGCACTGACAGTTGCTGTTTTTTTCTGGCTTTTTCATTGCAGAGGAAATGGTACAAATGGACATGTTTTATGTCATTGCTCCAGTCTGTAGAAATGCATTCATCTATAGAAATCGGCAGCCATGTCAGGGTTAGGAAGTTCAAGCTTTTCCTGGAAATGAATGCTTTCCTAGAAGCATTAATGCCAGTCTACAAATTTTATACTATACATATTATATAAATTAATTGCTTAACACATAATGTCTGCAATTCATATGAAGCTAATGCTCTGAAAACAGCATGTTATCAATAGGAAATGTCTCCACATTTGTCTGTAGCATGTGGTAGGATTATCAACAACAGGAAATGTCTCCACATTTGTCAGTAACATGTGGTAGGATTATCAACAACAGGAAATGTCTCCACATTTGTCAGTTACATGTGGTAGGATTATCAACAACAGGAAATGTCTCCACGTTTGTCAATAACATGTGGTAGGATTGTCAACAACAGGAAATGTCTCCACATTTGACAGAAACATGTGGTAGGATTATCAACAACAGGAAATGTCTCCACATTTGTCAGTAACATGTGGTAGGATTGTCAACAACAGGAAATGTCTCCACATTTGACAGTAACATGTGGTAGGATTGTCAACAACAGGAAATGTCTCCACATTTGTCAGTAACATGTGGTAGGATTGTCAACAACAGGAAATGTCTCCACATTTGTCAATAACATGTGGTAGGATTGTCAACAACAGGAAATGTCTCCACATTTGACAGAAACATGTGGTAGGATTATCAACAACAGGAAATGTCTCCACATTTGTCAGTAACATGTGGTAGGATTGTCAACAACAGGAAATGTCTCCACATTTGTCAGTAACATGTGGTAGGATTGTCAACAACAGGAAATGTCTCCACATTTGTCAGTAACATGTGGTAGGATTGTCAACAACAGGAAATGTCTCCACATTTGTCAATAACATGTGGTAGGATTGTCAACAACAGGAAATGTCTCCAAATTTGACAGTAACATGTGGTAGGATTGTCAACAACAGGAAATGTCTCCATCTCATCAGTAACATGTGGTAGGATTGTCAACAACAGGAAATGTCTCCACATTTGTCAGTAACATGTGGTAGGATTGTCAACAACAGGAAATGTCTCCAAATTTGACAGTAACATGTGGTAAGATTGTCAACAACAGGAAATGTCTCCATTTCATCAGTAACATGTGGTAGGATTGTCAACAACAGGAAATGTCTCCATTTCATCAGTAACATGTAGTAGGATTGTCAACAACAGGAAATGTCTCCATTTCATCAGTAACATGTGGTAGGATTGTCAACAACAGGAAATGTCTCCACATTTGTCTGTAGCATGTGGTAGGATTGTCAACAACAGGAAATGTCTCCATCTCATCAGTAACATGTGGTAGGATTGTCAACAACAGGAAATGTCTCCATCTCATCAGTAACATGTGGTAGGATTGTCAGCAACAGGAAATATCTCCACATTTGTCAGTAACATGTGGTAGGATTGTCAACAACAGGAAATGTCTCCACATTTGTCTGTAGCATGTGGTAGGATTGTCAGCAACAGGAAATATCTCCACATTTGTCAGTAACATGTGGTAGGATTGTCAACAACAGGAAATGTCTCCATTTCATCAGTAACATGTGGTAGGATTGTCAACAACAGGAAATGTCTCCATTTCATCAGTAACATGTGGTAAGATTGTCAACAACAGGAAATATCTCCACATTTGACAGTAACATGTGGTAGGATTGTCAACAACAGGAAATATCTCCACATTTGACAGTAACATGTGGTAGGATTATCAACAACAGGAAATGTCTCCACATTTGACAGTAACATGTGGTAGGATTGTCAACAACAGGAAATATCTCCATATTTGACAGTAACATGTGGTAAGATTGTCAACAACAGGAAATGTCTCCATATTTGTCAGTAACATGTGGTAGGATTGTCAACAACAGGAAATATCTCCACATTTGACAGAAACATGTGGTAGGATTGTCAACATCAGGAAATGTCTCCACATTTGTCTGTAGCATGTGGTAGGATTGTCAACAACAGGAAATGTCTCCATATTTGACAGTAACATATGGTAGGATTGTCAACAACAGGAAATGTCTCCACATTTGTCAGTAACACCTGATGTGATTGTTGTAACCTTTGGGTATATGGGTGTAGTAGGTAAATCTGTACCCAACACCTAAAACGTAGAAGCATAATGATTTAATTGTGTACTAATCAGAAGGGTGTAGAGGAAGCCAAATCACCATTCGAAGCTGTAGTTCTACATGTTTTACAATGGTAAACAGATCATACAGTATGATCTGTTTACCATTATAAAACATATAGAACTACAAATTTTTGCATCTTTTTTACATTAGGCCCCATACAGGTAATTTTGCATCAGGCAAATACGCACAAGATAAGGAAGTTAATGAAAGATCGGGCATCATCTTAATATGCAATATCAATGTCCTGAATACCGTCGGTAGGAACTAGTTGATCTTTAAAGATATTTTTCTTATTTTTATTTGTAAAACTGGTAAGTTTGCAAGGAAATAAATTTCCGTGCCCCATGTGCATAGAGGTGTAGGCCGGAGGCAGCTCAGTGCCAATGTCAGCGGGGCTCTCATTCGGTTACTTTATTGTAACCTCTTCGATTTGGACTTTTAAATTCGGGGAATTTCTTGCCCCCAATTCATTATATCCTATTTTGTGTATTTATTTCTTATGTAGATGATATGCTTGGGATCGCCCAAGCTCGGGGGTCGCCCTATCTGAAACAGTCTTAGCAGAACTGCTTGCTTTTCAGCTACCAACTGCTTACTCTGTGGCTTGAGGTCGCTCAAGCTAGGTTATCTCTCCTTTCTATCAGTCATAGCTAGCTAAGCTATGATCACTCTAGCTTGGGGGTTGCATGCCCCTATAGTATCATTAGTATTTTAATTGTTTAGGTGTATCTTTTTAGTAGTGAGTCAAATTTTATGATGTAATATTGTTAGTTGTGTTGATGTAATTTAGTTGTAAGAATGAGTAGCCCCTAAGAATGCCAAAACATTTGATAATTAATATGAGCCTGAACAAGTTATTGGTTCCATTCAATAAATTTTTTACTTTCATACTGTTTTGGTGTGTTGTGTATAAATGATAAGTGAAATGATACATGGCAAACATTTGAAATCAGCATTAGAAATTATTTAATTAGTTTGATTTTGTAGGGTCAGAATTCTATGACTTCATTAACTTCTATAATATCAACACAAATAGTTCTTACAATATCCTGAGTCAAATGATCAGACTTCTTGCGTTAATAGAATAATAAAAAATGGTCCCTGTATTTTTACAAATTATGTTGTAGTAGTCTAACCAGGGAGGACTTTAGGTTACTGATCACAATATGTTTTCCTTATTTTAGAACTTAATTTTGCTGTCAATATCTGAATGGAACAAGATAAGTTTGATGCAAAGCATCAGTTTGTCAGCCAAATAGTTTGACAGTCTCCTATACCAATTATTAGATCTAAACCATGAACATACTTATGTTGCAGTAAAAAAATCAATGTATAAGAAATAAAACAACATATGATTACTGGAAATAAAATTTACAGATAAGAAGCAGACTTAATGTGGCCATTTTAAATGAAAGTGTAGAAAATTAAGTTTTCAATAACAAAAAGACAATCTTATAAACCATTAAATCCTGCAATCACAATTATATATATGTATATGTTAATGTATTTAAAACACTCTATAATTATATAAGAAACAAATTTCTGTAAAAAAAAATGGACTGCTCTGCTTAAAAGAATGGAAATTTATTATTTTAGATATTTAAGTCACCAAAGGTCACAGTTTAAATAAGTCTGACTCACCGATGCAATAATATTTAAGTCACCAAAGGTCACAGGTTGAATAAGTCTAACTCACCGATTCAATAATATTTAAGTCACCAAAGGTCATAGGTTAAATAAGTCTGATTCACTGATCAAATGATATTTCAGTCACCAAAGGTCACAGGTTAAATAAGTCTGACTAACCGATTTAATGATATTTAAGTCACCAAAGGTCATAGGTTAAATGAGTCTGACTCACCGATTTAATGATATTTAAGTCACCAAAGGTCATAGGTTAAATGAGTCTGACTCACCGATTTGATGATATTTAAGTCACCAAAGGTCATAGGTTAAATGAGTCTGACTCACCGATTTAATGATATTTAAGTCACCAAAGGTCATAGGTTAAATGAGTCTGACTCACCAATTTGATGATATTTAAGCCACCAAAGGTCACAGGTTGAATAAGTCTAACTCACCGATTCAATAATATTTCAGTCACCAAAGGTCACAGGTTAAATAAGTCTGACTCACCGATTTAATATTTAAGCCACCAAAGGTCACAGGTTAAATAAGTCTGATTCACTGATCCAATAATATTTCAGTAACCAAAGGTCACAGGTTAAATAAGTCTGACTGACCCAGTTAATGCTATTTAAGTCACCAAAGGTCATAGGTTAAATGAGTCTGACTCACCGATTTAATGATATTCAAGTCACCAAATGTCATAGGTTAAATGAGTCTGACTCACCGATTTAATGATATTCAAGTCACCAAATGTCATAGGTTAAATGAGTCTGACTCACCGATTTAATGATATTCAAGTCACCAAAGGTCACAGGTTAAATAAGTCTGATTCACTGATCCAATAATATTTCAGTCACCAAAGGTCATAAGTTAAATGAGTCTGACTCACCGATTTAATGATATTTAAGTCACCAAAGGTCATAGGTTAAATAAGTCTGACTCACCAATTTAATGATATTTCATGATACTGATAGTGATTGATTAGCTTCTACCAAAAAAAATATCAATGTACAAGTAACAAATTACTGATTTCTCATTAAGTGATATTAGCCTTTAGACAGAGCTATTGATAACAAATTATTTTTCTGTTCAAGCTGGACACCAACATGTCTAATAAAGTCAATAAATGGAGGAAAGGACATCTGGAGGCTAAATGTAATTATGTGTTAAATTTAATATTTCCACTGATATTTTATTACATGGGCGATGACCACTTTTAACAATGTGAATAAAAATAGTATTGTATTGAATTAAGATGAAATATTTTTTTGTAAAAATCTGATTTCTCCCTTACTTGTGTGTCTGCTCAAAAACATTTGAATTACAGAGAATGTTTGACAACAGTATACTGGTACTGCACTGAAGTGTTTTCATTACACGCTCGAGCTCACACTAATAAAATTTCACGTATGTAATGTCGCCAAGCCCTTCTCCAACATCAACTCGTAACAGTCTAATGTTACTGTTCAGTACTGATTGAAACCCTGCTGATCAATGTAAACAACCTTGAATCAATTTTGAGAAACTTTATAACGACGATACGTAAATCAGTGAAGTTCAACTACTTCTTGGGTAAACATCACTTGATATATGATCAATAATATTCCAGGGCCGCTTTGCTGTTTTATCAAAATTTAGAAAATTTACGGGAGTACTCATTGTGTGATTTTATGCTCATATGATTGAATTATATAAACGAATGGACAAATTGTTTTTAGTAGTACATCTGGTTAAAAAAATGATATCTGCAGATATGACAGATATGACATAATAAAAGATTTGCAGCAAATAATTAACAATGTATTGAATCATTTTCAAATGATATTTAAGTCATACATATTGACATGGATCAGGGCCCAGTTGTTCAAAAGGGGATTAGGCTAACAACAATTTTAAAGTCCAGATAAAATTGTTTCTGGTAAAACTAAATTGACCAAATTTTATGAAAATGTAAAGCTCTTCATTCCCTTCCTACCTGCATATTTCAGGGAATAAGCAGAGATTTTGAATTAAAGAAGAAATGAGATTTTCATTAATTAAGTGATTAGGCTGGTGACCTTTTGAACAACTGAGCCCAGGTTGTCATCTTCCATATTTTAATTCAAGATGGCAGTCAAAAATTTCCCTTTAAATAATTAAAGACATGTTTGGTGTTGCTGGAAAACTGAGTCTATACCCTGTATTAACAATGGTTACCATAGTCATTAAAAAATGAATAAATGAATAAATGAATAAATACTTTGTATATAAAAACTGAGGATGAGTATACAGTTTAAACTTGTAACATGTCTCTGAGGATATCTAGAATAATTATCATTTACATGAAAATAGCGAGGTTGATCTATATATGTCTCTGAGAACAGAAAAAGAAAAATTAACAATTAATTTGCACATTTAGTGACAACAGCTGGGTTCTTATTATTGGAAACATTGAAGATAGATTAACATATAGTCATAATTCTGTCTGTCTAAAGAAATTTACCATTATAGATTATTGTCATAATTCAGTCAGTCTAAAGAAACTTACCATTTTCTTGAGCTCATCAATAAAGACATTTGATAGTAAAATGTATATGTGATTTTGTTAAAGCATGATTTTGTACTACATGTATCGATCATAAAGGTGTGAATCTGTCAATAAAAGAGCATAACATATGTTACACAATGATGTCCTTAGTTTCCTGCCAACCATATACATGTATATGTAAAACCATGCCTGTGTACCTGTGCTATTTTACTTCGTTTATCAATACCCTTTATAATTGGATTTAGATGAGATTATAAAGTCAGTACTTACTGATACAAGACATAATAATCATCTTATCTCAGACAGTAAGCTCACTTTCAGCTGTTTATTTCATATGATTTGTAGTAGAAGTAGTACTGATAATAGCATTTATACATGAATTTGAACTTAACAATTAAGCTTGTTGAACCAAAGAAGACAAACATCTAAACCATTGATAGAATTGAAATTGGCTGTTTATTTATTAAACGACAATTAAAATTAACTTACAAGACAAGCTAATATTTCACCTAGATAAAATCAACCGTATGTATCAAACTTTGGTCCAAGGTGAGGATATAGCATTTTTAGCCCACCATCATCAGATGGTGGGCTATTCAAATCGCCCTGCGTCCGTGGTCCGTGGTCCGTCCGTCCGTCCCTCCGTCCGTCCGTCCCTCCGTCCGTAAACAATTCTTGTTATCGCTATTTCTTAGAAAGTACTGAAGGGATCTTTCTCAAATTTCATATTTAGGTTCCCCTTGGTGCCTAGTTATGCATATTGCATTTTGAGACCAATCTGAAAACAACATGGCCGACAGGCAGCCATCTTGGATTTTGACAATTGAAGTTTGTTATCGCTATTTCTCAGAAACTAATGAGGGGATCTTTCTGAAATTTCATATGTAGGTTCCCCTTGGTGCCTAGTTACGCATATTGCATTTTGAGACCAATCTGAAAACAACATGGCCGACAGGCAGCCATCTTGGATTTTGACAATTGAAGTTTGTTATCGCTATTTCTCAGAAACTAATAAGGGGATCTTTCTGAAATTTCATATGTAGGTCCCCCTCAGTGCCTAGTTATGCATATTGTATTTTGAGACTAATCGGAAAACAACATGGCCGACAGGCAGCCATCTTGGATTTTGACAATTGAAGTTTGTTATCGCTATTTCTGAGAAAGCACTGAAGGGATCTTTCTCAAATTTCATATAAAGGTTCCTCTTGGTGCCTAGTTATGCATATTGCATTTTGAGACCAATTGGAAAACAACATGGCCGACAGGCAGCCATCTTGGATTTTGACAATTGAAGTTTGTTATCGCTATTTCTCAAAAACTAATGAAGGGATCTTTCTGAAATTTCATATGTAGGTTCATCTCAGTGACTAGTTATGCACATTGAATTT
This sequence comes from Pecten maximus, assembly GCF_902652985.1. Classification (NCBI taxonomy): domain Eukaryota; kingdom Metazoa; phylum Mollusca; class Bivalvia; order Pectinida; family Pectinidae; genus Pecten; species Pecten maximus. Next base: position 35,077,476 of record NC_047019.1, read on the forward strand.
TGAGACCAATTGGAAAACAACATGGCCGACAGGCAGCCATCTTGGATTTTGACAATTGTAGTTTGTTATAGCTATTTCTCAAAAACGTATGAAGGGATCTTTCTGAAATTTCATATGTAGGTTTCCCTCGGTACCTAGTTATGCATATTGCATTTTGAGACTAATCTGAAAACAACATGGCCGACAGGCAGCCATCTTAGATTTTGACAATTGAAGTTTGTTATAGCTATTTCTCAGAAACTTAATTATGAAGGGATCTTTCTAAAATTTCAATTGTAGGTTTCCCTCGGTGCCTAGTTATGCATATTGCATTTTGAGACTATTCGGAAAACAACAACATGGCCGACAGGCAGTCATCTTGGATTTTGACAATTGAAGTTTGTTATTGCTATTTCTCAGAAAGTACTGAAGGGATCTTTCTCAAATTTCATATGTAGGTTTCCCTCAGTGCGTAGTTATGCATATTGCATTTTGAGACCAATCGAAAAACAACATGGCCGACAGGCAGCCATCTTGGATTTTGACAATTGAAGATTGTTATCGCTATTTATCAGAAATTGCTGAAAGGATCTTTCTGAATTTCATTTGTAGGTTGCCCTCTGTGTCTTGTTATGCATATTGGATTTTGAGACCAGTCAGAAAACAACCTGGCTGACAGGCAGCCATCTTGTATTTTGAAAATTGAAGTTTGTTATCGCTATTGTACAGAAGGTACTGGGGGGATTTTTCTCAAATTTCATATGTAGGTTCCCCTTTGTCCCTGGTATTGCATTTTGGGACCAATCGGAAAACAACATGGCCGACAGACAGCCATTATTGCTAAATCTTAAATTTTATCTATAGGTTGCCCTTGTTTGAAAAGCACTAGAGGGCTGTTTCTGAATTTACACAGATTAGTAAGACTTAGAGGAAGGGAAAAGTAGAGAAAAGATCAATCTGACATGGAACCTATAAAGATCATTCAATGGTGGGCGCCAAGATCCCTCTGGGATCTCTTGTTACAATTTGTATATATACCTGGTGAGTGATTGGTTCATGATGAAGACCATATTGTCAGTCTCCAGGTCAAGTCTTCTCTTTGTTTTTACTCTGTTTGACCACTGGATTGATCAAAGCTATGCGAAGACAGATCAACAGTAGATTTATCAGCAAATGACACTGTTTTCAGTTATTTTCAGTTTTCAAATTTGTTAATTTTCATTTAGAATAGAGTCATGTAATTGGCTGAAATTATATATTGTCTAATTATTAAAATTTTGAATGTAAGTGCAGGGATCACCATGGCTTCAGATTTTACTATGGAGGAAACTGCGGGATCATTTTCCCAGCGCGCCGCAAGACCAATATTAATTAATTAAAGGGAGATAATTTGTTTACATGAGTTATGTCCCTTTTCATTTTTAGGGAGATGATTTGTTGTGCAGTAGTTATTAAAATCCTCTTAGAAATTGTTTTCAGAAATAATGATAAACTATTTTAATCATGGTAATATGAATTTATTTATTCAATATGTAAGAAAAATAAATACAGCAATCAGCATTTACCAATCTCTGACTCATCCATATTTGTACATCCTTAAATTAATACATTGCTCGTTCTTCATTCTCTTTACCAACTCAGACTTTCTCAAACTCATGGTCTCTCTCTATCTCTCTTTCAGATTACTAATTAAATGTTACTGATACACTTCCAAAGCTCAAATTTCTTAAAATAATAAGCACTATATCACACTAAACACAATAGCAATATGTAATGTCACAGCACTAATATAATATGATTTCCAATGTCACAATTGTCAGTCATTTTCACACACAAATTGTCCATTTTCTTACAGCACAACTTCACACTTAATTGTCATCAGGATCAAACAATGCGACGATAGTGATATTTCTTTTTCTGATCTCTGTCCATAAGTCTGCTAAGTCTTGTAAGCAGACTGCTTACAAAACATGCCTACAAATCAAATGAAACATTCAAAGTTAATAAAAATAAATTAATAAAATGTTTAAACATGAAACTTTCACTCTAGATAAATACTTTCACCTAATCACTGAAAATATTGAAAAAGAATTAATTTTAATTTTTGGTTTTGTGATTAAACAAAGTCAGTATATATTAGTCACTAATGTGAAATTTGGAAATAATACATTTTTTTCAAATATCAACTAAACATCTTTTAAGTTTTTTTTATATTAAATATACGCCTATAAATCAGTCATACAAACTAGCCAATAACATTTAAAAAAAATGATTTAAAAAAATTATATTTTATTATGACATGTAAGAGATTTATATCATACAAAATACATTTTAGTAACCATTTGACACCTAAATAACTTACCTTCATCTTCGTCGTACTTTAGCCATGAATATTTTTCTTCATTCAGTCGGTAAAAATGACGATCCGTGTTTTGACTTTGTCGGTGAACAGACCGGGCTAAGCCTTCTATCGTTTCGGCGAATTCTCGAAAAATGATTCAATACACTGCTGCTTTAGTTGCCGCTTCATGATTACAGAATAAAATTATCATCAACGGTCTTTTTGTTCTACAGTCCATGTTAACAGTTACTTTCGTTTTGCAAACGCAACATCCATGTCACGTGTGTTACAAAGTAATCGGGGTCATATATGCGTTTGACTTTAATTGTCGAAGTCATTTAAGCCTTTATTCGACACAGATCAACCGCTGTCAAAACACAAACACGCGGACCGCGGTCTGATCAATTAATATTGGTATGATTGATATAATTACATCGGTTAATTCGTCGGGTATTGGACGTCAGGGTCATTGAATGAAGTGTCAAAAGTCTCCCTGGCGTGTGAACAGGTAATTAACTGGCCTCAAGCTCTTACCTGTGCAGTCAGTAAAACACTACACAGTCGGCGGTATCTGGGGCTCACCACGGGTTAACAGAGTTTTGAATACGAAGATCGGCGGGGCAGATTTTTTTTACTATGGCGCTACATGATTTTACTATGGCGGGTAGACATTTTACTATGGCGCTGCTCCATAGTAAAACAGCCCATGGTGATCACTGAAGTGTATTACATTGTATGACACTTCATTGTTTATTTCAGTGTTGATTTTGCCCAGATTTCTTTCTGCTTTAAAATGACTATAACATGCAGCTTTATAAGCAGCATAACTTCCACAATAAAACATGACAATTTAACAGAATCATCTGTGAAAATGTTTTACACTTATTTATCATTGATTAAAAGTATTGGTTTAAGATCAATGGCTACTGATGTTTCTGCAGGATCTAAGCATTTCAGTACTCTCAGTACTTTGATTCTCTAACACGTGTGTATAATCCGAGGTTTTTACTCATTGGTTTGGGATGGGGAATTGGGAAAGATTTTTTCAGGAGTAAACAGAAAATTTTGGGAATTTAGCTTTAAAATGAAATTATTGCAATTGGGAATGGGACCCATTAACTGCCCCAAAAAGCCCCCAGAAAAAGCCCTGTGATGCCATTTTAAGATTCTGATGGGAATTAAGTTTAGGCAGAAATCTTCACCCAAACTAATATTTCTGGATTTTTTCTCAGGAAACAAATAAAGTCCTTAGATTTGGTTACATATATTCATTTATCAAACATACCTCTACAAAGATATCTTGACACCATGTTAATACATAGTTTGTCACCACACCATAATTATGCTTTCATAACTCAGTTATCATTATAAAGATACACTTGTAATTAAAAATAGACCTTTTATCACAACCTCTCGGCCACGCAATACACAGCTTGCATTATAGTAGGTTTACTGGCGCCTATAATGTAAGTGTCCCCTATAATGTTGACTGTCACTTAAAATGTTACTGCCGCCTGTAATATTACTGTCACCCTAATAATATAATGCTATAATCTTCTGATTAACCAACAGGCAAAAAAAGAATCAAGTTATTTGCCTGGTAGGATTTCTGGGATAAAGCTCAAAAATGTTTGTTGTAAAAAAAAAATGACCTTGATCCGTTATTCAAGTCACAAGGTCCCCAAAGTTGAATTTGTTAAAACTCTCAAACAACTTCCTACTGATAAATTAAAATACACCAGGTTACAGGACTCAAACAAGATCTTCTAATTAACTGAATGGCATAGAACCATCAAAGGAGAGAATATCATATATGTGATACAGGTCCATTGGGCCTGTTAGGGATTGGTATCGATTTAAGGTATTCAATGAATACCTTTTTAAATCCTTTTTTTCAGTTATTTATATCATATTTAACATTTTTTTACAAGCAATGTTGATAAAAAAAAAAGGTGAAAAAAACACCAAGCAAACAGAAAAAAAATATGAATAATTTCAATGACTCTTTTAATTATCTTAAGGTTTTCTCAAAATAATTATATGTAAAACTGGAATTGCTCAAGATAATATAAATTAGATTGCCAGATATTTAGCCAAAGTAATAAGTATCTGTCACACAATACAACATAATCACTTCAGCTTTCCCATTAGTTCTCAGGCTTTGAGGAAATTTTATAGCAGATGTTTTATTGTCTGCTAGATGCAGGGTTTTCAGACATTTTTCATGTGTCTATATAATGTATCATGTATATAAAACAAAATCAATATAGATGAAAAAGTGGAATAAAAAGTGGCACTTCCCTATAGGTGTATCAGGGGGTTGCTTGGACTGTATTAACCCCATCCATACTGGTCCCTTCTATCACTTTTGTCTAACAGGATCAATAAAGCATGTTTGCCTCTATACTTCCAATCCATTCTGTTCAATCTAAATACAACCTAAGATCTTTCTAAACTTCGGTCCTTTGAACTTTCATAAACTCCTGCCTCAATTTAACCTTCACAATTGTCATATTCCTCTATACTTCTAATCTGTGCATTATCCATTTTTTCCAATCTAAATACAACCTTAGATCTTTCCAAACTCCACTCGATCCTTTGAACTTCCATAAGCTCTTGCCTTAATTTAACCTTCACATATTCCTCTATACTTCCAATCCAATCTGTCCAATCTTTGTTCCTAATAAAACCTGAGATCTTTCCAAATTCCACTCCCTTAAATTTGCTAGCTCCTGCCTGGATTAAACCTCCACTTTTGGCCGATTCTTCCTTTTGTGTATAATTGTGATATTTCAGATGTCATTATTTGGTAATTATTTTGATTTATTAGCTATAACTTTAAAGTGAAAAAATAAAGATAATGATTGACGTAATGTTATTGGTCATTAAAAGCTGAGTAGTCTGTATAGACTGTTTTCCTGCTTGATGTCTTGGAAAAAGTTTTTTGTGCCATGAATACAACATTATTTTCATCAGCATGCAGATTACATGTTGTTTTGTCTAAATATTCTTCAACAAAGGGCATGTTTTATGGCGTTACTGTTTTCAGTATGATTGGTAATGGCCATAAGGGCTATATCATGACCCCTTGTCTCTCCTTTGTCCCTGATAACTTTTATTTGTAACAATATAATGCTACTTCTCCTAAATGGATGATTCTACAAGAATAGAAACTGGACTATTAAATAAGACACAACCTGTTGTTGGTCCTAAATGAAATTTGTTTGAAGATATAGATAAGGAGAAATGGGATGTTTCGATAGCATTGTAATGTAATATCACAAGCTGTAAGCCCTATAATCTGAGTGAGGAGCATTATAGTGACAGCTGATGGTCAGTGGTCCAGCCTCTGATCCCACTGTCTAAATAGATCAATAAAGAGGAATGCCTCAGTGTATATTTATGGAAATATATTGCCCCCTATTGTAAATGTACACTGTACATTTCCCTCATATGGATGCGGCATTGATGCCATAACGTTTGTAAGGACGTTTGTAAGGGTTTTCTAGACCGTTAACAAATATCGGGTCCTCATCATCCCCTATAGGATATCTTACAGCTGCTTCAGTAGACAAGCCTGCTTGTCAATTCTGCTTCACTGGATTTGTGTGTATTAATCTATACAGGATTTTTTGTACATATAATGCTGCAGTCACCTTCCCTTTTAAAGATGACAACACCTCTTGTTGAAGTTCTTATGCTTACAACACTGTGTAGACAGTGGTCCTTTAGTTTTTTTTATTCATAAGTTTTGTTTTTAGTTTTTTGGGGGTTTCTTTTCAATTCAACATTAAATGGTTTCCAAAAGGAATAATTGATGTCTATTAAAAGAGAAAAGTGCTCTTTAAAAAACTTTTGATTTCAAATTAACACATTTTTTAGAAGTCTTCATTTACCAACACTTCATATTTGTCAGTATAACTATTTAGGTCCTTTGGAATCTAAAAAAATCAAAAAAAAATATACTTATATTTGGACTTCTCATCCTTTGGGGTTATAAACAATATAAAAATGGCTCTCAGACATCCAAGCAGATCTTAATTAAATTAATTGTAAATTGATCTTTAAGATACCGTAAAGTAGGTGACACTGGTATAAGATTATATTGACATTTGACTACAGTGGTCAAGGTATAAACAAAAATGCTGGCAGAATGTATTGACCGTTGACTACTAAGGTCATGTTAACACTATCTACATGTCTAGGTTGACCTTTGACTGTCAGGGTCATGGCAAACTAAGAAAGTAGCTGTTATATTAGATACATTAGAATATAACCTTGGACGACCAAAGTCATTGTTAACTAAAAGAAGAAGACTGGTAGATTTATCTCTGGGAACTTACAACATTTGCAGTTTCTTTCCTAAGGAAGGTATAGGCTAATCAATGTGTCTGGAGATTGATCTTGTCTGTATATACATGCATGGCTTTGTACAATTAAGTTCACAACGGTCAAGTTTTCACATTTAACAAAAGATAAATGGAGTCTGTGAGTGTTTTAAATGGTCACTTCTATTGTAATGTAATATATTGCAAAACTTCCACCAGAACTCTGTAATCTAAGTGAATTTTGAACTCACAATAAGAAATGGGTAGTTTCAATTGATTTGTTCGGTACACAGGCCACAAAAAATCTTATTTTACTGGAATGGCTCCCCAAACCCATGTCCATGTGGGGTGAAATTGCTGGTTGTGGGCCAGGCTAAACATTTCAGGATAAAAACATCTGTCTGTGTCTGTATATTTATTCATTTGAAGACCAATGGTGCTATGGATGTCTAATTTCTAGCCAAACTAGCATTCTCAGAAAGTGCTTAGAGGATCAAGTGTTCTCTAATTTCATCAATAGATGTCCTCACTCCCAGTTTGGGTGCATGGATATATATAATGGCTTACCAGTGATTTTCAGAGTTGAAGTTTGTTGTCTGTAATTTACATTTGGTATGCAATGGACTGATTTGGTCACAACAATATTGTAAACTTACTTATTTTGGTGCAATCAAATTTGAACACATTAACAAACTGTAAGAGGTTAACACAATGCACAATGATCAATCCCCCCCCCCCCCCCCCCCCCCTCCCCCCTCCCCACACACACACACACACATTTGCTTCAGAAATAGTCTATATAGAGTTTTAGTACAAGCATAATTTAGCACATTGCTCCCAATGTGAACAGTCCTGAAATAAGATAACCACTAAAATATACATAAAATGAAAACTTAAAATAAGCATAATTAATATAGAACAAATAAAGATCATACAATGGTGTTGCCATGGTTCTTCTCGATCTATTGTTTAAAAAAAAAAAGAATTACTAAAAAGAATTAATAGTTTTACATTTGTAATAAAATTACCATGGATTATCATTGAATGAATCCCATTGACATATGATGGCGGGGATGTAAGTAATTCAAATATTTACATGTAAATACGTCATATTGGTGCAAAATATATGACCTCATCACATTGTTCCAGCAAATGAAACAATAACAAAAGGTCATCTAATTCAGGGTGACAGATTGATGTTATTTGGAAATAAATCATTAAATTATTCACTATCAAATCTATGTAATAACTTACCCGCACCTCCCTCTCTAGAAAATTATGATAATAGTCATGGTAACAACTTTGATGTCTGACCTACCACATACATCAGTCTGTGATGAACATCATTGTCATTAGTACACATACTTTTTTGAAAGTGATCATATCAGCTGCATACATGATCTGTGATTCAACAAGCTACCAAACAATTATACACACACATTTGAAGGAATGCAGTTAATATGCATCTGCTTCACTGTGATGGAATAACGGTTAAGTGTATTGTCATAAAAGACCACATGTTGTCGTCTATCTATTGACACAGGTCATGCCCCAGGCCCAGGGGGGACATAGAGACAGGAGATATCAGGTACAGACCAACTTGTCATACTGCCATCTATGTAAGTCTTATCAGACTGACTGAGGAGATATTCCAGGAAAATCTACAGACCGTTACAATATGAGAAGTGAGTTGGAGATAAGAGGGTTGCATCAGTAACTTTGACCCAAGGTAAGGACAGCTGTTAGCTATCACATATTCACTTTCTGAAAAATCCATAATTTGTCACTATACAAAATCTACGATAGGGAACATAGAAAAGCTTGATCGCTAAGATCACACCAGTAAGATTTATGTGCTGCTAACCAGATTTCAAATATTTGATTATATATACATGGCAGGTAATAAATTTCCATGGTGTACTATTACTTATCTGTTACATGGGTTCAGATGCTTAAAGTGTGACCTAATGTCAATTGACCTGAAGAATGATACTGTATTATCTCCCTTCCCACGGATTAAGTACCTTTGACAGTTAACATCAAGATCCTCAAGATTACCTTGGTATATTTCCTTGTCAATAAGCAAATGATTATGTGTATGTAAATATCATACACTTCATCTACACACAAATATACACAACATTGTAGCTGTGTGAAAGGAATGTATAGATGAGGTAAGTAAATAGTGACTATATATAGCCTCTAAGACTATAGATTTGGCTTAGTTGGTAGAGCTGGCATTTTCAAACTGGAGACCATATAACTTAAAAGCTAATGCATAAAAGGCAGAAATGAAGTTTGAAATGAGTTTTGCCTGGATCTGAAAAGCACTATGCTCTAAACCTGTATAGAACAGCTACTACTAGTATTCAGGAACATACCTCAGTCACACACCAAGGCTGATATACCCTCAACCTGTATAGAACAGTATTCAGGAACATACCTCAGTCACACACCAAGGCTGATATACCCTCAACCTGTATAGAACAGTATTCAGGAACATCCCTCAGTCACACACCATTGCAAGGCTGATATACCCTCAACATGTATAGAACAGTATTCAGGAACATCCCTCAGTCACACACCATTGCAAGGCTGGTATACCCTCAACCTGTATAGAACAGTATTCAGGAACATCCCTCAGTCACACACCAAGGCTGATATACCCTCAACCTGTATAGAACAGTATTCAGGAACATCCCTCAGTCACACATACCAAGGCTGATATACCCTCAACCTGTATAGAACAGTATTCAGGAACATCCCTCAGTCACACACCAAGACTGATATACCCTCAACCTGTATAGAACAGTATTCAGAAACATCCCTCAGTCACACACACCAAGGCTGATATACCCTCAACCCGTATAGAACAGTATTCAGGAACATCCCTCAGTCACACACCATTGCAAGGCTGAAATACCCTCAACCTGTATAGAACAGTATTCAGGAACATCCCTCAGTCACACACCAAGGCTGATATACCCTCAACCTGTATAGAACAGTATTCAGGAACATCCCTTAGTCACACACACCAAGGCTGATATACCCTCAACCCGTATAGAACAGTATTCAGGAACATCCCTCAGTCACACACACCAAGGCTGATATACCCTCAACCTGTATAGAACAGTATTCAGGAACATCCCTCAGTCACACACCAAGGCTGATATACCCTCAACCTGTATAGAACAGTATTCAGGAACATCCCTCAGTCACACACCAAGGCTGATATACCCTCAACCTGTATAGAACAGTAATTCAGGAACATCCCTCAGTCACACACCATTGCAAGGCTGATATACCCTCAACCTGTATAGAACAGTATTCAGGAACATCCCTCAGTCACACACCAAGGCTGATATACCCTCAACTTGTATAGAACAGTATTCAGGAACATCCCTCAGTCACACACACCAAGGCTGATATACCCTCAACCTGTATAGAACAGTATTCAGGAGCATCCCTCAGTCACACACACCAAGGCTGATATACCCTCAACCTGTATAGAACAGTATTCAGGAACATCCCTCAGTCACACACCAAGGCTGATATACCCTCAACCTGTATAGAACAGTATTCAGGAACATCCCTCAGTCACACACACCAAGGCTGACTATACCCTCAACCTGTATAGAACAGTATTCAGGAACATCCCTCAGTCACACACCAAGGCTGATATACCCTCAACCTGTATAGAACAGTATTCAGGAACATCCCTCAGTCACACACCAAGGCTGATATACCCTCAACCTGTATAGAACAGTATTCAGGAACATCCCTCAGTCACACACCAAGGCTGATATACCCTCAACCTGTATAGAACAGTATTCAGGAACATCCCTCAGTCACACACACCAAGTCTGATATACCCTCAACCTGTATAGAACAGTATTCAGGAACATCCCTCAGTCACACACCAAGTCTGATATACCCTCAAACCTGTATAGAACAGTATTCAGGAACATCCCTCAGTCACACACCATTGCAAGGCTGATATACCCTCAACATGTATAGAACAGTATTCAGGAACATCCCTCAGTCACACACCATTGCAAGGCTGGTATACCCTCAACCTGTATAGAACAGTATTCAGGAACATCCCTCAGTCACACACCAAGGCTGATATACCCTCAACCTGTATAGAACAGTATTCAGGAACATCCCTCAGTCACACATACCAAGGCTGATATACCCTCAACCTGTATAGAACAGTATTCAGGAACATCCCTCAGTCACACACCAAGACTGATATACCCTCAACCTGTATAGAACAGTATTCAGAAACATCCCTCAGTCACACACACCAAGGCTGATATACCCTCAACCCGTATAGAACAGTATTCAGGAACATCCCTCAGTCACACACCATTGCAAGGCTGAAATACCCTCAACCTGTATAGAACAGTATTCAGGAACATCCCTCAGTCACACACCAAGGCTGATATACCCTCAACCTGTATAGAACAGTATTCAGGAACATCCCTTAGTCACACACACCAAGGCTGATATACCCTCAACCCGTATAGAACAGTATTCAGGAACATCCCTCAGTCACACACACCAAGGCTGATATACCCTCAACCTGTATAGAACAGTATTCAGGAACATCCCTCAGTCACACACCATTGCAAGGCTGATATACCCTCAACCTGTATAGAACAGTATTCAGGAACATCCCTCAGTCACACACCAAGGCTGATATACCCTCAACCTGTATAGAACAGTAATTCAGGAACATCCCTCAGTCACACACCATTGCAAGGCTGATATACCCTCAACCTGTATAGAACAGTATTCAGGAACATCCCTCAGTCACACACCAAGGCTGATATACCCTCAACTTGTATAGAACAGTATTCAGGAACATCCCTCAGTCACACACACCAAGGCTGATATACCCTCAACCTGTATAGAACAGTATTCAGGAGCATCCCTCAGTCACACACACCAAGGCTGATATACCCTCAACCTGTATAGAACAGTATTCAGGAACATCCCTCAGTCACACACCAAGGCTGATATACCCTCAACCTGTATAGAACAGTATTCAGGAACATCCCTCAGTCACACACACTAAGGCTGACTATACCCTCAACCTGTATAGAACAGTATTCAGGAACATCCCTCAGTCACACACCAAGGCTGATATACCCCCAACCTGTATAGAACAGTATTCAGGAACATCCCTCAGTCACACACCAAGGCTGATATACCCTCAACCTGTATAGAACAGTATTCAGGAACATCCCTCAGTCACACACCAAGGCTGATATACCCTCAACCTGTATAGAACAGTATTCAGGAACATCCCTCAGTCACACACACCAAGTCTGATATACCCTCAACCTGTATAGAACAGTATTCAGGAACATCCCTCAGTCACACACCAAGTCTGATATACCCTCAAACCTGTATAGAACAGTATTCAGGAACATCCCTCAGTCACACACCAAGACAGATATACCCTCAACCTGTATAGAACAGTATTCAGGAACATCCCACACACATACACCATGGCTTCTTAATTGGGGGCTCTCATTTGGTTATTTTTTCTAATATTTTGATTTGGACTTGCAATTCGGGGAATTTCTTGCCCCCAATTCATTATATTATGTTTTGTGTATTTATTTCTTATGTAGATCTGAGCTTGTGATCACTCAAGCATGGGGGTCGCCCCATCTGAACAGTCTTAGCAGGGCCACCTGCTATTTAGCTAACAGCTGCTTACTCTGTGGTTTGAGATCGCTCAAGTTAAGGAGATCTAGGCTCCTTTCATTATACAGTCATAGCTAAGCTTGTGATCACTCAAGTGTATAAAGGCTGATATACCCTCAATTTGTATAGAACGTTACCTGGTACTTCAAATGTATGCAAAGCCTGCATGACAAGCTCTTGATTTTTAAAGCACATTTTGAAGTTTTTTCTTAAACTCCAACAATGTGTACTCTCGACTAGATAGCATTCCATAAATGTCCGATATAGCAATCAAGCTGTCATTCTTTAGTATAGTGTTCATTATGTGTTCTGTAGGTGTAAATGGCTAAATAACTTTCCTGACACACAATGTTTAAGTATCTGTTGAAATGAGGTAATTCTACAGATCCTTTACTACACTGCTATATTCAATAAGATGAGGTGTACAGTCCATCTATGACACAGATGTAGCATTTGATCAGGACTTCACAAAATGTTAAGGAAAATTTGTCTTTTTAAATCATAAGGTAATGCAAAATGAAAACTTGTCATTCTGATAGGTAAGTGAGTTTGCATACAAGAGCGGTATTAATGGTTTTGATAGAAATAGGTCACAAAATTCTTGGGTGTGATTTAATTGATCTTGTGAAAAAAGAACAACTGCCAATCTCGGTAAACTAATTGAATTTTGTTCCTTCTCCTTCCCAATCTCCTCCAAAACCAATCATTTCTGACAACTGATAAAAAACAATTCATTTTATTTTATCAATCCTTTTTGTTGTCTGATCTGAAAAGCCTCTAGAATCAATATTCTGTCACTTGACCGTTTTGTTTCCATGGTAATCCCTGTCTGTATCTACCTTCCAGACTCCTCTAGCTATTGAATATTTCCTCACAAAGTGTCCTCTTTCATTTATTTGTAATACATAACTAAGTAAATATTGTCAGGAATGTTTTATCACCATGGTAATAAGAGGTTTCTAAAACAGTAGAGGTTTTAAATACCTCATAATGGAATTGGTCTAAGGCCTTGCACCTTCATGATATGCCAAAATTGGCCAAAGAGTGTAGAAAATTGATGCTCAGCCAGACATATTTAAGGTCACCTGTAGGTGTTGTGGTCGTCTAATTGAAATAATGTCACCAGCTATATGTGCAATATGTCACATGTACAAGTCCTAATCTGTGAGAATTTGTCTGATAGAGGGTGACAGGCCCCCGATTACTTCACACATCAGCTGGAGAAATCTTCTATTTTATATACAGGTAACCATGTTAGGTAGCAGAAATACCCTAAATAAAATGTTCTACAATTATAGGATTCAAGGCACAGACAGGCATTGACCTGTAGATACTGACCCCATCCCACTGCTTATATATGATGTGAAAATTAAGACATGAAAAACAATCATATCTCATAGCTAAAATCATGCTCTGCCTCTCTGAATGACAATGATGAAGATTTCTGTAAATTGTTACTGCTTGTGCCAAGATTTGTTATAGCATATATGATATGTTCATCGCCTTGGTCTTGGCTACAAAGTGTATCTCATCTGAAAATATTTGAAACTGATCTATACAGTTGAAGGCTTCTGTTCTTGTCTTCATTTGCTTGGAGCATCTGTATGACAGTCGGGAAACCATTTAGTCAATTTGTTGGCCTTCCAAAGAGAGCCTTATCATAATGGAGCAGTGAAGTCATTGCATGTCTGCATCTCAATTTATCTTCATGTTTTTAGGCGAAATAAGAAAATATTAACTTCACTAAAATAGGATTACAAATCGTGATCATCCCTATCACAGATGCCACTGTTTTATATCAGAAGTAAGTAGGGTAACATTTTAAGGCATTTGCCTTTAAAGTCTTTATGCTCATAAAAATCAGGCTTAGTCACATGGTGGACTTATCAATCAACTTTTCTCCATAATCTGTTTTTTTCATACACATTACATGTTATCACCGTTTCTGCGGAAATGTTATAGGTTACTTTGTGACCTTAAATGATCTGCAGCATCACTTCTCAAAGCTGAAGAACAATACAGTTGCCAGTCAATCTGTTGGGATTCAGGATAAAAATTGATCACTGTCTCCAGATAATAATTACAGGCAAATCTCTCGAATAATGTAGGAATGCTCCCCTTATTTCACAGTGTTCAATATCATTTAATCGTATAATCAGCATTCATGATTAAGGTTAAAATTGTCAACTGCATTTTTAGCACAGGACAATTTGAATAGCCAACCATCTGATGATTGTGGACTATTCAAATTGTCCTGCATCTGTGGTCCTTCGTCTGCCATCTGTCATCCGTCTTTCATCTGTCGTCTGTCTGTCGTCCAACTGTCATCCGTCTATCCTCCGTCTGTCGTCCAACTGTCATCCGTCTGTCCTCCGTCTGTCCTCCGTCTGTCCTCCGTCTGTCGTCTATCCATCCGTAAATAATACTTGTTATCGCCATTTCTTCAAAACTACCTGGGGGATATTCCTCCAACTTCATGTGAAGGTTCCTCTGTCATCAGACAGTCGGCCTTCTTGGATTTTGAGAATTGAAATTTATTATTGCTATTTCTTGAAAAAGTACAGGAGGGATGTTCCCCAAACTTAATGTGTAGGTTCCCTACAGTCACTAATTGTGCCATGAAGATATTGGTTTTTGATTTAAAAAAAACTAATATGGCTGACAGGCGGCCATTTTGAATTTTGAGAACTGAAATTTTTATCGCTGTTTCTTGAAAAGTACTGGAAGACTATATTCCTTTAACTTCATGTGTAGGTATCCCTTGGCCACTAGTTGTGCCCTTTGTATTTTTATTTTGATCAGAAAAACAAAATGGTCAACATGCAGGCTGCCATCTTGGATTTTGAGAATTAAAGTTTGTTATCACAATTTCTTGGGAGTTTGTTACAGTGATAGTGTTAGATCCTAGAGACACACCCAAGGAGTTTGGGAGTTTGTTAGAGACACACCCAAGGTGTTTGGGAGTTTGTTAGAGACACACCCAAGGTGTTTGGGAGTTTGTTAGAGACACACCCAAGGTGTTTGGGAGTTTGTTTCAGTGCTCAAAAAATGCTCAAAGATAGACAAACCCAAGGTGTTTGGAAGTTGGTTGCAATGACTGTACATTGATAGATATTGACTGTTACAGGAAAAATCGGCAGAGGAATGGGCTTTATGTGTTTGACCGATTTGGTTGTTCCTCTGTGAATACTGATAACAGAATTTATAGCATATAGCCAACACTTAATGTCCTTGCATTCGTCATACACAGTAGAGTTAAATTTCAGTTTTATTCTCAGTTTGTTCAATGCTATTGGTGTTTTTACACTAGATGCAACTCTGTTCTGATACACTGTGCATGTGGACTTAAACTTGAATCTTCTGGTTTGTCACATTTTCTCTGTTACCAGTGATGAGGGTGTCGATGTCAGCTGATGTAAAAACAGTTGGATAAACCTGTTAAGTATTTAACTATATAGTTTTGTATCTTACAGTCCTCAGGAAATTTGCTGTGGCGTTCTATCACCATATCAAAATCATGCATAGGAAACTTTAATTTGATGAATTTTACAGTAATTGGATTGTTGGACTTTATTTGGTAAAACTTGGAACATCATGCTCATAAAATATATCTTATTTCATTTTGTACAACATAAACACATAATCAGGATCTAGACAAGAATTATTGACTGTTGCAGAATTGCCAATCTTATACCATGTACAAACCATTACACAAAACAGGCTGTCTGGCAGATTCCCCACAGCATTGTGTGGGTACATTGTACTAGGTTTGTTTGGGGTTTTATATCTTTACAAAGCCATGCCTGTATGGATCTAACTATGGTGCTGTCTGATGATAGAACGGACATTTGTACAACAGATGAACAAGTCCAATAACAGCACCTTGAATAAGAATATATAACAGAAATAAAACTGTAGTATACAACTCATTAATGATGCTAGACCAATTGTGTAGAAATTTAGAAGTCAGGAAAAGCAAAATGAACATGAACAAATAATCGCATTATGTTTTTTATCCAAGAACATGAAATAATTGTTTATATTTAGGTAAGATAGTGATGTTTTACTGTAATGTTCCAGTAGAAAGTCTGGTTAACCTATTCTAAACTAAAAATGAATAATTTTGAAAAAAAAAAGCATGTAATGACCTGATGTGTGGAAAAAGAGGAACCAATTTATAAGCCAATTCAAATAAAAAGTAGTCGAAATGAGTACTACAGAACTCTAGGGTCAATAAACAACTGTGTGTCTGACAGAAATAGTCACGGTACAGTGAACAACTGTGTGTAGATCTGTCAGAAATAGTCACGGTACCGTGAACAACTGTGTGTAGATCTGTCAGAAATAGTCTCTCTACAGTAAACAACTGTGTGTAGATCTGTCAGAAATAGTCACGGTACAGTAAACAACTGTGTGTAGATCTGTCAGAAATAGTCACGGTACAGTAAACAACTGTGTGTAGATCTGTCGGAAATAGTCATGGTACAGTGAACAACTGTGTGTAGATCTGTCAGAAATAGTCGCTGTACAGTGAATAACTGTGTGTAGATCTGTCAGAAATAGTCACTGTAGAGTGAACAACTGTGTATAGATCTGTCCGAAATAGTCACGGTAGAGTGAACAACTGTGTATAGATCTGTCAGAAATAGTCACGGTACAGTAAACAACTGTGTATAGATCTGTCAGAAATAGTCGCTGTACAGTGAACAACTGTGTATAGATCTGTCCGAAATAGTCATGGTACAGTGAATAACTGTGTGTAGATCTGTCAGAAATAGTCACAGTGCAGTGAACAACTGTGTGTAGATCTGTCAGAAATAGTCGCTGTAGAGTGAACAACTGTGTATAGATCTGTCAGAAATAGTCACTGTAGAGTGAACAACTGTGTATAGATCTGTCAGAAATAGTCAAGGTACAGTAAACAACTGTGTGTAGATCTGTCAGAAATAGTCACTGTAGAGTGAACAACTGTGTATAGATCTGTCAGAAATAGTCACGGTACAGTAAACAACTGTGTATAGATCTGTCAGAAATAGTCTCTCTACAGTAAACAACTGTGTGTAGATCTGTCAGAAATAGTCACTGTAGAGTGAACAACTATATGTATAGATCTGTCAGAAATAGTCACGGTACATTAAACAACTATGTATAGATCTGTAAGGAATAGTCACGGTACAGTGAACGACTGTTTGTAGCTCTGTCAGAAATAGTTGCTGGTCATGGTCAATTTTATGTAGATTTGTCAGAAATTATAGTCACTGGACAGTGGCTTTAGCATAAACTCAAATGGAATTATGTATTTTGTTATTGCAACATTTGGCTTTATAGCACCTGATAATGATAATGACGGATCAGGTTATGATAAAAAATAATTAGTGGTGACAGATGGTTTGTATAAGTGAAAAGGTAGAGTGTATATATGATCAACAGATTATCCCAATCTACTAGACTTATATGGTAAGATAAAACTACAGTCTACCCTCGTTATATCGCCACATTTCGTCCGTGTCAATTATGGCGGTATAACGAGGGTGGCTTTAGTATCGAATGATGAAAATTACAACAGTAAAAGAAAATGTTGTACCAATGTTTTATTAAATACACAATGAGTTAACATATAGGACACCATGGTATTGACCGTACATTTTGTACCATTCTGGCCATGATCACGAATAACACGCTTTCGTCTCGGAGTTTCCATCTCGACTGACGAAGCCAAATAATTAATACCATAAATAAGAACACTTATTGAGCAGATACCAGTCATGCTTTATTACAAATCAAACCATACCTGTGTGTAGATGTCACATATATAAACATCGATACATATATCTACCTGACCGATTGAAACTCATTCAAGCGTATAACTAAGTTACCTGTGAAAAAGGAAATACCCTGATTCTATAAATAGAACACTAAATAAACTAGATAATTACCCTATTACTACTGACTGGTCCAGATCATTACCCCATAACTACTGACTGGTCCAGATAATTACCCTATAACTACTGACTGGTCTAGATAATTACCCTATAACAACTGACAGGTCCAGATAATTACCCTATAACTACTGACTGGTCCAGATAATTACCCTATAACTATACTGACTGGTCTAGATAATTACCCTATAACTACTGACTGGTCCAGATAATTACCCTATAACTACTGACTGGTCCAGATAATTACCCTATCCTATAACTACTGACTGGTCCAGATAATTACCTTATAACTACTGACTGGTCCAGATAATTACCCTATAACTACTGACTGGTCCAGATAATTACCCTATAACAACTGACAGGTCCAGATAATTACCCTTTAACTACTGACTGGTCCAGATAATTACCCTATAACTACTGACTGGTCCAGATAATTACCCTATAACTACTGACTGGTCCAGATAATTACCCTATCCTATAACACTACTTACTGGTCTAGATAATTACCCTATAGCTACTGACTGGTCCAGATAATTACCCTATAACAACTGACTGGTCCAAATAATTACCCTATAACTACTGACTGGTCCAGATAATTACCCTATAACTACTGACTGGTCTAGATAATTACCCTATAACTACTGACCTGTCATTGTCATTACCATTTAGCTGTATCAGCTAGTCTGAAGACTTCCCTAATGCCTCGTCCAGAATTGTACATTTATATGGTGATGTGTTTTCCTATAACCTTGACTTGTTAAAGTGGTTAATGTTGTTTGCATAACAATTTGTATTTTGTGGCAAGTCTTGTTCCTGGGGGTGGAATTAAGAAACACCTATTGGAATTAAAGTAAGTAAAATGTATGGTTGTGGACTGGGCTAGTAATATGGATTGACGCCATTTCACCGCATTTTCTGACATGGTTTTACTGCCATAATGACTGCAGAGAAACGGGTGGGCCTATATGAATCTGTGATGTAACAGTAGGCAATTCATACAATGTATCTATATGTAGCCAAAGCTGATGCAAGACAGATCGATGGTACTGCATAAAGCAATTCTGTACACTTTAAAGGAAGAAATCTTTATAAAAATATTACAAGCAACGCTGAAATGTCATGATTGTATTTTTAATGCCAATAGTAATGTTTTATTGTTTTCCTGTCTTTGTCTGTCCAAATATAGAGTCTTGTCCAATTTGACTATGAAACAAGTATTTTGCATGTATGGGGTTGAACGTCCTCACAACATCTGGAGTCATATGAGAATGGCATCTAAGAAACACCAAGGGAAGAAAGCATTTCCCACAGAAAGATTTAAGGAATAGACAGGTCAGATGTTGTGATTAAAATGTGTGTCAACTATCAACGACTTCTTCTTTACAAAACAGACTCATTATACTAAACAAATAAATGATTCACTTAAATCAAGTTCAGGGATTAATGCCAGGTGATTTATACATGTCCATAGCGCCCCTTGTTACCTAATCAGTCTGACTACTGTTAATAAAGCATAGTAATGGGTGTAAATTATAAATTACGTTATCTGTCCACCTAATTGTTCATCTCTCCATTTGTCTGTCGGTGATCAGCTTACATGATATCTCATGAACCTCGGAGTCTGGACAGATTTTAAGTGTGACACTTGTATACCATATCAAGCTCCTGCTTTATTTTGGTGGTCATGGGTGAAGGTTAAAGGTCAAAGGTTGCACTTTTAAAGTACATGTTCACACCATCACACAATTCTGTACTACATCTGATTAGATTTCGGGAATCATAGGTCAAGGTTAGAGGTCAAACCTTGTATGTGACCACTTTGAAAAGTGTGCAGGTTGACAGATTTATTTTATAAACTATCAGGGTATGGGGTGTATATTTTACCTGAAAAAACACTTTGTCTCAAGGTTTTTTGTTACTTGTTGTGCTTGCTTATATTTCAGAAAAAAAAAGAAATTGCTGGTTTCATTTTCTCATTATACTCTAAATACCATCAATGTTTATATATCCAATAGACCTCATTATACTCTAAATACCATCAATGTTTATCCAATATACCTCATTATACTCTAAATACCATCAATGTTTATCCAATATACCTCATTATACTCTAAATACCGTCAATGTTTATGCAATAGAGATCATTATACTCTAAATATCCAATATACCTCATTATACTCTGAATACCATCACAAGTGTTGCCGTAGGTAAAGTATAGTGTTGTTATTAGGTATAGAGGCTCCAGTAAACACTTCAGTCAGTAGTCAGGCAAAGTCTTGTGGCTGGAAACCACTTATGATGTCAATTACCAAATATGGCATCAGGCCAGATGCAGAAGGACTGTTATGTTCTGCATGCTTCTGTCCAATTACAGCTAAACCCTATGGCAGGTTTTTGTAGTAAAGTCAACTTTATTTGTATTTAAGTATTTTTTTCTTTGCTTTCTGCTTAGAATTATAAATATTCAGTAAGAATTAAAGGGCAAAGCATTTGCTCAAAAAGAAAACTCTTATTGTAAACTACATCCCAGATTACAATGGAAGTCATTCTAGTAGCAGAACTTTTGGGTCAGATTTAATATACCTTGTATAGAAAGTATGTACTGAGGAGGAGGGGGGGGGGGGTAGGTATGTACAGAGGAGGGGGGGGGGGGCTGGTATGTTAGTTCAAACGAATGACTTTCACCTAGTCATTCAAGGTCACAGGGGTCAAAAAGGCTAAAATCTTTAACCAACTTTATCTCAGTAACAAAGTGGCCTAGAGACAGGATATTGTGTCTGTGGCATGCTGGAACGAAGGGCTATCAAATTTCTTTTAAATGAATTCATTCAAGGTCATTGGTGTCAAATTGACTAAAATATTTCTGACTATATTTCTCAATAACCTGAGACCTGATATTTGGTTTGTAGCATGCTTTGGTGAAGGACAAGAAAGTTTGTTCAAATGAATGACCTTGACCATGGTTTTAGTTTGAATGAGTTATATTATATTTAAAAGACACTGTTTTCAAATGACAATGATGCCCTGAGATTTTACATCTGGTCTCTGATAACTTAATGTTCTCAATTATGTTTATGTATAAAAAGGATCACTGGATAGCAGGTGAGTGATTCAGGCCCATTGGGCCCTTGTGACCAAAGGCCCTTATGAGCATAATTTGGATAAATATGAATGAAATATTGATAGAATGTGGTGCACTGTGAGCTTTATATCAATAAGATCTTGAACAACTTCCTCATTTTGACCAATCTGATCTTAATAGCTTTGGCCGTTTGCAGTTTAGGTCTAGGGTCATATGATATTGGACCAGTAGCATGCTGGGATGAAGAACTAGCCAGTTTATACAAATGAATGACCTTGGCCTACTTTCAAGGTCACAGGGGTCAAATATGTAAAGTTTAGTTCAAAAGCAAAAATCATTAATTAATATCAGAACTTTGGTTATCATATATGTCAGGGGTACAGATGCCATCCTTGAAGTTCATGACAGAGATGGAGAGATATGAATATAAGTCTATGCATGACTCAAATCTTTATAATTCAGACAGTTGATGGTTCTAAACACTGCATTGTATGAAAACTGACTGGCTCCTTCCTGGAAGTTCAACCAGTACTATTTGACAACTATCATAAGTGTTTTCTTTCTAGTTAATAGTGACTGATTACTTTGACACCGGCTAGACCTCAGATACACTTCCTAAGGCGCCTAATTCATAGTTGCAAATTAATCCGATCTCTTTTGTTTGTGTCAGGATGACTATATATGACATTTATAGTGCCCTGACGCTATTTTGTCAGCCTTTCTATATTGATTTGTATTACATTTATATATAAACACAGATGTACAAGTGTTTGTGAGGTTAAACATCACATAAGCTAATCTACAATTCATGAGGTGATCAGTAATCATCTCTGTCTACAATTTGAGACAGTCGACTTCCTTAACCTTGATCACAATTTGCAAATTATTACTACCTATTACTGTGACTTTGGAAACTCCCTTTCCTGTTCTGTAGCTTACTGGATAACATTTTGGAAATGCCTTCACAGGCCTTGTGTTGTTCAGTGAAGTAGTCACCAGGTACTAAAAGATGACCCCACCTCAATATGACATGTCAATAGTGAACTATCACTACTCTATACATTACTGGACCCTGATTTTCAGTATAGAATATTTTGGATTACAGTCACTGAAGGTTATGGCTACCAACCAACCTCAACTAACTCAAGGTCACTTGTCCTCTCTGATGTTAACAAATCTTAAGGTCTCCTTTACCATTTTATCTCAACGCTTAGTAATGGATCAAGGTCACATGAAAGGATGGGCATTACTCAAGGTCACCTGTCCTTGTCAACCTCAGTAATGGATCAAGGTCACATATGAAAGGACGGGCATTACTCAAGGTCACCTGTCCTTGTCAACCTCAGTAATGGATCAAGGTCACATGAAAGGATGGACATCACTTAAGGTCATCTGTCCTCACCGTCCTCAGTATGGATCAAGGTCACATGAAGGACAGACATAGCTCAAGGTCACCTGTCCTTGTCAACCTCAGTAATGGATCAAGGTCACATGAAAGGACGGACATTACTCAAGGTCATCTGTCCTCACCGTCCTCAGTATGGATCAAGGTCACATGAAGGACAGACATAGCTCAAGGTCACCTGTCCTCACTGACCTCAGTAATGGATCAAGGTCACATGAAAGGACAGACATTACTCAAGGTCACCTGTCCTCACCGACCTCAGTAATGTATCAAGGTCATATGAAAGAACAGACATAACTCAAAGTCACCTGTCCTCATTGACCTCAGTAATGGATCAAGGTCACATGAAAGGACAAACATAACTCAAAGTCATCTGTCCTTGCTGACCTCTACAAAATCACATTCCCCATTTGATCTTACGTGTAGCTCTTTAACTCAAGGTCAAAGGTACCTGTTAACCTGTTAGTATCAACAAACTCAAGGTCACAGGTACCAGTTAACCTGTTAGTATCAACAAACTCATGGTCAAAGGTACCCGTTAACCTATGAGTATCAACAAAAACTTTCATTTTTATACCATTGTTAGATCTATCAATTATTATTGACTGATTTGTGTAAGGTATGCTAACTATACTTGAAATAAAAGGAGGACTGTAATTACATAATACAAATGCATAAAGAAAGGAAACATGTATAATGTCCCCAGAATTCAATTTAGGTTTTTTACACAACAAGCTGTTTTAGTAAACTGCCAGACAGTGAGGGGATGCTATCAGAGGGGTATTTTCTTCAATTTTTAATTAGTTTGAGAGCAGATAATAAAACCTATCTTTATTACCTCTTTCTTGTAAGCAGAAAAAAAACAAAATTGGAAATATATGTACAGAGAACATGTAAATTGGCTGATCGTGTATAGTGACCTTACTGACAAAGGGATATAGGGATACATCGTGAATTCTCTGACACTTATTTTTATCTACCTAATTAGCTTCCATTTTTCTAACAGCTGGATACAGATGAATACATTATTATCAGGAAGCTGTATATTGCCTTTAAACCTTTTCTGCTGCATATTGTCTTGTATATCTCCACCAAATTATCCAGATTGCATTACATTGACATTTCTTCTTCTAGAATCCCGTCTCGAATGGCTTTGGTTGGATTTATTGAATCTTACAAACTCCTCGTCAGTTTTAACACTGAAGGGCTCTATTGGCACTGCAAAATGAACTTTAATTAAGTTACGCAATTGCTCTAATAATTTTTTTTCTTGTTATATTATGTACAAAAAAGATCCATTAAATGAAAATTAAAGTTTATTGTCTTGTGTTGAGGTGCCGTGGGATTAATGCCAGCCATACAAGTGGATAAAATTCTTGATGCATACATGAAGAGATTTAATTTTACACCCCACAGCAATCTTACCAGATATTCTTGAATTACTTTTTCTGTCTTTCTTCTCTGTCTATTCACAAAAGCTTGTCGAGACAACTCCCCTTAAACCACTGGGTCACTAAACCCACAAAATCTTGTTGAGACAGCTCCCCTTAAACCACTGGGTCATCAAACCCACAAAATCTTGTCCAGACAACTCCCCTTAAACCACTGGGTCATCAAACTCACAAAATCTTGTTGAGACAACTCCACTGGGTCATCAAACCCACAAAATCTTGTCGAGACAGCTCCCCTTAAACCACTGGGTCATCAAACCCACAAAAGCTTGTCGAGACAACTCCCCTTAAACCACTGGGTCATCAAACCCACAAAATCTTGTCCAGACAACTCCCCTTAAACCACTGGGTCATCAAACCCACAAAAGCTTGTCGAGACAACTCCCCTTAAACCACTGTGTCATCAAACCCACAAAATCTTGTTGAGACAACTCCACTGGGTCATCAAACCCACAAAATCTTGTCCAGACAGCTCCCCTTAAACCACTGGATCATCACATCCACAAAATCTTGTCCAGACAACTCCCCTTAAACCACTGGGTCATCAAACTCACAAAAGCTTGTCGAGACAACTCCCCTTAAACCACTGGATCATCACATCCACAAAAGCTTGTCGAGACAACTCCCCGTAAACCACTGGGTCATCAAACCCACAAAATCTTGTCAAGACAGCTCCCCTTAAACCACTAGGTCATCAAACCCACAAAAGCTTGTCGAGACAACTCCCCTTAAACCACTGGGTCATCAAACCCACAAAATCTTGTCAAGACAACTCCCCTTAAACCACTGGGTCATCAAACTCACAAAAGCTTGTCGAGACAACTCCCCTTAAACCACTGGATCATCACATCCACAAAAGCTTGTCGAGACAACTCCCCTTAAACCACTGGGTCACTAAACCCACAAAATCTTGACGAGACAACTCCCCTTAAACCACTGGATCATCACATCCACAAAAGCTTGTCGAGACAACTCCCCTTAAACCACTGGGTCATCAAACTCACAAAAGCTTGTCGAGACAACTCCCCTTAAACCACTGGATCATCACATCCACAAAAGCTTGTCGAGACAACTCCCCGTAAACCACTGGGTCATCAAACCCACAAAAGCTTGTCGAGACAACTCCCCGTAAACCACTGGATCATCAAACCCACAAAATCTTGTCGAGACAGCTCCCCTTAAACCACTGGATCATCAAACCCACAAAATCTTGTCAAGACAACTCCCCTTAAACCACTGGATCATCACATCCACAAAAGCTTGTCGAGACAACTCCCCTTAAACCACTGGGTCATCAAACCCACAAAATCTTGTCAAGACAACTCCCCTTAAACCACTGGGTCATCAAACTCACAAAAGCTTGTCGAGACAACTCCCCTTAAACCACTGGATCATCACATCCACAAAAGCTTGTCGAGACAACTCCCCTTAAACCACTGGGTCACTAAACCCACAAAATCTTGTCGAGACAACTCCCCTTAAACCACTGGATCATCATCCACAAAATCTTGTCAAGACAACTCCCCTTAAACCACTGGGTCATCACATCCACAATAGCTTGTTGAGACAACTCCCCTTAAACCACTGGTTCACTAAACTCACAAAATCTTGACGAGACAACTCCCCTTAAACCACTGGGTCATCAAACCCCCAAAATCTTGTCAAGACAACTCCCCTTAAACCACTGTGTCATCAAACCCACAAAATCTTGTCAAGACAACTCCCCTTAAACCACTGGGTCACTAAACCCACAAAATCTTGTCGAGACAACTCCCCTTAAACCACTGGATCATCATCCACAAAATCTTGTCAAGACAACTCCCCTTAAACCACTGGGTCATCAAACCCACAAAATCTTGACGAGACAACTCCCCTTAAACCACTGGATCGATCATCACATCCACAAAAACTTGCGAGACAACTCCCCGTAAACCACTGGGTTATCAAACCCACAAATTTTGTCGAGAACTCCCATTAAACCACTGACTGTCACCACATCAACAAAATCTTGTCAAGACAACTCCTCGTAAAACCCCTGGGTCACTAAACCCACAAAATCTTGTCAAGACAACTCCCCTTAAACCACTGACTCTCACCACATCCACAAAATCTTGTGGAGACAACTCCCCGTAAACCACTGGATCACCACTGGTTGTCTGAACATTGAACCACCTAAACAGCATACATATAATATACTATTTTCAAAATCATTGCAACAGTTTAATTAAAGCAGGGCAAAAAATACATATAAAACTTAACAATGTTTTAAAAAACTGGGTATGTAAATAAAACATGACATCATGTAGACATGTAGGCCTTCGGCCTCGGGCAACAGTTTGTCTTCGGGTCCAACAAATCATCTGTTGCCCTCAACCCCAGTCAACAACTGTATACTGTTATACCTTAACTAAGTATATACCTTGTTATCATCAGATCTGTTATACCTTAGCTAAGTATATACCATGTTATCATCAGATCTGTTATACCTTAACTAAGTATATACCTTGTTATCATCAGATCTGTTATACCTTAACTAAGTATATACCTTGTTATCATCAGATCTGTTATACCTTAACTAAGTATATACCTTGTTATCATCAGATCTGTTATACCATAACTAAGTATATACCATGTTATCATCAGATCTGTTATACCTTAACTAAGTATATACCATGTTATCATCAGATCTGTTATACCTTAACTAAGTATATACCTTGTTATCATCAGATATGTTATACCTTAACTAAGTATATACCTTTTTATCATCATATCTGTTATACCTTAACTAAGTATATACCATGTTATCATCAGATCTGTTATAACATAACTATAACTAAGTATATACCTTGTTATCATCAGATCTGTTATACCAATTAACTAAGTATATACCTTGTTATCATCAGATCTGTTATACCTTAACTAAGTATATACCTTGTTATCATCAGATCTGTTATACCTTAACTAAGTATATACCTTGTTATCATCAGATCTGTTATACCTTAACTAAGTATATACCTTGTTATCATCAGATATGTTATACCTTAACTAAGTATATACCTTGTTATCATCAGATCTGTTATACCAATTAACTAAGTATATACCTTGTTATCATCAGATCTGTTATACCTTAACTAAGTATATACCATGTTATCATCAGATCTGTTATACCTTAACTAAGTATATACCTTGTTATCATCAGATCTGTTATACCTTAACTAAGTATATACCTTGTTATCATCAGATCTGTTATACCATAACTAAGTATATACCATGTTATCATCAGATCTGTTATACCTTAACTAAGTATATACCATGTTATCATCAGATCTGTTATACCTTAACTAAGTGTATACCATGTTATCATCAGATCTGTTATACCTTAACTAAGTATATACCTTGTTATCATCAGATCTGTTATACCTTAACTAAGTATATACCTTGTTATCATCAGATCTGTTATACCTTAACTAAGTATATACCTTGTTATCATCAGATCTGTTATACCTTAACTAAGTATATACCTTGTTATCATCAGATCTGTTATACCTTAACTAAGTATATACCATGTTATCATCAGATCTGTTATACCATAACTAAGTATATACCATGTTATCATCAGATCTGTTATACCTTAACTAAGTATATACCATGTTATCATCAGATCTGTTATACCTTAACTAAGTGTATACCATGTTATCATCAGATCTGTTATACCTTATCTAAGTATATACCTTGTTATCATCAGATCTGTTATACCTTAACTAAGTATATACCTTGTTATCATCAGATCTGTTATACCTTAACTAAGTATATACCTTGTTATCATCAGATCTGTTATACCTTAACTAAGTATATACCATGTTATCATCAGATCTGTTATACCTTAACTAAGTATATACCTTGTTATCATCAGATCTGTTATACCTTAACTAAGTATATACCATGTTATCATCAGATCTGTTATACCTTAACTAAGTATATACCTTGTTATCATCAGATCTGTTATACCTTAACTAAGTATATACCTTGTTATCATCAGATCTGTTATACCTTAACTAAGTATATACCATGTTATCATCAGATCTGTTATACCTTAACTAAGTATATACCTTGTTATCATCAGATCTGTTATACCTTAACTAAGTATATACCTTGTTATCATCAGATCTGTTATACCTTAACTAAGTATATACCTTGTTATCATCAGATATGTTATACCTTAACTAAGTATATACCTTGTCATAGACCAATGTTGTGAAGTTAATATTTTGGTAATTCAGAACGATATCACATGTAGAAAATCCAGTCTATAATACAGCCCTCAATTTGATATTGTCTAAATGTGTAGTATAAATCTGATTCCCAGAAAATGTATTTGAATATTGGAAAGAAAATTGCACTCTAAACATTTGTCAAACTTCACCATAATTGATGGTGGAAGAAGAAGAAAAAGAAACTTAATGGCCTGCATTAGTTTCCTGAGATTTCTATAACAGCTTCCTAGAAACTGAGTCCCTGTACGATGTGATGAGTGCGTGTGTCCTGTATTGGGACATCATATGGTACTGGCTGTACTCTCGTCGTGTCTGTAGATCGTGGTTGATGTGGGAGTGTTAGGACAATAATGGATAGAAAGTTAGGGATTGATACCGAGGTGATATTAATAGAAATAAGGAGTTATAATTCCACTTCCTGTCACAGGCAGCATGTATCTGCACCACTATCATTAATAGACTTCATAGTTGTCTGAATTCTCTACCATGACAACTGAACCAAATTGCATGTCTGAATTATTTACCATGACAACTGAAACCCTTTGAATATCATAATTCTTAACCATATATGACAACTGAAACCCTTAGAATATCTTAATTCTTTACCATGACAACTAAAACCCTCAGAATGTCTGAATTCTTGACAACTGAAACCCTTGGAATGTCTAAATTCATTGTTATGGCAACTGGATCCCTTGACATGTCTGAATTCTTTACAATGACAACTGAAACATTCTCTTAGCTTTCAGGTTACTCACTGTTAATTCACCATGACCTTTTTTTACCTGTTGGTTCCCAAATTATCAGTTCATTTTCAACTCTCTTACCTGTCAGCCCATTAACTGTCAATTCAATATCAACTTTTCACCTGTCAGCTCATTAACTGTCAATTCACTATCAACTCTCTTACCTGTCAGCCCATTAACTGTCAATTCAATATCAACTTTTCACCTGTCAGCTCATTAACTGTCAATTCACTATCAACTCTCTTACCTGTCAGCCCATTAACTGTCAATTCACTATCAACTTTCTCACCTGTCAGCTTATTAACTGTCAATTCACTATCAACTCTCTTACCTGTCAGCTTATTAACTGTCAATTCAATATAAACTTTCTCACCTGTCAGCTTATTAACTGTAATTCACTATCAACTCTCTTACCTGTCAGCCTATTAACTGTAATTCACTATCAACTCTCTTACCTGTCAGCTCAATAACTGTCAATGCACTATCAACTCTCTAACCTGTCAGCTCATTAACTGTCAATTCACTATCAACTCTCTTACCTGTCAGCCTATTAACTGTAATTCACTATCAACTCTCTTACCTGTCAGCTCAATAACTGTCAATGCACTATCAACTCTCTTACCTGTCAGCTCATTAACTGTCAATGCACTATCAACTTTCTCACCTGTCAGCTCATTAACTGTCAATTCACTATCAACTCTCTTACCTGTCAGCCCATTAACTGTCAATTCACTATCAACTTTCTCACCTGTCAGCTTATTAACTGTCAATTCACTATCAACTCTCTTACCTGTCAGCTTATTAACTGTCAATTCAATATAAACTTTCTCACCTGTCAGCTTATTAACTGTAATTCACTATCAACTCTCTTACCTGTCAGCCTATTAACTGTAATTCACTATCAACTCTCTTACCTGTCAGCTCAATAACTGTCAATGCACTATCAACTCTCTAACCTGTCAGCTCATTAACTGTCAATGCACTATCAACTTTCTCACCTGTCAGCTCATTAACTGTCAATGCACTATCAACTCTCTTACCTGTCAGCCCATTAACTGTTAATTCAATATCAACTTTCTCACCTGTCAGCTCATTAACTGTCAATGCACTATCAACTTTCTCACCTGTCAGCTCATTAACTGTCAATGCACTATCAACTCTCTTACCTGTCAGCCCATTAACTGTTAATTCAATATCAACTGTCTCACCTATCAGCTCATTAACTGTCAATGCACTATCAACTTTCTCACCTGTCAGCTCATTAACTGTCAATGCACTATCAACTTTCTCACCTGTCAGCTCATTATCTGTCAATGCACTATCAACTTTCTCACCTGTCAGCCCATTAACTGTCAATGTACTATCAACTTTCTCACCTGTCAGCCCATTAACTGTTAATTCAATATCAACTTTCTCACCTGTCAGCTCATTAACTGTAATTCACTATCAACTTTCTCACCTGTCAGCTCAATAACTGTCAATGCACTATCAACTTTCTCACCTGTCAGCTCAATAACTGTCAATGCACTATCAGCTTTCTCACCTGTCAGCTCATTAACTGTCAATTCACTATCAACTTTCTCACCTGTCAGCTCATTAACTGTCAATTCACTATCAACTCTCTTACCTGTCAGCCCATTAACTGTTAATTCAATATCAACTTTCTCACCTGTCAGCTCAATAACTGTCAATGTACTATCAACTTTCTCACCTTTAAGCTCATTAACTGTCAATGCACTATCAGCTTTCTCACCTGTCAGCTCATTAACTGTCAATTCACTATCAACTTTCTCACCTGTCAGCTCATTAACTGTCAATGCACTATCAACTTTCTCACCTGTCAGCTCATTAACTGTAATTCACTATCAACTTTCTCACCTGTCAGCCCATTAACTGTCTATGCACTATCAACTTTCTCACCTGTCAGCCCATTAACTGTTAATTCAATATCAACTTTCTCACCTGTCAGCTCATTAACTGTCAATGCACTATCAACTTTCTCACCTGTCAGCTCATTAACTGTAATTCACTATCAACTTTCTCACCTGTCAGCCCATTAACTGTCAATGTACTATCAACTTTCTCACCTGTCAGCCCATTAACTGTTAATGCACTATCAACTTTCTCACCTGTCAGCTCAATAACTGTCAATGCACTATCAGCTTTCTCACCTGTCAGCTCATTAACTGTCAATTCACTATCAGCTTTCTCACCTGTCAGCTCATTAACTGTCAATTCACTATCAACTTTCTCACCTGTCAGCTCATTAACTGTCAATGCACTATCAACTTTCTCACCTGTCAGCTCATTAACTGTAATTCACTATCAACTTTCTCACCTGTCAGCCCATTAACTGTCTATGCACTATCAACTTTCTCACCTGTCAGCCCATTAACTGTTAATTCAATATCAACTTTCTCACCTGTCAGCTCATTAACTGTCAATGCACTATCAACTTTCTCACCTGTCAGCTCATTAACTGTAATTCACTATCAACTTTCTCACCTGTCAGCCCATTAACTGTCAATGTACTATCAACTTTCTCACCTGTCAGCCCATTAACTGTTAATGCACTATCAACTTTCTCACCTGTCAGCTCATTAACTGTCAATGCACTATCAACTTTCTCACCTGTCAGCTCATTAACTGTCAATGCACTATCAACTCTCTTACCTGTCAGCCCATTAACTGTTAATGCACTATCAACTTTCTCACCTGTCAGCTCATTAACTGTCAATGCACTATCAACTTTCTCACCTGTCAGCTCATTAACTGTCAATGCACTATCAACTCTCTTACCTGTCAGCCCATTAACTGTTAATTCAATATCAACTTTCTCACCTGTCAGCTCATTAACTGTCAATGCACTATCAACTTTCTCACCTGTCAGCTCATTAACTGTCAATGCACTATCAACTTTCTTACCTGTCAGCTCATTAACTGTCAATGCACTATCAACTCTCTTACCTGTCAGCCCATTAACTGTTAATTCAATATCAACTTTCTCACCTGTCAGCTCATTAACTGTCAATGCACTATCAACTTTCTCACCTGTCAGCTCATTAACTGTCAATGCACTATCAACTCTCTTACCTGTCAGCCCATTAACTGTTAATTCAATATCAACTTTCTCACCTGTCAGCTCATTAACTGTCAATGCACTATCAACTTTCTCACCTGTCAGCCCATTAACTGTCAATGCACTATCAACTTTCTCACCTGTCAGCTCATTAACTGTCAATGCACTATCAACTTTCTCACCTGTCAGCTCATTAACTGTCAATGCACTATCAACTTTCTCACCTGTCAGCTCATTAACTGTCTATGCACTATCAACTTTCTCACCTGTCAGCCCATTAACTGTTAATTCAATATCAACTTTCTCACCTGTCAGCTCATTAACTGTCAATGCACTATCAACTTTCTCACCTGTCAGCTCATTAACTGTCAATGCACTATCAACTTTCTCACCTGTCAGCTCATTAACTGTCAATGCACTATCAACTTTCTCACCTGTCAGCTCATTAACTGTCAATGCACTATCAACTTTCTCACCTGTCAGCTCATTAACTGTCAATGCACTATCAACTTTCTCACCTGTCAGCTCATTAACTGTCAATGCACTATCAACTTTCTCACCTGTCAGCTCATTAACTGTCAATGCACTATCAACTTTCTCACCTGTCAGCTCATTAACTGTCAATGCACTATCAACTTTCTCACCTGTCAGCTCATTAACTGTCAATGCACTATCAACTTTCTCACCTGTCAGCTCATTAACTGTCAATGTCACTATCAACTTTCTCACCTGTCAGCTCATTAACTGTCAATGCACTATCAAGCTTTCTCACCTGTCAGCTCATTAACTGTCAATGCACTATCAACTTTCTCACCTGTCAGCTCATTAACTGTCAATGCACTATCAACTTTCTCACCTGTCAGCTCATTAACTGTCAATGCACTATCAACTTTCTCACCTGTCAGCTCATTAACTGTCAATGCACTATCAACTTTCTCACCTGTCAGCTCATTAACTGTCAATGCACTATCAACTTTCTCACCTGTCAGCTCATTAACTGTCAATGCACTATCAACTTTCTCACCTGTCAGCTCATTAACTGTCAATGCACTATCAACTTTCTCACCTGTCAGCTCATTAACTGTCAATGCACTATCAACTTTCTCACCTGTCAGCTCATTAACTGTCAATGCACTATCAACTTTCTCACCTGTCAGCTCATTAACTGTCAATGCACTATCAACTTTCTCACCTGTCAGCTCATTAACTGTCAATGCACTACCTGTTTTGTTGGTTATTGTCAGTCCTTCAGTAGGGTTCCATTATATCTTCATGGTACTGTCTTCAGATGATTCATTTCTGTGAATGAAATATTTTAAATGAGATGGATACAAATATTTCTCTGATATCATAAAATTATTCAAAAATGCTTTTCTGTGTATATGTTTTAAATTGTATGTAGATGGTATTGCAGAAATATTGAAAATACATCACATGAAAGAATTGTCAATAGAAAAATAATAATTAAACCATTAAAATATTCTGTATAGTATTGATTGATTTGGCTTTGATGGTTCATGCATATAAATGAATGGAACATAACAGTGCATGCCTGATGGCACCGATGTAATATCTTACAGAACAAGGTAGAGAACACACCCAAGTATTACAGACATCATAATGGCCATCTAGCTATCATATTTATGTGTATAGAGGCAAAGATGGGAAGTTCAGGTTACAACTCATTTTTGTCAGAAATGTAAAGATGCTGTCTTGAAGGTCAAATGTTGTAACATGGTGTCTCTCGGCCTGTATTAGTTGGGTCTGGTTGATCTGTTCTGTCTATCAACATGTGTGCATTCTAATCTAGTAAAGGCCATTTTATTTCAGAATAATGCATACATAGAGGCAAATACAGGAAACAATGCATAATTTGTAGTCGAGTGGAACTCTCTTGTGATTGAAGATTCAAGATGTTAGCAGATATTTCTTGTGGTGGAATTCTCCAAGGTTACAAGCTGACAGAAGAATATTGTGAAACTTTTCTGTGTAGTCAGATCTAGCTGACATTCAAAGACAGAAAGCGTCTGATGTGAGCATCCCCAGAGGATTTACAAAACAAGATGGCAATTTGTAAAAAGAAAGATTATGCTATCAAATCGATAGATGAAGAAGCATGTCACAGGCAATTGGTTTTCAAAGATAAATACTGATCTTCAGGGACTCTTGGGCTTCCTTAGTGCGACTGCTTAACGTAAAAGGGGTGTTTTAAAATTCTTACAGCCAGTCATTTTCCGCTGATGATTAATGTGTTAAGATTGTTTAATTGGGTGAGAGACCAATAACTTTCTTCAGCAGTTTCATCTAGAAAAATACTGAAATTTATATTGAAATGATACAATTGGCCGATGTGTTACTGTAATATGCAATGTGGGAGTTCATTTTAACACAATTCTATATAAGGTCAGGCCTGGGACCATTGAAGTTTTTTAGCAAATCTTGCTTCTGAAATTCCAGGATTTTATGCTAAGAGGTCGACCATAGGACAATGAAGGAATAGGGGGAGGGGTCTGGGGGCTGCCGGCGTGACTATATGTGTGACTATACGTGTGACTATATGTGTGACTATATATGTGGCTATCAGTTTTGATCACATGTGACTAATGGAGAAAACAA
Source organism: Pecten maximus (assembly GCF_902652985.1). NCBI lineage: Eukaryota > Metazoa > Mollusca > Bivalvia > Pectinida > Pectinidae > Pecten > Pecten maximus. The sequence continues at coordinate 35,112,434 of NC_047019.1, forward strand.
TAAAAAGGTTATACAATAAAATGACTTCTTTGTATTGTAGCGGTACCTCACATAAGTTATCAAAACTTTTCAATAGGACAGAGAAGAGAAAATGATATGTTTAATATGTGAAGAGACAGGACAAGATTTGAAAGTTATTGGTGCTTATAGGCATCAATTATTTTATTCCCGAGGGGCAGGGCCTCGGATTTCATGTAAAAAAAAACATTTTTCACTTCATTTTTTTGTTTTACACAAATCTGTTTTGATGTGTGATGAATGGACGATTTTACGATTTACAGTCGCGAAGGTAGCGGGATATGGTCTCGATCGTGAGATCTGGGAGAGAAGTGTAGGTAACGGGAGAAAGATAAACTCCATCAAACCAAACGATGGAAACATTTTTGTTTGTATCTGTTATATGTCTTTGTTATTTATTTGGTATGAACATCAACTTTTGATGCCAAACTAAGTTATTTACTAGGTTTGAACATCAACTTTTGATGCCAAACTATGTTATATATTTGGTTTGAACATCAAATTTTGATGCCAAACTAAGTTATTTATTTGGTATGAACATCAACTTTTGATGCCAAACTATGTTATTTATTTGGTATGAACATCAACTTTTGATGCCAAACTATGTTATTTATTTGGTATGAACATCAACTTTTGATGCCAAACTTTGAGGTTTCAGTTCTTCAACATGAATTGTTACAAATGGCCCATCACCCATAGATATTCTTGGATAAAATGTTAACCGGTTACAAAGAAATATGTAGGTTTCCCTTGGTGCCTAGTTATGCATATTGCGTTTTGAGACCAATCCGAAAACAACATGGCCGACTGGCAGCCATCTTGGATTTTGACAATCGAAGTTTGTTATCACTATTTCTGAGAAAGTATTTAAGGGATCTTTCTCAAATTTCATATGTAAGTTTCCCTTGGTGCCTCGTTATGCATATTGCGTTTTGAGACCAATCAGAAAACAACATGGCTGACAGGCAGCCATCTTGGATTTTGACAATTTAAGTTTGTTATCACTATTTCTGAGAAAGTACTGAATGGATCTTTCTGAAATTTCATATATAGGTTTCCCTTGGTGCCTAGTTATGCATATTGCCTTTAGAGACCAATCCGAAAACAACATGGCCGACAGGCAGCCATCTTGGATTTTGACAATTTAAGTTTGTTATCACTATTTCTGAGAAATTACTGAATGGATCTTTCTGAAATCTCATATGTAAGTTTCCCTTGGTGTCTAGTTATGCATATTGCGTTTTGAGACCAATCTGAAAACAACATGGCCGACTGGCAGCCATCTTAGATTTTGACAATTGAAGTTTGTTATCACTATTTCTGAGAAAGTATTTAAGGGATCTTTCTCAAATTTCATATGTAAGTTTCCCTTGGTGCCTAGTTATGCATATTGCGTTTTGAGACCAATCAGAAAACAACATGGCCGGCAGGCAGCCATCTTGGATTTTGACAATTTAAGTTTGTTATCACTATTTCTGAGAAAGTACCGAATGGATCTTTCTGAAATTTCATATATAGGTTTCCCTTGGTGCTTAGTTATGCATATTGCGTTTAGAGACCAATCAGAAAACAACATGGCTGACAGGCAGCCATCTTGGATTTTGACAATTTAAGTTTGTTATCACTATTTCTGAGAAATACTCAGTGAATCTTTCTGAAATTTCATATGTAAGTTAGCCCTTGGTGCCTAGTTATGCTTATTGCATTTTGAGACCAATCTGAAAACAACATGGCCGACAGGCAGCCATCTTGGATTTTGACAATTGAAGTTTGTTATCACTATTTCTGAGAAAGTATTTAAGGGATCTTTCTCAAATTTCATATGTAAGTTTCCCTTGGTGCCTCGTTATGCTTATTGCATTTTGAGATCAATTGGAAACAATATGGTTGACAGGCAGCCATCTTGGATTTTGACAATTGAAGTTTGTTATCACTATTTCTGAGAAAGTATTTAAGGGATCTTTCTCAAATTTCATATGTAAGTTTCCCTTGGTGCCTCGTTATGCTTATTGCATTTTGAGATCAATTGGAAAACAATATGGCCGACAGGCAGCCATCTTGGATTTTGACAATTGAACTTTGTTATCACTATTTCTGAGAAAGTATTTAAGGGATCTTTCTCAAATTTCATATGTAAGTTTCCCTTGGTGCCTAGTTATGCTTATTGCATTTTGAGATCAATTGGAAAACAATATGGCCGACATACCGCCATCTTGGATTTTGACAATTGAAGTTTGTTATCTCTATTTCTCAAAGTACTGAATGGATCTTTCTCAAATTTCATAAGTAGGTTCCCCTTGGTCCCTTGTATTGCATTTTTGGACCAGTCTGTCCTAAAAACAACCTGGCAAACAAACAGCCATTATTGTTAAATCTCAAATTCCTATATAGCTAGGATTCCCTTGTTTGAAAAGTACTGGAGGGATGTCTCAATTTGCACAGATTAGTAAAATGAAGGGAAAAAGTAGAGAAAAGATCAATCTGACATGGAACCTTAGTCTGAAGATCATTCAATGGTGGGCGCCAAGATCCCTCTGGGATCTCTTGTTTATAATAAATATTTCTACCCAATATATGCTTTGCAGTGCTATCTAATGATGAAATTCTTGCAAAAAATGGTCACTTGGCAGGAGCAGGCCCATGGATCTGCCTATGTTGATACTAGATGATTAAAATAAAGACAAATTCCTTGCTGTCAAGACCAAAGCAAAAAAGGTGTCAGAGGCAGTCTGTTGTACTGAACTACCCCTATTCAAAAGAGAACCATGATCACAGTCAAGCCATTGAAAACATCGACACCAAAACACCAATATCCTGTCTCTCCCTCAACATGTCCTCCTCCCTCGTTTGGAATTAACCCCAGACCTAACCCTGTTTTCCGTCAGCGCAAAGCATCAATTCTTTTTCATTTGCAGACTGTAATGATTTGAGAACAGGTGACAGCTTTTCCGTTGGTATTAATTCGATACTTAACTTTCGAAGATAATAAAGCTACTGATGGTGGGTATAGCGGGAACTTGTCAGCTGTAAAACTGTCCTTTTCTGGTGTTCTTCCCATATAGTACAGAAACTTTCTAAGGATTAGAGTGTAATCAGTTTTCACAATCGGTTAGAGATGTCTGAATATATACTTTTAGTGTCTTGAGTGAGTGTGTGTTGGGGAGGGGGGGGGGGGGAGGTAAAATAACAAGGAGTGATATTTGGGAATATTTACTCTTTGTAGTACAGCATGTTAATCAATCTATAAAATTGTAGGAACTCTCCTTTAATATTACTTTAGCCTGGATGTATACTAGGACATCACCTATAGCAGTTCATGTTCTTTCTCCCATGGCATTCATTGATTTCACAGTTATCTGCCCTGACATTCATATTCAAAGGCAGTGTTGAATTTTCTCAAAGAAGAGAAACAGGTATGGATTTGATAAAGGGCGGTGACTGGATAGGGGGGTAACATTGCCGTTTTGGTGTCCAGACTTTTGATAGCAACAAAGCTTATAAACTAATAACTGATTTACTTGATATAGTCATATATATATAATTTCAATATATGAACATGAAATATACAGAGGATATTGAATGATTTCCCGTTTAATATAACATATATTTCACGAGTAACAGAATATTGATATATTCACGAGTGTGAAGCACCACTTGGCATGTGAGCTTATGCCATGGCACGGCGACTGTCATCCGGCCATCGCCACCTTTTCCATTTAAACAACTTCTTCTCAATAACAAAGAGGCCCAGAGACCTAATATTGGGCCTGTAGCATGCTGGGATAAAGGACTTACAAGTTTGTTCCAATGAATTAAGGTCCCATAAGGGGTCAAATAGGATAAAATCTTTAAACAATTTCTTCTCAATAACCGAGAGGCCCAAGGACTTGATATTAAGCCTGTAGCATGCTGGGGTGAAGGGCTACTAAGTTTGTTCAGATGAATGACCTTGACCTTCATTCAAGGTCACATGGGTCAAATAGGCTGAAATGTTTAAACAACTTCTTCTCAATAACCAAGAGCGCCAGGGAGTTGATATAAAGTATGTTGCATGCTCAGGTATAGGGCTACCAAGTTTGTTCAAATGAATGACCTTGACTTACATTCAAGGTCACAGGGATCAAATAGGATGAAATATTTAAACAACTTCTTCTTAATACCCAAAATACCTAGGAACTTGATATTACTTCTGCAGCATGCTTGGGTGAAGGGCTGCCAAGTTTGTTCAAATGAATTACCTTGACCTTCATTCAAGATCACAGTGGTCAAATAGGCTGAAATGTTTAAATGAGTTGTTCTCAATGACCAATTGTGCCAGGTAGTTGATATTAGGTATGTGGCATGCTCAGGTATAGGGCTACGAAGTTTGTTCAAATGAATGACCTTGACTCACATTCAAGGTCACAGGGATCAAATAGGATGAAATCTTTAAACAACTTCGTCTCAATACCCAAGATACCCAGGGACTTGATATTGGGTCTGTTAGCATGCTGGAGTAAAGGGCTCCGAGTTTGTTCAAATAAATGATCTTGAACTACATTCAAGGTCACAGGGATCAAATTTGCTTAAATCTTTAAACAACTTCTCAATAACCAAGGCTCCAAGCTAGTTGATATTGGGTCTCTAGCATGCTCGGGTGAAGGGCTACCAATTTTGTTCAAATGGAACAAATGAATGACCTTGACCTACATTCAAGATCATGTCTTCTCAATAACCAAAAGGCCCAGGGACGGTATATTGGTTCTGTAGCATGCTTGGATGAAGGCCTACCTAGTTTGTTCAATTTAATGACCTTAATCTACATTCAAGGTCACAGGGATCAAATAGGCTAAAATATTTAAATGACTTCTGAATAAACAAAAGGCCCAGAGACTTGGTATTGGGCCTGTAGTATGCTGGGATGAAGGACTACCAAATTTGTTCAAATGAATTACCTTAACCTACATTCAAGGTCACATCTTCTCAATAACCAAGCGGCCCAGTGACTGTTTATTGGTTCTGTAGCATGCTTGGATGAAGGTCTACCAAGTTTGTTTAAAACAATGACCTTGACCTACATTCAAGGTCACAGGGGACAAATAGGCTAAATTCTTTAAATGACTTTTCTGAATACCCAAAAGGCCCAGAGAACTGGTTTAGGGCGTGTAGCATGCTGGGATAAAGGGCTACCAAGTTGGTTCACATGAATGACATTGACCATCATTCAAGGTCACAGGGGTCAAATATGCTAAAATCTTAAAATGACTTCTGAATAGCCAAAAGACCAATAGATGTGATATTGGCCCTGTACCATACTGCGATGAAGGGCTACAATATTTGAGCAAATGAATTACCTTGGTTTACATTCATGTGATTAGGGTCAAATAAACGATGATTTAATAATTTAATATGCCAACAGACTTGAAAGGACCACTGCATTGAAGGTGAGCAATTCAGGCCCTTTGGGCAATTGTATTTTATATAATTTCTCAGACAAAATACTAACATTACAATTTTTTTGTATCATTACATTAAGATTAGTTACAAGCTTAAGCTAGATGTATATTTTTCATATTCCCAAATTAGTATCAAAGGGAACTATCTTTATAAATCATTACACTGTAATAGTTACCAGGGGTCAGTAGTGAGGACCATCTTTATAAATCATTACACTGTAATAGTTACCAGGGGTCAGTAGTGAGGACCATCTTTATAAATCATTACACTGTAATAGTTACCAGGGGTCAGTAGTGAGGACCATCTTTATAAATCATTACACTGTTATTAATACTTACCAGGGGTCAGTTGGGGATATGTATTGCTTTATTGATACTAATTCTGCTTATTGTTTCTTCATCTTTAGTTTTTAGGTCACTTGAGACTTCGTCTCAGGTGACCTAAAAACTAATCGCCTTTTGTCCGTCGTCGTCCGTCGTGCGTCCGTTAACTATTTACATTTTCGACTTCTTCTCCAAAACCACTTAACCAAATTCAATGAAATTTGGCAGAAAGTTTCTATGGCTGAAGGTCAACCAAAATTGTGAATTATATGGTCCCCACCCCCCAGGGGCCTCAGGGGTGGGGCCAAAATGGGTCAAATTGACTAAAACTTCAAAAATCATCTTCTCTACTCTCAGATATGGTGGAGTCAAACACTCTTCTTAGATGGAAGGGTCTTGTGGTGCTTTACCAAAATTGTGAATTGCATGACCCTGGGGTCTCACATTTGCCCCTGGGGAGGGGGTAAACTTTAGTATAGTTTATATAGGGAAATCACATTTTTAGCTCACCTGAAGGGCAAGTGAGCTTATGCCGTGGCGCGGCGTCCGTCGTCCGGCCGTCCGTCCGGCGTCAACTTTCCATTCAAGCAACTTCTTCTCAATAACCAAAAGGCCCAGAGACCTAATATTGGGCCTGTAGCATGCTGGGGTGAAGGGCTACCAAGTTTGTTCAAATGAATAACGTTGACCTTCATTCAAGGTCACAGGGGTCAAAAAGGCTAAAATCTTTAAACAACTTCTTCTCAATAACCAAGAGTCCCAGGGAATTGATATTGGGTCTGTAGCATGCTGGGGTAAAGGGCTACCAAGTTTGTTCAAATGAATGACCTTGACTTTCATTCAAGGTCACAGGGGTCAAATATGCTAAAAAAAATTAAACAACTTCTTCTCATTAACCAAAAGGCCCAGAGACATAATATTGGGCCTGTAGCATGCTGGGGTGAAGGGCTACCAAGTTTGTTCAAATGAATAACGTTGACCTTCATTCAAGGTCACAGGGGTCAAAAAGACTAAAATCTTTAAACAACTTCTTCTCAATAACCAAGAGATCCAGGGAGTTGATATTGGGTCTGTAGCATGCTGGGGTGAAGGGCTACCAATTTTGTTCAAATGAATGACCTTGACCTTCTTTCAAGGTCACATGAGTCAAAAAGGCTAAAATCTTTAAACGACTTCTTCTCAATAACTAACAATTCCAGAGACCTAATATTTGGCCTGCAGCATGCTAGGGTGAAGGGCTCCCAAGTTTGTTCAAATGAATGACCTTGACCTTCATTCAAGGTCACAGGAGTCAAAAAGGATAAAGTCTTTAAACGACTTCTTCTCAATAACCAAGAGGCCCAGGGAGTTGATATTGGGTCTGTAGCATGCTGGGGTAAAGGGCTACCAAGTTTGTTCAAATGAATGACCTTGACCTTCACTCAAGGTCACAGGAGTCAAAAAGGCTAAATTTTTTAAACGACTTCTTCTAAATAGCCAAAAGACCCAGGGACTTGATATTGGGTCTGTAGCATGCTGGGGTGAAGGGCTACCAATTTTGTTCAAATGAATGACCTTGACCTTCATTCAAGGTCACAGGAGTCAAAAAGGCTAAAATCTTTAAACGACTTCTTCTCAATAACTAACAATTCCAGAGACCTAATATTTGGCCTGCAGCATGCTAGGGTGAAGCGCTCCCAAGTTTGTTCAAATGAATGACCTTGACCTTCATTCAAGGTCACAGTAGTCAAAAAGGATAAAATCTTTAAACGACTTCTTCTCAATAACCAAGAGGCCCAGGGAGTTGATATTGGGTCTGTAGCATGCTGGGGTAAAGGGCTACCAAATTTGTTCAAATGAATGACCTTGACCTTCATTCAAGGTCACAGGAGTCAAAAAGGCTAAAATCTTTAAACGACTTCTTCTCAATAACCAAGAGTCCCAGAGACCTAATATTGGGCCTGTAGCATGCTGGGGCGAAGGGCTCCCAAGCTTGTTCAAATGAATGACCTTGACCTTCATTCAAGGTCACAGGAGTCAAAAAGGCTAAAATCTTTAAACGACTTCTCAATAACCAAGAGTCCCAGGGAGTTGATATTGGGTCTGTAGCATGCTGGGGTGAAGGGCTACCAAGTTTTTTCAAATAAATGACCCTGACTCACATTCAAGGTCACGTCGATCAAGTATGCTTAAATCTTTAGATGACTTTTAGTGAAAAGCCAAAGTGCAGAGAGACATTATATTGGTCCTGTAGCATGCTTTCAAATAACTGCAGGATCCATATATGAAAAGATCACTGCATTGCAGGTGAGCGATTTGGGCCCATTGGGCCCTTGTTGACTATTATTTGTTGGATTTGTATTGGAATTCATTCTAACCTGGATAACATTATCAGCATTGGATAACAGTTTGATGGTATGCATATGTTGGCCCTGACTGACCCCCAGGGGCTAATGGGCGGGGCTAAAAAGGGTCAAATTGACTGTTTCAAAAATCTTCTTCTCTACTCTCATATTTGGTAGAATCAAAAACTCTCCATAGATGGAAGGGTCTTATGGTGCTTTACCAAAATTGTGAATTTCATGACCCTGGGGTCTCACGTTTGTCCCTGGGGAGGGGGTAAACTTTATAATAGTTTATATAGGGAAATCACATTTTTGACTATTATTTGTTGGATTTGTATTAGAACTCATTCTAACCTGGTCAACATTATCAGCATGGGAAAACAGTTTGATTCTATGCATACATTGGCCCTGATTGACCCCCAGGGGCTGAGGGGCGGGGCTAAAAAGGGTCAAATTGACTGAAATTTCAAAAATCTTCTTCTCAATACCTATATAAGATAGAATCAAATACTTTTCATAGAAGGAAGGGTTTCATGGTGTTTTACTTAAATTGTGAATTTCATGACCCTTGGGGTCTCACGTTTGCCCCTGGGGAGGGGGTAAACTTTACTATAGTTTATATAGGGAAATCACATTTTTGACTATTATTTGTTGGATTTGTATTGGAACTCATTCTAACCTGGTCAACATTATCAGCATGGGATAACAGTTTGATGGTATGCATATGGTGGTCCAGACTGACCCCCAGGGGCTGGTGGGCGCGGCTAAAAAGGGTCAAATTGACTGAAATTTCAAAAATCTTCTTCTCTACTCTCATATTGGTAGAATCAAAAACTCTCCATTGATGGAAGGGTCTTATGGTGCTTTACCAAAACTGTGAATTTAATGACCCTTGGGTCTCATGTTTGCCCCTGGGGAGTGAGTAAACTTTGCTATAGTTTATATAGGGAATTCATATTTTTGACAATCATTTGTTTGATTTCTATTGGAATTCATTCTAACTTTCTCAAAATTATCAGCATGGGATGACAGCTTAATGATATATGCACATGTTGGCCCTGACTGACCCCAAGGACTGATGGATGGGGCCAAAAAGGGTCAATTAAATTAACTGAAATATTTCAAATCTCAGGTGACCGTTAAGGCCCGTTGGGCCTCTTGTTTTAATTGGTTCAACATCTGTACTCTCTTTAATTTATTCTGCCTCTGCAGTTTCTGTGATTGGTTCAACATCTTAACTGATTCTATATCTGTATTTCTATTAATTGATTCAACATATGTTGAGTTTTTCAACAAATTACAGACTTGGTGTCAGTGATTTCTGTGTATACTACACCGTTATCATTATAGGATGTGTACCTAGCCCTCGTATTGTGTCCATTGATAATTTTATCATAATTTTGCTCTCCAAAATGGTTGTATATAACCTATAATGTCACAATTCTGTCAAATACAATTAATATAATCTACAATTCAGTCATATACAATTCAAATAAACTGCAATTCTGTCAAATACAATTAATATAAACTAAATACTGGTTAGAAAAAATGTGTTATGGTCTTTCTGGACATGTATTTTTATTGGAATATAATTATAAACGAATATCTAAACTTAACACTATGAGATTTTTTTACACAGAACCTATTTCTGTTTATTTTTCATTTCTCTTTATATAATGTGTTATTCTGACAAATATCCCATGACTTTATCATGGTTGTGCTGCACAACATCTCGGGTTTCTACAATTCTGTGTAGTTTATATGCTTTTGAAATGTTTCAGTCAAGTTAATCAGGCTATCAGCAGGAAATTTGATGTGTTACAAATTCTCTCCCTTGTGTTTTACAGAATGAAATTTAATCAGTAGTAATAACATTCCATGACAGGAATTGTGTATGACATTTCATTCAGAGGAGAGTGCGATCAAGCCAAATGACAATGTAATCAACATTGGCAGAAGCAGCTGTATGCACAAAATGTCAGTTCTAAATTACCAAGGGGGCCCCAGTTGTTTAAAGGAAGTTACCTCATACTTAAAACAAAAATAACTTTTTATCAAGGACTGGGGACAAACAGAAGGAAGATTGGTGCCTGTGTAGGTGTTTCTTGTAATTAATGGTACAACAGCCAACTGACAGGGCTATTTAGGGTCATTACTTCAGGTAAATGGTATTCCATGGAAAGGGAGGTTACTTCAGAAAAGAACACAATTTTAAGGGTTTGATTTGTTGGGCCTATATATATATATTGTAAACTAATAGCGAAATTGTTGGAATGTTTCTTAAGGAAACTAGTATATCTGAACAAAGTAATGTTTAAATTCATACAAATAGTGGCATAGTTTGGTAAATGTACACATATTTATGCCCCCGCTGTTAAATAGGGGGACATAAATAAGTGTATATGCGTCCTGTCCTGTCCCGTCCCATCCCGTCCCGTCCCGATGCAATGTAATTTAAAGTTTGGGAGTGTCAATTGGCAGTGGGGGCATTTATGTCTTACAGACATTTTCTAATTTGTGTTCATTCTACGAAATCACCACCTGTAGTCATTTTTAATTTCAGCATATCTCATCATGCATATTTCTATAGCCAGTAGGTCTGCTCAACATTCTTACGTTAAAAAGACCATTTCAAAAACACGGAAATGAGTTTGTAGGATGTATATGTTAGTATATATCTTAACTGAGATAGATGAAAGGTAATTAAACTTACTACAACCAACAATAATTAATGGTTGGGGCCAGTAAAGATCCCTCTGGAATCTCTCGTTGATGTCACAGTATATTTATCAGTTTGTCAGTTATGCCTGTAATGCTTATCTGGCTGTCTGGATGACTTAAGAGATCATTTGACAAAGTTAAGCACTTCTTAGATCCTTTTTATGAATACTTCCATCATAATTCAACTAAAAGTTGATGTAAAGTTTGACATGACGTAATTCAAAATCAAATTGTCTGGAATGTGACATTGAGTCTGGTAATTACAGAATTGACATTAAGTCTGGTATTTACAGAATTGACATTAAGTCTGGTATTTACAGAGTTGGCATTAAGTCTGGTACTGGGAGAGTAGACATGAAGTCTGGTACTTACAGAGTTGGCATTAAGCCTGGAACTTATAGGGTTGACATTAAGTCTGGTACTTACAGAGTTGACATTAAGTCTGGTACTGGGAGAGTAGACATGAAGTCTGGTACTTACAGAGTTGACATTAAGTCTGGTACTGGGAGAGTAGACATGAAGTCTGGTACTTACAGAGTTGGCATTAAGTCTGGAACTTATAGGGTTGACATTAAGTCTGGTAATTACAGAATTGACATTAAGTCTGGTATTTACAGAGTTGAAATTAAGTCTGGTATTTACAGAGTTGACATTAAGCCTGGTACTTACAGAGTTGACATTAAGTCTGGTATTTACAGAGTTGACATTAAGCCTGGTACTTACAGAGTTGACATTAAGTCTGGTACTGGGAGAGTTGACATTAAGTCTGGTATTTACAGAGTTGACATTAAGTTTGGTTCTTACAGAGTTGACATTAGCCTGGTATTTACAGAGTTGACATTAAGTCTGGTATTTACAGAGTTGACATTAAGTTTGGTTCTTACAGAGTTGACATTAAGTCTGGTATTTACAGAGTTGACATTAAGTCTGGTACTTACAGAGTTGACATTAAGTCTGGTATTTACAGAGTTGACATTAAGTTTGGTTCTTACAGAGTTGACATTAAGTCTGGTATTTACAGAGTTGACATTAAGTTTGGTACTTACAGAGTTGACATTAAGTCTGGTACTTACAGAGTTGACATTAAGCCTGGTACTTATAGAGTTGGCATTAAGTCTGGTACTTACAGAGTTGACATTAAGCCTGGTACTTACAGAGTTGACATTAAGTCTGGTACTTACAAAGTTGACATTAAGCCTGGAACTTATAGGGTTGACATTAAGTCTGGTATTTACAGAGTTGACATTAAGCCTGGTACTTATAGAGTTGACATTAAGTCTGGTACTTGCAGAGTTGACATTAAGTCTGGTACTTACAGAGTTGACATTAAGTCTGGTACTTGCAGAGTTGACATTAAGTCTGGTTCTTACAGAGTTGACATTAAGCCTGGTACTTACAGAGTTGACATTAAGTCTGGTTCTTTCAGAGTTGACATTAAGTCTGGTTCTTTCAGAGTTGACATTAAGTCTGGTTCTTTCAGAGTTGACATTAAGTCTGGTACTTACAGAATTGACAATTAGTCAGGTACTTGCAGAGTTGACATTATACAATTATTGCCCTTGTTCCGGCTATGCCCTCGGGTGACATGACACCTCTCGGGTGGTCAAATATTCATGTCAACCCGGAACAAGGGCAGTAATTATTTTATTATACCGAAAAAAACATAAGTGAATTAATTTTGATATCAATAAGTTTATTTATTACTATCAACAGTTTTTAAGAAATTTTTTAAGAGGTACCCCATCGTCTTTCTGGACCCGGCATAAAATTCTCCCAGTCGAACTTTCAATGTATGGACGTCGAAGTTTTCACATCCTTTGGTCTAGGCCTACCTGTTGTAGATAGGAAATGTCTAAAGGAATCCACGACCCCATTGATGACCCTTTTGGTGTTTTTAGAATCATTTTCTTGCAATAATTTCGCCAATTCCTCCTCTGTTGGCAGACGATAGCGTCCGCCGGCAGCCATTGTTGTTGTCAAGCAGAATACTCGGAACTCCTCTGATTCGACTACTTTTGAAGACGTTACGGAAGAGAGTTCCGAGTTGGGGCTCACGAGAGGGTGACATGACGATTTCGGAGGGCTCACGAGAGGGTGACATTATGATATTCAGAGGGTGACATGATGTTTCGAAAGCGACAGCAAGTAAATAATGAATTATTTGGAAAGTTGTGGTTGACATAACGAATGTTTTTAATCACGTGACATGGTTTTCACTAATCAGAAGCTGTGATACAAGTCTGAGGTATAATAATAAGTTTTGTTCTTACAGAGTTGACATTAAGTCTGGTTCTTACAGAGTTGACATTAAGTCTAGTACTTACAGAGTTGACATTAAGTCTGGTACTTACAGAATTGACATTAAGTCTGGTTCTTACAGAGTTGACATTAAGTCTGGTACTTACAGAGTTGACATTAAGTCTGGTACTTACAGAATTGACATTAAGTTTGGTTCTTACAGAGTTGACATTAAGTCTAGTACTTAGAGAGTTGACATTAAGTCGGATACCTGCAGAGTTGACATTAGTCTGGTACTTAGAGAGTTGACATTAAGCCTGGTACTTTAAGTCTGGTACTTGAATGGTTGATATTAAGCCTGATACATACCGTAGTCAGTAACTCAAGTTGGTTTCGTTACGGGTATCCTTTCTTACAATGAAATGTTGGTCAATGATGATGGGTAAGCATACATTTGGAGTCAGGCATTTGGAGTTTAAAAGGCTCTTATTGGAAATACTAAACTCTATCTGTTTGGAGTAGAAAATTGAGCCTTGCATTGGCTACTGATGAAGAAAATTACATTTTCAGAGGAGAACACTAAATTGTAACATAAAAAAGCCATATCACTGTTTCTATGGTAAATTGGTCATCAGAATTGGATGTGTATGGCCAGTGATGGTCTGTGTGGCCTGGGGTAAGAAGAGTACCAGCTGAACAGCTAGGGAAGCGGGCATAATTGTTGTTATTTGGAAAGGGTTTTATTGAGGAGGGATGCAATAACTACTGCAGAGGGTCAAACTAGGAGGGAAAGGAAATGGCCTTCTCTCATAAACAGGCCGCACCAAATGGCTAGATAAAGTCATTGAGAACATTTGGTAAATTGGATGTAATAAATGTTTTGTTATGTATGAATTGGGACGTTTTGCTCCACACAATAAGAGCCAATACAGCTTCACCATGACTGCTTCTACTGGAACAGTTTATGACTATTGCCTTTGCCTTTTTTACCATGCAGAGTTTGTCATTGACCACGTCAGCATGCATGGCCATATATTGGTCCTCTGCTGAATACTGCATGTCTGAACATAAGAATGCTTTATTGTAGATGCAAATGTTGACTCTGTGTTGTACACATTTGAAATGTTGAAGAAATATAAAAATGAATTGTACATCTTTGAAATGTTGAAGAAATATAAAAATGAATTGTTCATCTTTGAAATGTTGAAGAAATATAAAAATGAATTACAGTTAAAGTTAAAGCCTTTTATCATAGAGTATAAATAGACTTGGTATATACATGTACTGTATCCTTAATCACTGTGAATTACCTCCCCTGTTTATTTCTCCCATGAACTCCTGTACCCCATGACTTATTCTTCTATTTTCTTGACTTGACTTTTTTCCTGTCTGCTCTTACACTTATTTCCCTACACATTTTCGTCTACAGGAATTACATAACCAAGCATGCTGTTGTAGAAGAGGCTGTTATGTAAATTCTGAATGATAATCAAACCTGAAATCTGCATGTCTGAGGTGCATGCTTGGTAGTTGGACTCAGAATGAATTGTTATTTTGACTTCCATTCCACCATTTCCTTAAAAACAAGTCAATATTGATGGAAGTGTATGGGACCTATACTTATAGGAAAAGGTAGGTTGAGATTCATGGTCACCTATCTATTACAAGGATTACTCACTTAACAATGGGTGTGGCCATACATGTAAACACTGAGCCAATTGGACAGAAAGCTAATCCTACTAGGAATCACTCTCTGGTGTATTGTCATGGTAACTGATTAATCTCAGGATTCTGGTTTATTGTCCATTCAATGACCTTGAATATTGTATTAATACCACTTTTTCTCCATTATTTATTGGATATTATTAGATGATGACCTTGACTATTGTCATAATATTGTGGAGAAAACTGTTGTGTAATATCAAATGTCTTCTCTGGAAGACAAATAAATGACACTTAGGCTCATGAACCAGGCAATACAGAGGTTATACTTACACATCTGCATGGTTTTGGAGTTCGAATTATGAGCGAGTTCCAATCAGGGTAGATAACTCCCAGATTTTCACTACACTCCTCTCCGTTTTATGAAGGCCTCTTCATGGACTCTGTCAACTCCCAGGGAAGAACCTGTGGGAGTTCTAATATTCATGGATCAAGTGCCGTGGAGGGCTTTAGATTCCAGGGTTGATGATCTTCCGAGGGATGATGAGAGTGTGGGTCTCCTTAAGCCAGATCTTAGCCTAGTTTTGTTGTAATGATTGGACTTTGGAAGTCCCACATAGGAGATTTTCTGTATCTCTGTGAACTGTTTTATTATCAGGAGATGATTTTAAGTATTATCTAATATAAGATATATTTGTCTCAATGACCTGGTATATTGTGAGGTTATGACCTTGAGTATTGTCTGATAACAGTTTGTCTCAATGACCTGGTATATTGTGAGGTTATGACCTTGAATATTGTTTGATAACAGTTTGTCTCAATGACCTGGTATATTGTCAGGCTATGACATTGAGTATTGTCTGATAACACTTTGTCTCAATGACCTGGTATATTGTCAGGTTATGACCTTGAATATTGTTTGATAACAGTTTGTCTCAATGACCTGGTTTATTGTCAGGTTTTGACCTTGAGTATTATCTGATAACACTTTGTCTCAAAGACCTGGTATATTGTCAGGTTATGACCTTGGGTATTGTCTGATAACAGTTTGTCTCAATGACCTGGTATATATCATAGTCAGACCTATGGAAATTGTACTTACAGGTCTCATGAATCTCCTGTGTTAAAAAAAGTATACTTGAAGATGTACACACTACATATTAAAACTGTCTGTGTTGGATGATAGGGACAAAACCAGACATTCCAATTATGTAAAGCCTTCAAACAAAACCACATGCTTTGCTGTCTCCCCGCAGTGCAGTTATCCGCCGATAGAACTTTTTGAGGTTCGTCCAAGACTTACAAGTATATTACTATGGATTCTGTAATCATTTGATAAATTAGAAAAAAGATCTTTAATAAACCTCTTCAGTAAGTCCATGTATCTTAAGAGTTGATGTTGTGTAAGAACGAGTCAGTATAAATTACTAGTCAGCTTTAGTCCTGAGGAGAAGTGTGTCCACTGCTGTACTATCAGTATCTCACTATAATGACAGTAGTATGGTAGTATCTGTATCTGACCGGACATTGATACCACTCAGTATTATTTATGTCAGCCATTCTGTTGTAACATACCATTACATATAAAGCCTATATTACAGGCAGTGTGGGAGGCTATTGTGTGTCACCACATGCGGTGGGGAACCACATTTATAAGCAGTATGCACTATATATACTCTTATGGTGCCATATGCAAAGACCATTCATGTCAGAGGCCACTGGTTGTCAAGGTTAAACCATTCAGGCACCAGCTATCCTAACATTAGATAATTTCTAATTAAGATTAGATTATTATTATTAATAATCAACCTAATCCAAAGTACTTCCTCTTGGTGTGATGATGGTAATTAAAACACTATACCATGATCACATCATACATAGACCTAGCTTGGGGTGGTGGAAAGTCTTTAATTGAATCCTTTTAGTTGTAAGACGACCTTACTATCGCAGTCCTCTCATGCTGGTCTCTCTGCCTGTGTTTAGAGGGTGATCCTATGTGTAGCGCTGTCTTCGCTCTTTGCAAAACCAGATAGCATTGTGTACGATTTACCGGTATTGATCCAAGGCAGTATTCAAAGCTTGATTCATAAGCATACAAGGAGACACATGCTCACCGGCTCTCACCGTGGAGGTAGTGCTTGTTCCCTTTACCGGCCCTCGGTCCACCTACAACTTTAATACCATTTATCCATTCCTGGCAGTCTTGTTCAAACATTGACAAATATTGGCCTTCATCGACTGGAATAACAGGCTATATTTGGTGGACAGGGACCCAGACTACGGTGACAGGATCAGATGGATGTTTAGTGTGAGAGTTACTGGTAGAACTGGTGTCAATTTCATCTCCGAATTCATCTCCAAACATGGATGTATTTGTTTTACATTTTTGGATAATATTTACCACAAACAGTTGAAACCTGATAAAATATAAGGTAAATATGAGTTTTTATATGCTTACTTATCATATATATCATTCATATTCTTTATTGAGTTTGGTGAAAAAAAGTATTAAAACTTGGCTAGTCCTTATTTTGTGAGATCATTGATAGAAGAATCAAACTCTCTAGTGAGTATTGTTACCGTCACACTATCATAGCAGTTCCTCTAACATCAAAATTAAATTTTCATGAGAATGGCAGTTAATTGATTATTTTTATATCACTTTCAATTTGTTTCTGGGTTTGTGGTGCTATCGGTGGTGAGAGATTGTAGATCAGTCCTGTAACGGTACATAATTGATTTGGTTTGCCCTTGCACGGTAATCAAAGCTATATGTAGGCCTATCTTAAATCAATCTTCAATTCATGCTGTCAAGTTGTTTGACTTTTTGTCAGCTTCTGTCCCTATCAAAATACAGACGGGGAACAGTGCTGCATTGACAGTATATTTGGTAATTGATACCTTACTAATACAGATTACTGTTTCTGTCTTAATACATGCTACGTTACATAAACCTTTTATGTGGGTGGTGGTGTGAAATGTCAAAGTGTCCTCAGGTTGGGTGGTGGTGTGAAATGTCAAAGTGTCCTCAGGTTGGGTGGTGGTGTGAAATGTCAAAGTGTCCTCAGGTTGGGTGGTGGTGTGAAATGTCAAAGTGTCCTCAGGTTGGGTGGTGGTGTGAAATGTCAAAGTGTCCTCAGGTTGGGTGGTGGTGTGAAATGTCAAAGTGTCCTCAGGTTGGGTGGTGGTGTGAAATGTCAAAGTGTCCTCAGGTTGGGTGGTGATGTTGTGTAATGTCAAAATGGGTAGGTGGGGACATCAGTGATGTTTGAAAGTTATACAGACTATAGACCCAGGATGGTGGTGATGGTGTATAATGTTATACAGACTATAGACCCAGGATGGTGATGATGGTGGTGGTGTATAATGTTATACAGACTATAGACCCAGGATGGTGGTGGTGTATAATGTTATACAGACTATAGACCCAGGATGGTGGTGGTGGTGTATAATTTTATACAGACTATAGACCCAGGATGGTGGTGGTGGTGGTGGTGTATAATGTTATACAGACTATAGACCCAGGATGGTGGTGGTGATGTATAATTTTATACAGACTATAGACCCAGGATGGTGGTGGTGGTGTATAATGTTATACAGACTATAGCCCCAGGATGGTGGTGGTGGTGGTGGTGGTGTATAATGTTATACAGACTATAGACCCAGGATGGTGGTGGTGATGTATAATTTTATACAGACTATAGACCCAGGATGGTGGTGGTGGTGTATAATGTTATACAGACTATAGACCCAGGATGGTGGTGGTGGTGTATAATGTTATACAGACTATAGACCCAGGATGGTGGTGGTGTATAATGTTATACAGACTATAGACCCAGGATGGTGATGGTGTATAATGTTATACAGACTATAGACCCAGGATGGTGGTGGTGTATAATGTTGTACAGACTATAGACCCAGGATGATGGTGGTGTATAATGTTATACAGACTATAGACCCAGGATGGTGATGGTGTATAATGTTATACAGACTATAGACCCAGGATGGTGGTGGTGTATAATGTTATACAGACTATAGACCCAGGATGGTGATGGTGTATAATGTTATACAGACTATAGACCCAGGATGGTGGTGGTGTATAATGTTGTACAGACTATAGACCCAGGATGATGGTGGTGTATAATGTTATACAGACTATAGACCCAGGATGGTGATGGTGTATAATGTTATACAGACTATAGACCCAGGATGGTGGTGGTGTATAATGTTGTACAGACTATAGACCCAGGATGGTGGTGGTGTATAATGTTGTACAGACTATAGACCCAGGATGGTGGTGGTGGTGTATAATGTTATACAGACTATAGACCCAGGATGGTGGTGTTGGTGTATAATGTTATACAGACTATAGGCCCAGGATGGTGGTGGTGGTGGTGGTGTATAATGTTATACAGACTGTAGACCCAGGATGGTGGTGGTGGTGGTGTATAATGTTATACAGACTATAGACCCAGGATGGTGGTAGTGGTGGTATATAATGTTATACAGACTATAGACCCAGGATGGTGGTGGTGGTGGTGTATAATGTTATACAGACTATAGACCCAGGATGGTGGTGGTGGTGGTGTATAATGTAATACAGACTATAGACCCAGGATGGTGGTGGTGTATAATGTTATACAGACTATAGACCCAGGATGGTGGTGGTGTATAATGTTATACAGACTATAGACCCAGGATGGTGGTGGTGTATAATGTTATACAGACTATAGACCCAGGATGGTGGTGGTGGTGGTGTATAATGTTATACAGACTATAGACCCAGGATGGTGGTGGTGGTGGTGGTGGTGTATAATGTTATACAGACTATAGACCCAGGATGGTGGTGGTGTATAATGTTATACAGACTATAGACCCGGGATGGTGGTGGTGTATAATGTTACACAGACTATAGACCCAGGATGGTGGTGGTGTATAATGTTATACAGACTATAGACCCAGGATGGTGGTGGTGGTGTATAATGTTATACAGACTATAGACCCAGGATTGTGGTGGTGGTGTATACTGTTATACAGACTATAGACCCAAGATGGTGGTGGTGGTGGTGTATAATGTTATACAGACTATAGACCCAGGATGGTGGTGGTGGTGTATAATGTTATACAGACTATAGACCCAGGATGGTGGTGGTGGTGTATAATGTTATACAGACTATAGACCCAGGATGGTGGTGGTGGTGTATAATGTTATACAGACTATAGACCCAGGATGGTGGTGGTGGTGGTGTATAATGTTATACAGACTATAGACCCAGGATGGTGGTGGTGGTGGTGGTGTATAATGTTATACAGACTATAGACCCAGGATGGTGGTGGTGATGTATAATGTTATACAGACTATAGACCCAGGATGGTGGTGGTGTATAATGTTATACAGACTATAGACCCAGGATGGTGGTGGTGGTGTATAATGTTATACAGACTATAGACCCAGGATGGTGGTGGTGGTGTATAATGTTATACAGACTATAGACCCAGGATGGTAGTGGTGGTGTGTAATGTTATACAGACTATAGACCCAGGATGGTGGTGGTGTATAATGTTATACAGACTATAGACCCAGGATGGTGGTGGTGGTGGTGTATAATGTTATACAGACTATAGACCCAGGATGATGGTGGTGGTGTATAATGTTATACAGACTATAGACCCAGGATGGTGGTGGTGGTGTATAATGTTATACAGACTATAGACCCAAGATGGTGGTGGTGGTGGTGTATAATGTTATACAGACTATAGACCCAGGATGGTGGTGGTGGTGTATAATGTTATACAGACTATAGACCCAGGATGATGGTGGTGGTGTATAATGTTATACAGACTATAGACCCAGGATGGTGGTAGTAGTGTATAATGTTATACAGACTATAGACCCAGGATGGTGGTAGTAGTGTATAATGTTATACAGACTATAGACCCAGGATGGTGGTAGTAGTGTATAATGTTATACAGACTATAGACCCAGGATGGTGGTGGTGGTGGTGTATAATGTTATACAGACTATAGACCCAGGATGGTGGTGGTGTATAATGTTATACAGACTATAGACCCAGGATGGTGGTGGTGGTGTATAATGTTATACAGACTATAGACCCAGGATGGTGGTGGTGGTGTATAATGTTATACAGACTATAGACCCAGGATGGTGATGGTGTATAATGTTATACAGACTATAGACCCAGGATGATGGTGGTGGTGTATAATGTTATACAGACTATAGACCCAGGATGGTGGTGGTGGTGGTGTATAATGTTATACAGACTATAGACCCAGGATGGTGGTGGTGGTGTATAATGTTATACAGACTATAGACCCAGGATGGTGGTGGTGGTGTATAATGTTATACAGACTATAGACCCAGGATGGTGGTGGTGGTGTATAATGTTATACAGACTATAGACCCAGGATGGTGGTGGTGGTGGTGTATAATGTTATACAGACTATAGACCCAGGATGGTGGTGGTGGTGTATAATGTTATACAGACTATAGACCCAGGATGGTGGTGGTGGTGTATAATGTTATACAGACTATAGACCCAGGATGGTGGTGATGGTGTATAATGTTATACAGACTATAGCCCCAGGATGGTGGTGGTGGTGTATAATGTTATACAGACTATAGACCCAGGATGGTGGTGGTGGTGTATAATGTTATACAGACTATAGACCCAGGATGGTGGTGGTGGTGTATAATGTTATACAGACTATAGACCCAGGATGGTGGTAGTAGTGTATAATGTTATACTGACTATAGACCCAGGATGGTGGTGGTGTATAATGTTATACAGACTATAGACCCAGGATGGTGGTGGTGGTGTATAATGTTATACAGACTATAGACCCAGGATGGTGGTGGTGTATAATGTTATACAGAATATAGACCCAGGATGGTGGTGATGGTGTATAATGTTATACAGACTGTAGACCCAGGATGGTGGTGGTGTATAATGTTATACAGACTATAGACCCAGGATGGTGTGGGTGGTGGTGTATAATGTTATACAGACTGTAGACCCAGGATGGTGGTGGTGTATAATGTTATACAGACTATAGACCCAGGATGGTGGTGATGGTGTATAATGTTATACAGACTATAGACCCAGGATGGTGTGGGTGGTGGTGTATAATGTTATACAGACTATAGACCCAGGATGGTGGTGGTGGTGGTATATAATGTTATACAGACTATAGACCCAGGATGGTGGTGGTGTATAATGTTATACTGACTATAGACCCAGGATGGTGGTGGTGGTGTATAATGTTATACAGACTATAGACCCAGGATAGTGGTGGTGGTGGTGGTGGTGTATAATGTTATACAGACTATAGACCCAGGATGGTGGTGGTGTATAATGTTATACTGACTATAGACCCAGGATGGTGGTGGTGGTGTATAATGTTATACAGACTATAGACCCAGGATGGTGGTGGTGGTGTATAATGTTATACAGACTATAGACCCAGGATGGTGGTGATGGTGGTGTATAATGTTATACAGACTATAGACCCAGGATGGTGGTGGTGGTGGTGGTGTATAATGTTATACAGACTATAGACCCAGGATGGTGGTGGTGGTGTATAATGTTATACAGACTATAGACCCAGGATGGTGGTGATGGTGGTGTATAATGTTATACAGACTATAGACCCAGGATGGTGGTGGTGGTGGTGGTGTATAATGTTATACAGACTATAGACCCAGGATGGTGGTGGTGGTGTATAATGTTATACAGACTATAGACCCAGGATGGTGGTGGTGGTGTATAATGTTATACAGACTATAGACCCAGGATGGTGGTGGTGGTGTATAATGTTATACAGACTATAGACCCAGGATTGTGGTGGTGGTGTATAATGTTATATAGACTATAGACCCAGGATGGTGGTGGTGGTGGTGTATAATGTTATATAGACTATAGACCCAGGATTGTAGTGGTGGTGTATAATGTTATACAGACTATAGACCCAGGATGGTGGTAGTAGTATATAATGTTATACAGACTATAGACCCAGGATTGTGGTGGTGGTGGTGTATAATGTTATATAGACTATAGACCCAGGATGGTGGTGGTGGTGGTGTATAATGTTATATAGACTATAGACCCAGGATTGTAGTGGTGGTGTATAATGTTATACAGACTATAGACCCAGGATGGTGGTAGTAGTATATAATGTTATACAGACTATAGACCCAGGATTGTGGTGGTGGTGGTGTATAATGTTATATAGACTATAGACCCAGGATGGTGGTGGTGGTGGTGTATAATGTTATATAGACTATAGACCCAGGATTGTAGTGGTGGTGTATAATGTTATACAGACTATAGACCCAGGATGGTGGTAGTAGTATATAATGTTATACAGACTATAGACCCAGGATGGTGGTGATGGTGTATAATGTTATACAGACTATAGACCCAGGATGGTGGTGGTGGTGTATAATGTTATACAGACTATAGACCCAGGATGGTGGTGGTGTATAATGTTATACAGACTATAGACCCAGGATGGTGGTGGTGTATAATGTTATACAGACTATAGACCCAGGATTGTGGTGGTGTATAATGTTATATAGACTATAGACCCAGGATGGTGGTGGTGTATAATGTTATACAGACTATAGACCCAGGATGGTGGTGATGGTGTATAATGTTATACAGACTGTAGACCCAGGATGGTGGTGGTGTATAATGTTATACAGACTATAGACCCAGGATGGTGGTGATGGTGTATAATGTTATACAGACTATAGACCCAGGATGATGGTGGTGGTGTATAATGTTATACAGACTGTAGACCCAGGATGGTGGTGATGGTGTATAATGTTATACAGACTGTAGACCCAGGATGGTGGTGGTGGTGGTGTATAATGTTATACAGACTATATACCCAGGATGGTGGTGGTGGTGTATAATGTTATACAGACTATAGACCCAGGATGGTGGTGGTGGCCGGTGGTGGTGTATAATGTTATACAGACTATAGACCCAGGATGGTGGTGGTGGTGGTGGTGTATAATGTTATACAGACTATAGACCCAGGATGGTGGTGGTGTATAATGTTATACAGACTATAGACCCAGGATGGTGGTGGTGGTGGTGGTGTATAATGTTATACAGACTATAGACCCAGGATGGTGGTGGTGGTGTATAATGTTATACAGACTATAGACCCAGGATGGTGGTGGTGGTGGTGGTGTATAATGTTATACAGACTATAGACCCAGGATGGTGGTGGTGGTGTATAATGTTATACAGACTATAGACCCAGGATGGTGGTGGTGTATAATGTTATACAGACTATAGACCCAGGATGGTGGTGGTGGTGTATAATGTTATACAGACTATAGACCCAGGATGGTGATGGTGTATAATGTTATACAGACTATAGACCCAGGATGGTGGTGGTGGTGGTGTATAATGTTATACAGACTATAGACCCAGGATGGTGGTGGTGGTGGTGTATAATGTTATATAGACTATAGACCCAGGATGGTGGTGGTGGCCGGTGGTGGTGTATAATGTGATACAGACTATAGACCCAGGATGGTAGTAGTGTTGTCATAAATGTCTTTAGACATGTGGAGTAACACTATTGTGACATCATGAATTTGTTATGACATCACAATGAATATTACATCCTACGATTGTCTCTGCAGGAAATAGATGGTGCCCCAGTTTGTCTATTGGATATAAAAATTAAATTGAAATTTTTTACTGATATTTTCATGTGTATGGGTTGCAATGTGATAAACAGTATCTTACACTTGTGCCTATATATAATATGTAATTAATTAAACTCATAAAATAATACCATGTGCCATGAGCCTTTATTGAACTTGTTTATTAAGTTCCATTTTACATAGCCACTCATTAAGATCCTCTTTGTAATGTAAGCTAGAGGTGTATGCCGAGCACATTAAAATGCTTATTCTGCCTTAAGTAGAATCAAGTCAATGTTTTTCTCTGATAACATGGAAGAAGAACACCTATTTATATATTCACACTGTTTACAACATCACAGAAGAACATCTTTGGATGTAAACCAAAATACATTTAAAAGATCTCATAACAAGATTGATTACAGAAAAGATGGATTCCTCTTCTATCATAATTTATAGTTGTGAATGTTTCACTCTGTGTTTTTGAAGAAATATCAATATTATAACTGTGATAAGGTAAGTATTTGTTGTAGTGTATGTAATGATGTCTGTGAGTTTATCATCAGAGTTGATAGAGAATGCTATGGAGAGGTAGAGAACTATTCATTGATGCCTCTGGCTGACAGCTGTTGGGACTAAGAGGAAAATATCTCTCTCTGCCAATCACTCATTCCTACACCATAACACTAAACATAGACACATATTTACCAATAGTAGTCGAATCTGACATACATTCTAGATGGAAAGTACACGTCCAACAAAGCAATCAAATTTCAGTTATAACGGATCCCCTAATTGAGAGGCCTTGCTTGCATGGCCTCTGGGTGAGTATTTTGCTGTACTTGGACTGGAGAGAGCTCGGCAGACATAATAGTCAGTCCAGTGACATGAATACCTTTAGAATCATTGGCATATATGCTTTAGTTAATGATTGCCGCCTGTAAATGCTGTCTTTAGTTAGGTCAGCAGACGAGTGACAAACTCAACAAGCTGTGTTTTAGGTCAACACTACCATATAACTTGGTAGTGGCAATCTTGGATTTTGACAGTGGAAGTTTCATACTGCCATATAACTTGGTAGTGGCCATCTTGGATTTTGACAGTGGAAGTTTCATACTGCCATATAACTTGGTAGTGGCCATCTTGGATTTTGACAGTGGAAGTTTCATCCTGCCATATAACTTGGTAGTGGCCATCTTGGATTTTGACAGTGGAAGTTTCATACTGCCATATAACTTGGTAGTAGCCATCTTGGATTTTGACAGTGGAAGTTTCATACTGCCTATAACTTGGTAGTGGCCATCTTGGATTTTGACAGTGGAAGTTTCATACTGCCATATAACTTGGTAGTGGCCATCTTGGATTTTGACAGTGGAAGTTTCATACTGCCATATAACTTGGTAGTGGCCATCTTGGATTTTGACAGTGGAAGTTTCATACTGCCATATAACTTGGTAGTGGCCATCTTGGATTTTGACAGTGGAAGTTTCATACTGCCATATAACTTGGTAGTGGCCATCTTGGATTTTGACAGTGGAAGTTTCATACTGCCATATAACTTGGTAGTGGCCATCTTGGATTTTGACAGTGGAAGTTTCATACTGCCATATAACTTGGTAGTGGCCATCTTGGATTTTGACAGTGGAAGTTTCATACTGCCATATAACAAGTAGTGGCCATCTTGGATTTTGACAGTGGAAGTTTCATACTGCCATATAACTGGTAGCGGCCATCTTTGATTTTAACAATGGAAGTTAATTACTATTTTTCTGGAGATGATTCATCAGGCTTTCTCAGATCTTATCTGTACACAGGTTTCTTATAATTAAATGTTGTGCTTGGATTATAAATATTTCCTATGCAGGTTTCTTCTGTGCATGATCAATTGTAATACTGATTGGATTGGGGGGGGGGGGGGTCATCAACAGGTGGTTATCTCAGATTTTGGCAGTTCAATTTTTCTGTTGGTCCTTCAGACTAGGTGAGCTTTTTGCCATACTTCGGCATCCAGCCTTCAACAATTGACTTCTTCTTATCAACCAATCAAATTTGGTAGGTTTAGCATCGCTATGTAGCTATGATTCAAATTTATACAAATTTATGGCTGAAAATAAAGTGATGTATAGCTACCTACTATATGTGTTGATACTTGAGTTAATTACAGTAAGGATTCATTACTATTAAATAGATATCAGTTCTAAAAAAAATATAGCTAAAGAATGGTGCAACAGCACCATACTTAGGTCTTAAAAGTTAATACCCGGGTATGTATTTTCACAAATTCCTAATAAAAAGGAGGAATATATTC
This sequence comes from Pecten maximus, assembly GCF_902652985.1. Lineage (NCBI taxonomy): Eukaryota > Metazoa > Mollusca > Bivalvia > Pectinida > Pectinidae > Pecten > Pecten maximus. Next base: position 35,139,146 of record NC_047019.1, read on the forward strand.
AGGTAGTTTTATCATAAACAAATTGATAGAACTGCAATTAGCCTATTAATTGTATTGTTTAAAAGTTTGCCATGGTGATGGACTTACCGATATTTGATTCCCATACTCCACCATACCCCATGGAGCTTTGTGGACCAATTACAAGCTGAATTCATTTGTTTGAGAAATCATCCCCTCTTATCTGTTATAACAATTTTCATCAAAGTTTTAATTGTGATAATAATTTTCATCAAAGTTTTGTGATAATCTGTCTTAATTTCATTTTCATACATCAATTTTGGGATCTCCTGGACATTGTTTTTGGTCAAGATATACCAATAGAACGTTTTTTCCAACAATTTCAGCCCGTAAAAGTAAAAGGTATGGGTACATGGGTTTTTATGGTAACCACAATCGTGTTGTAAAAATAGGCCCTTGGTCTTTCCCCAGTCCTATTGACTTACCAGTACTGTAGTTTCGAAACTATTGAAATTCCCACCCCATAACCATATATAGCATTGCTGGGCATCAAGAGATGAACACAATCCTGATGTAAAAATAGGCCCAGAGGTCTTTCCCCACCTCAAGGGACTTTGTTTCTTAAAACACATTCATGTTGAGTCTGGACTTCATTTCTGGGTTATATCTTTGAAGCAGTTGAGATCCCCACCCCATAACCATATATAGGCATCGATCAACAAATAAAGCTATGAGCGAATTGAACATGAACATTATTTTGACGTTTGCTCAAATTAACCAGGTGAGTGATACAGGCCCTCTGGGCCTCTTGTCTTATATCACATCAGTCTTTCTTATTTCATCTGTGTGTTTCTCTATTGGTTTAATGTTGCTTAGATTTTTCCACTTAAAAATTTTCGTTTTTGTAACAAATTTTTTCTTCAGAAGTACCTCAAGGATCTGTTTTCATATCTCCCATTGTGCATGGACAGCTTTGAGATGGATTGGAAAACAGAATTGTTGACAAGTGGCCAACTTTGATTTTGACATCTAAAGTTTCTCTATGGGTCTTTTTCAGAATGAATTTTGTACATTCTTCTTTTAGGAAAACTGAGAAAAGTACAGAAAATATCAAGCTTGCATAGAGCCAGTAAAGGTTGTACAATCGTAGGTGCCAAGATTGTTCTCGGATGCATAGCCTGTTGCCCAATTCACAATAAATCTTATTGATCTAATGAAATATTTAGAATAAAAACATCCTTCTGGGACCTGTTGTTTAGAACTAACTGCTGTATACATTTTAGTTTCCATTACACAGGATGACCAGTTTGGCAGTTAAATGTATTCCAATAGCTATACTCTCAGAATGCTTGTTTCTTTTTTGTAGAATATTTTTGATGAAGTGCTTTAATATGAAATGTGGTAAAGTGTAAATACACACGATTAAATAGATACCAGTAGGAGTTATATGGCCGTTAATAGTACATTGATAATTCAAATGCTCAATTCATTGGCATCAAACTTTGCACTAAAATGCAGGTTGATATTGAATTGAAATATACAGACCATTTCAAATCAATACCCTATATATTTTATCAGACTACCTGATATTAAATTTATTACATAATCATTTATTTCACATTAAAAGTACACAAACCTCCAATTATTTTCATAAATGATGGAAAAGGATGCAGTTTACTGGTTATTATTTATTTGATATGCAGTCCTATTAAGTTATCATTAGAAAATGTTTTAGATATCTTAATAATTCCAATATTGTTCATCTGCAGTATTAGATAGATATCATACCATATGTTCTAATATACAACTCAAACTAAAGAGCACTTCAAGCAAAATATTTTAGATATTTTAATAATTCTGACTAGTTCATCATCATATTAGACAAATATCACATGTTCTAATTAATATACAACTCCTCCTCACTTAAGCAGGCCACTCCCCTTAAAAGTGACTAGAAAAAGCACAATGACATAGTGGCCTATTCAAATCGCCCTGCATCCATGGTCCCTGTCTTCCATCTGTCCATAAAAAATCCTTGTTGTGCTATTTCTTGAAAAGTCCTGGAGAGATATTCTTTAAACTTTATGTTTAGGTTCTCCTTGGTCCCTCGTTGTGCAAATCTAATTTAGAATTTTGATTAGAAAAACAAAATGGCCAACAGGGGGCCATGTTTGATTTTGATAATTGAAGTTTGTTATCGCTTTTTCTTGAAAAGTACTGAAGGGATTTTTCTCAAACTTCACATGTAGGATCAACTTGTTCTAATGTTTTCAGATTATCAAGAAGAACAGAATAATGAAGGAAAAAGTAGAGAAAAGATCAGTCTGACATAGAACCAATAAAGATCATTCAATGGTGGGTGCCAATTAAGATCTGTTTAGGATCACCTGTGAGAGCAGGTGTCTATTTATATGTATTATACCAGTAACTCTGTGAGGACAGGAGGTGTCTGTTTATATGTATGATACCAGTAACTCTGTGAGGACAGGAGGTGTCTATTTATATGTATTATACCAGTAACTCTGTGAGGACAGGAGGTGTCTATTTATATGTATGATACTAGTAACTCTGTGAGGGCAGGAGGTGTCTATTTATATGTATGATACCAGTTACTCTGTGAGGGCAGGAGGTGTCTATTTATATGTATGATACCAGTAACTCTGTGAGGGCAGGAGGTGTCTATTTATATGTATGATACTAGTAACTCTGTGAGGGCAGGAGGTGTCTATTTATATGTATGATACCAGTAACTCTGTGAGGGCAGGAGGTGTCTATTTATATGTATGATACCAGTAACTCTGTGAGGGCAGGAAGTGTCTATTGATATGTATGATACCAGTTACTCTGTGAGGGCAGGAGGTGTCTATTTATATGTATTATACCAGTCACTATGTTAGGGCAGGAGGTGTCTATTTATATGTATGATACCAGTAACTCTGTGAGGGCAGGAGGTGTCTATTTATATGTATGATACCAGTTACTCTGTGAGGGCAGGAGGTGTCTATTTATATGTATGATACCAGTCACTATGTGAGGACAGGAGGTGTCTATTTATATGTATTATACCAGTTACTCTGTGAGGACAGGAGGTGTCTATATGTATGATACCAGTCACTATGTGAGGGCAGGAGGTGTCTATTTATATGTATGATACCAGTCACTATGTGAGGGCAGGAGGTGTCTATTTATATGTATGATACCAGTCACTCTGTGAGGGCAGGAGATGTCTGTTTATATGTATCATACCAGTTACTCGGTGAGGGTAGGATGTGTCTATTCATATGTTTGATACCAGTTACTCTGTGAGGGCAGGAGGTGTCTATTTATATGTTTGATACCAGTTACTCTGTGAGGACAGGAGGTGTCTATTTATATGTATGATACCAGTCACTATGTGAGGGCAGGAGGTGTCTATTTATATGTATGATACATTAGTAACTCTGTGAGGGCAGGAGGTGTCTATTTATATGTATTATACCAGTTACTCTGTGAGGACAGGAGGTGTCTATTTATATGTATTATACCAGTAACTCTGTGAGGACAGGAGGTGTCTATTTATATGTTTGATACCAGTTACTCTGTGAGGACAGGAGGTGTCTATTTATATGTTTGATACCAGTTACTCGGTGAGGGCAGGAGGTGTCTATTTATATGTATGATACCAGTAACTCTGTGAGGGCAGGAGGTGTCTATTTATATGTATGATACCAGTAACTCTGTGAGGGCAGGAAGTGTCTATTGATATGTATGATACCAGTTACTCTGTGAGGGCAGGAGGTGTCTATTTATATGTTTGATACCAGTTACTCTGTGAGGGCAGGAGGTGTCTATTTATATGTTTGATACCAGTTACTCTGTGAGGGCAGGAGGTGTCTATTTATATGTATCATACCAGTAACTCTGTGAGGGCAGGAAGTGTCTATTGATATGTATTATACCAGTTACTCTGTGAGGGCAGGAGGTGTCTATTTATATGTATGATACCAGTAACTCTGTGAGGGCAGGAAGTGTCTATTGATATGTATTATACTAGTTACTCTGTGAGGGCAGGAAGTGTCTATTGATATGTATTATACCAGTTACTCTGTGAGGACAGGAGGTGTCTATTTATATGTATGATACCAGTAACTCTGTGAGGGCAGGAAGTGTCTATTGATATGTATTATACCAGTTACTCTGTGAGGGCAGGAGGTGTCTATTTATATGTATGATACCAGTAACTCTGTGAGGGCAGGAAGTGTCTATTGATATATATTATACCAGTTACTCTGTGAGGACAGGAGGTGTCTATTTATATGTATTATACCAGTCACTATGTGAGGACAGGAGGTGTCTGTTTATATGTATGATACCAGTTACTCTGTGAGGGCAGGAGGTGTCTATTTATATGTATCATACCAGTAACTCTGTGAGGGCAGGAAGTGTCTATTGATATGTATTATACCAGTTACTCTGTGAGGACAGGAGGTGTCTATTTATATGTATTATATCAGTCACTATGTGAGGACAGGAGGTGTCTATTTATATGTATCATACCAGTAACTCTGTGAGGGCAGTAGGTCCTGCATTGTGTCCTGTTTGTCCTTCCCTTTATTATCTTCCATTAAATAGTCATTATATTAGATTTTGCAGAAAGAAAAGAAAATACAAAAAAACATATACTCCCCAAAGTACTGGTGTGCCAAAATGTTTTTAGCCCACCACCATCAGATGTTGAGCTATTCAAATCGCCTTGCGCCGTGGTCTGTGTCCGTAAACAATTCTTGTTATCGCTATTTCCAAGAAAATTCTAAAAGGATCTTTCTGAAATTTTATATGTAGGTTCCCCTTTGTCCGTAGTTATGCATATTGCATTATGGGACCAATCGGAAAAAACATGGCCAACAGGCTGCCATCTAGGATTTTGACAATTGTGGTTAGTTATCGCTATTTCTCAGAATGTACTGGATGTATCTTTATGAAATTTTATACGTAGGTTGCCCTTGGTCCCTAGTTATGCATATTTTATTTTGGGACCAGTCAAAAAACAACATGGCCGACCGGCAGCCATCTTGGATTTTGACCATTGAAGTTTGTTATCGCTATTTCTCAGAAAGTACTGAAGGGATCTTTCTAAAATTTCATATGAATGTTCCCCTTGGTCCCTAGTTATGCATATTGCATTTTGGGACCAGTCGGAAAACAACATGGCCGACAGGCTGCCATCTTGGATTTTGACAATTGAAGTTTTGTTATCGCTATTTCTCAGAAAGTACTTAAGGTATCTTTCTCAAATTTCATATGTAGGTTCCCCTTGGTCCCTCGTATTGCATTTTGGAACCAATCTAACAACAACATGGCCGACAGACAGCCATTATCGCTAAATCTCAAATTTCAATTTACACAGATTAGTAAGAGGAAGGGGAAAATAGAGAGATCATTCTGACATGGAGCCTATAAACATCATTCAATGGTGGACGCCAAGATTCCTCTGGGATCTCTTGTTTTAATGGTAGAAAGTAGAGAAAATTTAAAACAAACATATTCCCAAAAAGCCCTGGTATGCTGAAATAGTTTTTGAAAGGATTCATTATTAAATTAATCTATACTGCCTTGTTAATTATTTTGTAGTTTCATCACAATTTTGAACACTTGGGCAAATGTGATGCTTAAATGATGCCATTAAATGGCCTTTTTGCAATTAAAACTATGAAGGTTAAAAATTATTGTTTTTGAATGCCAGGTATGCTTTTATTACATGATTTGGAATGTCTCTGTTTGTAGAATAATGTCTGCAGAGTCTGCAGATTCCATTTTAATGGTCACTTCCTGAAGAGCTGCATGATCGGATTTAAATATTAAAAAGACAACGAATAATGGTGTTAGCAAGGGGATCACTAGAATTTATAATGGGAGTTTTAAAGGAAATTTGTTATGTTTGGAAGAGACAGCTAGCACGCAAGTTATTTTCAATATAGTTATTATGCATCCCATCATCTAAATAAGGTCAAAATTTATCTGTACCTGCTAAACAGATATGACTTTACACAGTGTCAATAATCCAAGCCTTTCAGTGCCACCTTTGTTGGTAAATTAGTGGGGTTTTTTTCGGAAATGATCACACTGCAGCTGGAACATAAAAAGGAATAAAGTGCTGATGCTCAGAAGCAACCTTACAATATCAAAGATTTAGTTTCTGTACACTTTCTATATTAACATTTCACATTTATGAGAATGGAAGCAAAAAGTATAAAGGAACATTATCATATATCAATGATTGAACTAGCCACCAGCTATTACAAAATTATCCCAGATGGTAAAATTACTATGACACTATCTTCTACTGAAGGAATGACAGGATTTGGTCCAAATTTCAGCTGGAGATGATCCTAAGGGGAAGGGGAATCACTTGTTTTCTACTGTCCTTCTATATCCTTAAACAATACTTTATCATTATTTTTGGAGAAGCACTGGATCAATCATTCTCAAATTTGATATGTAGGTTCCCCTTGGTCCATATATAGTTGTGTATGTAAATCGGAAAACAACATGGCCGACAGGTAAGGGGTATAACTCATGATAGGGGTATAACTCATTGAGGGGTATAACTCATGGAGGGGTATAATTCATGGAGGTGTATAATTCATGGAGGGGTATAAATCATGTAAGGGGTATACTTCATGGAGGGGTATAACTCATGTTAGGGGTATAATTCATGGAGGGGTATAACTCATGTAAGGGGTATAACTCGTGGAGGGGTATAACTCATGGAGGTGTATAACTCATGTTAGGGGTATAATTCATGGAGGGGTATAATTCATGGAGGAGTATAACTCATGGAGGGGTATAACTCATGGAGGGGTATAACTCATGGAGGGGTATAACTCATGGAGGGGTATAACTCATGTTAGGGGTATAATTCATGGAGGGGTATAATTCATGGAGGAGTATAACTCATGGAGGGGTATAACTCGTGGAGGGGTATAACTCATGGAGGGGTATAACTCATGGAGGTGTATAACTCATGTTAGGGGTATAATTCATGGAGGGGTATAATTCATGGAGGAGTATAACTCATGGAGGGGTATAACTCATGGAGGGGTATAACTCATGGAGGGGTATAACTCGTGGAGGGGTATAACTCATGGAGGGGTATAACTCGTGGAGGGGTATAACTAATGTTAAGTTGTAGTATTACTTGGCTTTGAACAATGTCCACTGGTTTGAAATGGAAAACTGACTCCATATGTGAACACACCATTATTTTTAGTGAGTCAATTATAGTGTTTCGATAGACAGATAATTATTAATGTAATTGTATTTGTATCCTGTACATGGATAACAATTACATGTCTCAAGTTTTAGTAATAGTACAAGAATATCAGATTTAGTAAACTTCAGTAGATCTTAACACATCTACTGTCTGTATCCAGAACTTGATAAAATAGTCCATTTAATTATATAAATATTAATAAAATCAGGATTACTTTACATCCTGACTTCAGTTCTATATGGAGAAGTACATGCATTGAGCTTGCTGAAATAGGCAAGTCAAGTAGGTGTAGCTGTGCAGAGTAAAATACATGCTCGCACACAGGCAAGAGTTAAAAAGTAACAATACACAGCCTAGCTGGAAACGTTACGGAGGTATTGGATTCTATCATGTGATAAAGCTGAAGTCTTTCTTAACACTTTGACTGCTTCCTTAATTGATTAAATTACCCGAGACAGTTTCTAATTATCTAAATTTTCCTTCTGACCAATTTTCATAAAAAGTTTGCAAATATCTTCCTTAATTTCCCTGTCCGTGTTTTGTCATAATAAATCAAACTAGCTATCAATCAAGGATAAGCACTAATGTAGAATTGGATGAAACTGAGGTTTCTTTAACAACTTGTATTAAACATATGATATAACTATATTTAATCCCAATAATGTCCTTGTGGTGTTGTGAATCGTTGAATATTTTTGCCTATAGTTACCACCTTCAGTAGATCCTCTTTCACAATTTTCAGTTGTCATAAAAATCTTCCAGTTACTTCCCCTGACAAATTGTTATTAGAACAATTTTAGTCAGTGAGATCAAAAACATTCTGAGATAACAAGTAAAGCTAAAGAACTATTTCCAACCCATTTCTAGTTTAGACTGCAAAAAGAAGAAACAATTTATACAGGCCACATTGACCTTTTGTTATGATGTTATGAAATCATATTAATGTATGTAAGGAAATAAATCTTTGACTTGTAACAGGGATTGGCGTTGTTTTGTTCCACTGATACAGGTGTTGTATAGGAGACCGTGGAGCACAGTGATCAGTGACTTGTAACAGGGATTGGTGTTGTTTTGTTCCACTGATACAGGTGTTGTATAGGAGACCGTGGAGCACAGATATCAGTAACTTGTAACAGGGATTGGTGTTGTTTTGTTCCACTGATACAGGTGTTGTATAGGAGACCGTGGAGCACAGATATCAGTAACTTGTAACAGGGATTGGCGTTGTTTTGTTCCACTGATACAGGTGTTGTATAGGAGACCGTGGAGCACAGTGATCAGTGACTTGTAACAGGGATTGGTGTTGTTTTGTTCCACTGATACAGGTGTTGTATAGGAGACCGTGGAGCACAGAGATCAATGACTTGTAACAGGGATTGGTGTTGTTTTGTCAGGTGTTGTATAGGAGACCGTGGAGCACAGAGATCAGTGACTTGTAACAGGGATTGGCATTGTTTTGTCAGGTGTTGTATAGGAGACCGTGGAGCACAGTGATCAGTGACTTGTAACAGGGATTGGCGTTGTTTTGTCAGGTGTTGTATAGGAGACCGTGGAGCACAGTGATCAGTGACTTGTAACAGGGATTGGCGTTGTTTTGTCAGGTGTTGTATAGGAGACCGTGGAGCACAGAGATCAGTGACTTGTAACAGGGATTGGCGTTGTTTTGTCAGGTGTTGTATAGGAGACCGTGGAGCACAGAGATCAGTGACTTGTAACAGGGATTGGCGTTGTTTTGTCAGGTGTTGTATAGGAGACCGTGGAGCACAGAGATCAGTGACTTGTAACAGGGATTGGCGTTGTTTTGTCAGGTGTTGTATAGGAGACCGTGGAGCACAGAGATCAGTAACTTGTAACAGGGATTGGCGTTGTTTTGTCAGGTGTTGTATAGGAGACCGTGGAGCACAGAGATCAGTGACTTGTAACAGGGATTGGCGTTGTTTTGTCAGGTGTTGTATAGGAGACCGTGGAGCACAGAGATCAATGACTTGTAACAGGGATTGGCGTTGTTTTGTCAGGTGTTGTATAGGAGATCGTGGAGCACAGAGATCAGTAACTTGTAACAGGGATTGGCGTTGTTTTGTCAGGTGTTGTATAGGAGACCGTAGAGCACAGATATCAGTGATATGTTTAGTCGTTATTAATATTTTATTGCATTACAGTGGTGAACCATCCAGTCATTCAATCTTACACATACTGAGGGTGTTAGTTCACTGGCTCGAACACGTACCAGACAAATGGTCCCAGATTTAATCACTGTATGGCATATGGAAAAATGTACCTCTTACAAATAAGTGTCTGGATATAAGTAAACAACTGCAAAAGAAGCTTAAAGAAGCTGCCAAAGAAAATGTGTTTCTTAAAAAATTGGAAGCTTGATTTGAAATTGATAACCAATAACGGTATATGTTATGACCATTTAATCTGCAGTTTGATAAACATATGGAGGTTGGTTATCCACAGGTTTGTATTTATGCGTCCCTCAATTCAGTTTGTCTTTGTTTACAGTTTGTCACTTTTTTTTTTGTCTTTACTTTTTCTAGTCTGCCTGTTTGTCTTTATGTTTGTCCATACTTTACTTCTCTCAAAATGCTCCATATCCTTCAAAGTATGTAACATCCCGTTGTTTGTCCCTCCTATTTGTCATCCTGTTGTTTGTCCCTCCTGTTTGTCATACCTGTTGTTTGTCCCTCCTGTTTGTCATCCTGTTGTTTGTCTCTCCTATTTGTCATCCTGTTGTTTGTCCTTCCTGTTTGTCATCCAGCTGTTTTTCCCTTCTGTTTGTCTATGCTGCACTTCTTTCAAAATGCTCTATATCCTTCAAAGTATGTAACATCCCTTTGTTTGTCCCTCCTGTTTGTCATCCTGTTGTTTGTTTCTCCTATTTGTCATCCTGTTGTTTGTCCCTCCTGTTTGTCATCCTGTTGTTTGTCTCTCCTATTTGTCATCCTGTTGTTTGTCCTTCCTGTTTGTCATCCTGTTGTTTGTCTCTCCTATTTGTCATCCTGTTGTTTGTCCTTCCTGTTTGTCATCCTGTTGTTTGTCCCTCCTGTTTGTCATCCTGTTGTTTGTCCCACCTGTTTGTCATGCCATTGTTTGTCCATACTTTACTTTTCTTCACACTCTCCATATCCTTTATAGTATATTTTACATACCTTTGCTTGTCCCTCCTGTTTGTCATCCCGTTGTTTGTCCCACCTGTTTGTCCTATCAGTTTGTTGTAGATAGAAGGACAGAATATAAAATTTGATTTGGAGAAGTACACGACTATACAATTAATTAACACCTGTATACGGTTCTTATCTAAGTATGTGATATCAGGTGGCTGTATTACAGTAGCAGTTGGTTTGATGGTGATCATCTAGTGGATGTTCTCCACTAGTGTCTATCCAGTGTCTATCCTCTATCCGTGTTGTTTTTATCTGTGTTACATATCATGCTGGTAATTCAGCTTTACACCACAGATCAGGGACTAGTCAAAGGTGCTTCAAACCTGTACAGTTTTTATGATAAATGGTAATATGTATGTTCTTATGTGATCCTCAAGGAATTATCAGCTTGTATCCATTAGGAAACTTTTTTTTTTTTTAAATTAAGCTTAGCGTAAAAAAACAGGATCAGTCGTTATTGTGGTTTTACTTCCATTCACATTCCTACTTGTCCTTGAAATCCAATTACGTTTGCCCTTGAACATGATGTGAAAGTGTTTTGCACTACAGGTGAATTGAAGAACATCATGCTGTAAATCCTTAAGTCCTTTTAGACAAAGTCATTTCTGTTATCCTTTACAGAAATCACTTGAAGGAGTTAAGTGTCCTTACATGAATCCAGCTATTGTGTTTGATGAAGGCAATATACATGTAGACAAAGAGGTTTCCTCCTCCTTGTTCACCTTGCCTGTATACTGTTGATTAAGAGACCACTCAACATATAGTCATAAAAACAAGAACTGACGACCTTCTCTGGGCTACATATATCAGTGTCATTATTTTGACTCATCGATAAACTCTAAAGGTTGTTTTTTACTATTATTTGGAAAATTTTTAAAACAGACCATATTTTTTTCATCTTATCACAAAAACCACCCCCAGCTCTAAACCCTGTAGAGTGAAGTATATAGTAATCACTGTATGTGTTATTAGTATGATATGATTACAGCAGGCTTAATCAGCAATGTTTCTGCTGAATGACCCCAAGTACCCTTTAAGTGGTTACCTATAGCTTTCGCCTGCACTTCAGGTGTCCGTATCGAGGAGCGCTTTTTATCGTATTTCTTCCATGGGAAAGATGTGGAGAAAATATGGAAACTGAATTTTGCATTTTCATGCGGAGGTTATATGAAAAAAATACAGAGAAAATGTGGAAAAAACATGCTCTCACAAAATACGTTTTGGAGAAATTTTCAATTTAAAAGAATAAAAATATGGATTCAGGACTTAAATATGAAAATGTAACAGAGCACGTGCAGGATTAATTAAATTTAAATCACTGCCTTCGCTAGGGATCGAACCTGGACCTCTGGCTTATTAGTCTTACGCTCAACCAATCGAGCTAAAGAGAAGATCTCCCTATAGCCGAGCAGTATAATGCGGCTAGTATTTACCAGAGTTACAAAAAAATACGGAAAAAATATGGAGAAGTGCAGAAAATGATATCAGCTAGCTAGTCTGGTCAGAATAAAATCCTAGTCTGTCACTGGCTATCATTTATATTTGAACTCGATCTGGAGAGTTCAGTTGGGTACTGTGTATAAAGATGAAGGAGTATTTTATCTTTGAAAATAAGCAATGATTATCCAGCTAATTCAGTCACAATCAGGTATTTATGACATCAAATTTGACGCCTATGATAAGATAAGCTATACTGTAACACTATGCAATTATAAATTTCCTCCAGGGTATACATTTAAGTTTCATTTGTCTGGAGAATTCTACTGATGTAGATCAACCCATAGTTTTATAGTTTTCAGTACGGGAATTCAAGATTTCTGATGCTGACAAATCAGTTGAATTTGTTCTGTGTGTGCATGCAGTGATGTTTTCATATTAAGAACAATAATTTGATTTGATCTGAGCATTTAATAATGACAGCCACACTGAGGATTTAAAGGCTAAATGAATCACATATTTCATTATTTGTATTTATATTTATAGATAAAATAGTTCAGTAGGTTAATGGCATCATAAAGGATTTTTGTTTAATACATTTGGTATCTTCTAAAGAGCCTCCCTGCCTGACTGGGAGTGATTTATTTATTTCCACCATTTCCTTTGTGTGTTTCCCATTTTTTCTAGCAATTCTCCATATCAGTTTAATTTGTATTTTCTCCACATTTTTGTCTCAAAATATGGGAAAATTCAGAGATGGGATTCCCATTTATATTTTTAGCTCACTTGGCTTGATCAAGCTTATGCCATGATGCAGCATCTGTCGTCCTTCTGTTAACATTTCCTATAAATCACTACTAGTCCTGAACGACTTAATGGATTTTGATGAAAGGTCTGGAGCATTATTGGGCAAAGGAGATCTTCTAAATGTATAAATGGGTGTTTGTCTCCCTTGTGGTGGGGCTCAATAGGAGGAATTGAGGAAAATCCTTTAAATCATTACTAGTTCTCAATGACTACCAGATTTTGATGAAATTTGGTCTGAAGCATTATTGGGCATAGGGGTTCTAATGCTGTATAAATTGAGGGTGTGGTTCAGTTTGGGTCAGAGGGTCGGGGCCTAATAAGGCAAATCAAGGTAACTCATTTAAATTGCTATCATACATAGTCCTGAATAACTCAATGGAATTCAATGATAGGATCTGGAGCATTATTGGGCTAAGGAGATCTAATATTGCATAAATGGAGGGTGTAACTTCACTGAGGCCAGAGAGAAGCAGGGGCCAATAGGGAAAGTATTGCAAAAAAAATACTTGTATAGTAGGTAAATTGGTACATAACACCTACGACAAAAGGAGCATTATGATTTACTCATCAAAACGGTCAAGATGAAACCAAATCACCATGCATCACTAATAAGAAAACAAGATACTAAGAAAACAAGTACAGCTATAGAAAGCCAGAGTTTGCATTTAATTTGCCTCTTCCGGCAAGTTTGTTTCCGTGAAATATCTCCGTTACTACTGATGCAATTCTCACCAAACATTGCATGATTAATCAATACATGTAGTTGTGCAATTTGTTATTTTTTCTAGGTCAACCATCCAAGATGGCCACCATGGCCTCTGATTGGTCAAATTTAGATATTGTCCAATTTCAATGAATGGTATATAGGGGTATAAGGGAACTGCAAATTCAACTGCAGGGGTTTGGTTGCATGGCTTTACGGGGCGACATCTGCTATTGCTGGCAATTGGAATTCTGGTTGTTCCTCTTTTTATTTGTGAAAACTTTCTTATTGGCAATGAAATAAGCATACCCCTTATATCGTGCCAATAAGCTCAGAGGTATATTGTAACAGGCTGGATGCAGGTCAGTGCCAATGACAGCATTATGAAATGATAAGTGGAATATGTTATAATTATGGCATATATGTTTTCATTCTGTAATGAAACTAATAATTTGTTTGTTTTTAATATAATTTCTGCATTCTGTGTATTCATTAACTTCCATAATATTAACACTGCTTCAAAGATACAAAACGTCAGCCGATCAATATTATCCCTGGATCATGACCACTAAAAATGGAAAAAATATGGAAGTTTGAAGTGCAGGCACTGAAATATCCAGCCATTAAAGTCCATTGATTCTGTCCAATTACAGAATAAAACTAAGACTCAAATTGCTGTGAATCTATATGATACTTTTACTTACATTCAAAATAAGATGTGTTGAAAGCTTAAATTGCGACATTCAAATTGCCTGGAGCTATATATATATAGGCGGATTACAAGACAATCGAAATATATCTCCAATTTGATCAATATTTGAGGTGATAGGGGCCTAATATGTTGCCTTGAAACAAATACTTCTGAAGAGCTATATGATGCCCAGGAAACTCCTATATTTGGTCTGTAACTTAACTACAGGTGTGAACAAATATGCAAATTTAATGTTGTTCACAATAACACTGTAATAATTAGTTGATGGACATTAGCTGTTCAGCTTCAAATAGATTTTACCAACATCGTTAAAAATTGTTGAGCAATCAGGCCCCATGGGACTCGAGGAACAAGAGAAACTCAACATGTATTGTATGTAGTTTCTGACATCATTGTTTCTAATTGGTGGTTTTTATTTTGACTTTGATTTGGAGAGAACTAATTGATTTGATATATAACACATACAGCTATCTGGCAGCCATGTTTAACTTGGTGCCATCACACTGTTATACTGTTACATGATTCTGTTTATTTTGACTGCAAACTCTGCCTGATAGAAAAAGGCGGAGAACGAAAATAGGTACTGGAACACGGTAATAATGAGGTATATATGTGATGATACTCATTTTTGCTCATTACTCATTTATATGTTCTATAGAGATGTAACTAAGATAGAAAAACCGTTTGATCTTCCAGGGAGAAGCATATGAACGTGGGTGAGTGGAGCATTGACAAGACTTGGACCGCAGCCTGGAAGTGACATCAACACCACGTAAACCTGCTGGGATCTAGACAATGCATGCAGGCGAGGCAACCAAGCAGAACCTGTGCTAATTCGATAACAGAGGAAACATTATTACAATTCTACCAATGCATGACTTTTTACTCTGGAAGCAAAAAAATTCCAAAACCTTCTCATTATATGTTCCTGTCATAAAACCTAAAATATTTGCTTCGAAAACCACAGTAGCATAATTACAGCTACTTAGGGAATATTATTTCACAAGCATCATTACAGAAAGCTTCTTGTTACAGAACCAATAGTGCTGTATTAGAGGATTTTGTATAAATCATTCGGTGAACTCGTGTCACTGTATAATCAGGTCCAGGTATAGTGTGTTGTTGATATTATTGATGAGACAGAGTGAAAGAAGGAAAAAAAACAAATATTCTGAAGCAGAGATTTCCAGATTGTTTTAAACCTGACCATGGGACTGTCATAGCATGTGGCATTGTGTGGGGTAGCAAATGTGATTGACAGATACAAAGAGGATGAGGATTTGTACTGGAGGATGATTCGCCAACATGAGAGTATTACTTTGGATTTTAACGGTGTATATCTGTCGAGTGCAAGTGACACAGAACACTCTCAGCAGTGATGATCCTCTTGTACTGAATTTTACAGGTAAGGTCTTTACTTTACAGGTGTTTGTAGTGATTATCACCTGTATCCTACAGTAATTAATTTATAGATGGTCAATTCCTTTACAGGTAATCAGTCACTTGAGAGCTGAGTTAGCCCTAAGTACTGAAAGTTAATCCCTTTACAGGTAATCGGTCACTTTAGAGCTGAGTTACCCAGAAATCAATCCCTTTACAGGTAATTGGTCACTTAGAGCTGAGTTACCCAGAAATCAATCCCTTTACAGGTAATTGGTCACTTTACAGCTAGGTAAATAGCCTTAATCACTGAATGTCAAACCCTTTACAGGTAATCAGTCAATTGAGAGCTGAGTTTAGCCTTAAGATGCCCAGGGACTCGATATTGGTCCTGTAGCATGGGTCAAATAGGCTGAAATCTTCAGATGACTTCTTCTCAATAACCAAGAGGCCCAGGTACTTGATATTGGGCCTATAGCATGCTGGGGTGAACAGCTACCAAGATTTTTCAAATGCTTGACCTTGAACTACATTAAAGGTCACAGGGGTCAAATAGGTTTAAAGCTTGAAACAATGATATCTCGATATCAAAGAGACCTGATATTTAAGGCCAATAGTATGCTGGAATGAAGGGCTAGCAAATTTATTGATATGAATTAACCTAGCCTAATCTGATATTTGAATAAAGTGGTAATCAGCAGAGTATCTGCAGAAATGACCAATATCAACATCAAAGTGGCTGTGAGAGCAAGATCGAGCGATATTAAAGTAGGTCAACATGTAAACAAAGAGACAAACTAGGGGGTGGTCTTATTAAAGGAGGTCAACACATAAACTAATTAAGAGACAAACTAGGGGGCGGTCTTATTTAAGTAGGTCAACACATAAACTAAGAGACAAACTAGGGGTGGTCTTAATAAAGGAGATCAACACATAAACTAAGAGACAAACTAGGGGGTGGTCTTATTAAAGGAGGTCAACACATAAACTAAGAGACAAACTAGGGGGTGGTCTTATTAAAGGAGGTCAACACATAAAATAACAGACAAACTAGGGGGTGGTCTTATTAAAGGAGGTCAACACATAAACTAAGAGACAAACTTGGGGGCGGTCTTATTAAAGGAGGTTAACACATAAACTAAGAGACAAACTAGGGGTGGTCTTATTAAAGGTCAACACATAAACTAAGAGACAAACTAGGGGGCGGTCTTATTAAAGGAGGTCAACACATAAAATAACAGACAAACTAGGGGTGGTCTTATTAAAGGAGGTCAAAACATAAACTAAGAGACAAACTAGGGGGTGGTCTTATTAAAGGAGGTCAACACATAAAATAACAGACAAACTAGGGGGTGGTCTTATTAAAGGAGGTCAACACATAAACTAAGAGACAAACTAGGGGTGGTCTTATTAAAGGAGGTTAACACATAAACTAAGAGACAAACTAGGGGTGGTCTTATTAAAGGAGGTCAAAACATAAACTAAGAGACAAACTAGGGGTGGTCTTATTAAAGGAGGTCAACACATAAACTAAGAGACAAACTAGGGGGTGGTCTTATTAAAGGAGGTCAACACATAAACTAAGAGACAAACTAGGGGTGGTCTTATTAAAGGAGGTCAACACATAAACTAAGAGACAAACTAGGGGGTGGTCTTATTAAAGGAGGTCAACACATAAACTAAGAGACAAACTAGGGGTGGTCTTATTAAAGTAGGTCCACACATAAACTAAGAGACAAACTAGGGGTGGTCTTATTAAAGGAGGTCAACACATAAACTAAGGGACAAACTAGGGGGTGGTCTTATTAAAGGAGGTCAACATATAAACTAAGAGACAAACTAGGGGGTGGTCTTATTAAAGGAGGTCAACATTTAAAGTTAGAGACAAACTAGGGGTGGTCTTATTAAAGGAGGTCAACATTTAAAGTTAGAGACAAACTAGGGGTGGTCTTATTAAAGGAGGTCAACATATAAACTAAGAGACAAACTAGGGGCTGGTCTTATTAAAGGAGGTCAACATTTAAAGTTAGAGACAAACTAGGGGTGGTCTTATTAAAGGAGGTCAACATATAAATTAAGAGACAAACTAGGGGGTGGTCTTATTAAAGGAGGTCAACATTTAAAGTTAGAGACAAACTAGGGGTGGTCTTATTAAAGGAGGTTAACACATAAACTAAGAGACAAACTAGGGGGGGGGTCTTATTAAAGGAGGTCAACACATAAACTAAGAGACAAACTAGGGGGTGGTCTTATTAAAGGAGGTCAACATTTAAAGTTAGAGACAAACTAGGGGTGGTCTTATTAAAGGAGGTTAACACATAAACTAAGAGACAAACTAGGGGTGGTCTTATTAAAGGAGGTCAAAACATAAACTAAGAGACAAACTTGGGGGTGGTCTTATTAAAGGAGGTCAAAACATAGACTAAGAGACAAACTAGGGGGTGGTCTTATTAAAGTAGGTCAACACAAACTAAGAGACAAACTAGGGGGTGGTCTTATTAAAGGAGGTCAACACATAAACTAAGAGACAAACTAGCTATATAGGGGGTGGTCTTATTAAAGGAGGTCAACACATAAACTAAGAGACAAACTAGGAGGTGGTCTTATTAAAGTAGGTCAACACACAAACTAAGAGACAACCTGGGGGGTGGTCTTATTAAAGGAGGTCAACACATAAACTAAGAGACAAACTAGGGGGTGGTCTTATTAAAGGAGGTCAACACATAAACTAAGAGACAAACCTGGGGGGTGGTCTTATTAAAGGAGGTCAACACATAAACTAAGAGACAAACTAGGGGGTGGTCTTATTAAAGGAGGTCAACACATAAACTAAGAGACAAACTAGGGGGTGGTCTTATTAAAGGAGGTCAACACATAAACTAAGAGACAAACTAGGGGGTGGTCTTATTAAAGGAGGTCAACACATAAACTAAGAGACAAACTAGGGGTGGTCTTATTAAAGGAGGTCAACACATAAACTAAGAGACAAACTAGGGGGTGGTCTTATTAAAGGAGGTCAACACATAAACTAAGAGACAAACTAGGGGGTGGTCTTATTAAAGGAGGTCAACACATAAACTAAGAGACAAACTAGGGGGTGGTCTTATTAAAGGAGGTCAACACATAAACTAAGAGACAAACTAGGGGGTGGTCTTATTAAAGGAGGTCAACACATAAACTAAGAGACAAACTAGGGGGTGGTCTTATTAAGGAGGTCAACACATAAACTAAGAGACAAACTAGGGGGTGGTCTTATTAAAGGAGATCAACACATAAACTAAGAGACAAACTAGGGGTGGTCTTATTAAAGGAGGTCAACACATAAACTAAGAGACAAACTAGGGGTGGTCTTAATAAAGGAGGTTAACACATAAACTAAGAGACAAACTAGGGGTGGTCTTAATAAAGGAGGTCAACACATAAACTAAGAGACAAACTAGGGGGTGGTCTTATTAAAGAAGGTCAACACATAAACTAAGAGACAAACTAGGGGGTGGTCTTATTAAAGGAGGTCAACACATAAGCTAAGAGACAAACTAGGGGGTGGTCTTATTAAAGGAGGTCAAAACATAAACTAAGAGACAAACTAGGGGTGGTCTTATTAAAGGAGGTCAAAACATAAACTAAGAGACAAACTAGGGGTGGTCTTATTAAAGGAGGTCAACATTTAAAGTTAGAGACAAACTAGGGGTGGTCTTATTAAAGGAGGTCAAAACATAAACTAAGAGACAAACTAGGGGGTGGTCTTATTAAAGGAGGTCAACACATAAACTAAGAGACAAACTAGGGGGTGGTCTTATTAAAGGAGATCAACACATAAACTAAGAGACAAACTAGGGGGTGGTCTTATTAAAGGAGGTCAACACATAAACTAAGAGACAAACTAGGGGGTGGTCTTATTAAAGGAGGTCAAAACATAAACTAAGAGACAAACTAGGGGGTGGTCTTATTAAAGGAGGTCAACACATAAACTAAGAGACAAACTAGGGGGTGGTCTTATTAAAGGAGGTCAAAACATAAACTAAGAGACAAACTAGGGGGTGGTCTTATTAAACGAGGTCAACACATAAACTAAGAGACAAACTAGGGGGTGGTCTTATTAAAGGAGGTCAACACATAAACTAAGAGACAAACTAGGGGGTGGTCTTATTAAAGGAGGTCAAAACATAAACTAAGAGACAAACTAGGGGGTGGTCTTATTAAAGGAGGTCAACACATAAACTAAGAGACAAACTAGGGGGTGGTCTTATTAAAGGAGGTCAACACATAAACTAAGAGACAAACTAGGGGTGGTCTTATTAAAGGAGGTCAACACATTAACTAAGAGACAAACTAGGGGTGGTCTAATTAAAGGAGGTCAACACATAAACGAAGAGACAAACTAGGGGTGGTCTTATTAAAGGAGGTCAACACATAAACTAAGAGACAAACTAGGGGCTGGTCTTATTAAAGGAGATCAACACATAAACTAAGAGACAAACTTGGGGGTGGTCTTATTAAAGGAGGTCAACACATAAACTAAGAGACAAACTAGGGGTGGTCTTATTAAAGGAGGTCAACACATAAACTAAGAGACAAACTAGGGGTGGTCTTATTAAAGGAGGTCAACACATAAACTAAGAGACAAACTAGGGGTGGTCTTATTAAAGGAGGTCAACACATAAATTAAGAGACAAACTAGGGGGTGGTCTTATTAAAGGTCAACATATAAACTTAGAGACAAATTAGGGGGTGGTCTTATTAAAGGAGGTCAACATTTAAACTAAGAGACAAACTAGGGGTGGTCTTATTAAAGGAGGTCAACGTGTAAACTAAGAGACAAACTTGGGGGTGGTCTTATTAAAGGAGGTCAACACATAAACTAAGAGACAAACTAGGGGCTGGTCTTATTAAAGGAGGTCAACACATAAACTAAGGGACAAACTAGGGGGTGGTCTTATTAAAGGAGGTCAAAACATAAATTAAGAGACAAACTAGGGGCTGGTCTTATTAAAGGAGGTCAACACATAAACTAAGGGACAAACTAGGGGGTGGTCTTATTAAAGGAGGTCAACACATAAACTAAGGGACAAACTAGGGGGTGGTCTTATTAAAGGAGGTCAACACATAAACTAAGAGACAAACTAGGGGGTGGTCTTATTAAAGGAGGTCAACACATAAACTAAGAGACAAACTAGGGCTGGTCTTAATAAAGGAGGTCAACACATAAACTAAGAGACAAACTAGGGGGTGGTCTTATTAAAGGAGGTCAACACATAAACTGAGAGACAAACTAGGGGCTGGTCTTAATAAAGGAGGTCAACACATAAACTTAGAGACAAACTAGGGGGTGGTCTTATTAAAGGAGGTCAACACATAAACTAAGAGACAAACTAGGGGTTGGTCTTATTAAAGGAGGTCAACACATAAACTAAGAGACAAACCAGGGGGTGGTCTTATTAAAGAGATTAACATATAAACTAAGAGACAAACTAGGGGTTGGTCTTATTAAAGTAGGTCAACACATAAACTAAGAGACAAACTAGGGGGTGGTCTTATTAAAGGAGGTCAACGTGTAAACTAAGAGACAAACTAGGGGTGGTCTTATTAAAGGAGGTCAACGTGTAAACAAAGAGACAAACTAGGGGTGGTCTTATTAAAGGAGGTCAACACATAAAGTAAGAGACAAACTAGGGGGTATAGTCTTAATAAGGGAGGTCAACATTTAAAGTTGCATGGAGACAAATTAGGGATTGGTCTTATTAAAGGAGGTCAACACATAAACTAAGATACAAACTAGAGGGTGGTCTTATTAAAGGAGGTCAACACATAAACTAAGAGACAAACTAGGGGGTGGTCTTATTAAAGGAGGTCAACACATAAACTAAGAGACAAACTAGGGGGTGGTCTTATTAAAGGAGGTCAACACATAAACTAAGAGACAAACTAGGGGGTGGTCTTATTAAAGGAGGTCAACACATAAACTAAGAGACAAACTAGGGGGTGGTCTTATTAAAGGAGGTCAACATTTAAAGTTAGAGACAAACTAGGGGGTGGTCTTATTAAAGGAGGTCAACACATAAACTAAGAGACAACCTGGCGGGTGGTCTTATTAAAGGAGGTCAACATGTAAATAAAGAGACAAACTAGGGGGTGGTCTTATTAAAGGAGGTCAACACATAAACTAAGAGACAAACTAGGGGTGGTCTTATTAAAGGAGGTCAACACATAAACTAAGAGACAAACTAGGGGGTGGTCTTATTAAAGGAGGTCAACATTTAAAGTTAGAGACAAACTAGGGGGTGGTCTTATTAAAGGAGGTCAACACATAAACTAAGAGACAACCTGGCGGGTGGTCTTATTAAAGGAGGTCAACATGTAAATAAAGAGACAAACTAGGGGGTGGTCTTATTAAAGGAGGTCAACACATAAACTAAGAGACAAACTAGGGGGTGGTCTTATTAAAGGAGGTCAACACATTAACTAAGAGACAAACCAGGGGGTGGTCTTATTAAAGGAGGTCAACACATAAACTGAGAGACAAACTAGGGGCTGGTCTTAATAAAGGAGGTCAACACATAAACTAAGAGACAAACTTTGGGGTGGTCTTATTAAAGGAGGTCAACACATTAACTAAGAGACAAACCAGGGGGTGGTCTTATTAAAGGAGGTCAACACATTAACTAAGAGACAAACTAGGGGGCGGTCTTATTAAAGGAGGTCAACACATAAACTAAGAGACAAACTAGAGGTGGTCTTATTAAAGGAGGTCAACACATAAACTAAGAGACAAACTAGGGGGTGGTCTTATTAAAGGAGGTCAACACATAAACTAAGAGACAAACTAGGGGGTGGTCTTATTAAAGGAGGTCAACACATAAACTAAGAGACAAACTTGGAGGTGGTCTTATTAAAGGAGGTCAACACATAAACTAAGGGACAAACTAGGGGGTGGTCTTATTAAAGGAGGTCAACACATAAACTAAGAGACAAACTAGGGGGTGGTCTTATTAAAGGAGGTCAACACATAAACTAAGGGACAAACTAGGGGGTGGTCTTATTAAAGGAGGTCAACACATAAATTAAGAGACAAACTAGAGGGTGGTCTTATTAAAGGAGGTCAACACATAAACTAAGGGACAAACTTGGGGGTGGTCTTATTAAAGGAGGTCAAC
Organism: Pecten maximus; assembly: GCF_902652985.1. Classification (NCBI taxonomy): domain Eukaryota; kingdom Metazoa; phylum Mollusca; class Bivalvia; order Pectinida; family Pectinidae; genus Pecten; species Pecten maximus. Next base: position 35,161,716 of record NC_047019.1, read on the forward strand.
ACATAAACTAAGGGACAAACTTGGGGGTGGTCTTATTAAAGGAGGTCAACACATAAACTAAGAGACAAACTTGGGGGTGGTCTTATTAAAGGAGGTCAACACATAAACTAAGAGACAAACTAGGGGGTGGTCTTATTAAAGGAGGTCAACACATAAACTAAGGGACAAACTTGGGGGTGGTCTTATTAAAGGAGGTCAACACATAAACTAAGGGACAAACTAGGGGGTGGTCTTATTAAAGGAGGTCAACACATAAACTAAGAGACAAACTAGGGGTGGTCTTATTAAAGGAGGTCAACACATAAACTAAGAGACAAACTTGGGGGTGGTCTTATTAAAGGAGGTCAACACATAAACTAAGAGACAAACTAGGGGATGGTCTTATTAAAGGTCAACACATAAACTAAGAGACAAACTAGGGGGTGGTCTTATTAAAAGGTCAACACATAAACTAAGAGACAAACTAGGGGGTGGTCTTATTAAAGTAGGTCAACACATAAACTAAGAGACAAACCAGGGGGTGGTCTTATTAAAGTAGGTCAACATATAAATTAAGAGACAAACTAGGGGGTGGTCTTATTAAAGGAGGTCAACACATAAACTAAGAGACAAACTAGGGGTGGTCTTATTAAAGGAGGTCAACACATAAACTAAGAGACAAACTAGGGGTGGTCTTATTAAAGGAGGTCAACACATAAACTAAGATACAAACTAGGGGGTGGTCTTATTAAAGGTCAACACATAAACTAAGAGACAAACTAGGGGGTGGTCTTATTAAAGGTCAACACATAAACTAAGAGACAAACTAGGGGGTGGTCTTATTAAAGTAGGTCAACATATAAATTAAGAGACAAACTAGGGGGTGGTCTTATTAAAGGAGGTCAACACATAAACTAAGATACAAACCAGGGGGCGGTCTTATTAAAGGAGGTTAACATATAAACTAAGAGACAAACTAGAGGGTGGTCTTATTAAAGGAGGTCAATATTTAAAGTTAGGGACAAACTTTGGGGTGGTCTTATTAAAGGAGGTCAACACATAAACTAAGCGACAAACTAGGGGGTGGTCTTATTAAAGGAATCATTGATTATTATTTGTATAGAACCATAAAAGTGTTGTTCTATTGGCAGGACATGGAAACTGACTTTTCTATCATTTCTGCTGGACTAGCTGTCGCAGATATGGACTTGTTATCAGGCCTGTGAGGTTTATTGTCAAATAAATGCCACACATGAATTATTTCTGTTATTTAATTTGTACAATTAACACCTATCCTGCTGTTTGCTTACCATAATGGAAAGAGGAATATCACAGTTTTCTACTCTCCCTGGTTCGGTATACCCTGTATAATATAATGATTGCCACTGTCAGCCACACCATAGGACTTTAATCTTATACATGATAGGGTAGTTTTCTTCAACTCAAAAGCATTTGTATCACTGAATACGTCACTCCACTTTCAATTTTGTAAAGAGCTATATTCCAGTACAACACATTTGTTGGTGTGCGTGAGGGGTTCTCTATGCGTGCGTCGTTGTTCTACTTGTCGTTTGATGACTGGTGAACTGAGGAATCACCCATTATCTAAGTTGACCCACAGGCCTGAAGCTGATACGTAGCTAGAGACCATCTCTGTAGGAACTTTATGATGTGTTCATGTCTGCTGGTTTAATGTGATTGCATGTGTAAAGCAATATAAGATAAACATTGTCAGAATGACGCCTACAGGTTCTTCCTAGTCTCTGTTTAAACCCAGTAATGGTGCAATTCTTTACCGAGATTTTTTATTTTGTTTTTGTATGATATAAGGCTCACCAAATTTTATGTTTGTCAAAAGACCGAAATCTAACGTCTTCAAATCATATCAGGCTGTCTCGCAGAACAACTTTATAAACACATAAACATGGTATGGAATTAGATTCCACGCATGTTTATAGAAATTTTGGAGTGTGAAAATGACCTGCTGTGGTATTGGAGCAAATATTCCTTAGATAACACAGTTACGTTGCTGGAAAAACTTTCGAAAATATGGATTTATTGTCTGTTTATTGGATTGTTGGACGGAAATTTGGCCGCGGGGTCTGTTTGTCTTGATACATGCTGACCTCGGCCTTATACTCCTGGCCTATGGCTTTATGCTGGTGGTAGCAGTGTTTTTTCCACTTATATTTCCCTAAGACAAACATGCATTTGGTAATCATTTGTTGAGAAGCCACATACAATCACCTTGTACAGCCACAGACAAGGCATTCTCTGTCTCTGTGTAATATATATATATATATATAGCTGTTATTGGATGTGTCCATCCCCAGTTCTTTCCAGCTGTCATAGTCCATCATACATATTGAAAAACAGGTGACACCTTTGATATATTAAAATGATACATGGGCATTTTACTAATTATTTTCTTTCCGTGTTTCAGTATCTATTACAATAACATATTTTTTATTAATTCCATATTAAAATTAATTGGGGTGGGTGGGGTGGGGGAGGTGAATTAACACGGTAGACAGTTGGCCTCGGACCACAATTAATTTCCCTATATGTTGCTTCCAAAGAAGAAGTTAAAAAATGATGTTTTAAGATTTTGTGTAAAAAATATCTGGAAATTAGGTTAGAAATTAAGAAAATCTGGAAAATTACAAAATATCCCATTGAGCCTCAAAATACAATATGGACTGCTGCATACACACAATGTATAAATAAACATGGTAATTAACTGTGTCAAAACATAACAAAATCAAAACACTGGAATAAGTATTGCACTACACGTGTATGTTGAAATTATGCTCATATCTTGGATAGCTAAAGTCAGGAAATAATATTAGTAATGAGCAGTCCTGAAATTTTCCTTATATTCTACATTCAGTGTCCAACAGCCTGAGAACTGTGATCCAGTCCTGGTTAGTACTTCATATGTTGTGTAAGGCATGTAAGGATAATCATTTCAGCTTACTTATCTTTGAGTTAAGTTATTGTATTTTGAAAGTAAGAAGGCATGTGTCACTGATATTCTTTTAAACTCAGACGTTGCCCCTATAAAACTTTTTCTTACATTTTGACAGTTTTATTGATAGGAGGAAATTAAGAGCAGTATTGCTGCAGTTTACACCGATAGGAACGACTGCTATGGCTGTGTACAACATAGGTGTTAAATTTTCTAATTGTTACTTGTGAATTTTTCATTACATATGCTGCGTTCTAAGTACAGGCTTCCTATTGTATGGAGTTCAAATAAGCTTAAATTTCATTATCTTTTTAAAATTTAATTTAATGAAAAATGGCATATTTTATGATTCTAAATAATATATGATATTAAAGAAATGTACTCTATATGTGTATTTATAATAGATTTGAAAGCTCAGCTCAGTCTTGAGAATGCAGGGATGGAGTGCCTTTGTCACAAAGTACATAAAGCCCTAGATTATCCGACAGATATTTTCTGTCTATCAAATTATCTTTTAGTCAATTTAAAATTTACACACCTCATTTCTAACTTTGGACTTGATGGCTTTGGATGTACTTTTTTTGGTCCGGCTTGGTGAGTATTAAGGTCTGATCTTGGCCGTTGCCTTGGTCTCTGTCTAGGTTAATCTGCCAAAGCTAACACTTTGTGTTGGAGCCTTTCCATGTTTTTTGTTTGAACACTCAATAAAAGCAGGAGTGCAATAAAGGTATGTCACCGTGATGTACTGATCAATACAGATACTGTCCTGATTAAGGGATATTTTTTATTTTTTATATTTTTTTACCAGATAAGTGACCTTGTCAAAGAATCAGGAATAGTTTGATTAGCTGAAGGTGATCCATTTTCCTTGGAAATTCAGCTTAAGCTTTAATTTAATGGTGGTGATGATTCAATCCATACCAGAGGAGGTGATATGAAAATTCACGACTAAATCTTTCAAAAAATTTTCTTTTAAAAGTGACTCAACTGCTTTTAACTCAATTTCAGATAGGGATAAATCTTTTAAAAATCCATTTTGTTTTGCACATTTCAACTCAATTTGATTTATATCAGACCCAGGAGAAAAGGGATTTAGTTCAGTGTAAATGAAGGTGGTGTCTAGAGCTGAGAGTGAGGAGACGGAAAAGCTAAGGAACCAAGGAGGGAAGGCCAGGGACCACAGAGTATGAAGGTGGGAGAAAGAAGAGACCACATGAGAGCAAGGAGGGACCACAGGAGAGCAAGGACGGACCACAGGAGAGCAAGGAGGGACTACAGGAGAGCAAGGAGGGACTACAGGAGAGCAAGGAGGGACCACAGGAGAGCAAGGAGGGACTACAGGAGAGCAAGGAGGGACTACGGGGAGAGCAAGGAGGGACTACAGGAGAGCAAGGAGGGACCACAGGAGAGCAAGGAGGGACTACAGGAGAGCAAGGAGGGACCACAGGAGAGCAATGAGGGACCACAGGAGAGCAAGGAGGGACAACAGGAGGGCAAGGAGGGTCTACAGGAGAGCAAGGATGGACCACATGAGAGCAAGGAGGGTCTACAGGAGGGCAAGGAGGGTCTACAGGAGAGCAAGGAGGGACCACAGGAGAGCAAGGAAAGTCCACAGGAGAGCAAGGAGGGACTACAGGGGAGAAAGAAGAGACCACAAGAGAGCATGGAGGGACCACATGAGAGCAAGGAGGGACTACAGGAGGGCAAGGACGGACCACAGGAGAGCAAGGAAAGTCCACAGGAGAGCAAGGACGGACCACCGGAGAGCAAGGATGGACCACAGGAGGGCAAGGAAAGTCCACAGGAGAGCAAGGACGGACCACCGGAGAGCAAGGATGGACCACAGGAGAGCAAGGAGGGTCTACAGGAGAGCAAGGAGGGACTACAGGAGAGCATGGAGGGACTACAGGAGAGCATGGAGAGTCCACAGGAGAGCAAGGAGGGTCTACAGGAGAGCAAGGATGGACCACAGGAGAGCAAGGACGGACCACCGGAGAGCAAGGATGGACCACAGGAGAGCAAGGAGGGACCACAGGAGAGCAAGGACGGACCACAGGAGAGCAAGGATGGACCACAGGAGAGCAAGGAGGGACGACAGGAGAGCATGGAGGGACTACAGGAGAGCATGGAGAGTCCACAGGAGAGCAAGGAGGGACGACAGGAGAGCAAGGTGAGTCCATAGGAGAGCAGGGAGGGACCACAGGAGAGCAAGGAGGGACGACAGGAGAGCAAGGTGAGTCCATAGGAGAGCAAGGAGAGTCAACAGGAGAGCAAGGAGGGACCACAGGAGAGCAAGGACGGACCACAGGAGAGCAAGGAGAGCAAGGAGAGTCCACAGGAGAGCAAGGAGGGACTACAGGAGAGCAAGGAGAGTCCACAGGAGAGCAAGGAGGGACAACAGGAGAGCAAGGAGGGACTACAGAAGAGCAAGGAGAGTCCACAGGAAGAGGGCAAGGAGAGTCAACAGGAGAGCAAGGAGGGACCACAGAAGAGCAAGGTGAGTCCACAGGAGAGCAAGAAGGGACCACAGGAGAGCAAGGAGGGACCACAGGAGAGCAAGGAGGGACCACAGGAGAGCAAGGAGGGACCACAGGAGAGCAAGGAGGGACCACAGGAGAGCAAGGAAGGACTACAGGAGAGCAAGGAAAGTCCAAAGGAGAGCAAGGAAAGTCCACAGGAGGGCAAGGAGAGTCCACAGGAGAGTAAGGAGGGTCTACAGGAGGGCAAGGAGGGACTACAGGAGAGCAAGGAAAGTCCACAGGAGGGCAAGGAGGGTCCACAGGAGAGTAAGGAGGGTGTACAGGAGGGCAAGGAGGGACTACAGGAGAGCAAGGAAAGTCCACAGGAGGGCAATGAGGGTCTACAGGAGAGTAAGGAGGGTCTACAGGAGGGCAAGGAGGGACCACAGGAGAGTAAGGAGGGTCTACAGGAGAGCAAGGAGGGACCACAGGAGAGCAAGGAGGAACCACAGGAGAGCAAGGAGGGACTACAGGAGAGCAAGGAGAGTCCAAAGGAGAGCAAGGAGGGACCAAAAGAAAAGGGAGGAGGGGCCAGAGGAGGCATGAGGGGCAACGAGGTGAGAAAGGACCAGGGGCCCAGTGGAAAAAGGATAGGGACCCTAAGGAGGAAAAACCAAGGACTAGGGGGGAAAGGACCAGGGAAGAAAGGAGCAGATAAGAAAGAAGTAGGGACCCAAGGGAGGAAGGACCAAGGACATTGGGAGAAAGGACCAGTGACCTGAGGTTTGGAAGGATCAGGAGAGAAAGAAAAAGGGACCCAAGAGAGGAAGGACCAAGGACCAGAGACCTAAGGGTTGGAGGTAGGGACCAAAGGAGAAAGGAGGGAGCAGGGCAGAAAGGACAAAGGACCAGGACCAGGCAAGAAAGAAGTAGGGACCCAAGGGAGGAAGGACCAAGGACCTTGGGAGAAATGACCAGGGACCACAGGGATGGAGACAGGGACCACAGGGATTGAGACATGGACCAAGGGAGAAAGTAGGGACCAAGGGAGAAAGTAGGGACCAAAGGAGAAAGTAGGGACCAAAGGAGAAAGTAGGGACCAAGGGAGAAAATAGGGACCAAAGGAGAAAGTAGGGACCAAAGGAGAAAATAGGGACCAAAGGAGAAAATAGGGACCAAAGGAGAAAATAGGGACCAAAGGAGAAAGTAGGGACCAAAGGAGAAAGTAGGGACCAAGGGAGAAAATAGGGACCAAAGGAGAAAGTAGGGACCAAAGGAGAAAGTAGGGACCAAGGGAGAAAATAGGGACCAAAGGAGAAAGTAGGGACCAAGGGAGAAAATAGGGACAAAAGGAGAAAGTATAGGGACCAAGGGAGAAAAGTGTGCTGCATGAGAAAACAGAAGACAGAGATCACTTGTGATATGTAAGGATTAACAAACCTGTTATGGGACAGTTTAAAACATCAGGTAATCTTCTAGTGGTGTCTTGGAATCAAGAACAACTTAATGCCATGAATAGTTTTATCCTTAAATTCTAGAATTTGAATGATTCAAACCTTCAAAATAATTCTATCAATATCAATTGATAAGATTGATGATTTTCTAGACGTTCCGGTTTGGAAACTAATTATATTGTGTTGAGAAGTATTGATCCTACTATTCAAAATTTTAGTTTGCGACCATCACAGCAATGCAAATACAATTAAACTGTCAGAGAAATCTTTTGATTGAATTAGCTGGTAGTCTTTCTGATGGAACAAACAGATCATAGAACATGCAAATATAATCTTACACAAATCTTCTGCAAATTATTCCATTTCCAGTGTGAACCTATCCAAACATTTTCATAAAAAACAACCTAACAGTTGCCAGATATCCTGATAGCTATGACTGCTGTTGCACAATTTTATGCTCAGATGATTTAAAAATTCAGGTGAATTTATTTTCAAAAAAAAATCAAAATCCTTGTGAAAATTGCTGCATATGAGTTATTGCCGATAAATTCTGTACTGATAATAACGAATTTTGTGAAAATGACAAGTCCTGACTGACATGATTTACTTATAACCCAAATCTATATCATATGACCTGTACAAGTTATTAAACCCCTTAACACTCCATCACAATAATGAGATGTGTCTGTGTCATTAGTAGTATAACCAGTAACATGACCTTGATGATATATGTCGCTATAGTAGTAAAGACTTTCAATACAGGTAAACTCTGTGTATGCTCTGTATATCTGCATATTACATTATTACATTGGTTTTTACCTCTCTGTAACATCAATGTAATAATGACTTTCACAAATATCTATGAACTTTGCATAACTATTCTATTGAACTAACTTAACCATTTTCCTTCATAAAGACAGTAGTATTATGAGGTAAAGCCTGATGACCAGGAAACCTGTCAACCCTTGTGGGAGATTTATTTTTAAGCATTGTATGTCATGTTTGCCACAGATCTTTTGGATTTGGCTAAAGAAGACATGAAAGTAATGTTTAGTAAGGCTTCAGCATTGGTGATGTACTGGTGTGTTAAAATAACTTTGGGTATGATGTCATGGTACACAAGGCGATTCCCACAAGGTTACAAGGTGGCATGCATGTGCATTAACATACAAGGTCATACAAAGGACATCTCAAAAACTGACTTCATCCATATGACATCTCACAAGCTTACAATGCCAAGCATAGAAAATATCACAAGCTGACATCATGCATACAACATCTCATAAGCTTACATCATCCAGACGACATATCATAAACTTACATCATCCAGACGACATATCATAAACTTACAATGTCATACATACAACATTGCACAAACTTACATCATCCAGACGACATCTCACAAACTTTCATCATCCAGACGACATCTCATGAACTTGTTTTGCATATAGGACATCTAACAAACTTACAATGTCATTCAAAGGACACCTCACAAATTTACATTAGCTTTTATAACCGTTGAATATATCAAGCTTTTGATAGCGTATTATCTAACGAACATCTCGCAATCCTACTATAGTATACAAGGTTACAATGCTGTGGATAGGATATCTCATCATTTGAATGTGAATCACTATAGATTGGTCGATTTTGCAGTGAGATTATTTAAATTGCTATTGTAATATAACACTGATTCTTATTTTTCAACTTGTTCTCCTGGGGAGTGAAAGTTTCGTTTGATGAGCTGAAATCTTAGTGAGCTGTATGTAGCTGTGAAATTGGTATGTTGTATGAACCTATAACTTTGGTGTGTTGTATGTAGCTGTAACCTTGGTGTGTTGTATGAAGCTGTAACCTTGGTGTGTTGTATGTAGCTGTAACCTTGGTGTGTTGTATGTAGCTGTAACCTTGGTGAGCTGTTTGTAGCTGTAACCTTGGTGTGTTGTATGTAGCTGTAACCTTGGTGAGCTGTTTGTAGCTGTAACCTTGGTGCACCGTAACTTGGTGAGCTTATGTAGCTGTAACATTGATGAGCTGTTTGTAGCTGTAGCCTTGGTGGTCCGTAACCTTGGTGAGCTTATGTAGCTGTAACATTGGTGAGTTGTATGTAGCTGTAACCTTGGTGGTCCGTAACCTTCGTGAGCTTATATGTAGCTGTAACATTGGTGAACTGTTATTATGGTGTGCTGTAATATATGTGAACCGTAACCTTGGTGAGCGTATAATTATGTAGCTGTATCATTGGTGTACTTTAATCTTGGAGTGTGGTATGTAGTTGTAATATAATATTTTATGGTATTGTGTGACTCCATCTACATGGACTCTATTTCGGTGTCTGTTATAGGAGGATTCCACTCAGGTTTGACATATTTGTCCATCATGTTGGTCATTATTTCCTGATGAATGGTCATTACTGAAAGTGTCAAGTCACAGAATGGCTGACCTTGTCTGTAACACGACCTTTGGTTTGATTTATCATGTGACCTTGGTTGTCATGGCCACCTTGTCTGAACCTGTAAGAAGTCCATGTCTTGTCTGGGCACATGTTGGCAGCAAGATTTATGGTTTAGGATTTGACATTTTCTTACAATCCTATATCATTATAACCACATCAACATGAGAGAAAAGAAATATAAATGTGACAGTTTGTGTCTGATTCCTATTGGGAGACTCACACAGATTGATCCTTCCCAAACAAGTGTTTTCTCAGGGAAGGCATAAACATCAGATCATTTGACTCTCAAAATTTTACAGCCAAGTTGTGTGTCACTCTACTATTTACATTAGACCTTCTGTTTTCGTATTGTGTCTGAATCAGTTGAAGCTTGTTGATGTTGTATGTAGCAAAGTTGAACAATTAGCACTGATTTGTGGAATTCCACAAAACTTATTCCCCTTGTGGTTCCATAGTATTCGAATTTCCAAACATAAGTATTTATTTGTCTGGCATATGTTGTTCCCCCAACTTTATTGTAAAGAAATTCCCATTTAAAATTCTAAATTGGCCATTTATACTCTTCTTGCCCAGTTATTGGCTCTAAATTTGTGACGTGTATTTGTCACTTGTGCATGATGTGTTCTTCTTTGAGAAGAGACAGAAACCTAGACCTGGGTTATAATAGTCTTGTCCTTGGGTAGGAGAAACATACATTGTATATCTGAGTGTGATAGTCTTGTCCTTGGGCAGCGACACATATATCTGGGTGTAATAGTCTTGTCCCTGGGCATGAGTCGCATATATCTGGGTGTGATAGTCTTGTCCTTGGGCATAGGACACATATATCTGGGTGTAATAGTCTTGTCCTTGGGCATGAGTCACATATATCTGGGTGTGATAGTCTTGTCCTTGGGCAGCGACACATATATCTGGGTGTAATAGTCTTGTCCTTGGGCATGAGTCACATATATCTGGGTGTGATTGTCTTGTCCTTGGGCAGCGACACATATATCTGGGTGTAATAGTCTTGTCCTTGGGCATGAGTCACATATATCTGGGTGTAATAGTCTTGTCCTTGGGCAGCGACACATATATCTGGGTGTAATAGTCTTGTCCTTGGGCATGAGTCACATATATCTGGGTGTGATTGTCTTGTCCTTGGGCAGCGACACATATATCTGGGTGTCTTGTCCTTGGGCATAGGACACATATATCTGGGTGTAATAGTCTTGTCCTTGGGCATAGGACACATATATCTGGGTGTGATAGTCTTGTCCTTGGGCATAGGACACATATATCTGGGTGTGATAGTCTTGTCCTTGGGCATAGCTAAGGACACATATATCTGTGTGTAATAGTCTTGTCCTTGGGCAGCGACACATATATCTGGGTGTAATAGTCTTGTCCTTGCATGGGCATGATCGAGACACGTATATCTGGGTGTAATAGTCTTGTCCTTGCATGGGCATGGTCGAGACACATATATCTGGGTGTACAATTCTTGTCCTCAAGGCGACTCCTAGACTTGGGTTGTAAAAGTGTTGTCTAAGAGCAGGAGATGAGAATACACTAGTCCTGCGATGTAAAAGTGTTGCTTTGGGCAGGAGACGTGGTGTTATATAAGTATCTGTTATAAAACTAAAATATTGCATCCTGATATCTGTGATAATTCTGCACATTTTTAACAGTTAACAGCAATATAATAGACTTTGTTTCAAGACATTATATTTAGGTGTTAATAGGAATGAATTCATTTGCTCTCCCTCAATATGTGTCAAAGAAAACAACATCAATATAAGTGTAGCTATTCTTTAAATTAGAATTCAAGTACAAGAGAGAAAGAGTAGAATACTGCAAAATTATGTACATTTACTATTTTAACCTTGTCTTTAGGGACTAAGTAGCTAAACCAATTTCCATTCGTCCTTTCTGTCCCACTTAACTCAACCTTTTCATTGCCTCAACCAATTTGTCTGAAATTCCTAGAACATTCCAATTTAATGACGTATGGGTATCCGTGAATACAATGCACATGTTTTAATCTACTGAGATCAAGATAATTTGTATAACATGAAAATTTGATACACAAAAACATAATTGTTTTTTTTTTTTTTTTTCAAGTAAACAATGCTGATCTGTAATTGTGTGCGGCTGCTGCTTACCTGAAATATAAGCTTGTGTAATCTTCTAATTAGTACACAGTTAACACCATATAATTCCCCATAGACTCTATAGAGTAATCGATATGACAAATGCGGATGGCTGGCCCTATTGGCCCAGTGAGTGGGGTACCCTTACATCACCCACTGTATAATTAGCCCTACCAAGTCTTCTCTCATACATCGCCCAGCCTATCAATGGCGACAAAACTTCATGTTATTGAGCACCAAAAATTGAAATTCCAATTAAACTTCAACCTGCTTGTTTCTTGCCCAGAGCTTTTCTGGACTCAATGATCACTCTCACTAAATCAGTTACTCAAGTCAATTTCTAATGATCCCTTACACAATAAATTTCACTTACAAAAAGCTGAAGCCATATTCTTTTACATGGTACAATTTGTTATGATTCACATTAAATTGTAAAATGCCAAGAATGCAAAGAAAAGCCAATTTTACAATAATAGTTAGTGACACAGACAGATGCATTTAGCTTGGGGCAACAAATTGCCCCTGTTGTGAATATTTTTCCATCATGATTATCTTTGACACTCTCTTGTGGATTTTGCTTCCGTTAAATTAGACAAAACTTTCACAGGTTATCAATACAATTATATTTTTTGTGATGTGGAGAGATTTCAGACAGAAAATTAGAATTCATTAAGAATTACATAGAATGAATCATATTATCATACATATAAAAACATATATATTTTGGGTCATACTTTTAAGACGATGTCAAATGATCAGGAAATTATCCCTTCCACTACTTCTTCGGGTCACTTGTAGAACACTGAGAAGCCTGCTGCTTCTGCTACTAACGCTGAAAAATTCCTACAAATCAATAGTATTGAAGAAAGCAAAACAGAAAACTGTTGCTGTGTGGTAGTGTGTAATGAAGGCATCGAACTGGAAGTTTGGACAAACTTGCTCCTTCAATCAGATGACTGAGTATAAGAGGGTTCCACTAAAGTGCAGTAGATCTGGGCAGAATTAATGAGCATGTGATAAGACACTGGTTTTCATATCCTGCTCTGTCATCTGCTAATTGGATCACTCATTCCTAGGGCACTTCTCCATGCTTCCACACTAATGTGTGTTCATTCCGCCTACATGATTAGCTTTAAGCTACCTGTTTTATCAGGCTGGCATTTCAGGAAAAGAAGCTATAACTCTATTATATATGGCTCATCCCTGAAGTGTTACTGTTGAGTATCAATAAATACTTCTCACTGCAGATACAAGTGATATGCTTTGATCCTATAGACTTGATACAATGCATACCAGTGTAAGTTGGTCCCTTTTAGTGTAACCATGGTTTCCAGTGAAAATTGGTCCCTTTTTAGTGTAAACATGGGATCCAGTGAAAGTTTGTCCCTTTAAATGTTACCATGGGCACCAATGAAAGTTTTTCCCTGTTAGTGTTACCATGGGCACCAGTGAAAGTTTGTCCCTTTTAGTGTTACCATGGGCACCAGTATGGGCACCAGTGAAAGTTTGTCCCTTTTAGTGTTACCATGGGCACCAGTATGGGCACCAGTGAAAGTTTGTCCCTTTTAGTGTTACCATGGGCACCAGTGAAATTTTGTTCCTGTTGTGTTATTATTGATGCCCCTGGAAGCTCCTCCATTTAATGTAACCATTGGTTTCTGAGTGTAAAGCTTGACCTTGTTTTGTTCCTGTAGGCATTTGACCATGGATACCAGTAAGGCCCTTGTTGTGTCACCATGAGTAGGGATGAAAAGCTTATGTTGTGTTACAATTGGTACTTTGAGTGAAAGATTATACAGGTAGTTCGTCCACTGTATCAATAATGGAATAGACTTTTTCATTTCTTAGAGGGAAGCAGAGCTATTAAATTCCACTTAGTCTACTTTGCCATGATGGACTGTGGCCAGAAGCCTGCTATCGATATGGCTGAGTTGGTGCTGGTTCGTGTGGTTTATACTCTCTTCTCAGTCAGATATTTATGGGCTCCTTAATCCCTTGTCGTCTCCGCCCCATTCCCTGTTCAATATCCCAGCATTTTTTCCAGTCTGTCACATGTTTTTCCAAAACAGCATGGTCAGTGATAAATGGTATATGTATTTCGTTTTCTTAGACCATATGATTGACCTTGGAGAAAAGACATGATGTTATTCTTTTAGTGTTCCTTCAGTCTGCTGTGCTACTGAGGGTTTACTGTGTCTATCAGCTCTTCTGTAGAATATATTAGGCCTCATACTACTAGGACTACAAGTGAGAGTTTCTACCATTAACTGTTTATCACTTTAAGTATCATGTATGTCCCCTATAGCAGTATCATAAAGGCTATTGGAAGTCAATGCTCTGCTTGTCCTTGTAGTCGTATCATTAGAACAGAATGGACATCACTAGTTGTATCATTCCCGAACAAACATGGAAAGGTAATTAGGTTCACCTGCGGTCACCTGCCCAACAACATGGGTTTTTCTCCAGGTTCACGGTTTCCTCCCTACATTGGCCCCCATGTGCTTCCATCCACACTAACAAGCATGATTAATATAAGATGATATAACTTGTTTCCCAATTGTTGTAAAGTAAATAAAGTTTACAGTTACAATTCCGGAAAAGTCAATGCTCTCTGAGGTATAACATGAAAGCAAGGTGAATTTTGTTCTGATTGTTCTATCAGTAGGAAGCTTGTCCTTGTGACTGTATCACTTGAACATGAGGATGGACAACACTAATTGTATCATAAGGTTATCTGACCTGAAGGGACCTCTAGCCATCATGCTTCATCTGTTGTTACCGTGCAATTTCACATTTCAAACTTCTTCCCAAGTTCCACCAATGGGATTCATCTCAAACTTTGCTGAACTGATTCTGAAGTGGTCCCCTTTATTAATTTGACTTAAATTGGTTCAAAATCAAAGATGGTCACCATGTTAAAAAACACAATTAAACTTCTGTTCCTGTTCCATTGGTGTCATTGAGCTTAAAATTAGTAGAAATGTTAAGGAAGTTCCACCAATGGGATTCTGCTCAATCTTGACTGAGATGATCACGTGATGGTCCTGACAAATACTAGCTACTGAGTATGTACACTACAATAGCACAATGGCCTTTAGAGTCAGATGACCATAAACCATTTATTATTGAATTTGTTCTGAATGACTTTGATACATAGTCTGTTCCAATATCAAATTTTTTTTTTTTGATAATACATCATGATTTTGTCCTGTACCATCCATCAATTTCCTTCTCAGCCTTTAACTATAATGTCTGGACATGGCCTTGGTTATCTGTATAAGATAACAACTTTGTCTCCGAAATTTCCTGGCTTAGGCTACAACAAAGTATTGTATCCCAGACTACCAACAACTGTGTATCCCAGACTATCAAATACTGTGTGTTACAGAGGCTGGTTTTTAAAACAAATGGATTGCGTCCTATAGAGGACTTACTTTCCCAAAATAGTGTGTTTCACAGAGGAGGGTTTTCAATGAAAAAACATTTGTGTTGGGCAAAGGTTGCATTTCTTTAAAAAAAAAATAGCAAAAACAAACAACCAAGCCAATGATTTCCAAAGAAGAAATGTTTCAACAAAGGTTGGTTTTCTATGGACTGTCTTACTTGATAACCAAACAGAAATGTGTTGTATGGACTATATCCTAGATTCTGTCTTACTTGATAACCAAACAGAAATGTGTTGTATGGACTATATCCTAGATTCTGTCTTACTTGATAACCAAACATAGAAATGTGTTGTATGGACTATATCCTAGATTCTGTCTTACTTGATAACCAAACAAAAAAAATGTGTTGTATGGACTATATCCTAGATTCTGTCTTACTTGATAACCAAAGATAGTAATGTGTTGTATGGACTATATCCTAGATTCTGTCTTACTTGATAACCAAACATAGAAATGTGTTGTATGGACTATATCCTAGATTCTGTCTTACTTGATAACCAAACATAGAAATGTGTTGTATGGACTATATCCTAGATTCTGTCTTACTTGATAACCAAACATAGAAAAGTCTTGTATGGACTTCTGTTGTGTCAGTGTCTCAACAGGTGCCCTGAGCATTAAGTCTGCCATATCTCAGATTGTTTTCCCCCAACAAATGAGGTCATGTTTCTCAGAATAAAATCCTATGTCTTGGATTTTAGTTTGTCTTTTGGGAGTTGGGGTGTTTGACTTTCTCTAAATAGCCAGGGTCATGTGTTGAGAGAAAGGGCTCTCAGCTAAGTGCTATAAGAATACGTATGGGTCCTCTGGTAATAGTTATTCAACTTTGTGGATCAAAAACATTATTTCTATTTTCAAAAGCAAAAAGTAATTGAAAAAAAAGCTTTTGGTCTTTTTTCACCAGATTTTTGCATTAGATATTTTATTTGAATGGAGCAAAAGAAACAAAACTTATTCTTAATGTTTCCTGTAAGACAGTCCACAGACTATTGTAATGACAACATATAGTCCACACACTATTGTAATGACAACAGACAGTCCACACACTATTGTAATGACAACAGACAGTCCACACACTATTGTAATGACAACAGACAGTCCACACACTATTGTAATGACAACAGACAGTCCACACACTATTGTACTGACAACAGACAGTCCACACACTATTGTAATGACAACAGACAGTCCACACACTATTGTAATGACAACAGACAGTCCACACACTATTGTAATGACAACAGATAGTCTACAGACTATTGTAATGACAACAGACAGTCCATAGACTATTGTAATGACAACAGACAGTCCACACACTATTGTAATGACAACAGACAGTCCACACACTATTGTAATGACAACAGACTGTCCACACACTATTGTAATGACAACAGACAGTCCACACACTATTGTAATGACAACAGACAGTCCACACACTATTGTAATGATGACAGATAGTCCACACACTATTGTAATGACAACAGACAGTCTACACACTATTGTAATGATGACAGATAGTCCACACACTATTGTAATGACAACAGACAGTCCACACACTATTGTAATGACAACAGATAGTCCATAGACTATTGTAATGACAACAGACACCAGTCCACACACTATTGTAATGACAACAGACAGTCCACACACTATTGTAATGACAACAGATAGTCCACACACTATTGTAATGACAACAGATAGTCCACACACTATTGTAATGACAACAGATAATCCACACACTATTGTAATGACAACAGACAGTCCACACACTATTGTAATGACAACAGACAGTCCACACACTATTGTAATGATGACAGATAGTCCACACACTATTGTAATGACAACAGACAGTCCACACACTATTGTAATGACAACAGACAGTCCACACACTATTGTAATGACAACAGACAGTCCACACACTATTGTAATGACAACAGATAGTCCACACACTATTGTAATGACAACAGACAGTCCACACACTATTGTAATGACAACAGACAGTCCACACACTATTGTAATGACAACAGACAGTCCACAGACAACAGACAGTCCACACACTATTGTAATGACAACAGACAGTCCACACACTATTGTAATGACAACAGACAGTCCACACACTATTGTAATGACAACAGACAGTACACAGACTATTGTAATGACAACAGACAGTCCACACACTATTGTAATGAAAACAGACAGTCCACACACTATTGTAATGACAACAGATAGTCTACAGACTATTGTAATGACAACAGACAGTCCACACACTATTGTAATGACAACAGACAGTCTACACACTATTGTAATGACAACAGATAGTCCACAGACTATTGTAATGACAACAGACAGTCCACACACTATTGTAATGACAACAGACAGTCCACACACTATTGTAATGATAGTCCACAGACTATTGTAATGACAACAGACAGTCCACACACTATTGTAATGACAACAGACAGTCCACACACTATTGTAATGACAACAGATAGTCCACACACTATTGTAATGACAACAAACAGTCCACACACTATTGTAATGACAACAGACAGTCCACACACTATTGTAATGACAACAGATAGTCCACACACTATTGTAATGACAACAGATAGTCCATAGACTATTGTAATGACAACAGACAGTCCACACACTATTGTAATGACAACAGACAGTCCACACTCTATTGTAATGACAACAGATAGTCTACAGACTATTGTAATGACAACAGACAGTCCACACACTATTGTAATGACAACAGACAGTCCACACACTATTGTAATGATAGTCCACAGACTATTGTAATGACAACAGACAGTCCACACACTATTGTAATGACAACAGACAGTCCACACACTATTGTAATGACAACAGACAGTCCACACACTATTGTAATGACAACAGACAGTCCACACACTATTGTAATGACAACAGACAGTCCACACACTATTGTAATGACAACAGATAGTCCACACACTATTGTAATGACAACAGATAGTCCACACACTATTGTAATGACAACAGACAGTCCACACACTATTGTAATGATAGTCCACAGACTATTTTAATGACAACAGACAGCCCACACACTATTGTAATGACAACAGACAGTCCACACACTATTGTAATGACAACAGACAGTCCACACACTATTGTAATGACAACAGATAGTCCATAGACTATTGTAATGACAACAAACAGTCCACACACTATTGTAATGACAACAGACAGTCCACACACTATTGTAATGACAACAGACAGTCCACACACTATTGTTATGACAACAGACAGTCTACACACTATTGTAATGACAACAGACAGTCCACACACTATTGTAATGACAACAGACAGTCCACACACTATTGTAATGATAGTCCACAGACTATTGTAATGACAACAGACAGTCCACACACTATTGTAATGACAACAGACAGTCCACACACTATTGTAATGACAACAGACAGTCCACACACTATTGTAATGATAGTCCACAGACTATTGTAATGACAACAGACAGTCCACAGACTATTGTAATGACAACACACAGTCCACACACTATTGTAATGACAACACACAGTCCACACACTATTGTAATGACAACAGACAGTCCACACACTATTGTAATGACAACAGACAGTCCACACACTATTGTAATGACAACAGATAGTCCACACACTATTGTAATGACAACAGACAGTCCACACACTATTGTAATGACAACAGACAGTCAACACACTATTGTAATGACAACAGACAGTCCACAGACTATTGTAATGACAACAAACAGTCCACACACTATTGTAATGACAACAGACAGACCACAGACTATTGTAATGACAACAGATAGTCCACAGAATATTGTAATGACAACAGACAGTCCACACACTATTGTAATGACAACAGACAGTCCACACACTATTGTAATGACAACATACAGTCCACACACTATTGTAATGACAACAGACAGTCCACACACTATTGTATTGACAACAGACAGTCCACACACTATTGTATTGACAACAGACAGTCCACACACTATTGTAATGACAACAGATAGTCCACAGACTATTGTTATGACAACAGACAGTCCACAGACTATTGTTATGACAACAGATGAGAAGCAAGGATTAAAGGCTTATTTATCTAGACTCAATCTATTTGGTCCATCAGTGATGAAAATGGTAATATGATAATATCATTTCATGCATAATCCTAAGAGAAAATATCAAAAACCATGTTTTTTAGAAACATTATTACAAATTCTTTACATTTATCTTACACATGGCATCTCTCAGAAAGCCTATTGGGACATTTATGACATACTGTGAACCTCGGAGGATTCTTCAGTGAAACTCAACCACCGGAAATGATTGATCCTGTAAGAGAGGCGTCTGGATATTATGAAGATTTTCCTCTGGGAGTCCAACTCTCACCCAAAGACTTTGTTGTATGTGGCCAATGCCAGAGTGTGAATTGGAAGTTAATGTAGCTGGATGATAACATTGATACTAGTACATCTGTTATGATACTAATACATCTGTTATGATACTAGTACATCTGTTATGATACTAGTACATCTGTTATGATACTAATACATCTGTTATGATACTAATACATCTGTTATGATACTAATACATCTGTTATGATACTAATACATCTGTTATGATACTAGTACATCTGTTATGATACTAATGCATCTGTTATGATACTAATACATCTGTTATGATACCACACATCTGTTATGATACTAATACATCTGTTATGATACTAATACATCTGTTATGATACTAGTACATCTGTTATGATACTAATGCATCTGTTATGATACTAATACATCTGTTATGATACTAGTACATCTGTTATGATACTAATACATCTGTTATGATACTAGTACATCTGTTATGATACTAGTACATCTGTTATGATACTAATACATCTGTTATGATACCACACATCTGATATGATACTAATACATCTGTTATGATACTAGTACATCTGTTATGATACTAATACATCTGTTATGATATTAGTACATCTGTTATGATACTAATACATCTGTTATGATACTAGTACATCTGTTATGAAATTAGTACATCTGTTATGATACTAGTACATCTGATATGATTCTAGTACATCTGTTATGATACTAATACATCTGTTATGATACTAATACATCTGTTATGATACTAGTACATCTGTTATGATACTAGTACATCTGTTATGATACTAGTACATCTGTTAGGATACTAATACATCTGTTATGATACCACACATCTGTTATGATACTAATACATCTGTTATGATACTAGTACATCTGTTATGATACTAGTACATCTGTTATGATACTAGTACATCTGTTATGATACCACACATCTGTTATGATACTAGTACATCTGTTATGATACTAATACATCTGTTATGATACTAATACATCTGTTATGATACTAGTACATCTGTTATGATACTAGTACATCTGTTATGATACCACACATCTGTTATGATACTAATACATCTGTTATGATACTAGTACATCTGTTATGATACTAGTACATCTGTTATGATACTAATACATCTGTTAGGATACTAATACATCTGTTATGATACTAGTACATCTGTTATGATACTAGTACATCTGTTATGATACTAGTACATCTGTTATGATACTAGTACATCTGTTATGATACTAGTACATCTGTTATGATACTAATACATCTGTTATGATACTAATACATCTGTTATGATACTAGTACATCTGTTATGATACTAGTACATCTGTTATGATACTAATACATCTGTTATGATACTAATACATCTGTTATGATACTAGTACATCTGTTATGATACTAATACATCTGTTATGATACTAGTACATCTGTTATGATACTAGTACATCTGTTATGATACTAATACATCTGTTATGATACTAATACATCTGTTATGATACTAGTACATCTGTTATGATACTAGTACATCTGTTATGATACTAATACATCTGTTATGATACTAATACATCTGTTATGATACTAGTACATCTGTTATGATACTAGTACATCTGTTATGATACTAATACATCTGTTATGATACTAATACATCTGTTATGATACTAGTACATCTGTTATGATACTAATACATCTGGTATGATACTACATTGTAATACATCTGTTATGATACTAGTACATCTGTTATGATACTAGTACATCTGTTATGATACTAATACATCTGTTATGATACTAGTACATCTGTTATGATACTAATACATCTGTTATGATACTAGTACATCTGTTATGATACTAGTACATCTGTTATGATACTAATACATCTGTTATGATACTAGTACATCTGTTATGATACTAGTACATCTGTTATGATACTAATACATCTGTTATGATACTAATACATCTGTTATGATACTAGTACATCTGTTATGATACTAGTACATCTGTTATGATACTAGTACATCTGTTATGATACTAATACATCTGTTATGATACTAGTACATCTGTTATGATACTAGTACATCTGTTATGATACTAGTACATCTGTTATGATACTAGTACATCTGTTATGATACTAATACATCTGTTATGATACTAGTACATCTGTTATGATACTAATACATCTGTTATGATACTAATACATCTGTTATGATACTAGTACATCTGTTATGATACTAGTACATCTGTTATGATACTAATACATCTGTTATGATACTAGTACATCTAGCTGTTATGATACTAATACATCTGTTATGATACTAGTACATCTGTTATGATACTAATACATCTGTTATGATACTAGTACATCTGTTATGATACTAGTACATCTGTTATGATACTAGTACATCTGTTATGATACTAATACATCTGTTATGATACTAATACATCTGTTATGATACTAATACATCTGTTATGATACTAATACATCTGTTATGATACTAATACATCTGTTATGATACTAGTACATCTAGCTGTTATGATGTGTTGAAAAGTTATTGTAGCTCGATGATAACTAATCTGTTATGATGTGTTGCTAAAATTTGATCTTCTTTTGCTGAATCTTCTGGGGAAATTTAGTTAGTGAATGATTATAATTCTCTTATCTGATGTTGAGGGCAGATTTGCTTTGATAGTCCATGTCATTCACAAATCAATATGCAGCAGTGTACAGCTCTTGTAGCCGGCAGATCAGCACATAGAGAACAACCATTTCAAATACTATCATTTATCTCGGAAGATTAGTGTTTTTTTAGAGATTTAAAAAAATAAATGATGAAACAGTTGAGTTCTTCTTGAGGAGAAACACTCCAATCAATGATGTGATATTAAAAAGTGGCACGAAAATGTCTCTGATATTCATGAATTTACAATCAATATGTAACTGTTACTTTGTCCAAGTAAAAGAAACACTTTATCCTATTGTAGCTGTCTTATGTAACTCACACAGAATAGATGGCCCCCTCACACACAGAATAAATGGCCCCTCACACACAGAATAAATGACCCCCTCACACACAGAATAAATGGCCCCTCACACACAGAATAAATGGCCCCCTCACACACAGAATAAATGGCCCCTTCACATACAAAATAAATAGCCCCCTAACACACAGACTAGAAACTCACACAGAATAAATAGCCCCCTCACACACAGAATAGATGGCCCCCCTCACACACAGAATAGATGGCCCCCTCACATAGAATAAATGGCCCCCTCACACACAGAATAAATAGCCCCCTCACAGACAGAATAGATGGCCCCCATCACACACAGAATAGATGGCCCCCTCACATAGAATAAATGGCCCCCTCACACACAGAATAAATGGCCCCCTCACACACAGAATAGATGGCTCCCCTCACACACAGAATAGATAACCCCCCCCCTCACACACAGAATAGATGGCCCCCCTCACACACAGAATAGATGGCCCCCCTCACACACAGAATAGATAGCCCCCCTCACACACAGAATAGATGGCCCCCCTAACATACAGAATAAATGGCCCCCTCACACAGAATAGATGGCCCCCTCACACAGAATAAATGGCCCCCTCACACACAGAATAAATGACCCCCTCACACACAGAATAAATGACCCCCCCCCCCCCCCCCCCTCACACACAGATTAAAAAGCCCCTCACATACAGAATAGATGGCCCCTCACACACAGATTAAAAAGCCCCTTACATACAGAATAAATGGCCCCCTCACACAGAATAGATGGCCCCCTCACACACAGAATAAATGGCCCCCTCACACACAGAATAAATGGCCCCCTCACACACAGAATAAATGACCCCCTCACACACAGAATAAATGGCCCCCCCTCACACACAGATTAAAAAGCCCCTCACACACAGAATAAATGGCCCCCTCACACACCGGATAAATGGCCCACTCACACACAGAATAGATGGCCCCCTCACACACAGAATAAATGGCCCCCTCACACACAGAATAAATGGCCCCCTCACACAAAGAATAAATGGCCCCCTCACACAGAATAAATGGCCCCCTCACACACAGAATAAATGGCCCCCTCACACACAGATTAAAAAGCCACATAAATGAATTAATACCTTCCTACACTGATTGCAAGTTGTTTTGCCACACATCAGATTTCCATCTCATTCATCTTCCATCAGTCTGCCGTTGTGTACAGGTGCCCCGATGTTTCCAGATTAAATTGACCAGAATGACATAATCGTGTAGTTGTGTTGTCTGAGGTGTCTTCTCACGGCTTTTGTTATCAATCAGGAATTATTGCTTCTCCAAAGCATTTTGTTTTCATTTTGGTTTGGATGTGCACCAATGAGAACATAATACGCAGATCAGATCGTGGTGTTTAATATTGGAATGTCGGCCCTATAGACCAATACAATAACAGCCTCTCTGTGTGTTGTTGCTTTTATAATGTCATTACATTACGGCATATGATATTGAATCACATACTTTTATTCCATTACAATTTGAAATAATTAACTAATTAAAGCTTCATTGTAATTCATTCTCTTTGAAGAACCAATATAATTTCCTCAAGGTCAAATTTCCTAAAAGTCAAGGTCAATTAAGTGTATTCTAGGATAAAAATGTCCAACAAAATTATTCATTCATTTTAAATCTCATGAACAGACATACTTTTCTAAGGTCAACAGACAAGTCAACAGATCAAGTTCAATTGAAATGGTCAAGAGGAAAATAAATACAAATAGGTAGTCAAGAGGAAAATAAATACAAATAGGTAGTAAGGTACTAAGTGGTCAAGGTCAACAGATGCTCAAGTTGAAGGAAAAGGTTAAGATAATAAAAGCATATCGATAAGCAGATAGTGCAGGCTTTGGTAATAGGTTTCAATTCTCAAATTAAGAAAAATGTGCTCAGAAAAACAATAATCTAATACATTAGACTATTATTTTGTTACTAACAAAGAATGTTAGTTGTTTGTAATACTGTACCTTCACATTATGATATAGCTTAGTAAATTGCTTCTTCTACCAAGTCAGGATGTAGTTTATTACAGTAGTCCTACTACCAAGTCAGGATATAGCTTATTACAGTAGCCTACTACCAAGTCAGGATATAGCTTATTACAGTAGTCCTACTACCAAGTCAGGATATAGTTTATTACAGTAGCCCTACTACCAAGTCAGGATATAGTTTATTACAGTAGTCCTACTACCAAGTCAGGATATAGCTTATTACAGTAGTCCTACTACCAAGTCAGGATATAGTTTATTACAGTAGCCCTACTACCAAGTCAGGATATAGTTTATTACAGTAGTCCTACTACCAAGTCAGGATATAGTTTATTACAGTAGTCCTACTACCAAGTCAGGATATAGCTTATTACAGTAGCCTACTACCAAGTCAGGATATAGTTTATTACAGTAGTCCTACTACCAAGTCAGGATATAGCTTATTACAGTAGTCATACTACCAAGTCAGGATATAGCTTATTACAGTAGTCCTACTACCAAGTCAGGATATAGCTTATTACAGTAGTCCTACTACCAAGTCAGGATATAGCTTATTACAGTAGTCCTACTACCAAGTCAGGGTATAGTTTATTACAGTAGTCCTACTACCAAGTCAGGATATAGTTTATTACAGTAGCCCTACTACCAAGTCAGGATATAGGTTATTACAGTAATCCTACTACCAAGTCAGGATATAGTTTATTACAGTAGTCCTACTACCAAGTCAGGATATAGCTTATTACAGTAGTCCTACTACCAAGTCAGGATATAGCTTATTACAGTAGTCCTACTACCAAGTCAGGATATAGCTTATTACAGTAGTCCTACTACCAAGTCAGGATATAGCTTATTACAGTAATCCTACTACCAAGTCAGGATATAATTTATTACAGTAGCCCTACTACCAAGTCAGGATATAGCTTATTACAGTAGTCCTACTACCAAGTCAGGATATAGTTTATTACAGTAGTCCTACTACCAAGTCAGGATATAGCTTATTACAGTAGCCCTACTACCAAGTCAGGATATAGCTTATTACAGTAGTCCTACTACCAAGTCAGGATATAGCTTATTACAGTAGTCCTACTACCAAGTCAGGATATAGCTTATTACAGTAGCCCTACTACCAAGTCAGGATATAGCTTATTACAGTAGCCCTACTTCCAAGTCAGGATATAGCTTATTACAGTAGCCCTACTTCCAAGTCAGGATATAGCTTATTACAGTAGCCCTACTTCCAAGTCAGGATATAGCTTATTACAGTAGCCCTACTACCAAGTCAGGATATAGTTTATTACAGTAGTCCTACTACCAAGTCAGGATATAGTTTATTACAGTAGCCCTACTACCAAGTCAGGATATAGCTTATTACAGTAGTCCTACTACCAAGTCAGGATATAGCTTATTACAGTAGTCCTACTACCAAGTCAGGATATAGTTTATTACAGTAGTCCTACTACCAAGTCAGGATATAGCTTATTACAGTAGTCCTACTACCAAGTCAGGATATAGCTTATTACAGTAGTCCTACTACCAAGTCAGGATATAGTTTATTACAGTAGTCCTACTACCAAGTCAGGATATAGTTTATTACAGTAGCCCTACTACCAAGTCAGGATATAGCTTATTACAGTAGTCCTACTACCAAGTCAGGATATAGTTTATTACAGTAGTCCTACTACCAAGTCAGGATATAGTTTATTACAGTAGTCCTACTACCAAGTCAGGATATAGTTTATTACAGTAGTCCTACTACCAAGTCAGGATATAGCTTATTACAGTAGTCCTACTACCAAGTCAGGATATAGTTTATTACAGTAGTCCTACTACCAAGTCAGGGTATAGTTTATTACAGTAGCCTACTTCCAAGTCAGGATATAGTTTATTACAGTAGTCCTACTACCAAGTCAGGATATAGCTTATTACAGTAGTCCTACTACCAAGTCAGGATATAGTTTATTACAGTAGTCCTACTACCAAGTCAGGGTATAGTTTATTACAGTAGTCCTACTACCAAGTCAGGATATAGTTTATTACAGTAGTCCTACTACCAAGTCAGGATATAGCTTATTACAGTAGTCCTACTACCAAGTCAGGATATAGTTTATTACGGTAGTCCTACTACCAAGTCAGGATATAGTTTATTACAGTAGTCCTACTACCAAGTCAGGATATAGCTTATTACAGTAGTCCTACTACCAAGTCAGGATATAGTTTATTACGGTAGTCCTACTACCAAGTCAGGATATAGCTTATTACAGTAGCCCCGCTGCCAAGGCAGAATATATATAGCTTATTGCAGTAGCCCCGGCTGCCAAGGCAGAATATATATAGCCTATTTTAGTAGCCCCGCTGCCAAGGCAGAATATATATATAGCCTATTGCAGTAGCCCCGCTGCCAAGGCAGAATATATATAGCTTATTGCAGTAGCCCTGCTGCCAAGGCAGAATATATATAGCTTATTGCAGTAGCCAAGTAAACAACCATTTGTCACTGAAGTTAAAAAAACATTGATTTAAAAGAAGGTTATTAAAATATTGTTAGTGAGCTGGCATGTCTGTACAGTAAGTAGTATAGAGTTTTATCTAAGTTAGGAAATCAGAGTAAATTGGCTTACAAGAAGGCTTGCCACAAATGTTTGGTAATCAATATGGGGAACACATGGAAACAGCCTATAAATCTTTTGTGTGAACTTTGATATACTTGAGAGAATCACGAAGGATGGCCTTACTACACAGCCAAGCTGTGTTCCTCACTCTAGAGGTATCAACACACATCACACTCACAAAAAAATCAAAGTTGACTGAAGATCTGTCTGAAAATATCAGGCTATTGTTACTATGAAGATGTCATTCTCATGTTTGTAACCAATGGATTTGCTATACGTTTTACAAGAATTAAGAAAAAAAACATTCTCAAATACCTTTTTTTTTATGTGTGGAAACGTGGAAAAATATTGAAAATATGTGATTTGTCTTGATTGTTTCACAAATATCAGATGTCCATAATGCTGGTCTTTCCACTGAAGTGTTATTTACTTCTGATACCATATTGTTATTCCCTGTAACTGGTATATATAGCTGCCCTCCTGCAATCTGCTGAAATCCTTCTTATTGTTCATTGAGATCCTGGCATATCCTTATTGTCCACTGAGATCCTGACATATCCTTATTGTCCACTGAGATCCTGGTATATCCTTATTGTCCACTGAGATCCTGACATATCCTTATTGTCCACTGAGATCCTGACATATCCTTATTGTCCTCCGAGAACCTTGCATATCCTTATTGTCTGGTGAGATCCTTGCATATCCTTATTGTCTTCTGAGAACCTGGCATATCCTTATTGACTGCTGAAATCCTGACATATCCTTATTGTCCATTGAGATCCTGACATATCCTTATTGTCAACTGAGATCCTGACATATCCTTATTGTCCTCTGAGATCCTGACATATCCTTATTGTCCACTGAGATCCTGACATATCCTTATTGTCCACTGAGATCCTGGCATATCCTTATTGTCCATTGAGATCCTGACATATCCTTATTGTCCACTGAGATCCTGACATATCCTTATTGTCTTCTGAGATCCTGACATATCCTGATTGTCAACTGAGATCCTGACATATCCTTATTGTCCACTGAGATCCTGACATATCCTTATTGTGCACTGAGATCCTGACATATCCTTAGTGTCCACGGAGATCCTGACATATCCTTATTGTCTGCTGAAATCCTGGCATATCCTTATTGTCCACTGAGATCCTGACATATCCTTATTGTCTTCTGAGATCCTGACATATCCTGATTGTCAACTGAGATCCTGACATATCCTTATTGTCCTCTGAGATCCTGACATACCCTTAGTGTCCACGGAGATCCTGACATACCCTTAGTGTCCACGGAGATCCTGACATACCCTTAGTGTCCACGGAGATCCTGACATATCCTTATTGTCCACTGAGATCCTGGCATATCCTTATTGTCCACTGAGATCCTGACATATCCTTATTGTCTGCTGAAATCCTGGCATATCCTTATTGTCCTCTGAGAACCTGGCATATCCTTATTGTCCATTGAGATCCTGACATATCCTTATTGTCAACTGAGATCCTGACATATCCTTATTGTCCACTAAGATCCTGACATATCCTGATTGTCCACTGAGATCCTGACATATCCTTATTGTCCACTGAGATCCTGACATATCCTTATTGTCCACTGAGATCCTGACATATCCTTATTGTCCACTGAGATCCTGACATATCCTTATTGTCCTCTGAGATCCTGACATATCCTTATTGTCTGGTGAGATCCTGACATATCCTTATTGTCCACTGAGATCCTGACATATCCTTATTGTCTTCTGAGATCCTGACATATCCTTATTGTCCACTGAGATCCTGACATATCCTTATTGTCCACTGAGATCCTGACATATCCTTATTGTCCACTGAGATCATGGCATATCCTTATTGTCAACTGAGATCCTGACATATCCTTATTGTCCACTGAGATCATGGCATATCCTTATTGTCCTCTGAGATCCTGACATATTCTTATTGTCCACTGAGATCCTGATGTATCATTATTGTCCTCTGAGATCCTGACATATCCTTATTCTCTACTGAGATCCTGACATATCCTTATTGTCAACTGAGATCCTGACATATCCTTATTGTCCTCTGAGATCCTGACATATCCTTATTGTCCTCTGAGATCCTGACATATCCTTCTTGTTCACAGAGATCCTGGCATATCCTTATTGTGCACTGAGATCCTGGCATATCCTTATTGTCCACTGAGATCCTGACATATCCTTATTGTCCACTGAGATCCTGACATATCCTTATTGTCAACTGAGATCCTGACATATCCTTATTGTCCACTGAGATCCTGACATATCCTTATTGTCCACTGAGATCCTGACATATCCTTATTGTCCACTGAGATCCTGACATATCCTTATTGTCCTCTGAGATCCTGACATATCTTTATTGTCCACTGAGATCCTGACATATCCTTATTGTCTGGTGAGATCCTGACATATCATTATTGTCCTCTGAGATCCTGACATATCCTTATTGTTCTCTGAGATCCTGACATATCCTTATTGTCCACTGAGATCCTGACATATCCTTATTGTCCACTGAGATCCTGACATATCCTTATTGTTTTCTGAGATCATGGCATAGCCTTATTTTCACCTGAGAACCTTACATATCCTTATTGCACACCAAGATCATGGTGTATCCTTTTTGGATCCAACAATTGTTAAAGCTGTTCTTATTTTTCCTTTCATAAGATTTATTTCTTTGATCTGCAAAACGTAAATGATTGTGCACATCCACATGTCCAGTATAGATTCTGCCCGAGACCTTAAGACTGTAACCTGCAGTTTTTTGTGTTTGCCTCTCTATCATATCTTACAGAAGTACACCCAAGTCGGGTGATATACAGACCCTGTAACAGTACTATACCTCTGCCATCCCGTGTAAGACATTTTGTGGCCTAATGAGTAGGTAAAATATACATGTATATGTTCACAGTGATGGTGACAGAGTTGCTTGTACTGGTGTTGGTTGATGAAGAGCTGTTGGTTACCCTGCACTTAAAACAGTGCTCTGTTAGAGCTTAAGCTACATATATCTTATTCTACACACAGCCGTACCCAACTCCACTGTCTAAATGGGGAAATCCTTTATCATATTAATATAATAAACACATCATTCTGGATGTTGTCATCATAATTATTTAGTTTTTAACTGTAATAGACATATTGATTAAATCATCAGCATTGTGTTGTAGCCCACTGAAATTAGGTCACTTTGTCTCTGTGGTTAAGATCAAATAAGGTATAGCATTTCCCTGTGTCATATAAAATACTGACCCCCCCCCCCCCCCCCCCCCCCCCCCCCCATAAAATACCGACCCGGGTCAGTATTTAATGCATAAAATACTGACCCGGGTCGGTATTTCATGGGGATCAGAATTTTATAGGACACCGGGTCTTATCTTTCAAATCATTTGATATGAAGTCAGCTTTTAAGACACTTCCTTTCAGCTCAAGATAACTGTTATTCAGTTAAAGTTACATAAGATGTTTTATTTTAAATATTTTGTTATGATATTCTGTTTAAACCCAAATGTAAGTTGCTTCACTACAAGTGGGGTATCTAGGTTGAAGGTCAAGGTCACATTCAAGCTTTGATCTTGATACACATGTAGTTAATATTTTGTTCTGACATTGCAAAAAGAATTGATCAAAATCTAAGGTCATCAAGGTCAAGGTCATGTTTAAGATAAAAACAAAATATCATATTTCTTGAATGGTAAATTTTTGTGACATTTTAAGAAAGTTTATTAGAATCAACCAAGAATTTGTGTAACCAGTAATAAAGGTTATATTTTTGACTGATCCATACTTCTATGTATTTATATTTATATTTCTATAGGTCAAATGTGTTATCACCTAAGTATGTGTTCTATGGTGAAAAACATTTGTTTGAATGAAGCCAGAAATCATATAATTTCGGTATTATTAAATTTAAAAAAAATTGTCATGCATGCATGCCTGCACAGTCTAGATTTTGGGGCCTTCCAAGGGGTATGTATGGGAGTCCAATTTGTCTTTTAATTATTACAAATACATGGGGTAGTGGTGGGATAATGCAAACTAAAGTTATAGTAATGTATTTTGATACGAATATATGTACTACAGTTACTTTATCTAATTCCCCATTACAACTATATCAAATAAACAGTATATCAAAATTACTACAATTCCACTGATTTCCTTTACTAATTCCATTTATCTTTATTTTTCTTTTTTACATCTAGCCCTCTAATGACAATATGTGTTCTAGCAAATACAAAGAGACATAACAGTAAACACTAAGAATAGTATTGTATTAGAATTTGTCAAGGCTGCATTCAATCAAAGCAAGGAAACGTATGTTGTTGGAATGTCTATGGTATCAAAGGGCTGATTGAAACAGAGGAATCTTTCTTCTTTGACAATCAATACAATATCTGTCTGATTGTTGAAGAATCCAGGAATATGTAGGACTGAAATCAAAACTATAATCTTTATGACTTAATCAGGTGAAGCCTAGTATCATGAAATAACCAAACGACATCAAATACCAGAGGGGAATAGAAAGTGGTGGGAGCTGTTATCCATCACCTTGTTCTGAAGTTAGATAACTCAAAGTCACAGCTTCAGTTCTGAAGTGACTGTATTGTGTGGCATAGTGTGTGTTAGTTCATAGTACAATAAAACCTGACTTCACCTACTCTGTCGGATATGACAATGAGTCGGTAAAAGTTAGTGTCGGCAATGACAGAGGACCGGAGTATCATGTACAGTGTACCCTCGACCTATCGCCACCCGAATCTACCGCCATCCTCGCATACCGCCACCTACACCCCTAGAACGGATTTCCCTTCTATATAATTCCCTCGTTAAGTTCGCCACCCTCGCATACCGCCATCCGCCACATTCATAACAATACAAACTTCCCGAATCCCTATATATTACCCTCGACGATATCGCCATCGTGGTCCGTTTTTTCTGCGATCGAGGAACTCTTTAGTGTTCTATTTATAGAATTAGGGTATTTCCTTTTTCACAGGTAACTCAGTTATACGCTTGAATGAGTTTCAATCGGTCACCGTCAGGCAGATATATGTATCAATGTTTATATATGTGACATCTACACACAGGTATGGTTTGATTTGTAATAAAGCATGACTGATTTCTGCTCAATAAGTGTTCTTATTTATGGTATGAACGATTTGGCTTCGTCAGTCAAGATGGAAATCCGAGACGAAAGTGTGTTCTTCGGACTTGATCCAGTGCCGCGTAATTTCCAATAATATTCGACAGACTTTTTTCAGAAATTACATATGTAAATGTGTATTTGTAAGCTACGAAATGTACGGTCAATACCATGGTGTCTTATATGTTAACTCATTGTGTATTTATTAAAACGTTGGTACAACATTATCTTTTACTGTTGTAATTTTCATGATTCAATACTAACGCCACCCTCGTTATACCGCCATAATTGACACGGACGAAATGTGGCGATATAACGAGGGTAGACTGTACATGTTGTCATTTTGACAAAAGGCAAACCATGTCCTCACACTACCACTAAATCGTGAACATTATAAAATGGTGACGTCACAAACCAATTTGGTACGGAAACATCACTGTTAGATTTTAGCTATAATGATGTCACAGTGTTAGCTATAATGATATCACAGTGTTGCTATGGCGACATCAGAAAGAAACCTTTGCTATAGTTACATCACAAACTGTTGCCAGTTGATTATATCAACAGTTAATTGTTATGACGATTCTGTCAGACTATAGCCATCTGTAGCGATGACAGGACCATCACAGATTGCACTCTGACATTTGATATATAACGCTGTAACAATTCAGTAGCTTTGAGAATCTCCGACAACTGTTTTCAATACCAGAGAATTAGTATATTTGTCCTGTGAGACTGGACTTCATCAATCGTAGACTGTCTCCAATCTGGATCTCTACACTGCTGATATCTCAGAGGAGGTGTTCTCACTACTATAACTGTCAGGAATGCACTTCAGCACAGTATTGAGGAAGTCTTCTTTGCACCACAATGTAAATTCTATTATCGGAAGAAATCTGTTTTAATTTGTCTTGTACTTTGTAGCTGTGAGCTGTGAAATTGCTACAGTAAAGATAGATATTACTGGTTATACACACGGAAGATAGTAAAGATGGGAAATGACAAACATTTGTTAACTTAAATATAATAATTCTGAATAATATGTAGATCTATAATTATCTCAAGTTGTATTAATATAGACTAGAAAATCTACCTATATAGGAATTCACTCTTTATGGTCATTTACCTCAATCTTTACTCAATCAGATACATGTAATCAAGTTTGATATGTCACGTTTGATTTGATAATCCTTATATG
Source organism: Pecten maximus (assembly GCF_902652985.1). NCBI lineage: Eukaryota > Metazoa > Mollusca > Bivalvia > Pectinida > Pectinidae > Pecten > Pecten maximus. Next base: position 35,195,062 of record NC_047019.1, read on the forward strand.
GTCGTTATATGGCTGTTCCCAATATCACAATTTCAATACATGGCAGCTGCAGACACAAAAACTTACAACACAGCTATGTTATCAGGGAATAGCCACACAACAGGGATACAGATTGATGAAGTCTGGGAAAGTCTTTACGGTTAACATCATAATACAGCATTATATAGATATCTATGTAACGATTTATTGGGACACTTCAAGGCAGAAGGAATTAAGGTTCCCTAGATCTCTGTTCAGTCTTCAGAATGAGATTCTGCATCTGTTTGGTATCCATGTGATTTATAAAGATGTCTTAAACACAAACAGCGATTGAAAACTGTTTGTGATTTTTCAAAAATGTCTATTAATTTCCTTTGTCAAGCAAAGATTGCAGTGTCAGAGCCTTAATTGACAACCGTTTGTTATTTGGTGAGGGAACAAAAATGTAAATGAAGTCAGCTAGCGCTGTCAAAATATCAAGACATATTTTAGTCCCTGTTCTAAACACTAATACTGTAGGTTGTCTTAGGGGGGGGGGGGTGATATTTTGACCATTTCGTCCGATGTTAAAATGTGATCATATGATAAATATAACTCTTTTCAGTCTGTGTCCAGTTATTTAAATTGTATTACAATATGCAATTTAAGTTCAGTTTTGTAAGAAAGTTTCATACCCTTACCTATATGTAAACACCCTTCCCTTTTTAGTACTTAAACTCTTATTGTCAATGCTTTACATTATCCTTAGTTGATAAACTTTCCTGTTAATCTCAGTGTGTAGATATTAACTCTGACTTAACCTATTTCTTAGGAGTTTGAATTTCACATCTAAACATATACTATAATATATACTTAGATGGGAAATCAAATCTTTTTAAATGAATGACCTTGACCTACTTTAACGGTTACAGTTGTACAGAAGGTTTATAGCATGATGAGGAGATAGACTTGTAGGTTTCCTTGAAGGTCACAACACTGACATTTATTGCTTAATTGTGTGAAATGATCTCTGTTGATAGCTGTGTCAAATGATCTCTGTTGATAACTGTGTCAAATTATCTCTGTTGATAGCTGTGTCAAATGATCTCTGTTGATAACTGTGTCAAATGATCTCTGTTGATAACTGTGTCAAATGATATCTGTTGATAACTGTGTCAAATGATCTCTGTTGATAACTACATGTGTCAAATGATCTCTGGTGATAACTGTCAAATGACCTCTGTTGATAACTGTGTCGAATGATCTCTGTTGATAACTGTGACAAATGATCTCTGTTGATAACTGTGTCAAATGACCTCTGTTGATAACTGTGTCCAATAATCTCTGTTGATAACTGTGTCAAATGACCTCTGTTGATAACTGTGTCAAATGATCTCTGTTGATAACTGTGTCCAATGATCTCTGTTGATAACTGAGTGTTAAATGATCTCTGTTGATAACTGTGTCAAATGATCCTCTGTTGATAACTGTATCAAATGATCTCTGTTGATAACTGTATCCAATGACCTCTGTTGATAACTGTGTCAAATGATCTCTGTTGATAACTGTATCAAATGACCTCTGTTGATAACTGTATCAAATGATCTCTGTTGATAACTACATGTGTCAAATGATCTCTGTTGATAACTGTGTCAATGACCTCTGTTGTACCTGTGTCAAATGATTACTCTGTTGATACTGTATCAAATGGACCTCTGTTGATAACTGTCCAATGATCATCTGTTGATAACTGTGTCAAATGACCCTCTATTGAATAACTGTATCCAATGATCTCTGTTGATAACTTTGTGTCAAATGATCTCTGTTGATAACTGTGTCAAATGATCTCTGTTGATAACTGTGTCAAATGACCTCTGTTGATAACCGTGTCAAATGATCTCTGTTGATAACTGTGTCAAATGATCTCTGTTGATAACTGTATCAAATGACCTCTGTTGATAACTGTGTCAAATGACCTCTGTTGATAACTGTGTCAAATGATCTCTGTTGATAACTGTGTCAAATGACCTCTGTTGATAACTGTGTCAAATGATCTCTGTTGATAACTGTGTCAAATGATCTCTGTTGATAACTGTGTCAAATGATCTCTTTTGATAACTGTGTCAAATGATCTCTGTTGATAACTGTGTCAAATGATCTCTGTTGATAACATGCAGTGTTAAATGATCTCTGTTGATAACTGTGTCAAATGATCTCTGTTGATAACTGTGTCAAATGACCTCTGTTGATAACTGTGTCAAATGACCTCTGTTGATAACTGTGTCAAATGATCTCTGTTGATAACTGTGTCAAATGATCTCTGTTGATAACTGTGTCAAATGACCTCTGTTGATAACTGTGTCAAATGATCTCTGTTGATAACTGTGTCCAATGATCTCTATTGATAACTGTGTCAAATGATCTCTGTTGATAGCATGCTTGTGGTGTATAACCAGTAGAACTGTTTCACTCTGGTTGTTGGTTTTACACTTCAAAGTGATGCCAGTAATGATATGAGGTGCGTACAAGTATAGACTCTATGACATTTCAGAGGAGAAAATCAAACACTGCTTACCATTACATGAGTAATTTGCAATCAGAGAGAAATCATACATTTTCAATGATATACTTTGTCTCATGTTCAGTTATATTGATTTTTGTCAAATTCTGCAGAATTTGCAATTTTTTTTAAATGTCCAAGGCAGTAAATCTATGAACTATTTGCCGATCAAGAGATAATGGTTTTTGACGTTGATATATAAATGGACTGATGCAGGAAGTCTACTCAGAACATCAAGGCTCCATGTTTTGGCAGAATGAATCTGTTGAACTTAATAGTTCCTGTAACAAATGATATATCTGATATCATAATACATACAGATATAGGTCCATTGATCCCAAGGAACCTTAACATATAGATGTGTAGGTCATATACAATGTATGCTAATTAATATACATCATTAGTTGTAGGTATAAAGATACTAGATAACATGTTGAAATTCTGCTTTAGGGATAGATAAATAACATATTCTAATACAATTTATAAGCAATGTGAAGCACTAATTACTGTGACATTAAACATACAAAGAAAGAGTTAATCGAATGTGGAACTTCCTCAACTCATGTCTCCTCCATTATGAGAGTAGTTTTATCACACCTCACAGTTTGTGGTATGCAGAGGAATGAAAGATGAGTAATGAGAATGAGGTCCTACTTAGCCCTATTTACTGTAAATAATTATGTAAGTTACAATAATAAAAATATATATGTACCTAGTAATTGATCTTATGTGTTATAACAATGGTCATGCAGATATATGTTGACCATGCCTTCGAGACTTTTGAGATAAATGTGCCTGTAAGTGTGTACGATCTGTAGTCTGTGAGAACTGTATTGTGTGAGATCTGTAGTGTGTAATATCTGTAGACTGTGAGAATTGTATTGTGTAATATCTGTAGACTGTGAGAATTGTAGTGTGTAATATCTGTAGACTGAGAACTGTTGTGTGAGATCTGTAGTGTGTAATAACTGTAGTCTGTGAGAACTGTATTGTGTAATATCTGTAGTCTGTGAGAACTGTATTGTGTAATATCTGTAGACTGAGAACTGTAGTTTATGAGATCTGTAGTGTGTAATAACTGTAGTCTGTGAGAACTGTATTGTGTAATATCTGTAGACTGTGAGAATTGTAGTGTGTAATATCTGTAGACTGAGAACTGTTGTGTGAGATCTGTAGTGTGTAATAACTGTAGTCTGTGAGAACTGTATTGTGTAATATCTGTAGACTGTGAGAATTGTAGTGTGTAATATCTGTAGTCTGTGAGAACTGTATTGTGTAATATCTGTAGACTGAGAACTGTAGTTTGTGAGATCTGTAGTGTGTAATAACTGTAGTCTGTGAGAACTGTATTGTGTAATATCTGTAGACTGAGAACTGTAGTTTATGAGATCTGTAGTGTGTAATAACTGTAGTCTGTGAGAACTGTATTGTGTAATATCTGTAGACTGTGAGAATTGTAGTGTGTAATATCTGTAGTCTGTGAGAACTGTATTGTGTAATATCTGTAGACTGAGAACTGTAGTTTATGAGATCTGTAGTGTGTAATAATTGTAGTCTGTGAGAACTGTATTGTGTAATATCTGTAGACTGAGAACTGTAGTTTGTGAGATCTGTAGTGTGTAATAACTGTAGTCTGTGAGAACTGTATTGTGTAATATCTGTAGACTGAGAACTGTAGTTTATGAGATCTGTAGTGTGTAATAATTAACTGTAGACTGTGAGAAATGTAGACTGTAATATCTGTAGTGTGTATAAGATCTGTAGTCTGTGAGAACTGTAGTCTGTGAGAACTGTTGTGTATGAGATCTGTAGTGTATGTGAAGTGTAGTCTATGAGAACTGTAGTGTATATGAACTGTAGTGTATGAGAACTGTAGTGTATATGAACTGTAGTGTATGAGAACTGTAGTGTATGTGAACTGTAGTGTATGTGAACTGTAGTGTATATGAACTGTAGTGTATGTGAACTGTAGTGTATGAGACTGTATAGTGTGTGGGAGACTTCTATCTGTGTCTACAATCAAAGGAACAAGACATTCTACATGAATAAATGATACGACGATTGTGTAAGTCTACAGATAATAGGATTGGTACATGTTGATAGTATGTTTATGTATCTCCTAGATCATCTTAACCCGTGAGTCCTATCTAAATTATTCTGATATATATTTATGTTTAAGTGGTGTAAATCATTATGACCTTGTTGAACATAAAGTTTATAGTATAATGAGCTTAGATAAAAGTCTTGAAGCATACTGCAGTTCATTATGGTATAATGATGTGTACTGTAAGATTGTTGTTGCAATGTCCATCCGCACTAAGCTAGTAATGCTGCAGAGAAGATTTATTTGACAGAGTACCCAGAAAACCTGGAAGACTTTATGGAAACACAGTCTACTCTTGTTGATAGGTTCAGTAAGAACAATACATCTACAAGTTTTCTGTAACATTATGCTAATGCCACAAGGTTTCCACAACATAACTGCATAGATGCCTCAAAATTAATAGCATTACAGAAGCTACAAATTTTAAGATATAGCTTTGTCATTGCCAATGCCCCAGGTTTCATATATTACATATGGCTTATACCACATGGTACTGATACCACATGCTTATTGCCTTATGCCACAAGGACTTCACAACATTGGTAGTGTTGTCACAAGGTTCACATAACATTGCTATTGCCAAAAATGCCACAAGGTTCACATAACATTGCTCATGCCACAAGGCTCACCTAACATTGCTAATGTCACAAATGCCACAAGGTTAACATAACATTGGTAATGCCACAAATGCCACAAGGTTCACATAACATTGCTAATGCCACAAATGCCACAAGGTTCACATAACATTGCTAATGCCACAAGGTTCACATAACATTGCTATATGCCACAAGGTTCACATAACATTGCTATATGCCACAAGGTTCACATAACATTGCTATATGCCACAAGGTTCACATAACATTGCTATATGCCGCAATTAAGGTTCACATAACATTGCTATATGCCACAAGGTTCACATAACATTACTATATGCCACAAGGTTCACATAACATTAATTGCTATTGCCACAGGCTTTGCACTACAGGTGTCCAAAGTGTTATACAGCCTTTAAAGGAATTCTCAGAGATGATTTGTGGAGGACTACTTTATTGATGAAATTGTGATATCTTACCTAAAGGATCCTTGATTGAACTTACATGATGCTGCAATATCCAACATATATTTTATTTGATGTTGATCTGTCCTAGATTTGATCTGAAATTGACTTGTCTGTTGATCTGATCTAGATTTGACTTGTTGGGGTATATATATAATAACTTGATGTTGATCTTATCTAGATTTGACTTGTCGGGTATATACAGTATATAACTTGATGTTGATCTGATCTAGATTTGACTTGTTGGGGTATATATATAAAAACTTGATTTTGATCTGATCTAGATTTGACTTGTCGGGTATATACAGTATATAACTTGATGTTGATCTGATCTAAATTTGACTTGTCGGGTATATATATAATAACTTGATGTTGATCTGATCTAGATTTGACTTGTCAGGTATATGTATAATAACTTGATGTTGATCTGATCTAGATTTGACTTGTCAGGGTATATATATAATAACTTGATGTTGATCTGATCTAGATTTGACTTGTTGGGGTATATATATACATAACTTAATATTGATCTGAACTAGATTCGACTTTGTATACACAAATTATTGTTCTTCAGAATTTAAAACATTACCATATCAAACTCACTTATAGGTGTACTAAAACAATGCTTTCAAGTAATGAATTCTATATTCCTTACTGACCTACTGAAGCAGGTATTTTCTATATAATCACGGTTATTCTGTATAATATTTAATGGTAAAGATGATGTTGGTAGAACTGCCAGGATTTCATTGCTGTAAAATCGTAGTCCTGTACAACATTTTGCATATATTGCTAAGTCTTTATGTAGGTATTAGCATATCACATGTCCATTATTGCCTGCATGCATGATCTGTCGGCTTTCGCAGTATCCTCCTGACACTTAGTCCTGATTATTGTATTTCTATATCTGCCAAAGATTCATGACCTATAAGTAGAAAATTGGGAACTAAATCCCTCTCATGTGAAAAATCCTTAAAGAATGTATATTTTGATGTTTCTGATAAATGGGTCTATTTGAGGTTGAGGTTTTTGGCACTCAGAATGTGCATATTGCCATATTGATTCCTGCCATATACATCGTAACTGGTATTAGAAATAAGTGTTCAAATGCTGCATACCAATTTTTGTCTCGTCTGCAACGGAGAGTCGCAAAAGTGAGACTACACTGTTACTATTCCGGCGGCGATCGAATGGTGTCTTTGTCAATTAACATTTTCTTGAAAGTTTCTTATTTATATATCCATGGCTTAAAAAGTATAAGTCCAATTTTAACCAGATTAATTGGTATGTACAAATGTAGTTAGATCACATAGTGGACATCTCAACACAGCCTTCATAGCTGGTGGTTTGTTTAAAAACAATTCAGAAATTTCTGTGAATTTTGAAAGTCATCTTTAACTTACTATACTCTGACATTAAGCAGGCAAGACATATGATTCTTGTTATCAAAATTTATGTTACATCATATTGTTTTATAAGTCTTCATCGGGAATTAAGGGGGGGGGGGGGGCTATAGTTTTACGTTTTGTCTGTTCTTTCTTCCTTCCTTCCAAGGGGCCGAGGTGGCCGAGTGGTTAAGGTGTCCCGACACTTTATCACTAGCCCTCCACCTCTGGGTTGCGAGTTGCCGGTGTACTGACTGTAGGCAGGTGGTTTTTCTCCAAGTACTCCCGCTTTCCTCCACCTCCAAAACTTAATTGGCGCGTCCTTAAATGACCCTGGCTGTTAATAGGACGTTAAAACAGAACAAACCAATCCTTCCTTCTTTCCGACTTATCTTGTCCTGGCAAATTTGTCCAGATTATATTCTGCACTTGTCGTCACTGGAACTTTGTACTTGGGCTATATGATATATTCAGTATATAGGTAAGACAGTGTGTCATGTACCAAAAATAGGTCACTCTGACCTACATTTTGATCTATGACCTATATCAAATGAAAATTGTTTTAGTCAGATCTCCTACACTACTTGTCAATGGAACTTCCTACTTGGGGCATGGGTTCGCTTGCTGTAAACTTCTGATATCATCTACTAGAATTAGTGGTATTCCTGAATTCAATTGCATCAATTATAACACCAATGCAATAATTGAATACCACAGGTCTGTTAAATATTCAGTGTGTAGAATTTGTTCCTGCAAGAATTCATCATCTGTGCATTCTTGGCATATAATTTCACATCAATTAGCTGAATTGTCTTGTTTCGATATGTGACTGACTGAAAAAATGTTTATCAATCTTGTAAATGAATTATATTATCCCCTCAGGACGAAGTCGGGGAGGGGATATTTTGTTCCATTCTTACGTGTGTAAGTGCGTGCACGCATATACATACACTTGTATGTAAACCAATTTTGATCAGACTTCATTCGAAGACAAGGTCAATATTTGTCTTTATAGAAAAATTGTTGTCATCCAGAGGCCATGTACTTCATTTTAAACAGATTTTGACCAAACTGCCTATATTGGTCAAACAAGAGAACGGTACACCTCAAACTAGTTCGTCCGAAGACTCCTGGCAGGATCTTTAAGGGTTAAACTTGGCATGTAAGGTGATTGTATTGTTGGAATGCCTTGTAATAAAATATGTATGTGTTTTCCAAATTGAATGCAGACAAGTTTATAATGCTGTTCTACAAAACTAAATCCATGCAGCTACGTGGATATACCAGTTTTCAATATAACCATGTGAACCTAGGTATGTATACAGTATATATATATATATATAAAAATAACAAAAAAAAGTTGCCGCAAGGCCTTTCTGCCCTCTCAGGCTTCTTCAGGCGGACTGAAGTCAGTCCGCCTGAAGAAGCCTGAGAGGGCAGAAAGGCCTTGCGGCAAAGTCGTTTTTTTTGTTATTTTTTATACATTCATCTTCGCAATGACAGATTTAAATTTCTTATATATATATATATATATATATATGGATCAACAACAAATATAGTATACTTGTATTGTTATATATTTCCTGTTATTGCTTTTACACAAGTCAACTCTCAAACTATTGTTTCAAAAACTTTTTTCTTGTAAAAATAGCAATAGCATAATTGTAAAGATATAAGCAAATTGTTTTTACCTAAGAATTACTGCCTCTAAGATAATTATAAGAAATTGACAAGAGACCATTTGTTGTTAAATTGTGAACAGGTCATATTTGTTACAATGGAAAAAATCAATGACATATGTACCTATTAAATTGGTTTTGTTGAGATCACATAGCCATTCAGTTTAATGTGCCATTAGTCATATTGGCATTTCCTCCAATGTGTTTGTAGACAGAATTTTATACTCTTAACATTTCTTATTTTTTAAACTTTCCAATCAGGACAGGTTTTAACTTTTCCAATCTCTGTGTTCACACCAACCAGAAGGCAATTCTCACTCTTCACTCTGTGTGCTGCAGTGACACCAGTCCCTGACTACATAAACATAGATTTTCATCAGAGAAAGTGGCCCACACTTTAAGAACAATCGACCTTAATCTGCCCATTTAATAAACTTTTGTGTTTGTACTCTAATATCATGTCTAGAAGTTTTTCTCATTTCAATAAGCCTGAATCACTTCAGTTCCTTAATATTCAAGATTGGTTTTATACTGATATATATACCCGATGTAGTGTGGAAATTGACCCACATCTGCATTGAAATAGTTCATAATTCCATGATATACAACTACATTGAAATAGTTCATTAAAAAATGACCCACATCTACAATGAAATGGTTCATGAAACAATGACCCACATCTACATTGAAAAAGTTCATAATACAATGACTTATATCTACAATGAAATGATTCATAATACCATGAGCTACATCTTCATTGAAATGATTCATAATATAATGACCTTCATCTACATGTATATCTACATTGAAATGACAAACTTGACTGTGTTAAATCAAAATTTATTTATGTGTTATATATTACCAGAAAAAGTTGTTATATCTATGGGTCCTCGAGAACTATTGATATGAAAACAATGCTGTAATTATTTAAGAATTCCTTTCAAGTATAAAATAATGTATTCAAAATAAAAACTTATTTCAAATTAAAAAACAATATATGAGTACAAAGACAAAGAAATTAAAAATATATCCAAGTTCAACATTAAGCCAGTTGAGAATTATAATGTGTTTTTTTCGATAAAAGCCAATATATTTTCATTATTGAACATGTTTTTACTGCAATGAGCTTTAATGGGGTTTCTTGAATGGGTCTTTTGGGAGAATTCAATTACCATTATTATTCTTCCCAGCAATTTCCTGACTATCACTGCTTGTTATTTTAAGTGTTGTAAAGGAAATTGTTGATATTGTAAAGTGACAATTCTGCCATAAAACTATAGATTCAACATAAAACATAAAACTATAGACTCAACATTAATATAAGACATGCCTGTAATTGCATTGAAACCCTTAGATCTGTGAATTAATTCTCTCTCCTAAACAGACGGTTTCATCTGCAAATTACCATATGTCAATTAACAGTCTTTGTTTTATTGTCCTCACTTTGTAACATACAGAATTAAAGGTCTTCGGTCACGCATTTGTAGCTGTCATTAAATCTAGTCGCGTTACAATCCTTGGATATCTGATCCAAGTTTAAGAATTTTATGATGGAGATTGCATAATTTTCTTGAAAATTGCTGTTTTTATTACATTGCGATTAAAAGGATGTTGTGAGAATCAGCTCTAAAATTTCAGTTCTGTTAAATGGAGTTATGAGCTCTTTTCATCTTGATACAAATAAAATTCGGTTTATGATTTTATTGATAATGATTTTCCTATTCTTTCACCTGTTTTTGTTTTTTCTGATTGATAATAGTTCCCCCCCCCCCCCCCCCCCCCCCCCCCCCCCCCCCCCCCCCCCCCCCCCCCCCCCCCCCCCCCCCCCCCCCCAGCTCCATCACAGGTAGCGTTTTAGTAGATATTAATTATACAATAATCACAGATAATTTTAGTGGATAGTGTTAAAGTTTTGTATTGAAGACTTGTATGCTGATGGCTAGTGTTTTAAGTCCAGGTCAGACATTTAGATGATTACATTATTTCAGAAAGAGGTTCATTAGATATAGGTCTCCAAAAAACGAATTATTTTTCAGACTTACCAAGAGCAGAAGAATACATCCTAATTGTTGGCTAGGATATAGATTTTCTTTTTCATTTATTCTGGGTGTTATTCTGTTTCTGAAATCACGAAATACATCGAGTTCACTGGTTATACTTTACTGTCTATTTTGACATTTAGAATAAATCAACAAGATTTGAATCTCTAGAGGAGTAAAAATCAATATGGCAGACATAATTATATTTACACAACTTTAATACAATTAGATTACATAAACACACCAGAACTCCATCTAATACACAATTCAATCATACAACGTACCATACAGAGACAAATTCCGATGGAGCACGTACAACACACCACTTGATTGACCCTAAATCTCTGGAATATATACAATTGGACATGCTGCATCCTGCACCCTCCCTACATGTATACATCTCTGGGATTAAACACCTTAGAAACACGTGTGGCATATTGTAGCAAACGTTTTGACAAAATCTACAAGTCTGTTTGGAAATGACAGTATTGATTTGTGTGAGGATGAGTAATTGTCAGTCGTGTGTCTAAAGTCTGACACTAAGTGACTTTTGTATGTGTATTTTTGGTGCCATGATCAGATTAGCTACCTTAATCATGATCTTTTTTGTCAATTTTTACATGTATAAGAGAAATAAACTGATTGGCATCGGAAAAATGGCTCACAAATACATAACACTACAAATACAACATATAACGGACTGCTTTGGATCATGATAGCACAAATGTACTGATTTGTGTGTAACAAAAGTTGCCTGTGGCGTCTTTTGCATCTGACATGCACGTGTGCATTCAGTGGAATAGACAGATAATTGTAGATTTTGAAGCTCGTAAATGTGGATGCTGTTGTAACTGATATTGATATTTAATAATACCAGAGATACTTTGGTATAAAACTTTATGTGAAGAGAATGAACATTTTCATCTGGAAGATTCTCAATATTCCTTTGTGAGGTGTTGATCAGGTTAATGGCAACAGGTGATCAAAGCTTCAGTATCATGAAATAACTAGTGTTAACAGCTCAAACTACTGGTGTTATCTAATCAAATTACTGGTGTTATCTGATCAAATTACTGTTGTTTTAAACTGATCTAATTCCTGGTATTAACTGATCAATCAATTTGTATTTATCTATCAAATTACTGCAGTGTTAACTGCTCAAATTACAGCAGTGTAACTGATCAAATTACAACAGTGTTAACTGATCAAATTTACTGGTGTTAACTGATCAAATTACAGCAGTGTTAACTGATCAAATTTACTGGTGTTAACTGATCAAATTACAGCAGTGTTAACTGATCAAATTACAACAGTGTTAACTGATCAAATTACAACAGTGTTAACTGATCAAATTACAGCAGTGTTAACTGATCAAATTTACTGGTGTTAACTGATCAAATTACAGCAGTGTTAACTGATCAAATTTACTGGTGTTAACTGATCAAATTACAGCAGTGTTAACTGATCAAATTACAACAGTGTTAACTGATCAAATTACAACAGTGTTAACTGATCAAATTACAGCAGTGTTAACTGATCAAATTACTGGTGTTAACTGATAAAATTACTGGTGTTAACTGATCAAATTACTGGTGTTAACTGATCAAATTACTGGTGTTAACTGATCAAATTACTGCAGTGTTAACTGATCAAATTACTGGCGTTAACTGATCAGATTACAGCAGTGTTAACTGATCAAATTACTGGTGTTAACTGATCAAATTACTGGTGTTAACTGATAAGATTTAAGTAGTTAACTGATGTGTTTAGCTCATAAAATTGCAGACAATAACTGCATGGTCAAATTTCTGATCAAATTATTGATAATTGATAAAGTATTCAATATATATATGCTAACATTAACACGCAATATAAAGTATGTCTCCCATTGCATTCATACCACCGTAAACACAATAAAAACACTGTTCAATCCCTGTGTGTAAACTGTATATGGTTGGGTATTCATTGAATGTTATTATACCCCTGCAATGAAGTTAGGGGGGGGGGGGGGGTATACTGCAATCAGGTTGTCCGTCCATCCGTCTGTCTGTAGACGCATTTTGTCCGGACAACTTCTCCTAAACTGATGGGCCGATTCCAATGAAACTTCACACAAATATAGAGTACCATGTGTAGATGTGCATGCCACTTTCTTTTTTCTCAAAATGATGGTTGCTATGGCAACTGGTCTCTATAAACATGTTTTCCGATAAGAACCATAACTTTAAGTTTGTCCGGACAACTCCTCCTAAACTGATGGGCCGATTCCAATGAAACTTCACACAAATATAGAGTACCATGTGTAGATGTGCATGCCAGTTTCTTTTTTTCAAAATTATGGTTGCTATGGCAATTGGTCTCTATAAACAGGTTTTCCGATAAGAACCATAACTTTAAGTTTGTCCGGACAACTCCTCCTAAACCGAAGGGCCAATTTCAATGAAACTTCACACAAAGATAGAGGACCATGTGTAGATGTGCATGCCACTTTCTTTTTTCTCAAAATTATGGTTGCTATGGCAACTGGTCTCTATAAACAGGTTTTCCGATAAGAACCATAACTTTAAGTTTGTCCGGACAAGTCCTCCTAAACTGAAGGGCCGATTTCAATGAAACTTCACACAAATATAGAGGACCATGTGTAGATGTGCATGCCACTTTCTTTTTTTCTCAAAATTATGGTTGCTATGGCAACTGGTCTCTATAAACAGGTTTTCCGATAAGAACCATAACTTTAAGTTTGTCCGGACAAGTCCTCCTAAACTGAAGGGCCGATTTCAATGAAACTTCACACAAATATAGAGGACCATGTGTAGATGTGCATGCCACTTTCTTTTTTTCTCAAAATTATGGTTGCTATGGCAACTGGTCACTATAAACATGTTTTACGATAAAAACCATAACTTTAAGTTTGTCCGGACAACTCCTCCTAAATTGAAGGGCCCGATTTCAATGAAACTTCACACAAATATAGAGGACCATGTGAAGATATTATTGTGCATGCCACTTTCTTTTTTCTCAAAATTATGGTTGCTATGGCAAGTGGTTACTAAAAACAGGTTTTCCGATAAGAACCCTAACTTTAAGTTTGTCTGGACAACTCCTTCTAAACCGAAGGGCCGTTTTCAATGAAGCTTAATTCAAATATAGAGAACCATGTGTAGATGTGCATCTCACTTTCTTTTTCTCACAATTATGGTTGCTATGGCAACTGGTCACTATATCACTGGGTTATCTTAGTTAGCCTCTAATTAACAGTTCCAATTCACCATTGACTCGTGCAGATTGCAAGGGTATTAGTAAGCCATCCTGGTGACAGTTCTAGTTTAGGCTGTGATTGGTTGGATATTCATTTAATGTTTATTAGGCTATGATTGGTTGGATATTTAGTGAATGTTATTTAGGCTGTGATTGGTTGGATATTTAGTGAATGTTATTTAGGCTGTGATAGGTTGGATATTTAGTGAATGTTAACTAGGCTGTGATTGGTTGGATATTTAGTGAATGTTAACTAGGCTGTGATTGGTTGGATATTTAGCGATGTTATTTAGGCTGTGATTGGTTGGATATTTAGTGAATGTTATCTAGGCTGTGATTGGTGAAATATTTAGCGAATGTTATTTAGGCTGTGATTGGTTGGATATTTAGTGAATGTTATCTAGGCTGTGATTGGTGAAATATTTAGTGAATGTTATTTAGGCTGTGATTGGTTGGATATTTAGATTGTTATTGGTTGGATAATTAACTGAATGAAACATGTATTTAGGCTATATTTGGTTGAATATTCAGTGAATGTTACTTTGTAAACATGATACTCAGTTCTAAAACTCCTTTCTCCTTATACAAGTCTGCATGAGTATTGATCTTTTTACTAAATCTTTTCAAGGCTCTACAAAGATTTCCTTTTCTGAAATTAATCTCCTCCCTCAGTAGACATTGGAACAACTCCAGCCTTTGATAAGGATTCTAATTTAACTGTTGACAACTTGGATATTGGTATCAATTTTAATTACCTCCAAGTCACGAAGATGTGGCTTTTAGGCTATCAGATCAGGCTTCCTTCCCAGATCTTTTATACCACTAACACACAAATGAAAGTATTTCCGTTTCTGTTACTTTTTGGCTTTCTATCATAGGAAGATTTTTTTTTTCTTCTGGGGAATAACTTGATTAGTGTAATTACTTCAAGGGATTTGAAAATGATGCCAAGATTACACCTCCTGCTTGTACCTCAGCAGATCTAGCCAGGCTTACAGCTAGGGATAACTGTTAACGATTTCAGACCAATGCTATAAGCTTGGTCAGCCAATTTTCTCCTGCTCAGATCAGCCACATACAAGTATGTTATTAATTGATATAAAAGTTGTTTTCAAAAATGATATTTTCCATCACTATTTTGTATAATCAATTTGTTTAAAAGATTTTGTAAATTCAAGTTATCATTTCAGTGACAACACCAAACATGTTTTGTTGTAAATTTTCATCTGAAGAAGTGATCTATAGAGACAGCTACATGTAAAGGCTGAGAATTTCTATAAAACTAGATCTATAGAGTCAGCCATATAAAGACTTGTTTAGTGATTTCTGTAAAACTAGATCTATAGAGTCAGCAATATATAGACTTGTTTAGTGATTTCTATAAAACTAGATCTATAGAGTCAGCAATATATAGACTTGTTTAGTGATTTCTGTAAAACTAGATCTATAGAGTCAGCAATATATAGACTTGTTTAGTGATTTCTATAAAACTAGATCTATAGAGTCAGCAATATATAGACTTGTTTAGTGATTTCTATAAAACTAGATCTATAGAGTCAGCAATATATAGACTTGTTTAGTGATTTCTATAAAACTAGATCTATAGAGTCAGCAATATATAGACTTGTTAAGTAATTTCTGTAAAATTACTGGTACATCTATAGAGAAAGCGATATATAGACTCGTTAAGGGATTTCTTTAAATTTTCATCAGTCCTTGGTGTATTGTAAAAATATATACATATCTTTAAAATGAAATACATTTGTTACAGAATAATCAATTATTATTAATATCATATTACCCACAGAAGATTTTCTTGACTTTTCAGGGGTTTTAGATGTAAATTGTCTGTTAATTGTATTATAAGCTATGAATAGTTAATAAAGAGAAGATTTTTATGACTTTTATGATGTCTGAATATATTACCAGTAGTTAAATACTGTAGCATAATTTGGTATCCCAAGGTTACTTTGGAAGGTTCCTATGACATTTTAAGGTATCGATCTGTATGTTAACAGAATGATCAACTTTGTATGGGTACTATATAGGATTTCTACAAAGATAATTGTGTAGGGTGTATAACAGACCAGCAGCCCACAAGTCAGACAATTAATACCTAAACCTTGTTATCTATATTGCATCAATATGGTGTCATCTTGTTTTCATTGATATTTTTCATCGGGCTACATTTGCCTTTATTATAGATTGTAGTGGTCCTGATCAGATTTTTCAGTTCAATAATTACCATTACCTATACATAATCATGTCTGCCATATGTCTTTTATTTCCTGATAGAGATATCTATAGGCAATTATAGCTGTAACAGAAATAGAGATATTTAAGGGATGAAATAGTGTTATCTAAGGGCAACAACTCTCACTGAAATAGAACTATCTAAGGGCAATGACTCTCACTGAAATAGAACTATCTAAGGGCAATAACTCTCACTGAAATATAAATATCTAAGGGCAATAACTCTCGCTGAAATAGAACTATCTAAGGGCAATAACTCTCACTGAAATAGACCTATCTAAGGGCAATGACTCTCACTGAAATAGAACTATCTAAGGGCAATGACTCTCACTGAAATATAACTATCGAAGGGCAATAACTCTCACTGAAATAGAACTATCTAAGGGCAGTAACTCTCACTGAAATAGAACTATCTAAAGGCAATAACTCTCACTAAAATATAACTATCTAAGGGCAATAACTCTCACTGAAATAGAACTATCTAAGGGCAATAAATCTCACTAAAATAGAACTATCTAAGGGCAATAACTCTCACTGAAATATACCTCTAAGGGCAATAACTCTCACTGAAATATAACTATCTAAGGGCAATAACTTTCACTGAAATAGAACTATCTAAGGGCAATAACTTTCACTGAAATAGAACTATCTAAGGGCAGTAACTCTCACTGAAATATAACTATCTAAAGGCAATAACTCTCACTAAAATATAACTATCTAAGGGCAATAACTCTCACTAAAATATAACTATCTAAGGGCAATAACTCTCATTGAATAGAACTATCTAAGGGCAATAACTCTCACTGAAATATAACTATCTAAGCAACAAACATGCCAAGGGCAATAACTCCCACTGAATAAAAGTTATCAGGTATGGACAAATATGTTTAAGACAATAATTCCCACTGAATTAGAGTTATCGGTTAAGGACAAACATGTTTATAGGGTAATAACTTCAACTGAATTAGAGTTATCGGGTAAGGACAAATATGTTTAACTGCCACTAAATTTAGAGTTATCAGATAAGAACAAAGACATAGGGCAAAAACTCCCACTGAACGAGAAATTCAAAACTAATTGAATCATCTCCTATAGGGTACATGGACAGCTAACATGTGGTGCTTAATATCATCTCAAAAATTGTACAGATATAGTACCTTGTGTTGTTTTAGTGAAAGTCATCTTTGATTCTACAGGAAGCAGGCCTGGGGAATTTTGGGTAGTGATTGATGCTTAATTGTAACTATATTCAGAAAATGAAAGACATTTTGATATCCCAGCAAAAAGATATTTCCCGACGCTGATGGCAGACAGTAAGACGACAATAATTGGAACTAACAGCCCTCCTTACTAAGGTCCAACTAAGAATTTACCAGTGATAGTCCAATGATTAAACTCATTTGTTACAAAACTCAAGCAGGGCTAACAGGTAAAGGGACAATGTAAAAGATGTTATATGCCAAATTGAAATTCCACATTCAGCCCCAGCCAGCGTCTCTTCATGCCTATCAAAAAGGAAATACGCAGGTTGAGATAGTCGCCAACAGGACGAAAACCTGAGTAATTCTACTGCATCAAATCCAGTTTATCAAAGAAAAGAAGTAGTGTTGAAATCATTTTTGCATTACATGAACAAAATATTTTTCCTGGGAAATTCAGGAATTTTAACTGACAAACCAATTTCTTTCAGAAAAAGGCCCCCCGGGGAAGAAATTGCACAGGATAGAGCCGCTTGGGTTTTATGTAAAGAAGGGGAAAGTGGACGGAGCAGTAGACAGACCTCAAGGTACCACAGGCATGACCAATCAAATGCATGTCACACCAAATACAAGGCTTATCTCCTGTATACACTTACAATGAAGCATGTGTAACACAACTTGATAGTAGCATTCAACAACACACTAATATGTCTGAAGTAGCACTAACAACACACCATATAGAAAAATACTAGGTCTGAAGTACATTTTTTATCATAATCCTTTTTAAAGTGGCTCTTAATTCTTACAGCGAATTACTGATGATTCTGTGACAAAATTGTCAACTCGATCATCACAAATATTTATATTTCAATAGTACCATGTATATAACATGAAAGTTAAATGTCTATATCTCCAAACCACACTATTTCCATAACTCCATATAGTAACATGTCTGTAACTGCCCAGTACCATAATTGTAGTAACTTGTCTTAAACTTTTGTAAATTTTGTCTGTGTTGTGTGTTGGTTTCACTGGGACATTTTTTTTCAGCCCCTGTACACAGTAACTAATTGTTATATGTGGTTAACAATATCTAGTGCTGTGTTATTAAACATTTTAACTCTTGTTTCAATCCTCACATATTCTGTATTCTTCACAAAACAACAATGGTTTTCCTACCTGTGTTTAACCTTGTATGTTGCGTTAAGTACCATGTTACTCAAGGTGAGTGTTTGACAGATTGCAGACTCCATTTTGCTGCTGGACAGGGGTCCAACTCCCAGTGAGCATTGACCATTGATATGACCTCCCACAGGGTATAGTTATATCTTGTATTGTAGTGTATGGTAGATTATCGTAGAGGAGCAGAACTACAAGTCTAATTTTAATTAGTTTGTCAGAATAGTGTACTAGAAGGCAGGCAGGGGTCTGACTCATGTAGATGTTTGACATCATTCAGAATAGTGTACTGGAAGGAAAGGGTTGATCTGACTCAAGTAGATGTTTAACATCTTTCAGAATAGTGTACTGGTAGGCAGAGGTCTGACTCAAGTTGGTAATTGATATTTTTTCAAACTTGTGTACTGGGAGGCAATTAAGGTCTGACGGACCAGTGGGTTTCAGAAGATTTGAAGTTAAATTGATGATCAACCTATATACAGCTAGTTTACAACTACAGTTTATTTTAATCATTGACTTAGTTTACACCTACAGTTTAATGATTGACCTAGTTTATAACTACAGTTTAATGATTGACCTAGTTTACACCTACAGTTTAATGATTGACCTAGTTTACAACTACATTTTAATGATTGACTTAGTTTACACCTACATTTTAATGATTGACCTAGTTTTCATTTGTCACAGCTAATTGTATATTACTGTGAGGATCAGTTCCAGGTCACAGGTATATATGCTAATCGTAAATCTGTGGTGAGCTGACACCAGAAGTGTGATCATAGACCTATAAATTTAACATGCTATATTACCAATGCTGATTTTCTGTACCGCTGAATTACTGCGTGCCTACAGATCCTACATTAGATTTGCTGAATCAAGTGTGAACAAATTGGCATCATTAGGAGAAATAATGAGAGACAATTACTCCTAACCAACTGGCAATATATAGCATATCAGGACTCCTGGAGTGTAAAAAACACCATCAAAATCAACTGTCTTCTTGTACAGAAAATCAAGAGGAGAATTGTATTTATGAAGGGATTAAAGTCACTAATTTTTCACTGACATACATGAGATGCCACAATAATCATATATTCTTCAGAGATAAAGGAGATTTCAGATCAGGTAAAGCAGTTATATGTGTGTGATGTAAGTGGAAGCCCCTATGTTCTAAGTCAGCAGAGAGTGCATGGCTGTAAGGGACTGTAATTCTACAAAGGTTTAATAAAACAAGAAGGCTATCTACTTTGTTCCATATCACATCCTTGTACAAGTGTTAGGGCCACGTGACTAAAGGGCTGCTTGTTTGAGTCCCATACGGGTGCTGTATGTGTTGTATCCTTGGATAAGAAACATATCTCTCTGTTGTGTTTCTGTAGACTCAGCTGTAAATGCTTGAGTATATGGTAGCTAGGGCAAGTGTAAGAAATGTCGTGTGTGAGCCATTAGTGCTGTAATGGCAGCTTCAGAGGTTTTCTCCTCGGGAGTTTGAGAAAGATATTGGAGGGCTCACTAGCTAAAGGGCCAAATGACCAAAGATGATAATTTGTGAATGGCTTTGAGAAGGCAGAGTTGCTATGATAAAACTGTATTAAACTCCAAATGATTGAATCGTTATTATATTAGCCCAATAGTTGATACAGGTTCTGAAGAAAAATACATATTTTTAATAATAAAAAGATAAAACTAGACACAAGATTTGCTATCTTGTTTTTCATTGCTAAAAAATCTTTTTTTTTTTTTTTCTTTTTTTTTTTCTTTTGCTATATTCCCCATGTTGAGAAGCAGCCATGTTGGTTCTGGACCAGTATGTTACAGATTGTCAACACTATTTCTCAAAAAGGACTAAAGTGATATCAATCGTAATCCAATTTCACCTGGAAGTTTCCTATATGGTTCCATGCTGTGCCTGTTAAATTAAAATTGTGACTGATGAAAAAAATAAGACAACAATTCGATTGGCATCTTTAGACAAAATTGATAAAGTGTTCGTGTACAGAGCTCTTTCTTAACTATTACATGTAGGTTGATCCCTTGGTGTATAGATGTACCGATGTTCCCATGTAAACTGAAGTAGAATTTCAAACTCTTAGATATAAATTATACTTGGCACCAAAATCAGGTTCCTCAATCAGAAATCTCTAACAAGAATTGTCACCATCAATCTTAGGGTCCATTTTGGTAGTCAGAATGAGGGTATTTTTGTTCTTTTAATTGTGGCATGATTGTTATAATTGATATCCAGCAATAGTTCTGGATTTTTTAAAAGTTTAAAGTTTACCATTTTTTTTAACTTGAGTTATCGACAAGCTTTAATTTGTACCCCACTGAAAGCACTGAGTGCAGCCATTTGTAAGCAGAATCTGATTGAAGCTAATTCAGAAGTACTATTATAATACTCCGAGGAGTGTCATTACTATTTTTATTGCCTTCCAAGATAATGGGCTGTGTATATCTGTGTATGTCTATTTGTTGAGGAAATCCCATGGAGTGCAGTCATTTCCTGGCAGTATAGGTTCAGGTATTAACATTTTTACGGCTTAACTTCAATGTTCCATTGATATGTCCCCTTAAAAGTCTAATATTTATATTCAGCATTTTTCTTACAGCAACTTATCAATTTGCCTGTGAAAGCCTGTCTTGTGATTAAGACTACACATTTTTGTGCAATATGTCACAGCTAGAGAATTCCCTCTTACAGCAGCCATTTGAGAGAGCAATGATGTGTCAGAAACAGCATATGAGTGCTGTCTCTTGAACATGCATATTCATCCAGTAACAAGTTCATGCCTGGTAATAAGCCCTTAACGTACACTGTGTATTGAATTTTAGTTAAAATTCTACATGTATTCATCCAGTAACAAGTTCATGCCTGGTAATAAGCCCATCAACGTACACTGTGTATTTAAGTTTAGTTAAAATTCTACATGTATTCATCCAGTAACAAGTTCATGCCTGGTAATAAGCCCATCAACGTACACTGTGTATTTAAGTTTAGTTAAAATTCTACTTGTATTCATCCAGTAACAAGTTCATGCCTGGTAATAAGCCCATCAACGTACACTGTGTATTGAAGTTTAGTTAAAATTCTACATGTATTCCTTTGTCCTTCAGCAATTCCATTGGATACCTTGAAAAGCGAGGGCAAGAAAATTTGAAAGCTTGGAAAACATTAAAAGCTCAATTTTGAGGCCCTGGCTATAGTTAAGATAATATATGGCTTTTGAATCAATTTGCATACAAATTAAGGAATATTATAGGCTCTCTTGGGGCTTAGAAAGACTAGGTTCTAAATCTTTTATCACCTACTCCTGTTGACAAGTTGAATTCATATGTCACCATATTTGCTGTTCTTGGGACAAAGAGTCATCTTCCCTGTGAGAGGAAGTGCAATATGTCATCTGCCTTTGTACATGTGCAAATAGGCAGAGCTCCAAATGAGTAAAAAAAAATTGAAATGTAAATGATGTCTTTTCATAATTACCAACTTTTAAAAGTGAAAGAGAATTTACATAGTCTAAGTTTGGAATGCTTCATTTTGACAAACTACATCAGGAATATTAAAGGTGTATTGATTTTTGTCTGAATTCAGGGTCAAAATTGGGATTCACCCTCCCAATGTGTGTTTGTTAGTATGTGTTGTAGTCCTTGGTTGTTTTTGATGAGACAAATAGACAGCTAAGGATCAATTTGGGCCATCCATCCTAGATTAATAGAATCTTACACGGGTCTGTTCTGTGGACAGGAATATCTCAACCATGAGTGTGAGAGTTTGGGTGGTCAGCACAAGGCGTGCCAAGTGTTTGCCAGCCAAACTCTTACAGGAAGGCCAAGATAATATATATCCATGTCCACAGAACACAATGATCTGTGTTTAATTTTTTTTTCTCGCATACATGTACAGTACTTAGAAATAAATACTTTTTCGTCTACAAATGAACATAAAATCATTGAGCTTAGACGGAAAATTATACCTATTCACAAAAATTATAGCACGTCATGGAAACAACACAGTGATATTATGTCAACAATTTATTATTATGATGTCATAGCAATTAAGTGTCAAACTGTCTTTCTCTACCCCTGTATTTGTCTTTTACCTACCAAAAACAGAGATTTTCCTGTGAAGTACAGGAGAAATTTCTCTCATTCTTCAATCTCTGTACATCTCAGGTACATACCAACTAATGTTCATGCAGGCTGAATTGTTACTTGGTAGATATTTCAACCTTTAGGGAGAACAATTACAGGATGCTGCAAAATGTTTCTCACACTCTCCAGAGGTTTAACAAACCAGTAGGTCCTGGTCTTATAAAGAACAAACGTGATGGGAAAGGTTTTAATTCTCATTAAAAGTGACTGTGAGATGTAAGTTCTCTCTGGGGTCGCGGACATCCTCCGATGTTGGTGTAGACACTAGTGTAGGGAGATTTATTGGGAAAGTCAGGCTTCTGGCTGACACGTGCTGGTCCCAAGTTTAGCGTGTGTGCTGAATGTCCTCGTAAAGGTCACCTTCATACTTATTTGATTCCAAGTGCAGTGAGTTCTCTGTTTTAACTTTAGTGTTTCTATTTAAGTCTGTCTTTTACAAAATTAAGAACTACAATAGGAGTATGTTTGCAGTAAGCACTAGGTGAGTTAAAGCTGTAAAGGATAGCCCTATACTGAAGGTTATTTCCTCCTTATTCTAAATGGCATTTGAAAAGCTTAGAGCAATGGCCAGTAAAACCACAATTTACAAATGATTTTAAAGTAGAATGGAAATCTTGTCCTTCATTTGTTTTTATTCATTATTCAAGATTTACAAATATGGCCGTATTTGGGTGGGCGTGATACAGACTCCTGACTTCGTGTAAACTCTGAAAACCTGGCCCCAGAGGTCATTTGAAACCTGGCCCCAGAGGTCATTGCTGATGACTGAGAGTGTAACCTCATGTTTCTGTCATTAACTTGGTTTTAGTCTCTGTATATGTCTCGACTCTGTAATGTCTAACAGACGCGATGGCCGTCGTGATGCTGTCAGTTTATATCTCCAGCCCCTTACCGTCAAAATGGTTCGGTGTTCTGAGCTCCAGCAGTTTTATGCCCTCTAGCAATAAAGAGTACACTTACCTTGTGTTAATGCAATTTAAATTTTGTTTAAGTGAACTTTAAATGGTCAGTATTATACACTTTAGTGTAGACCTTTACGGCACCACAGCCAAATGGTTATTGAACAGGTTATGTAGAAGTGATCCTTAATGCAGTAGTTATGTCCCTAGAAGTGAGATTAGTTTGACTGTCTGTGACTGGTATTTATTAGAGTGACCTATCACTGACCATAAACTACACTCCAGGATTTCCTGTTCTTTCCTACTGACATGTGATCTTAAAAGTGCTGCGTCTCTGACAAAGAATCATAATTAAGGATCTATAGAAAACGAGAATGTAGACTGTTTTATACGAAGGCTGATTGATATATCGTGAGCGTCATATTGAAGGATTTGAATTTTACCGGACATATTGTATTATTTTTCAACATTATCCCCTTTCAGTATCTATACACTTTTGCCAGCAGTGTTTAAGGGCCTCAATGCCACTTTTATAGAACTCCTTTTCTTGGCTGTTCAGAAAGTCATCTACTGCATGTTTGGGTTTGGGTTAGGGTTAGGGTGCCTGAAATAGCTGTTTTCAGTTTTGGAAATAGATGAAAGTCTGATGGAGCGAAACCAGGTGAATAAGGTGGATGCTCAATCAATTTAAAGCTACAATCATGAATGGCATCCATATGGCAATGACAGACTCTTTCACCCGAACCCTAACCAATTTTGTCCATTTTGCAAAATGTTTACTTTAGAGTGCTACCTCATTGATATAAACTAACCAAATGAGACCAGTCCTTGGATATACAGCGAATAGAAGGACTTAAAAAGAACATCCTTGAGTACACACTCAACTGTACCTCCTTCAATATGAGGCATACGACTTATTAATACCCCTACATATCATACCTAAAGTTACAAAATATAATTAAAGATCAATGGAAAAAGAGAATGTAGACAGCTGTTGTATACCATACCTAAAGTTACAAAATGTGATAATTTTATAAGGATCGCGATCTATATTTTATGTTTTACCAGTGTTGAGATCCTGGTATCACTTTAATACATCATATGTTTTTACCAGTGTTGAGATCCTGGTATCACTTACATCATATGTTTTTACCAGTGTTGAGATCCTGGTATCACTTACATCATATATTTTTACCAGTGTTGAGATCCTGGTATCACTTACATCATATGTTTTTACCAGTGTTGAGATCCTGGTATCACTTACATCATATGTTTTTACCAGTGCTGAGATCCTCTATATCACTTACATCATATGGTTTTACCAGTGCTGAGATCCTGGTATCACTTACATCATATATTTTTACCAGTGTTGATATCCTCTATATCACTTACATCATATGTTTTTTACCAGTGTTGAGATCCTGGTATCACTTACATCATATGTTTTTACCAGTGCTGAGATCCTGGTATCACTTACATCATATGTTTTTACCAGTGCTGAGATCCTCTATATCACTTACATCATATGTTTTTACCAGTGCTGAGATCCTGGTATCACTTACATCATATGTTTTTTACCATGCAGTGTTGTATTGCCTGTTGTTACTGATGTAGATATTCACCAGATGTATAGTATTTTCAGTTGAATAGTTTGTGACAGAACATTATATTTAGGAGAAAAGCCTGGCTAGGAAGTCATAAAATAAAAAGCTATGGCATGCCATTAATATCACTATATACATTTGAGAATGGTGTTTATAATAATCTACAGTAAACTGGACTGATACAGCTTTTCCAATAAAAGTTGTACTGCCAAATGAACATGGATCTAGATCCAAAGACAGAGTGATATATCTGTGTTAAATCTACAACAGCTTCAGTAATAACTTTCGATGAAAAATGATTTCTGTGTAAACAAACAATCTATATAGCCATTGTCTTAGTGACATTTCTCTCTTAACTTGTCCAAGTACCAACAGCAGCTCAAAGTGTAGCATCATCAAACTCCATTTCTTATATTGCTTCTTGCTCTCAGTCTCTCAGATAACAAAAAATAATTCTTTTGAAATGTGCAAGCTGTCAAAAGACAATATCAGAGGATAACATATGTTTTTAAGATGTGATCTTTTGAAATATGTCTTAAAAATGTATTTTCCTTGTGACAGTGATATGAACTAAATATGCATGAAGCTTGTTTTTCTTGTTTTTTAAGCAGCTGAGAAAATGTTTACAATATGTCAATATCAAATATGTAATTTGTACTCAATCATTAAACTGAAACAATTAAAGTCTGTGGTTGTCTATCTGAAAGGTCTGTGGTAGTCTATCTAACAAGTCTGTGGTAGTCTATCTAACAAGTCTGTGGTAGTCTGTGGTAGTCTGTGGTAGTCTATCTAACAAGTCTGTGGTAGTCTATCTAACAAGTCTGTGGTAGTCTATCTAACAAGTCTGTGGTAGTGTATAACAAGTCTGTGGTAGTCTATCTAACAAGTCTGTGGTAGTCTATCTAACAAGTCTGTGGTAGTCTATCTAACAAGTCTGTGGTGGTCTATCTAACAAGTCTGTGGTAGTCTATCTAACAAGTCTGTGGTAGTCTATCTAACAAGTCTGTGGTAGTCTATCTAACAAGTCTGTGGTAGTCTGTGGTAGTCTGTGGTGGTCTATCTAACAAGTCTGTGGTAGTCTATCTAACAAGTCTGTGGTAGTCTATCTAACAAGTCTGTGGTAGTCTATCTAACAAGTCTGTGGTAGTCTATCTAACAAGTCTGTGGTAGTCTGTGGTAGTCTGTGGTGGTCTATCTAACAAGTCTGTGGTAGTCTATCTAACAAGTCTGTGGTAGTCTATCTAACAAGTCTGGTAGTCTATCAATCGTTACAAGTCTTGTTATCTTGTATATACTGAATAGAAATGGTAATTTGGTTTTGTCCTGATATTAAGAATAAAACAGTAAGTATCTGTATAAATGTGTAGATATGAGAAATAATGTTGGTATAATCAGTAGTATAAATTGTTTTGTTATTGTCATGAAGTTTAACTGAATGTACATGGAATAAAATTGTACACAGAGAAAAAGAATATAAATTCATTTTTCCTCCTACGGCTACAACAAACCGCCTTAAGTTTTAAAACACATGCAAGCACTATGAAAATAACCAAAAGAAAAAAATGAACCAACTTGGTTTGAAAATCATGAATATATGCATGAAATGTTTTGATTTTTTTTCAGATTTGACTTAGATTGACAAATTGTTGAATTTCTGTTTGACAACATCTGGAGTTTTTCCCAACTCTTGATATTTTTCCAAGTGTCAGACAAAAGAGGGCTTTAATTCCTGCAGATTTTTATGTAAAAGTAAAATTAATGTCTGTGCATGGACAGAATGTCTAAATATGCCAAGATGTTTCAACAACCAACAGTCAGCATGCCATTCATACAAACAGAAGAAAAAATCTTTAAAGATTTAAATTAAATCTAAATTAAATCTGTTTGAGTTAAATCCATAGTTGATTTTCTAATTCAGATAGTTAAAAAATTCAGTCTTTTTTCCGAATTTTCAATTAAGTTTAGTGTTTGATTGACAGAGATTTCAAACTGCATTTCTGTTGTGTTCCTGACATCTCAAGACAATTGGATCTGTCAAATTCTGTCATATCTGGGATGAACACTGGTCCAATGGATTGGATACTCAGATTAGCCTGAATTTATGTCAACATGAAATTAAATGTCTTCTCAAGCAGTAAAATATAAACGTGTCCACAAATATTATGATAACCTACTAGTTATAGTGACTGGATGTCTTTTGTATATTGAGTCATTTAACAGTGTAATAAATTTGGTGTTATGTTACTATAAATATGGTTTGTGGTGCTGTATAACTATAAATGGTTTGTGGTGCAGTGTTACTATAAATGGTTTGTGGTGCTGTATAACTATAAATGGTTTGTGGTGCTGTGTTACTATAAATGGTTTGTGGTGCAGTGTTACTATAAATGGGTTGTGGTGCTATGTTACTATAAATGGTTTGTGGTGCTGTGTTACTATAAATGGTTTGTGGTGCTATGTTACTATAAATGGTTTGTGGTGCTGTGTTACTATAAATGGTTTGTGGTGCAGTGTTACTATAAATGGGTTGTGGTGCTATGTTACTATAAATGGGTTGTGGTGCTGTGTTACTATAAATGGTTTGTGGTGCTATGTTACTATAAATGGTTTGTGGTGCTATGTTACTATAAATGGTTTGTGGTGCAGTGTTACTATAGTTGGTTTGTGGTGCTGTGTTACTATAAATGGTTTGTGGTGCTGTATAACTATAAATGGTTTGTGGTGCTGTATAACTATAAATGGTTTGTGGTGCTATGTTACTATAAATGGTTTGTGGTGCTGTATAAATATATATGGTTTGTGATGCTATATTACTATAAATGGTTTGTGGTGCTGTGTAACTATGAATGGTTTGTGGTGCTATGTAACTATAAATAGTTTGTGGTGCTCTATAACTATAAATGGTTTGTGGTGCTGTGTTACTATAAATGGTTTGTGGTGCTATGTTACTATAAATAGTTTGTGGTGCTATGTTACTATAAATGGTTTGTGGTGCTATGTTACTATAAATGGTTTGTGGTGCTGTATAAATATATATGGTTTGTGATGCTATATTACTATAAATGGTTTGTGGTGCTGTGTAACTATGAATGGTTTGTGGTGCTATGTAACTATAATTAGTTTGTGGTGCTCTATAACTATAAATGGTTTGTGGTGCTATGTTACTATAAATGGTTTGTGGTGCAGTGTTACTATAAATGGTTTGTGGTGCTGTGTAACTATGAATGGTTTGTGGTGCTGTATAACTATAAATGGTTTGTGGTGCTATATAACTATAAATGGTTTGTGGTGCTATGTTACTATAAGAGGTTTGTGGTGCTATGTTACTATAAATGGTTTGTGGTGCTATGTTACTATAAATGGTTTGTGGTGCTGTGTTACTATAAATGGTTTGTGGTGCTGTGTAACTATGAATGGTTTGTGGTGCAGTGTTACTATAAATGGTTTGTTGCGCTGTGTAACTATAAATGGGTTGTGGTGCAGTGTTACTATAAATGGTTTGTGGTGCTGTGTAACTATGAATGGTTTGTGGTGCTATGTTACTATAAATGGTTTGTTGCACTGTGTAACTATAAATGGTTTGTGGTGCTGTGTAACTATCAATGGTTTGTGGTGCTGTTTTACTATAAATAGTTTGTGGTGCTATGTTACTATAAATGGTTTGTGGTGCTATGTTACTATAAATATGGTTTGTGGTGCTGTATGACTATAAATGGTTTGTGGTGCTATGCTACTATAAATAGTTTGTGGTGCTGTATAACTATAAATGGTTTGTGTTGCTGTATAACTACAAATGATTTGTGGTGCTATGTTACTATAAATGGTTTGTGGTGCTATGTTACTATAAATGGTTTGTGGTGCTGTGTTACAATGTACTATAAATGGTTTGTGGTGCTGTGTTACTATAAATGGTTTGTGGTGCTGTATAACTATAAATGGGTTGTGATTCTGTGTTACTTTAAATGGTTTGTGGTGCTATGTAACTATAAATATGGTTTGTGGTGCAGTGAAACTATAAATGGTTTGTTGCGCTACGTAACTATAAATATGGTTTGTGGTACAGTGTAACTATAAATGGGTTGTGGTGCTATGTTACTATAAATGGTTTGTGGTGTTATGTTACTATAATTGGTTTGTGGTGCTATGTTACTATAAATGGTTTGTGGTGCTGTGTTACTATAAATGGTTTGTGGTGCTGTATAACTATAAATGGTTTGTGGTGCTATGCTACTATAAGTAGTTTGTTCTACTATGTTACTATAATTGGTTTGTGGTGCTATGATACTATGAATGGTTTGTTGCGCTGTGTAACTATAAATGGGTTGTGGTGCAGTGTTACTATAAATGGTTTGTGGTGCTGTGTAACTATGAATGGTTTGTGGTGCTATGTTACTATAAATGGTTTGTTGCACTGTGTAACTATAAATGGTTTGTGGTGCTGTGTAACTATCAATGGTTTGTGGTGCTGTGTTACTATAAATGGTTTGTGGTGCTATGTAACTATAAATATGGTTTGTGGTGCTGTATAACTATAAATTGTTTGTGGTACAGTGTTACTATAATTGGTTTGTGGTGCTATGTTACTATAATTGGTTTGTGGTGCTGTGTTACTATAAATAGTTTGTGGTGCTATGTAACTATAAATATGGTTTGTGGTGCTATGTTACTATAAATGGTTTGTTGCGCTGTGTTACTATGAATGGTTTGTGATGCTGTGTTAATATAATTGGTTTGTGGTGCTATGTTACTATGAATGGTTTGTTGCACTGTGTTACTATAAATGGTTTATGGTGCAGTGTTACTATAATGGTTTGTGGTGCTATGTAACTACAAATGGTTCAATTGTGTTGTAGTAGAAGGCATTTGTTCTCCAAAATTTGAACTCAAATATCCAGCAATCACCCTAACTGAGGAATATTTATGCATGGTGGTTAACATGTGTGCAGCATCATAAATCATAGCACACATTGTCTGTCACAGCAGGGAACAAGAGTTATGCTGATCTCGAATTGAATGCAATCTCTATCGTTTTTGAGCTTAAATTGTTACTATTGGATGCCTGTGTACAGCTCCTGACAAACACAGGAAGTCAGTGGGAGACAGTCTGGCCTTACCGACACTAACACACACCCAACACTTCCGTAATTTGCGTATTGCCATTATAAAATCAGATTATAGGTGAGAGGTTTGGTAATGATGGTACATGTTCCTGGCTTACGATGGCAATTATTTTTCATGAAGATACATTTGTAATGAAAGGAATTGTCTCGTCAAAAACACCAAGTTTTATGTAGAAAGTCCTTATATACATGTTCCTATGGGATAAGAAAATCAACATGTAAAGAGAGACATACTACACAATCCTTATGTAATAATATATATTTAACGAGACTGATGGGAACCATTATTTTTTAAATTGATTTCTGGCTGCCTCACTGCAGTTATCCCCTCCTCTATCTTCATCACTCAAGTCATCAACTCTGGCTCCTCATCACATCACTCAAGATATCCTCCCCTGTCTTCATCACTCAAGTCTTTCCCTCCTCTGTCTTCATCACTCAAGTCATCCCCTCCTATCTTCATCACTCAAGTCATCCCCTCCCCTGTCTTCATCACTCAAGTCATCTCCTCCTCTGTCTTCATCACTCAAGTCATCTCCTCCCTGTTTTCATCACTCAAGTCATCTCCTCCTGTCTTCATTATTCAATTCATCCCCTCCAGTGTCTTCATCACTCAAGTCATCATTTCCCCTAACTTCATCACTCAAGTCATCCCCTCAATACCTTTGAATATTTAAGACAACTACCTACCCTTTTGAATCCCACAGCTTCAGATGTATCAGATAATCTTCTCATTAAGAAAAGCATATACATGTATATACATGTTATATTTAGTCCACTATAGAAAAAACACACAGTAATCAATACATGTCTTGTTTGTCCAACTTACCGACAAGGGACCATTATTAGCTCACCTGCCCGAAGGGCAAGTGAGCTTATGCCGTGGCGCGGCGTCCGTCGTCCGTCCGTCCGGCGTCAACTTTTCCATTCAAGCAACTTCTTCTCAATAACCAAAAGGCCCAGAGACCTAATATTGGGCCTGTAGCATGCTGGGGTGAAGGGCTACCAAGTTTGTTCAAATGAATAACGTTGACCTTCATTCAAGGTCACAGGGGTCAAAAAGGCTAAAATCTTTAAACGACTTCTTCTCAATAACCAAGAGTCCCAGGGAGTTGATATTAGGTCTGTAGCATGCTGGGGTGAAGGGCTACCAAGTTTGTTCAAATGAATGACCTTGACTTTCATTCAAGGTCACAGGGGTCAAATATGCTAAAAAAAAATTAAACGACTTCTTCTAAATAGCCAAAATACCCAGGGACTTGATTTTGTGTCTGTAGCATGCTGGGGTGAAGGTCTACCAAGTTTGTTCAAACGAATGACCTTGACCTTCATTCAAGGTCACAGGAGTCAAAAAGGCTAAAAAATTTTAAACGACTTCTTCTCAATAACCAACAGATCCAGAGACCTAATATTTGGCCTGCAGCATGCTAGGATGAAGGGCTCCCAAGTTTGTTCAAATGAATGACCTTGACCTTCATTCAAGGTCACAGGAGTCAAAAAGGCTAAAATCTTTAAACGACTTCTTCTCAATAACCAAGAGTCCCAGGGAGTTGATATTAGGTCTGTAGCATGCTGGGGTGAAGGGCTACCAAGTTTGTTCAAATGAATGACCTTGACTTTCATTCAAGGTCACAGGGGTCAAATATGCTAAAAAAAAATTAAACGACTTCTTCTAAATAGCCAAAAGACCCAGGGACTTGATATTGGGTCTGTAGCATGCTGGGGTGAAGGTCTACCAAGTTTGTTCAAATGAATGACCTTGACCTTCATTCAAGGTCACAGGAGTCAAAAAGGCTAAAATCTTTAAACGACTTCTTCTCAATAACCAACAGATCCAGAGACCTAATATTTGGCCTGCAGCATGCTAGGATGAAGGGCTCCCAAGTTTGTTCAAATGAATGACCTTGACCTTCATTCAAGGTCACAGGAGTCAAAAAGGCTAAAATCTTTAAACGACTTCTTCTCAATAACCAACAGATCCAGAGACCTAATATTTGGCCTGCAGCATGCTAGGATGAAGGGCTCCCAAGTTTGTTCAAATGAATGACCTTGACCTTCATTCAAGGTCACAGGAGTCAAAAAGGCTAAAATCTTTAAATGACTTCTTCTCAATAAGCAAGAGGCCCAGGGAGTTGATATTGGGTCTGTAGCATGCTGGGGTAAAGGGCTACCAAGTTTGTTGAAATGAATGACCTTGACCTTCATTGAAGGTCACAGGGGTCAAATATGCTAAAATCTTTAAACAACTTCTTCTCAAAAAGCAAGAGTCCCAGAGACCTAATATTTCGCCTGTAGCATGCTGGGGTGAAGGGCTCCCAAGTTTGTTCAAATGAATGACCTTGATCTTCATTCAAGGTCACAGGAGTCAAAAAGGCTAAAATCTTTAAACGACTTCTTCTCAATAACCAACAGTCCCAGGGAGTTGGTATTGGGTCTGTAGCATGCTGGGGTGAAGGGCTACCTAGTTTGTTCAAATGAATGACCTTGACCTTCATTCAATGTCACAGGGACCAAACAGGCTAAAATCTTTAAACGACTTCTTCTCAATAACCAAGAGTCCCAGGGAGTTGATATTTGGCCTGTAGCATGCTGGGGTAAAGGGCTACCAAGTTTGTTCAAATGAATGACCTTGACCTTCATTCAAGGTCACAGGAGTCAAAAAGGCTAAAAATTTTAACAACTTCTTCTCAATTACCAATAGTCCCAGAGACCTAATATTTGGCCTGTAGCATGCTGGGGTGAAGGGCTCGCAAGTTTGTTCAAATGAATGACCTTGATCTTCATTCAAGGTCACAGGAGTCAAAAAGGCTAAAATCTTTAAACGACTTCTTCTCAATAACCAAGAGTCCCAGGGAGTTGATATTGGGTCTGTAGCATGCTTGGGTAAAGGGCTACCAAGTTTGTTCAAATGAATGACCTTGACCTTCATTCAAGGTCACAGGAGTCAAAAAGGCTAAAATCTTGACACGACTTCTTCTCAATAACCAAGAGTCCCATGGAGTTAATATTGTGTCTGTAGCATGCTGGGGTAAAGGGCTACCAAGTTTGTTCAAATGAATGACCCTGACTCGCATTCAAGGTCACGTCGATCAAGTATGCTTAAATCTTTAAATGACTTCAAGTGAAAAGCCAAAGTGCAGAGAGACATTATTATATTGGTCCTGTAGCATGCTTTCAAATAACTGCAGGATCCATATATGAAAAGATCACTGCATTGCAGGTGAGCGATTTGGGCCCATTGGGCCCTTGTTGTTGTCATACATCCTAGATTATGTATAGTTAGTAGGCTGAAACACAAACCGTGACAGACCTAACACCTTATCATAGCCATAAATTAGGGGTATGTGATGCTGAAGTAATAGAGAGCTGTCCTATAAGTTATAGAATCTTCCTTTGAAATGTCCATTAATGTTGAAGTCTGACGTAAGTGTTACTACTAAATGAGCACTCCACAAGGAGATCTGAAAAAGGCATTTAACACTTTATTTGGAACCAGGATGAGAGAGAGGTCACAAAAAAGGAGAAAGTGTCAACTTAAGTTAACACTAGAAAGATACGTTAAATGCTGAAACAGCATTATATTGATAATACTATATCCTGTAGGGATTCAACATGTCTGGAATCGAAGAGGGATGGAGATACCATCTTTTAATTGTTACCATAGCTACTGTTGTCAAAGACAGTATCTTGAAGTAGTTCATTGATGAGAGAACATGAACTAAAAGATTAATATGAGAATATTGCAGCTAGCTTTATATATTTCAGATACAATCAGGTATCTAGTTTGTTTTATATTTTTTTATTATTTCAAAAACTATTACCCCATAAACCTAAAGGAAGGCCAGATCACTGACCACCATGTGTCTGTCATGCATTTGGGAAGATACTTGATCCCAGTTTGCTCTGGAAAGTATGCAATTGGCCTCTTATACATGGTATGTTGCTCAGCACGGTAACCACCAACTACTACTGATGCTAAGCTACCAAATGACCATTGGGTATTGATAGGATTGCAAACTAAGTAAACAATATTTATATTGTGTCAGCATTTCAATGATTATGATAATTGTATAAGAAAACAAAAAAATTTCCTGATGACCATGTGATATCCCTACAACATAAATCCGCTAAATTCATCAACATCCAGGCTTAAATCAATTAGTGTGACGCAGTGATAAGGTGTCGTGGTATTACAGACTTAAATCAATTAGTGTGACCCAGTGTTAAGGTGTCATGCTATTACAGGCTTAAACCAATTAGTGCGACCCAGTGTTAAGGTGTCATGGTATTACAGACTTAAACCAATTAGTGTGACCCAGTGTTAATGTGTCGTGGTATTACGGACTTAAATCAGTTAGTGTGACCCAGTGTTAAGGTGTCATGGTATTACAGGCTTAAACCAATTAGTGCGACCCAGTGTTAATGTGTTGTGGTATTACAGACTTAAATCAGTTAGTATGACCCAGTGTTAATGTGTCGTGGTATTACAGACTTAAATCAGTTAGTGTGACCCAGTGTTAAGGTGTCATGGTATTACAGACTTAAACCAATTAGTGTGACCCAGTGTTAAGGTGTCGTGGTATTACAGACTTAAACCAATTAGTGTGACCCAGTGTTAAGGTGTCGTGGTATTACAGACTTAAATCAGTTAGTATGACCCAGTGTTAAGGTGTCGTGGTATTACAGACTTAAATCAGTTAGTGTGACCCAGTGTTAAGGTGTCATGGTATTACAGACTTAAATCAATTAGTACGTGTGACCCAGTGTTAAGGTGTTGTGGTATTACAGACTTAAATCAATTAGTGTGACCCAGTGTTAATGTGTCATGGTATTACAGACTTATATACATTACTGTGACCCAGTGTTAAGGTGTCGTGGTATTACAGACTTAAACCAATTAGTGTGACCCAGTGTTAAGGTGTCATGGTATTACAGGCTTAAACCAATTAGTGTGACCCAGTGTTAAGGTGTCATGGTATTACAGACTTAAATCAATTAGTGTGACCCAGTGTTAAGGTGTCGTGGTATTACAGACTTAAACCAATTAGTGTGACCCAGAGTTAGGGTATTGTGGTAGTACAGACTTAAACCAATTAGTGTGACCCAGTGTTAAGGTGTCATGGTATTACAGACTTAAACCAATTAGTGTGGCCCAGTGTTAAGGTGTTGTGGTATATTACGGACTTAAACCAATTAGTGTGACCCAGTATTAAGGTGTCATGGTATTATAGACTTAAATCAATAAGTGTGACCCAGTGTTAAGGTGTCATGGTATTACAGACTTAAATCAGTTAGTGTGACCCAGTGTTGAGGTGTCATCGTATTACAGACTTAAATCAGTTAGTGTGACCCAGTGTTGAGGTGTCATCGTATTACAGACTTAAATCAATTACTGTGACCCAGTGTTGCTATTAATTGCTATATTGTCAACTTCTAAAACTCCCCTTTAATTCCTTCCTAATTTTCACCTCACTTTTGTTCCTCATCTGCATCTTGACGTTCTCATCTTCAACTCTCTCTCTTCATCATTCCATTTGCATCTTCATCTCCCCATGGGCACCAGTCAGTCTTCATCTTTAATATTCACACTCAGATCTACTTTATCTCCTCCTCCTCACCCTTATCTTCACTTCCTCATCCATACCTAAATATCATCTTCAAACTCTGTATATTTATATCCTCACTTGTACATCCTCATCCTCATCCTCATCTTTACATCCTCATCTACCTCATCATCTTCAATCTCTGTATCATCTTCAGCCTCTGTTTATATCTTTATCTCCTCCTTTCCTCATCTTCACTTCCTCCTCTTTACTGCCTTATCTTCTCTTACTGATCTTTGCTCTCCTTTCCTTTTCTGCCCTAGATATACAATGAATCCCTATATATAAGTGTCTGACAGACATCATGGTGATGATAATGAGGTCCACAAGATTTTAATTTACTCCTGATAAATGACCAAGCAGATTCCTGTCTGGAAACTACTGTGAGACCAGTTGATAATAATTTCACCAATAGACTGATGTGTTCCCTGGTCAATATTATCCTATATATGTCCAGTTGTAACAGATACACCAATCATCAGTGGAAATTTTAACCATCATGTTATAGGCAGTACAAACTATCTTTAAGGTCTGCAAACCTTGGGGGATAGAGGAAGGGATCCCACCTTTTTCTATTGATTAATTAATACATACTGTAAAGGAACATATTTTAGCGGTAATCTTATTTTGGCAATTTTCGCGCTGAAATCATTCTGCTAAATTATGTTTGTGTGAATTACAGTTCCTGTATATTGCTTTCTACAGAAATATTGTGAGTGCATAAATTCATCATTTAAATTTGGTTATGCGCTAAAATTTGAGTCCACCAAAATAAGTATGTTTACAGTGAATATTTCCCTTATTTACAGTGTATCCTAGATTTGTTATTTTGTGTACTAACAGGCAAATTGTTCTGTAAACATTGTCAAAGATTTTTTTTTTTTTTTAATTTGAAGTTTGATTCTGGAAGCCATTTCTATAATGATATGTGAATTTAATGATAAATTTATTTTTTTAATATATCTTTTTCAATCCATCAAATACTGCAAAGTCCATATTTATAAATATTATCTCTCAGTTAAAGATAATTTGAGTGTTTGAATTCAGTGGCAGGATTAAAAAGATACTCCATGCAGTTTTGTGAAAATTAACTTGTATTCTGGAAATTATGAAAATTAGTTGCTGTTTAAGAAATTTGATATAATTGTAAATACTTAAGTGTGTTTGTGCATAACATACTCAGAACTCTTACTTTATTTTTCAGTAAATAAGATGATTGAGTATTGCATGTCATCACAAGTCTATTTTACATATTGTACATTTATTACTTTGTTACTCTGAAGGAAAGGATATAAAACAGCCAATGACTATCTGTATCATGCTTATCGTGCTATCGGGAAGAAGCCTTTTATTAAATGTAATCTTGCTCACTCCAAATTGATTGATGTTAGATTACATCATTTACGTCACAAACCAGAGACGTAAACGATTGGACAAACATGCAGTGCGTTTAAGGTAAACACTGTCTGACAGTGATTGATGCAGAGCGCCACCTAGCCAAATAACGTATTAAGTTAATGTGTGATTTCACTAAAAAAGTAGTATCCTAGAAGTTTCAAACATGATAATAATATCAATGGTATTGACTGTAATAATTCCTGTAACCCTTTTCATATCAGTATTCACATATTCCTGTAATCCATCAGTAATCACATATTCTTGTAATTTATCAGTAATCACATATTCTTGTAATTTATCAGTAATCACATATTCCTGTAATCCATCAGTAATCACAAATTCTTGTAATTTATCAGTAATCACATATTCTTGTAATTTATCAGTAATCACATATTCTTGTAATATAACCTTTCTACAGCATCCTTAATTGCTTCACAATGTAAAGTTCAGATATTTCCAATGCATGATTGACATTGTCAATTGTTAACATGCCCAGGTATAGGAAGCTTGTTGATTGTTAACATGCCCAGGTATAGGAAGCTTGTTGATTGTTAACATGCCCAGGTATAGGAGGCTTGTTGATTGTTAACATGCCCAGGTATAGGAAGCTTGTTGATTGTTAACATGCCCAGGTATAGGAAGCTTTTTGATTGTTAACATGCCCAGGTATAGGAAGCTTGTTGATTGTTAACATGCCCAGGTATAGGAAGCTTGTTGATTATTAACATGCCCAGGTATAGGAAGCTTGTTGATTATTAACATGCCCAGGTATAGGAAGCTTGTCGATTGTTAACATGCCCAGGTATAGGAAGCTTGTTGATTATTAACATGCCCAGGTATAGGAAGCTTGTTGATTGTTAACATGCCCAGGTATAGGAAGCTTGTTGATTGTTAACATGCCCAGGTATAGGAAGCTTGTTGATTGTTAACATGCCCAGGTATAGGGAGCTTGTTGATCGTTAACATGCCCAGGTATAGGAAGCTTGTTGATTGTTAACATGCCCAGGTATAGGAAGCTTGTTGATTGTTAACATGCCCAGGTATAGGAAGCTTGTCCATTGTTAACAGGCCCAGGTATATAAGCTTGTCCATTGTTAACATGCCCAGGTATAGGAAGCTTGTCGATTGTTAACATGTCCAGGTATAGGAAGCTTGTTGATTGTTAACATGCCAGGTATAGGAATCTTGTTGATTGTTAACATGCCCAGGTATAGGAAGCTTGTTTATTGTTAACATGCCCAGGTATAGGAAGCTTGTTGATTGTTAACATGCCCAGGTATAGGAAGCTTGTCGATTGTTAACATGCCAAGGTATAGGAAGCTTGTCGATTATTAACATGCCCAGGTATAGGAAGCTTGTGGATTGTTAACATTCCCAGGTATAGGAAGCTTGTTGATTGTTAACATGCCCAGGATAATAGAAAGCTTGTCGATTAAACATGCCCAGGTTTAGGAAGCTTGTTGATTGTTAACATGCCCAGGTATAGGAAGCTTGTTGATTGTTAACATGCCCAGGTATAGGAAGCTTGTTGATTGTTAACATGCCCAGGTATAGGAAGCTTGTTGATCGTTAACATGCCCAGGTATATAAGCTTGTTGATTGTTAACATGCCCAGGTATAGGAAGCTTGTTGATTGTTAACATGCCCAGGTATAGGAAGCTTGTCGATTGTTAACATGCCCAGGTATAGAAAGCTTGTCGATTTTTAACATGCCCAGGTATAGGAAGCTTGTTGATTGTTAACATGCCAAGGTATAGGAAGCTTGTTGATTGTTAACATGCCCAGGTATAGGAAGCTTGTCGATTTTTAACATGCCCAGGTATAGGAAGCTTGTCGATTTTTAACATGCCCAGGTATATGAAGCTTGTTGATTTTTAACAAGCCCAGGTATAGGAAGCTTGTTGATTATTAACATGCCCAGGTATAGGAAGCTTGGTGATTATTAACATGTCCAGGTATAGGAAGCTTGTTGATTGTTAACATGCCCAGGTATAGGAAGCTTGTCGATTAATTATGCCCAGGTATAGGAAGCTTGTTGATTTTTAACATGCCCAGGTATAGGAAGCTTGTTGATTGTTAACATGCCCAGGTATAGGAAGCTTGTCGATTTTTAACATGCCCAGGTATAGGAAGCTTGTTGATTTTTAACATGCCCAGGTATAGGAAGCTTGTTGATTGTTAACAAGCCCAGGTATAGGAAGCT
The DNA here is from genome assembly GCF_902652985.1 of Pecten maximus. Taxonomy (NCBI): domain Eukaryota; kingdom Metazoa; phylum Mollusca; class Bivalvia; order Pectinida; family Pectinidae; genus Pecten; species Pecten maximus. Next base: position 35,234,712 of record NC_047019.1, read on the forward strand.
TGTTGATTGTTAACATGCCCAGGTATAGGAAGCTTGTTGATTATTAACATGCCCAGGTATAGGAAGCTTGTCAATTGCTAACAAGCCCAGGTATAGGAAGCTTGTCAATTGTTAACAAGCCCAGGTATAGGAAGCTTGTTGATTGTTAACATGCCCAGGTATAGGAAGCTTGTCCATTGTTAACATGCCCAGGTATAGGGAGCTTGTCGATTGTTAACATGCCCAGGTATAGGAAGCTTGTTGATTGTTAACATGCCCAGGTATAGGAAGCTTGTCGATTGTTAACATGCCCAGGTATAGGAAGCTTGTCCATTGTTAACATGCCCAGGTATAGGAAGCTTGTTGATTGTTAACATGCCCAGGTATAGGAAGCTTGTCGATTGTTAACATGCCCAGGTATAGGAAGAGTGTTGATTGTTAAGATGCCAAGGTATAGGAAGCAGTTTTCAGCTGGAATATGTAATGTGTGACAATCACTTATCTCTTAATATAGGTCATTGTTTTCTAGGAAGCTGTTTGGTTGTTGAAAAGGTTATTATATATTTACTCAGTGGTTATGACAGGCTTAATTTCAAAAGTATAAAAATGTCATAATTAGTGGCACTTGAATTTTAACTCAAAGACTTGCTTTCTATCGCTAGCTGAAGCTGGTTGTTGATCATTGACCTTGAGCTGTTATTCCATACACAAATAACACAGGGAAGAATCCATTAGACATTTGTGGCCTACCAGTACAGTATTGTATTTCTACTTGAAAGATGTTGTTGAAAGAATCATTGATTAGTTTGATTGATCAGTAAATATGTGTAGAATCTCAAGTGAATCTGTTAAAGCAAACTTTCCACATTTCTCTTCATTGGATATCAGAAATCTTGCATGTGTTCCTGGTGGCAAAAGTTTGAATGAATAAATCTTATTTTTAAGCAAACTCTATGAATATTTAGTGTATAATTGAGGAAATGAGAAGCTGAAAATAGAAACATGTTGTGAAAATGAGTTTTAAAGGAAAAAAATAAACGTCATGAAGGGCAGGCTCGATTTAGGTGTTACATTTATAGCAAATGAAGCCAGATAAGATAATCTGCAGTTTGAGAGATTCTCCAAGAACTAAGATACTGTACAACCTACCAAGCATATACATGTGTTGTGGTTTGACCAGATATTATGAGCATACCTAGGGGTTAATACAGAGCCCCCATAATAATAATGAACATTAAAAAAGGCCGTAAACTGTGCCCTGATGACGGCCTGCCTAAGGTGAAACATGTCACCAACCAGCTATAGAAGTCAAGAGAATACACTGTTTGGTAACCTGCAGGGTTTAGGAGTTAATTGTTATTACAAGTGAGTAAAGTGCTGAAATCCAATCACATCAGTCTTTGTGCTGTATTTGGTGATCACTCTTTGAGGTAGTTTTGATCTCTTAATTTGCATTTAATAAAATCAAAATTATTTGTGTAATTTGTATTGTTGTTGAATGTATTGAGAGTGTTTATACACTTCTTCATTCACTTTTAGGATTTAATGACATATTCTTCACACACAGGGATGTGTTCAAATTTGTGGTGCCATTTCAAAACTTAAATGTATGCCTGTATGTTGAATCATAGCTGTTAAAGGATACATTTACCTTAAGGATAATGATTGTAATTTTGATTTTGGATATTTTCCTAAATATTTTACTTCATGATGGAATTTTTCATTGAAGATTAATTTTATTTGGGATCTTTTCCTAAAATTTGACTTCATCAGGAAATTTTTCATTAAAGATTAATTTTATTTGGGATATTTTCCTTAATATTTTACTTCATGATGAACTTTTTCATTGAAGATTCATTTTATTTGGGATATTTTCCAAACATGTTACTTCATGACAAACACTTTAACAGAGTATTATCAAGGTAAACAAAATGGAAATCTGCTGTGAGAGGAAGTAATCGATTTGAAATGAATGTAAAGAAAAAGTAATCAGAAAATGGAGGAAATGTACTTAGTTGTGCTAACACCAGCATTGTCAGGTATTATGGATCCATCTCAAGGAAAGTACCAGCATCGCAGACTGAATTTCCTACCGATGACTTACAGACACACATAATTGGATTGTGGAAATGTTATGTACTATACAAACACATATGGAGGTAAAAAAAAGACAACTATGCCTTGACACAAAATACCATTACACTATCCAGCACTTTACTGATCGCAGACATAGATTCGGAAGCTGCTTATTTCCAAACTGTATGGCTCCATTTGAACTTTTGCAGATATCTGATGCAAGCTTTATAAATAGATGTACAGCTGTATTTAAATATACCTTGTAAAGTGCCCCAGTGTATATTAATTACCATATATCACCATCTGTACAGCAAATGTATTGGTGTAGTTAAAGATAATCATTGTATTGGTGTAATTTATGATAATCAGTTATTGGTGTAATTTATGATAATCAGTTATTGGTGTAAGTTATGATAATAGGTGTATTGATGTAATTTATGATAATCGATGTATTGGTGTAATTTATAATAAAATTAATGTATTGGTGTAATTTATGAAAATCAGTGTATTGGTATAACTTATGATAATCAGTTATTGGTGTAATTTATGATAATCATATATTGGTGTAATTTATGATAATCTCATTGCCAATGAACAGTAATTATATATATAAATTCAGGTCACTTTATGTTTATGCCTATGGCTTTGGCATAGAATTTCTTTTGTCTTGTCCTGATGGCACAGTATGATGTTAGGTGTAATACTACTAATCATGTTGGTCACACTAGAGACATTTTCAACTTTTTTCTCTTCTCCCCATCAAAGACCAGTATGACGAAACTGGATCTAAATAACTCTTTAATGGCCTTTAATTAAATTGAACGAGTCCAAAATAGCTGTCCAGTATACACATTCTAGCCTGCCTGGCGGTGACATTTCTGTCTTCTCAACGAGATCAATGTTAAGTAAAGGTTATCCAGTTTCTGTCTCTTTCTGTAAGAGTATTATCTAGATGTTTAAAGATCTAAAGATCAAGATACAGGAGTTTTTTTAAGGAAAACATGGTCTCGGAAGTTAGCAGTTTTCCAGTCTAGTTTGGATAACACACAAAACAGGTGCCCATTGTACAGGACGGACCAATATAGCTTGATATGTATAGTAATACTTTTTCATTTGAAAATTTAGGTGATAGACAGTTGGTACATATTACTACTTCACAGTATCAGTAGCTAATGGTTCTCCTGCTTTTCCAGAAACTGTCACAATTTGATGGAAAAGCAAAGAAAATTCTGTTATCAATTGTCTCGGAGGATTATGAATTCACATTCTCTAAAAAACATTATGAGATCTCTCTGAACAGATGTAATGGTATGCTGTCTCCAACTTGGCTTTATTTGAACTGAATGTGTCAGCAAAAAATAGAGATGAAATTGTCATTGAGGGACTGGAATGCACAAATGTGATTAGATCTGTATGCTTGAGAAAGATTGTGCATGCTAGTTTCTAGTCAGGTGTTTTAGTCCAACACAATGTAGTGGATAGTTTATAATATTATATATACGTATATATATAGTAATAACGTCAGGATCAAGTCAGTGGCTACAGTCTCTGTAACATTTCACAACTTAATTAATTCTACATTGAAACATTTGTCTCCTACTTGGTTTTCTTACCAATACACAAGTGACAACATTTTACCATATCCAATTACCACACCCAGGTACTAGAACTTACAAAATATATACAGGAATATATCGAGTGAGAAGTATACAGCCATTGTAACAATACATTACTAGTAAATCAATGGATAGTATCTAAGTTACAGTATTGATATGGGGATAATGTGTTATGCTGATTTGTTTGGTTTTATTTGGTTTTGTTTTGCAATTGTTTAATGTCCAATCAGCAGCCGTAGTCATTCTTATTTAAGGACAACCTCCCCTGTGTACGAGCTACATGCGTGTAGTGAAAGTGTGTGTTTGTGTTTTGGGAGATTGCAGTATGTTTGTCTCCTTGTGATAGCGATAATCTGATGTCGACTTTAAAGCGATAATCTGATGTCGACTTTATAGTGCTAGCTCACTGAAGCATTAACTGCTAAAGACACCCAGCAGGATTGACAACCCACCCAGTCACATTATACTGACAACAGGCGAACCAGTCGTCCTGCTCCTGAAATTGGTGAGTGGTGATCGACAGTAGCAACTACCATTTTTTATAGACTCTAATGTCTCAGCCAGGGGACAGATCCCAAAGTCTTCCTGATATGTCTCAGTCAGGGGACAGATCCCAAAGTCTTCCTGATATGTCTCAGTCATCAGGGGACAGAACCCAAAGTCTTCCTGATATGTCTCAGCCAGGGGACAGAACCCAAAGTCTTCCTGATATGTCTCAGCCAGGGGACAGAACCCAAAGTCTTCCTGATATGTCTCAGTCGTCAGGGAACAGATCCCAAAGTCTTCCTGATATGTCTCAGTCAGGGGACAGATCCCAAAGTCTTCCTGATATGTCTCAGTCATCAGGGGACAGAACCCAAAGTCTTCCTGATATGTCTCAGTCAGGGGACAGAACCCAAAGTCTTCCTGATATGTCTCAGTCAGGGGACAGATCCCAAAGTCATCCTGATATGTCTCAGCCAGGGGACAGATCCCAAAGTCTTCCTGATATGTCTCAGTCAGGGGACAGATCCCAAAGTCTTCCTGATATGTCTCAGTCATCAGGGGACAGAACCCAAAGTCTTCCTGATATGTCTCAGTCAGGGGACAGAACCCAAAGTCTTCCTGATATGTCTCAGTCAGGGGACAGATCCCAAAGTCTTCCTGATATGTCTCAGCTACGGGACAGAACCCAAAGCCTTCCTGATATGTCTCAGTCATCAGGGGACAGAACCCAAAGTCTTCCTGATATGTCTCAGCCAGGGGACAAATCCCAAAGTCTTCCTGATATGTCTCAGTCAGGGGACAGATCCCAAAGTCTTCCTGTTATGTCTTAGTCGTCAGGGGACAGATCCCAAAGTCTTCCTGATATGTCTCAGCCAGGGGACAAATCCCAAAGTCTTCCTGATATGTTTCAGTCAGGGCACAGAACAAAAAGTCTTCCTGATATGTCTCAGCCAGGGGACAAATCCAAAAGTCTTCCTGATATGTCTCAGCCAGGGGACAAATCCAAAAGTCTTCCTGATATGTCTCAGCCAGGAGACAAATCCAAAAGTCTTCCTGATATGTCTCAGTCGTCAGGGGACAGAATCCAAAGTCTTCCTGATATGTCTCAGTCGTCAGGGGACAGAATCCAAAGTCTTCCTGATATGTCTCAGTCGTCAGGGGACAGATCCCAAAGTCTTCCTGATATGTCTCAGTCAGGGGACAGAACCCAAAGTCTTCCTGATATGTCTCAGTCGTCAGGGGACAGATCCCAAAGTCTTCCTGATATATGTCTCAGCTACGGGACAGAACACAAAGTCTTCCTGATATGTCTCAGTCAGGGGACAGATCCCAAAGTCTTCCTGATATGTCTCAGTCAGGGCACAGAACCAAAAGTCTTCCTGATATGTCTCAGTCGTCAGGGGACAGATCCCAAAGTCTTCCTGATATGTCTCAGCCAGGGAACAAATCCAAAAGTCTTCCTGATATGTCTCAGTCGTCAGGGGACAGAACCCAAAGTCTTCCTGATATGTCTCAGTCGTCAGGGGACAGATCCCAAAGTCTTCCTGATATGTCTCAGTCGTCAGGGGAAAGATCCCAAAGTCTTCCTGATATGTCTCAGTCAGGAGACAGAATCCAAAGTCTTCCTGATATGTCTCAGTCGTCAGGAGACAGAACCCAAAGTCTTCCTGATATGTCTCAGCCAGGAGACAAATCCCAAAGTCTTCCTGATATGTCTCAGTCAGGGCACAGAACCAAAAGTCTTCCTGATATGTCTCAGTCAGGGGACAGAACCAAAAGTCTTCCTGATATGTCTCAGTCATCAGGGGACAGATCCCAAAGTCTTCCTGATATGTCTCAGTCGTCAGGGGACAGATCCCAAAGTCTTCCTGATATGTCTCAGCCAGGGGACAGAACCAAAAGTCTTCCTGATATGTCTCAGTCAGGAGACAGAACCCAAAGTCTTCCTGATATGTCTCAGCTACGGGACAGATCCCAAAGTCTTCCTGATATGTCTCAGCCAGGAGACAGAACCCAAAGTCTTCCTGATATGTTTCAGTCAGGGCACAGAACCAAAAGTCTTCCTGATATGTCTCAGTCGTCAGGGGACAGATCCCAAAGTCTTCCTGATATGTCTCAGTCAGGGCACAGAACCAAAAGTCTTCCTGATATGTCTCAGTCGTCAGGGCACAGAACCAAAAGTCTTCCTGATATGTCTCAGTCGTCAGGGGACAGATCCCAAAGTCTTCCTGATATGTCTCAGTCGTCAGGGGACAGATCCCAAAGTCTTCCTGATATGTCTCAGTCAGGGGACAGAACCCAAAGTCTTCCTGATATGTTTCAGTCAGGGGACAAATCCCAAAGTCTTCCTGATATATGTCTCAGTCATCAGGGGACAGATCCCAAAGTCTTCCTGATATGTCTCAGTCGTCAGGGGACAGATCCCAAAGTCTTCCTGATATGTCTCAGCCAGGGGACAAATCCCAAAGTCTTCCTGATATGTTTCAGTCAGGGCACAGAACCAAAAGTCTTCCTGATATGTCTCAGCAAGGGGACAAATCCAAAAGTCTTCCTGATATGTCTCAGCCAGGGGACAAATCCAAAAGTCTTCCTGATATGTCTCAGCCAGGGGACAAATCCAAAAGTCTTCCTGATATGTCTCAGTCGTCAGGGGACAGAATCCAAAGTCTTCCTGATATGTCTCAGTCATCAGGGGACAGATCCCAAAGTCTTCCTGATATGTCTCAGTCGTCAGGGGACAGATCCCAAAGTCTTCCTGATATGTCTCAGTCAGGGGACAGAACCCAAAGTCTTCCTGATATGTCTCAGTCGTCAGGGGACAGATCCCAAAGTCTTCCTGATATATGTCTCAGCTACGGGACAGAACTCAAAGTCTTCCTGATATGTCTCAGTCGTCAGGAGACAGAACCCAAAGTCTTCCTGATATGTTTCAGTCGTCAGGGGACAGATCCCAAAGTCTTCCTGATATGTCTCAGTCGTCAGGGGACAGATCCCAAAGTCTTCCTGATATGTCTCAGCCAGGGAACAAATCCAAAAGTCTTCCTGATATGTCTCAGTCGTCAGGGGACAGATCCCAAAGTCTTCCTGATATGTCTCAGCCAGGGAACAAATCCAAAAGTCTTCCTGATATGTCTCAGTCGTCAGGGGACAGATCCCAAAGTCTTCCTGATATGTCTCAGCCAGGGCACAGAACCAAAAGTCTTCCTGATATGTCTCAGTCGTCAGGGGACAGATCCCAAAGTCTTCCTGATATGTCTCAGCCAGGGAACAAATCCAAAAGTCTTCCTGATATGTCTCAGTCGTCAGGGGACAGATCCCAAAGTCTTCCTGATATGTCTCAGCCAGGGAACAAATCCAAAAGTCTTCCTGATATGTCTCAGTCGTCGGGGGACAGAACACAAAGTCTTCTTGATATGTCTCAGCCAGGGGACAGAACCCAAAGTCTTCCTGATATGTCTCAGTCGTCAGGGGAAAGATCCCAAAGTCTTCCTGATATGTCTCAGCCAGGGAACAAATCCAAAAGTCTTCCTGATATGTCTCAGCCAGGGAACAAATCCAAAAGTCTTCCTGATATGTCTCAGTCGTCAGGGGACAGAACACAAAGTCTTCTTGATATGTCTCAGCCAGGGGACAGAACCCAAAGTCTTCCTGATATGTCTCAGTCGTCAGGGGAAAGATCCCAAAGTCTTCCTGATATGTCTCAGTCAGGAGACAGAATCCAAAGTCTTCCTGATATGTCTCAGTCGTCAGGAGACAGAACCCAAAGTCTTCCTGATATGTCTCAGCCAGGAGACAAATCCCAAAGTCTTCCTGATATGTCTCAGTCGTCAGGGGACAGAACCAAAAGTCTTATTGATATGTCTCAGTCGTCAGGGGACAGATCCCAAAGTCTTCCTGATATGTCTCAGCCAGGGGACAGAACCAAAAGTCTTCCTGATATGTCTCAGTCAGGAGACAGAACCCAAAGTCTTCCTGATATGTCTCAGCTACGGGACAGATCCCAAAGTCTTCCTGATATGTCTCAGCCAGGAGACAGATCCCAAAGTCTTCCTGATATGTCTCAGCCAGGGAACAAATCCAAAAGTCTTCCTGATATGTCTCAGTCGTCAGGGGACAGAACCCAAAAGTCTTCCTGATATGTCTCAGTCGTCAGGGGACAGATCCCAAAGTCTCCTGATATGTCTCAGTCGTCAGGGGAAAGATCCCAAAGTCTTCCTGATATGTCTCAGTCAGGAGACAGAATCCAAAGTCTTCCTGATATGTCTCAGTCGTCAGGAGACAGAACCCAAAGTCTTCCTGATATGTCTCAGCCAGGAGACAAATCCCAAAGTCTTCCTGATATGTCTCAGTCAGGGCACAGAACCAAAAGTCTTCCTGATATGTCTCAGTCGTCAGGGGACAGAACCAAAAGTCTTCCTGATATGTCTCAGTCGTCAGGGGACAGATCCCAAAGTCTTCCTGATATGTCTCAGTCATCAGGGGACAGATCCAAAAGTCTTCCTGATATGTCTCAGCCAGGGGACAGAACCAAAAGTCTTCCTGATATGTCTCAGTCAGGAGACAGAACCCAAAGTCTTCCTGATATGTCTCAGTCAGGGGACAAATCCCAAAGTCTTCCTGATATGTCTCAGTCGTCAGGAGACAGATCCCAAAGTCTTCCTGATATGTCTCAGTCGTCAGGGGACAAATCCCAAAGTCTTCCTGATATGTCTCAGCCACGGGACAGAACCCAAAGTCTTCCTGATATGTCTCAGTCGTCAGGGGACAGAACCCAAAGTCATCCTGATATGTCTCAGCCGTCAGGGGACAGATCCCAAAGTCTTCCTGATATGTCTCAGTCAGGAGACAGAATCCAAAGTCTTCCTGATATGTCTCAGTCAGGAGACAGATCCCAAAGTCTTCCTGATATGTCTCAGTCAGGAGACAGAATCCAAAGTCATCCTGATATGTCTCAGCCAGGTGACAGATCCCAAAGTCTTCCTGAGGGAAGTTAGGCAGTCTCAAATGAGACAAAAGAAGAAAGTAGAATAAAAAACTAGAGAAAAGATAAGATCCTTATTTAGTTGCCTCTTACAAATCATGACATGGGGGCAGCAGGTACAATTTGTATCACCTGCAAGGTAGCAATTTGTTTGCCGTTTTCTCCTTAAACTAAAAGCATTAACCAATACAGATGAATCCACCTTTTTGTAGAAACAAAACTAAAGCATTTTAAATGAAAAAAATAGTTTGAAATGTATCTGAAACAGTTTTTCCTCTGCAATTTCAACTAAATAAGTTCACTGAAAAAATCCCTTCTTAACATCATCCTTATATACAGGATTATTGACTGAGACACGAACCTGCAGCCTACCTAAATTGTGATGGATGCATGTACGGCAAGGGCAAACACTATATGCCAACAACAAGTTCTTGGTGTGGATATAAAATATACCAACAACAAAAACTACATGGATAACAGTCTTGACCTATTCACTGCCAGTTCTACACAGAATTACTGTTAGAGAACTACACCTGGACAGCTGGCAGAACTATAAAATATCAGCAGTTTATAATCCTAAGCTAGAAGAAAAAACTTTCCCTTCAATTTATGAAGAATATCAAACATAGTTATTCATTCTCTTTACGTGTATACAGGGGAGGAATCAATACCCCCCAAGTTACTTCATCCTCTCTATGTGTATACAGGGGAGGAATCAATACCCCCAAGTTACTTCATCCTCTCTATGTGTATACAGGGGAGGAATCAATCCCCCCAAGTTACTTCATCCTCTCTACGTGTATACAGGGGAGGAATCAATACCCCCAAGTTACTTCATCCTCTCTACGTGTATACAGGGGAGGAATCAATACCCCCAAGTTACTTCATCCTCTCTACGTGTATACAGGGGAGGAATCAATACCCCCAAGTTACTTCATCCTCTCTATGTGTATACAGGGGAGGAATCAATACCCCCAAGTTACTTCATCCTCTCTACGTGTATACAGGGGAGGAATCAATACCCCCAAGTTACTTCATCCTCTCTACCTGTATACAGGGGAGGAATCAATACCCCCAAGTTACCTCATCCTCTCTACGTGTATACAGGGGAGGAATCAATACCCCCAAGTTACTTCATCATCTCTACATGTATACAGGGGAGGAATCAATACCCCCAAGTTACTTCATCCTCTCTACGTGTATACAGGGGAGGAATCAATACCCCCAAGTTACTTCATCCTCTCTACCTGTATACAGGGGAGGAATCAATACCCCCAAGTTACCTCATCCTCTCTACGTGTATACAGGGGAGGAATCAATACCCAAAGTTACTTCATCCTCTCTATGTGTATACAGGGGAGGAATCAATACCCCCAAGTTACTTCATCCTCTCTACATGTATACAGGGGAGGAATCAATACCCCCAAGTTACTTCATCCTCTCTACGTGTATACAGGGGAGGAATCAATACCCCCAAGTTACTTCATCCTCTCTACGTGTATACAGGGGAGGAATCAATACCCCCAAGTTACTTCATCCTCTCTACGTGTATACAGGGGAGGAATCAATACCCCGAAGTTACTTCATCCTCTATGTGTATACAGGGGAGGAATCAATACCCCCAAGTTACTTCATCCTCTCTTCGTGTATACAGGGGAGGAATCAATACCCCCAAGTTACTTCATCCTCTCTACGTGTATACAGGGGAGGAATCATCCTCTACGTGTATACAGGGGAGGAATCATCCTCTATGTGTAAACAGGGGAGGAATCAATACCCCCAAGTTACTTCATCCTCTCTACGTGTATACAGGGGAGGAATCAGTACCCCCACGTTACTTCATCCTCTCTACATGTATACAGGGGAGGAATCAGTACCCCCACGTTACTTCATCCTCTCTACATGTATACAGGGGAGGAATCAGTACCCCCACGTTACTTCATCCTCTCTACATGTATACAGGGGAGGAATCAATACCCCCAAGTTACTTCATCCTCTCTACGTGTATACAGGGGAGGAATCAATACCCCCAAGTTACTTCATCCTCTCTACGTGTATACAGGGGAGGAATCAATACCCCCAAGTTACTTCATCCTCTCTACGTGTATACAGGGGAGGAATCAATACCCCCAAGTTACTTCATCCTCTCTACGTGTATACAGGGGAGGAATCAATACCCCCAAGTTACTTCATCCTCTCTACGTGTATACAGGGGAGGAATCATCCTCTCTACCTGTATACAGGGGCGGAATCAATACCCCCAAGTTACTTCATCCTCTCTACATGTATACAGGGGAGGAATCAATACCCCCAAGTTACTTCATCCTCTCTACGTGTATACAGGGGAGGAATCAATACCCCCAAGTTACTTCATCCTCTCTACGTGTATACAGGGGAGGAATCAATACCCCCAAGTTACTTCATCCTCTCTACGTGTATACAGGGGAGGAATCAATACCCCCAAGTTACTTCATCCTCTCTACGTGTATACAGGGGAGGAATCAATACCCCCAAGGTTCTTCATCCTCTCTACATGTATACAGGGGAGGAATCAATACCCCCAAGTTACTTCATCCTCTCTACGTGTATACAGGGGAGGAATCAATACCCCAAGTTACTTCATCCTCTTTACGTGTATACAGGGGAGGAATCAATACCCCCAAGTTACTTCATCCTCTCTATGTGTATACGGGGGAGGAATCAATACCCCCAAGTTACTTCATCCTCTCTACGTGTATACAGGGGAGGAATCAATACCCCCAAGTTACTTCATCCTCTCTACGTGTATACAGGGGAGGAATCAATACCCCCAAGTTACTTCATCCTCTCTACGTGTATACAGGGGAGGAATCATCCTCTCTATGTGTATACAGGGGAGGAATCAATACCCCCAAGTTACTTCATCCCTTCTACATGTATACAGGGGAGGAATCAATTCCCCCAAGTTACTTCATCCTCTCTACGTGTATACAGGGGAGGAATCAATACCCCCAAGTTACTTCATCCTCTCTACGTGTATACAGGGGAGGAATCAATACCCCCAAGTTACTTCATCCTCTCTATGTGTATACAGGGGAGGAATCAATACCCCCAAGTTACTTCATCCCTTCTACATGTATACAGGGGAGGAATCAATACCCCCAAATTACTTCATCCTCTCTACGTGTATACAGGGGAGGAATCAATACCCCCAAGTTACTTCATCCTCTCTACGTGTATACAGGGGAGGAATCAATACCCCCAAGTTACTTCATCCTCTCTATGTGTATACAGGGGAGGAATCAATACCCCCAAGTTACTTCATCCTCTCTACGTGTATACAGGGGAGGAATCAATACCCCCAAGTTACTTCATCCTCTCTACGTGTATACAGGGGAGGAATCAATACCCCCAAGTTACTTCATCCTCTCTACATGTATACAGGGGAGGAATCAATACCCCCAAGTTACTTCATCCTCTCTACGTGTATACAGGGGAGGAATCAATACCCCCAAGTTACTTCATCCTCTCTACGTGTATACAGGGGAGGAATCAATACCCCCAAGTTACTTCATCCTCTCTACGTGTATACAGGGGAGGAATCAATACCCCCAAGTTACTTCATCCTCTCTACGTGTATACAGGGGAGGAATCAATACCCCCAAGTTACTTCATCCTCTCTACGTGTATACAGGGGAGGAATCAATACCCCCAAGTTACTTCATCCTCTCTACGTGTATACAGGGGAGGAATCAATACCCCCAAGTTACTTCATCCTCTCTACGTGTATACAGGGGAGGAATCAATACCCCCAAGTTACTTCATCCTCTCTACATGTATACAGGGGAGGAATCAATACCCCCAAGTTACTTCATCCTCTCTACATGTATACAGGGGAGGAATCAATACCCTCAAGTTACTTCATCCTCTCTACGTGTATACAGGGGAGGAATCAATACCCCCAAGTTACTTCATCCTCTCTACGTGTATACAGGGGAGGAATCGATACCCCCAAGTTACTTCATCCTCTCTACATGTAAACAGGGGAGGAATCAATACCCCCAAGTTACTTCATCATTTTAGGCTATTTACCCCAAGTTCAAAAAATCTCTTCAAAAGCAATACTTCTTTTAGAATGGATTAAAATCAATTTCTGTTTAATGGCCTTTGGTAGCGGATTAAACTATTGTAATCACTTTGTTTTGTTGAGGCAAGCAGCTAGATGATTGGAGTTGTGTAAGGTTTGGCTTGCTCAATGCCAACCAGAACTGTCTGCAACAGCCATTTCTACCTACGCATAGACTGGCCATTTACATCTATAAGGATATTCAGAATAAAAAAGTGATAGATTTTATTGTTTTTATTGTTTCGAATTATGGTCTCATTTCTAGACATATTACATAACAAGACATTTTTGATGCATTATACATGTAATAATAAGATAGTAAATGACGGGTTAAACCATTCTTATGATTCTTGTTTTCCATTAAGAGAAGATTTTTGTTAATCTATCACTATTAATACATAGATTTTAGGAATATATCTGTTTTTCAACCTTGGCATTTTGTGACATATTATCGAAGCTGTCACAGTTTTAAAGTGATGTCTTTGTGATGACTTCAATCTCCCAGTAAATTTCCGAGTGCCAATATGATATTGGCTCATCACTATGAATCAAGCTGAAAGGAATTCCACATAGGAAATCTGTACATTTCCTATTTCAACATATTACGGGAAAATAATTTAGACTTGATACAAATAACTGTGCCGAAACATATTGTCTATGCTTTCAGTTTGTATTCCCTGATCAACTTAGCTCTTTGTTGAAAAATACAATTGCTGTATCTAGGGTGTTTTTGGAAGCCTCCAGCTGTGTAGTTTCGTGTTTATAGAAGACATATATTACCTAGGTGTCACGTTAGGTAATGGAAAAACAGATTCAATAATCTGCAGAAATATTTTTAAATACTTATCTGATTAACAAGCGATATTGGTTAGTTTCAACTGCTTCAAAAATTGTGATTGAAGTGTAAGATTAAATCAAAAATGAAACAATTTGTAGTGTAAAAGGAAATAATCAGGAACCGTCATGGAAAATGAGGAAATCTGTCTTTAGCAGCAGTTTAAAATAAGGAATTGAAAGCAAACATTTATTATGTGACTGAGTTATTGTGCAAAGTTGTAGGTTCCATGGACACCAATCATGAATACACAGAGTTTAATTGATTCTGTATTATGTGAGTCATGATTCGTCTAGATATTTTACCAGACCAGTACAAAAACAAATCCCCTCCAAAAACACACAAAAATGTAAAATTTGGGCAAGTTTTTACTATCACTACTCTGTAAATATCCTTTTCATATTTTTTCACAACCGACCTATCAGGAAATGGTTGAGTACAGCAACTACAGTTCATTCTCTTTGTCATTATTAACAGATATAAGTATGCAGCTTGATGAATTTACAAAAATGTACAATCTTGTAAAGAAATTAAATTTAATATAAAGGGAGATAATCTCAGTTAAAACTGTAATATAAAGGGAGATAATCTCAGTTAAAAACTGTAATATAAAGGGAGATAATCTCGGTAAAAACTGTAATATAAAGGGAGATAATGTCAGTTAAAACTGTAATATAAAGGGAGATAATCTCAGTTAAAACTGTAATATAAAGGGAGATAACCCAGTTAAAACTGTAATATAAAGGGAGATAATGTCAGTTAAAACTGTAATATAAAGGGAGATAACCCAGTTAAAACTGTTATATAAAGGGAGATAATCTCAGTTAAAACTGTAATATAAAGGGAGATAATGTCAGTTAAAACTGTAATATAAAGGGAGATAATCTCAGTTAAAACTGTAATATAAAGGGAGATAATCTCAGTTAAAACTGTAATATAAAGGGAGATAATGTCAGTTAAAACTGTTATATAAAGGGAGGTAATATTTGTTGAACTGACAGAGACACAGTCACACACATCTGTATGATTATTTTAGCAGTTCTAGAAGTTTCTTTGATGAGCATGGATATGATTGTGTGTCATCACAAAAATAAGCTACACCTATTATCAATGAAATGGTTTTAGTTGTCCTAATAGGTCTGTGTGTAAACAGGTGGATAGATTATACAAAGGAGACATAGTTATGTTGACATGTCCCAGGCAAGTGATCCATCACACACTCAATAAATCCTAAAATGGACAAAATTGTCCCCTTATTATGGACATGAAATGTTATCAAAGACAGCTAAAAAGGAGGTTCTGGTCTGGGATCATTAACAATGTCTACTCCCTACATCCACTGTTTCCTGAGGCTATCAATTACTACAAATAGTAAAGGTCAAGATGATCATTATTCAGCTTTGAGAATTCTATATGGGATGTATATGTATGAAAATAAAGAATACAGCATGCATACTTCACTGTCTTTGTGGCCTTCAGTGCCCTTGCTGTGTACCTGAAACTGTCTTCCCTGCCAACAATATTCTACTGGTTTGTGTCTTCAGTAATCTCTGATTGCTGAATTTCAGGTTGCTGTCAATGTCTTAACTTAGTGGTTGGGTTCAGTACCCTGTTAATACCGTTTTGGAGCTTGGTTTTAGTGCCCTGTCTTTACTGTATTGGAGCTTGGTTTTAGTGTCCTGTCTTTACTGTATTGGAGCTTGGATTCAGTGTCCTGTCTTTACTGTATTGGAGCTTGGATTCAGTGCCCTGTCTTTACTGTATTGGAGCTTGGATTCAGTGTCCTGTTTTTACTGTATTGGAGCTTGGTTTTAGTGCCCTGTCTTTACTGTATTGGAGCTTGGGTTCAGTGCCCTGTCTTTACTGTATTGGAGCTTGGGTTCAGTGTCCTGTCTTTACTGTATTGGAGCTTGGTTTTAGTGCCCTGTCTTTACTGTATTGGAGCTTGGGTTCAGTGTCCTGTCTTTACTGTATTGGAGCTTGGGTTCAGTGTCCTGTCTTTACTGTATTGGAGCTTGGGTTTAGTGCCCTGTCTTTACTGTATTGGAGCTTGGGTTCAGTGTCCTGTCTTTACTGTATTGGAGCTTGGTTTTAGTGCCCTGTCTTTACTGTATTGGAGCTTGGGTTCAGTGCCCTGTCTTTACTGTATTGGAGCTTGGGTTCAGTGTCCTGTCTTTACTGTATTGGAGCTTGGGTTCAGTGTCCTGTCTTTACTGTATTGGAGCTTGGGTTCAGTGTCCTGTCTTTACTGTATTGGAGCTTGGTTTTAGTGTCCTGTCTTTACTGTATATGAGCTTGGGTTCAGTGCCCTGTCAATGTTCTATTCCAGTTTGGATCAAATGTCCTGTCAGTGCTGTATTGAAGCTTGTGTTCAGTGCCCTGCCCATGCTGTAGCAGAGCTTGCCTTATGTGAGTTCTCTCTCAATAGACTTGAGGTTGCCTTCAACAATGCTGTACTGATGCTTGCCTTCAGTATAATCACAATGCTGTACTGGAGCTTGCCTTCAGTATAATCACAATGCTGTACTGGAGCTTGTCTTCAGTATAATCACAATGCTGTACTGAAGCTTACCTTCAGTATAATCACAATGCTGTACTGGAGCTTGTCTTCAGTATAATCACAATACTGTACTGGAGCTTGTCTTCAGTATAATCACAATGCTGTACTGGAGCTTGCCTTCGGTATAATCACAATGCTGTACTGGAGCTTGTCTTCAGTATAATCACAATACTGTACTGGAGCTTGTCTTCAGTATAATCACAATGCTGTACTGGAGCTTGCCTTCGGTATAATCACAATGCTGTACTGGAGCTTGCCTTCAGTACCATCACAATACTGTACTAGAGCTTGCCTTCAGTATAATCACAATACTGTATTGGAGCTTGTCTTCAGTATAATGACAATGCTGTACTGGAGCTTGCCTTCGGTATAATCACAATACTGTACTAGAGCTTGCCTTCAGTATAATCACAATACTGTACTAGAGCTTGCCTTCAGTATAATCACAATACTGTATTGGAGCTTGTCTTCAGTATAATCACAATGCTGTACTAGAGCTTGCCTTCAGTATAATCACAATACTGTATTGGAGCTTGTCTTCAGTATAATCACAATGCTGTACTGGAGCTTGCCTTCGGTATAATCACAATACTGTACTAGAGCTTGCCTTCAGTATAATCACAATACTGTACTAGAGCTTGCTTTCAGTATAATCACAATACTGTATTGGAGCTTGTCTTCAGTATAATCACAATGCTGTACTGGAGCTTGCCTTCGGTATAATCACAATACTGTACTAGAGCTTGCCTTCAGTATAATCACAATACTGTACTAGAGCTTGCCTTCAGTATAATCACAATACTGTAATAGAGCTTGCCTTCAGTATAACCACAATGCTGCCTTCTGTGTCCTGTCATTATTTCAGTGCCTCTGAGACTCAGTACCCCTTCAAAGCAACAAGTTGCATTATGCAAATTTTGATCCCATTATGTAATAAATCATAGTTACTTTGAGTTCAGCAATGCCGTTCAATATTTATCAGCTAGTACATATAGTACGTGAGGATGGGTTCCTGATACACCAATGTTCAGCTTACACTTATGATGTCTTTATCTCGGTGATACTTCAATGGATATAACTTAAAATTCAGCATTGCTGCTACATCACCAGGTTAACTTCAGAAACCATAGTCATAGCAAAATAAAATATACCTCTTATTGTCTTAAGGTATTGTTAAAGACTGCTTCCTGTTGTGTTATGCTTATCGTTTAAGGCTGTGTAAGGAATGCTATCTGTGTATAACTGTAAAATGTACCCAGCGTACTAGGTGACCAGATAAACAGACAGGATGAGACAGATTTATTGGATGTAGAACAGCTTAAAAGCCAAGCTAGAGACAGATCATTAGGCACAGCTAGATTTCTGTGGGTTAATGTCTCTGTAATACCATTTATGATCCTTGTGTTGTAGACATCGACACCAGGAGCCCTACATTGTAAATTCCCCAACACCAGATCTTATCCTTGTGTTGTAGACATCAGTTGTCCTAAATGGTTTCCCAACATCAGATCTGGTCTTTGTGTTGGAGACATCAGTTGTCCTGGATAATCCCCAACATCAGATCTGGTCCTTGTGTTGGAGACATCAGTTGTCCTGGATGGTTCCCCACCATCAGATCTAGTCCTTGTGTTGGATACATCAGATGTCCTGGATGGTCCCCAACATCAGATCTGATCCTTGTGTTGGAGACATCAGATGTCGTGGATGGTTCCCCAACATCAGATCTGGTCCTTGTGTTGGAGACATCAGTTGTCCTGGATGGTCCCCAACACCAGATCTGATCCTTGTGTTGGAGACATCAGATGTCGTGGATGGTTCCCCAACATCAGATCTGGTCCTTGTGTTGGAGACATCAGTAGTCCTGGATGGTCCCCAACATCAGATCTGGTCCTTGTGTTGGAGATATCAGTTGTCCTGGATGGTCCCCAACATCAGATCTGGTCCTTGTGTTGGATACATCAGATGTCCTGGATGGTCCCAAACATCAGATCTAGTCCTTGTG